>NW_024881562.1:656820-1313641 GCF_019059575.1 Amphibalanus amphitrite
CTCGACATCGACGCCCTCGGCGACTGTGACGACTCCCGTCTTTAAATGTACCGCCGTATCGGTGCGGTGGATTTATCAAGCCCGACTGAGGAAAGGCTGCTTGATTTGAGAGTAGCCGGACCAGGTGACCTGGGGATGGATAAAGGCTCACTTTGGTTCAGTGACTCAAATTTTAGCAGCCTTTCGTCGATCGGGCTTGATGGATCCACCGCACCGATGCGCGGTGCTTGGGATGTACAGTACATTAGCAGAAAGCGTGTAGATACTATTGAGCAGCCTGAACGCCCTAAAGAGACCCCCCACCTTCAAAAGTTAATGAATTGGCATACAAGTGCTGTTTAATGGATCAGAGTGATCAAAAAAGGAATGTCTACTGGTGTACATTAATTTCAATTGAAAGATATTCACCGTTTTCAGATATTACACTTTTTATTATTTCCCGTGGCCTACACTGTTCATTCGTAGTCATTGGAAAGCAGTTATTTGGTATTTTAAAAATGTGACCGATGTTGAGCGCAAAACAGCATATACCACCACTGCTTCTCGAAGATGTTAATGCAAAACTATAGTCATTTTAAAGAAGATAGTATATAATTTCACGAGACTGCTGCCAAAAATTCCCCCAATAATAATAACCAGTAATTACTACTATGGTATACGCATGAAGGTAACTATGTTGCAACTGTGTCAAAGCACAAAAGAACAGCATTCTGACAGCTCACTGTGTTATGCTGAAGTGGCAAGTTGGATTAAACTTGGTCGGGGCTGAACTTTGATTTTAATTGCTAATTGTTTTGTCATTTCAGAGTGTTAATGGAAACAGACGACGCTGAGCTGGGGCCGGACGCAGCAGGCGACGGACGCTGTGGTGCGCTGGGCTCCTGGTTTCCTGGTTTCACCCGCTGGTAGCGGGTGAAATACGTAGCTGCTCGTCGTCTCCTAGAGCGCCGCGGACGCCGTGGACTGCCCCATCAAAGTCGACGGAAAATCGGTTCCAGCAGCCGACCGTCTCAAACTACTCGGAGCCACCCCCTCAACCGGCTCCTCACTTCGGGGCCCATTGTCGCAGTCTCCGCTCCCGAGTGCGCCCCGGATCCAGCAGCTTCGCAAGCTGACAGCGCCGGGCTGGGGACTAGAGGAACGACAGCTCTGCGCTGTAGCGTCTGGATACGTCCGTGGAGTGCTGGTGCACGCGGCCGCCACCTGGCTCCCGGTGACGCCACAATCCCACGTGGAACTCCTCCAGAGGGAGATGCGGGCGGTGACCCGTATATCACCGGCTGCCCCTTGTTTATCCCAGCCCACGCAGTGATGGTGAAGTCCGGACTGATGCCGGTGCCCGCTGGCCGCCCGGCGAGACGTGCTGGTAGCGAAGCTCTTCGCCAAGGCGCACGCGCTCCCCGAGGGCAAGCCCTCAGGACTATCGCGGAAGATGCCCAGCCGACTGAAATCGGTGACGGGCTGGCGTGGGGTGGGGCACGAAACCTGGCGAGCGGCTGGCATCGCCCTGCGGCTCGATCCTCTGGTTGCATGCCAGCGCGCCGCCGTGGGAGGTGGTCGCCTTCCCAGACTTCACCTTCAGGCTGGACATCGGGACACTGCAGCGCGACGCCTCGGCTGATGAACTACACCTGGCGGCACAGCGACACTTGGCCACCCTCCCCAGCAAGCCATCAGGGTATGAACTGACGCATCGGCGGAAGCGGTAGTCCGCAGCGGAGAAGCCTTCGTGGAGTGTACACGGGTGTGGGAAATGAATGCTAAGTGTATCCAAATTGAAGGCACTGCTCTCGAATGATATAAATATACTGAACAGCTTTGGATTATTTGTATTCCAAATGTTTACTTTCAGGACGAGTACTCCTTGTCATTCGGTCGTCAACTCCTCCCTCCGACCCCGGCTTAGCGCAGGCACGTATAACCTAGAATTTGGCCGAGGGGGGGGGGGAGCGGAGGAATCCCGTAGAGAGAGCCTCCTACCTACAGAGGGCCCTCTACCCGAGGAGTCAGAGGGGCCCTAGTGGTCAGACACAGACACTAGCGGCTATTCACAGGAGGCCCCATGTAGTAAATTGAAGGACCCTAGGTGGCAGGCGAGTCGGAGAGCCTTGATTGTCCTGACGTGATTTTTGGGGGGATTCCCATGAATTTCGTTCGTCTCCGACGTGATTTTGGCCAACGTGGGCCTTCTACCAGCATGGGCCTTGAAACCCCCTAGGGGGAGGCGCGCCCCGTCCGTCCCCCCTTGGGTACGTCCCCGGTCGGTCCAGCGGCTCCACACGCGCCTACCGAAACACAAGAAACTCTTGCCATTATGTTTGCTTCTGACGCAATCATGACAGAATTACGCTCTTTTGATATGCATGCTGCCATTGCTTTGGAGTCGGTCTTTTCAATTTCTGCGTTTTTTGGATCGGCTCCACTCTCCAGACAGTCGGCTCAGCCTGATCGACCAGAGCAATGCGACACCTATACCAACTTGATACCAACCTACTTGGCGGGGTGGTCAATTCATGAAGTGCGAATGCGAAACATGGCAATAGATGGCGGAACGAACAGCATGGGGATTGGGGAATGGGGAAGGCTGGGACAGGCATTGAGGAATGAAATCCGTCACTTCCCAGATTTCGAACTCATCCTTAGAGTGCATTACTTTTATGTGCTTGCGTTCGGTCTTGGGATTTCTCAGCAGATGTCGCCAACAGTAGAGAAATTGATCTAGAATGTCTCGTTATCGGAAAAGTATGGTAGCTATACGCCAAATGGTTTTTGCGTTTAGCTACCATATTACTTCCGATATGACTGTTGACATTACTGCCGATATGACCGAGCAGTGCATTGGCAATATGCCAAGGGCAGTAACATGCCGTCAGTCACGTCAGTCATCGGCCTTGGCTATCTGTAAGAATCTTGGCAGGAATCTTGGCCTTTTCTTGGACCCATAGCCTCGGCCTTCGACCAATCATATCGCCGAATTCGCAGGCAGTGAGAGACAAATGCGGTGTGCCGAAGACATATTGGGTGTCTCAAAATCACTGAGAACTCTATAGTCTATAGCTCAAAATTTAAGCCCTGGACTTTTTTAGCTCTACCCCATTGAGTGGCATTCTCGTGAAAATTATGTAAATATATTTATCAGAATAAGGGTTAGAGTATGGGGCGGCGGGTGAGGTGCAGAAGAAGAATAAGAAGAAGTTGTACCTATCCAGTAATTTTATCTTAATTTGTGGACTAGACGAAGACTAGATTTTGATGAAGAAATCGACAAACTTGAACTGCAGGTAAGGTGTTGGTTTGTCATGCCGATTGTCTTGAAACCCTTTCCTTTTAATCTTTCAATTAAAATCATCAACTCCTATTCAAACCACCAAAGAGCCGACAGATCTCACTCAGTTCAAATTTTCATTCAGAGGCCAGTTTTACTTTACCCGATTTACCAACAAAAATAGCTGCCTGGAATTGTTCTCCTTATATATCCATTCCACGTAGGTTATAGGTACAACATACAGAGAGTAAACGCGATTGTCATGTAAGCAGGGAGGGCTTCACCATTTACGCTCCATATGTGAATTAGCCTTTAGGCAAAATAATCCGTCAGGTGGCTATTTTCTGTTTGTAAAACTGGCCTCAGATGGAGTGCTTTCATTTGATTAACCATCACACGATCAGGCATCAACAAAGTTTGTGGTTTTAGAATCTTGAAAAACTTTCTTGGGAGTGGCACTTGGTAGACATCCGTTTGAGATTCTGCTAGAGCAATAGCATCGTGCTCAAGCCAGCCAAATTTTAGACTGCCAACACAAGAAAAAATGCTTGGTTAATCAGATTTTAGGCATCAAAATATTAGGTAAGGCATCAATAGGCATTTATTCAATTCAATTCTGGTGGTAAAAATCATGACCATATATTGGCATGACATAAATTTTTAATTTGTTGTGGTACACCTTGTTGTATATTGAGGCTTGAAGATGCTCAAACAGATGATATTTTTGATGCAATTGTTGATGAAGACTGAAGTCCAGTGAAAAATAAAAAGCAGAAATTTTCCTGACCTTACCTTCCCTACTAACCTTCAACCTCCAAGAGGGGGAGGGAGAGGGAGAGGGGGAGAGAGAGAGAGAGAGAGAGAGAGAGAGAGAGGGGAGAGGGAGAGGGAGAGAGAGAGAGAGAGAGGGAGAGGGAGAGAGAGAGAGAGTTACCTAACTCTATCATGTAAAAGCTGCTTTGAGAAAATAGCACTGTGTTTTATCCTGGCTTCATGACTCTCTAACGCTCCTTGAAACACCCGCTTGTTTTCTGACAATTGGTGATACAGAGAGGGTCTGCATTAATGTCCAAGTATGGTCATTTAGGATCAATTTTTGGTGCCCTCGTTTTATATTATTCCAGCAGCCTTAGTTTGCCCAACTGACATGCGCTGAATTTGGCGCATGTGACGTTACACCTGACGTGCGCCGAAATTTTAGGTGGAACCCTGCCACTACGCCAACCATAAGTTAACCCGCGACCGCCTGGGGGGGGGGTCGGATCCGACCCCCCCCCCCCTCCGTTTTTCTTGAATAACTCATGAACCGCTTGCGCTATCAACTTGAAACTTCGCATACCTTCTCCCCCATCAATTTGACGTCTCCTGTGCAATTTTTAAGAAAAATTTTCAAAAATTTCTGAGATATATCGATTTTAGTGATGTAACTACATGGCATTTTCAGTCAAAAAATGGTAAATGTTTAAAAAATCGCCAAAAATCGAGGTTTTGAGCAAATTGCAAATTAAAGACATGAAAAGACGCAACTCAACGAGTTCTTTAAAATGGCTATCTCGGATTCTCCATAAAATGCGTTTTTCACCCCTAAAAATTCAAAAAACTATATTTTTTGGAAAACAGCTAATAAAATCCAAAATTTTGAGAATTTCCAAAAAACCGGAATATATGTTATAGAGCTCTATTAGAACATTAGATGTCCCAAATTTCAACTTTCTATCTTGATTTTTGACCCCCAAATTGTAAAAAATAGCTCCAACATGCATAGGGCATGGTGACGTCATAAACATTTTAGCGAATTAGAGGCACTTCTGAACATCGCATGTGAAAACAAATGGCACCACTAGATTCCTGGGACAAAGCTCGTCTAGAAAAGTGCATTTTTATGTCAAAAATAAAAAGTTGAAAAATTGACCTTTTTTCTCAGCCCTCGTTTAGTATAAACGATTTTTTATGCTTTCAATGCACACTTATCACCAGCACAGTGACTTGGGGTCACATATAACCATTACCATCGGATTTGGCGTGAAAAATAAGCCATAAAACATGTGTCGCACGCCCATGTAGCAGAAAGTGAAAACCGTGACCTTTCGTGACCTGACCTGACCTTGACCCGTACTTAGTATGACCCCTATACGCACATGGTACCTTCACTAGATCTTTGAGGTCATTTGTGGTGAGTTTCGAGCAGCAGCTATCGATTCCGCTGTCCGTAAGCCTAATCATGCAAAACCCCTGAATTTGACCTTTGACCTGACCTTGACCCGAAAGTTGACCTCAATCTTAAAATCTTAAGAGTGCTTTGGGAAGGTCTCGTAGAGACCTTTCGAACGCCGCCTCGCGGGGCTCGATACGACCATTGGTTCTCGAGATAACAGGGGGGCGGGTCGGATCCGACCCCCCCCCCCCAGGCTGATGTGGGTACGGAAATAGCCCAGGCGGTGCCGGGTTAAGGCATGATCACTGCTCAGTTGCGCAGGTTCACCAGAACAGCGTCATGGGTGCAAAATGACCACCGCAGCGCCCGTAAACCCAAATAAACAAACAAGCAAACATCAGTTGCGCAGTTAATGCCGATTTTCACAATTTTGATTGTCTATTGATGTTGTTTGGTCATTTCAGGACTCGTGGCGCTGCTCGCCTCCTCGCCAATGCGAACGCGTTCTCTGAGGACAACCCGCCCAAGGCTACCATGGCGAAGCCACGCCACCGCGCCGGCTATAGACTCACGGTCTGAAGCGAGTTTGGGCGCGACGGCTGGCGAGCCAAGGCGGCGGAAAGTCGTCTGGCGGAGCTCCCGTCTAAGGCGAGCTTGATCTGGTCAGACAGCTCCGCCACCGATGGTGTGCTAGATGGAGGAGGAGGGGCCACCCCCCCCCCCGAACCGCGACATCCGAGAGGTGCGTGTCGCGGCAGGCGCCCTCTGCTCTAGCACGCGCGGCGAGCTATTCGCCCTAGATCAAGGTGGCCGGAACATCGGTCAAAGGATCCCCGCACCTGAGACTCCTAGGAGTCACCTTCGACAGACTCCTCCACTTCGGGGAACACTGCAAGAACCTGCGCCGGAAAGTGAAGCCCAGGACGGCTCAGCTGAGGAAGCTGACCGGTCGCAGCTGGGGCCTCCAGGAGGCGCAACTACGGACCGTTGCCAACGGATACGTTCGGGGCGCCCTGGAGTACGCGGCAGCAGCGTGGCTCCCGGCGGCGTCTGAAGCTCACGTCGAGCTGATCGAGCGGGAGCTGCGAGCGGCGGCCCGTGCGGTCACTGGCTGCACGGCCTCGACCCCGACCGCGCCGCTGATGGCCGAGGCCGGCATCCCGCCGGCGCGAGTACGATGCCCGGCGCTGGCCGCCCGCATGGTGGGCCTGGCCGCCTCGCTGCCCGGCGACGACCCGCTCCACGCCGTCGGGGAGATGCACGTCGCGCCCCGCCTGAGGACGACCACCGGATGGCGTGACGTCGGCCACCGCGCCCTGGCTTGGACAGGCGCGGCCGACGTCAAAGTGGAAGGACGCCCTACAAAGACTATCCCACCGTGGGACCACCATGGAGAAGCCGTGACGTTCTGCCTGGACGTCGGCCCCGGCGGCCAGAGAGCGGCCCCTGCGCACATACGGAGGGGAGCGGCAGAGGCCACATTGGAACATCTGCCGCCCCGCGCCACCTGGATATGGTCGGACGGCTCGGCGGAGGGAGGCGTCTCCCAAGGCGGGGGCGGTGCCACCATCACCTTCCCGTCGGGAGAGACTCGGGAGGTCCGAGTCCCAGCGGGCCAGCTCTGCTCCAGTACGCGGGCAGAGCTGTGTGCCCTGAAGGCGGCCCTGAACGCCATCCGAGACGCCGACGCCGACATCGCAGACGACCCAATAGTCATCTGCACCGACTCCCAGGCCGCCCTGAGGATGCTGGAGAGCGGCGCCTCCTCCCAGACGACTCACCTAGGGATCTCCATCTGGGAGGACCTACTCGCTCTCTCCAGCCGAGGGTCACCGATCCGCCTCCAGTGGGTCCCGGCGCACTGCGGCCTGCGGGAAAATGAGAGGGCCGATGAGCTGGCCAAGGAGGCCTCCGGCCTACCCCAGGAGGCAGCAGCAACAGACGTGAGGACGCTAACGAAGGCCGTCGCACGCTGCGCCTCCCACCGCTGGCGGCAGGAATGGCCGTCCAGCTTCTTCAAGGACATCATGCGGGACCGTATGCCGGCTCCGCTCAACAACCTCGACCGGGATGCCGCCGTCAACGTCCACCAGCTGCGGGCCGGGCACTGGGGTCGCTCGCAGCAGTATCTGCACCGTATCGGGCGGCGCCCCATCCCGACCTGCCAGCAGTGCAACCTCAAGGCGTGCCCCGCAGCCCGCTGCATCGTGTGCAGAGAGGGCGCCGACACCCCGGAGCATGTGTTGCTCAGGTGCCCGTGCCTGGCCGGCGCCCGCCTGCGACTGACGGGCAACATCCACATCCGACCAGAGCAGCTGAAGGACGGCGAGCTGGTGGCGGCCTTGGCCGCCGGCTACCTCCGCCACAAGGAGCCCCTCACGGGGTTACAGGCCGGCCCCAGCCGGCCCTGAGGGGAACACCAACAACAACAACAACAGCTATTCGCCCTAAGAGCGGTGTTGGAGGAGCTGGCCGGACGGATGGTACCGGTCGATATGGGTCGACCGCCGTCTGTCCCAACGGTAGCGCCGATCGACGTGGCACTATCTGCAAGGCAGGCGCGCGCGCGCGACAGGCGCGCCACGGCAGGCGCGCGCGCGACGCTGCGCGCGCCTGCCGGTCGATATGGGTCGACCGCTGTCCTGGCTCCGTCCTGGAGGCCGACCGTGCAGTCGTTATCGACATCCGCCAGTACCTGCTCTGCATCGGCCGCCTCCCGAGGCCGGATGCCCACAATGCAACGACGTGGAGTGCCCTGCTGCCCGATGCCGCGTCTGCCGCGAAGAGGCTGGCACTCCACGGTATGTGCTGCTGCGATGCGCGGCGCTGGCGGCGTTACGACAAAGAGCCTCGGCAGCTGAACTGCTTCAAGCGACGTAACGATATCTGCCCTCCCCTCCCCTATCGAGCCGCGTGGGTGTGGACGGACGGGTCGGCAGACGCGAGAACCTGCAGCGAAGGAGCTGGGGTCTACGGGTAGTAGCAGGACGAATGGACTGATGAGCCGCGTGTCCCGGCCGGTCCATTCTGCTGTTCCAGCTCCAGGACCGGCCGCGCCGTCGCCACCCGTCCGGCGTCAGTGGAGGACCGCTCATCAGCTGTCGATTTTCATCAGTTTCGTTTGGACCACTGGTCGGGCTCCTGCCAGTGCCGACATTGGATTGGGCGGAGTCCTACCGGTGAATGCCGCGAGTGCTGCAACATTGGCTCGGTACATCTCGGTACATTTTCCCGAGTCTGGTGTGGCTACGGGGAGACGGATTTGGTGACCCTGGCTGCCGCCGTGAGAACCATCCAGAACCGTACGGCTATGCTGCGGCAGCGGCTGAAAGGAACGCAACAACAATAACTACAACAGCAGCTGCTAATGAAAGGGGAAATCATGGAGCCGGATGACCCGGCACATGACGCTCAGCCAGCTGAGAATGAGAGCAGCTATCAAATCGCCAGCAGGGTGCTGCGGCAGGCGGCTGGTAACTGACGACCTTGGTAGAGAGAGCTTCTCCGCTGATGCGGATGAAACTACCCCCTCTCGGGTTTGTTTGACGCCGTCTCCGTCGTCGACTCTTTCGCCTGGGCCGGCTGGCGACCGCGCTACATTTCTTGTGCAGTGACTCGT
Source organism: Amphibalanus amphitrite (assembly GCF_019059575.1). NCBI lineage: Eukaryota > Metazoa > Arthropoda > Thecostraca > Balanomorpha > Balanidae > Amphibalanus > Amphibalanus amphitrite. The sequence goes on from NW_024881562.1 coordinate 665,860, forward strand.
AAGTCGTAACTGTGTTCACCAAACTTTTAAAACTCCCCACGTTAGCATCTTTAAAGAATGTTTTCCTTGTACACTGCTGCAATGTCTTATGTAGGCATATTGTACAGTCTAAACGAGTGTGGAATGCTTTGTTGTGCTTGTTCTGTATTTCGTTTGCTATTTATCACGATGACTATAATTCATTTTGACCAACCCTTGCCTTGTTACAATTTTAGTGGATGGTTTCTGAACTGCTGTTTGCATTATAGATGTTGCTAGTGCGTAGACGCCAAAGATTACTTTATACCTATTGACGCGCCAGATAAAGGAGGTGAAGTATTCCTCTGATCTATACCTACGGAATTCCTTTATGTGTGTTTTGTAATCGATATTGGCGGTTTTCTTATGTGATGCGGTGTAGAGCGTGACTGAGGAAGGCGATGTTTAAAGTTGCTAGTTATTTTTCAATACATCTATGATCGGACTGTCGTGCTTGCTGTAGGTCGGACTTCCGTTCTTGATGGTGATTGGACGCACGTGCCGGTAGTTCACAACAATGCGGCTTTCGATTATACACCTTTTTGCACTCAAAATAGGCATCTTTTCATTCAATTTCGGCGAATTGCACGATAGGCGTTATCACAAGTGTATTCGCGGCCATTGGGGCGACGTAAGAAAAGAAGAAAACAACTGGCCCCAAGAACTTTAAATTATCAGTTAGCATGCACATTGTCCTTGATATGTAGAGAATTTACCATTAATTGTTAGAGAAAATTGCATTTAAAATCTTCCATTTATTCTTTTTTTCATCGTTTGCACAGTATGTTCTTTTACTAATCTAGAAACACTAATTAGAAATAGTTCCCGCATCATCAAGAACAATAGGGAAGGCTTGAAGTGAATAAAATAATCTAAACGGTTTTGTAATCCATGTGAAGACACTTCTAAAATTGCCTGTAGCACAGACTTCTCTATATATGGACTGTGCGCTGATTTGGGAAATCAGCATTGGAGGCCCAAATTTCTGAAGGCTGAAACCGTAATATGAACCCATATGTTGTAACACAATACCCTTTTATTGTTTCCTGTCGACAGGCTGAATTTTATGTAATATATTTTGTTTTTGTACTATATATTGCTCGTAGCTCAGAATAAGAAAGGCTTCTGGTCGATATGAATCTGTATTGGAACATCATTTCACGTTCATCGACACCCATTGATGTCCTCATGTCAAGTTCATCTCACATTGCACCAGTGGGCTTGAAAATGGCGTTAGTCCATTTTCACCGCGGGATCCAGCGAGAAAGGGTGGCTATCATCCCTTTCTTCTTCCCCCGTGTGCTGGATTGTTCACATCTCTGACATGGCTGGCTACAAACTCGCGCGACAGTGTACCGACCGCGCTGGTGGTAAAGGTTGGCGGTAATGCCGATGGGGGACTTTACGGGAAAATGTGTGTCTGCTGCAACGGTGTCTTCACTGTTCTTCTCTGCTACTCACTTTTTCGCACCACGCATCTACACATAGTCGCACTTTCACACATTCGCACATGCGCATCACCAATTGCAACGTATCCCTCCGTCTGCTCGTTTTCCACTCGCTGCTGAATGATAAGGCGATAGCTCTTGTGACGGTCGTTCCCATCACGTTGTCATGCTGTAGCTATTGTTGCTTTTATTGTGTCCCTTCGTCCCATGGAGACGTAGCCGAGCAGCTCTGAAGGGACCTGTGGGCGGCCCCCAGGGCCACCACGATGCTGCCGCTCCGCACCTTCTCCATGTTGGGGTTGATGGTCGCCATCAGGCGATGTCGGGTGCCCATCAGAGCCGTGCACCGCAGGAGGACATGCTTGGGCTGTCCGCCTCCTCTCAGCAGACGGGTAGAGTGCGGCTCTGCATTGTCGGTCGTCGCACTGGTTGCACCCCGACAGCCAGGAGGGCGCCAACCCGACTCTGTGGCGCCATTGGGAGGAGCTTGTCCAGTGGCCGGCGCGGAGCTGGTGGATGTCCACCGCCGCTGGCCGGTCGCCGCCGGCAACGGTAGGCGGGAGTCGATCCCCGTCAGCTGGTGGAACCAGCCGGCTGGCCAGGCCCCGACGGTGCGAGCCCTCGCCACTCTGGCGGCGGCCCAGTGGGCCTTCTGGACGTCTATAAGGATTTGTTTTTAGTCGAGTATGTTTGCCTTCTTGGCGATGGTGTCGGCCCTCTCGTTGCCTTCCAACCTGCATTGTGAGGGCACCCACTGTAGGTAGACCAACAGGCCTCCAGCTGTCAGTCCCCAGGGGGCTCTCCAGATGTACACTCCGAGCGAGGAGTGCCGGGCGGCCCAGCTACATCGGAGGGCGGCGAGGGCGGACTGCGAGTCGGTGCAGGCTACGATGGTGTCTTCGGCGTGCGGCGGGTTCTCCAGCAGCTAGGAGAGAGCAGCTCGGAGGGCGACCATCTCAGCTCGGAAGCTGGAGCACAGGTAACCTGCCGGGGCGCGGATCGAGTGCTCTTCCCCGTTCGGCCAAACCATTAGTGCCCCCGGCGCCTCCGTCATATTCTGTAGCTCGTTAGTTACAGTATGCTCTTCGCCCTTGGCACATTTCTTGGCTTCTCCATCAAAAATGTCCACAGCTGGCCTAGAAATGGTGACCTGCCAGTTTCCTGAGATATCCAAAGTAGAAGTTCCTGTAATAACAGGCCACCACCGGCACAGATGTTTGTCCCAGCTACTTACACTCCAATCAGTCCTATGCATCTTGTTTCTGCTCCACCGCTATTTTTCCGTCCGTTCTTCGCAGACTGGCGTATTCTTGAGCTTCCCGATCCCGATGCAAGTTTTGCGGTAACATTTAAGAGCGGCAACCTTCATCGTTTAACATTGATGCGAAGGGTACGAATTCCATCATTTCATCGAGCATTCTTCCGAGATGATTTGATCCAGACCATAATGAACTACAACCCCATACGACACACAGGATAAACTTCATTGTTTGATTGAATAAGCTTACTTCTTTTGGATGTAGTGGCGTATCACTGCCATGGGTATGGCATTATTTAGCGCGGCGTAGCTTCGAACTGCGATGGCGAGTTGTTCTTTTCACATTAACTGCTGGTCAAGTTAAGTCTTTGTAGCTCCTTTCAGTGAGTCTTTTTTTTTCTCCAGAATAAAATAAGGCACTAGGCATTATAGGAAGTATGCTGAGACTGGCGCCGTCGATAGCGTCCTGTTTTTCTTCTTGCTGTGTGAGTCTCACAGGAGTCAGTGTTTGCAAAAGTAAACTTGCAAATCTGATTGTCCTCAGCGTTATCTCTTATCTCGATTGATGGTTTCGTCTGTGGACATTTTTTTCCTTTTAGTTATACGGGAGGCTAAGAAGTTGCCTTTTTGCTAGAAATCATGTTTCGTTTCACATTTTTCTTGCCCTGACTCTGGCTTGATACCCGGAATGACATCTTCGCACCACACGTTTTCTGATCCGGTCGTGATGAGGTAGTGATCGATAATATTCTTTCCTTTTTTGACCATTTTTTTTCGAGCTATTTCTTACTTATTTTTACTGCTTCTTGCGGCCCTATATAATGTATCGTTATTTCTCAAAACCCTTTTCAAAACCAACGTAAATGACTAGTTCCGACAAATTAGCAACGACAACCAACAATGCAACCAACATTCAAAAGCAAGAAAATGCGCGCAAAGTACGGCTGCATTTGTGAAGTATATACCTCCAGCGTGAACAAATGGCTAACTGAACGAGAAAAGATGTTCTCATTTATATACATTTATTTCTTATTTATTTTGAATTCAACAAAAAAATGTAATCCGACAGGTAGATAAAAGTATGGGCTATCCTATATCCAAATTTGTAAATATTCTGACACCCTTTTCATTGTAAAAAGATGGATAAAAGTGCACTTATTTTTGGGCCTCCAATGCTGATTTCCTCGGATCAGCGCACAGTCCATATATAGAGAAGTCTGTGCCTGTAGAAATATTAAAGGCAAAAGTTCAACTTTTTCACAAGACGGATGGCTATAAACCTATTCAACGTGTGACAACTCAGCCGGTATTTCGTCGCCTACAGCCCAGCTTTCCCTAGTGACCGATAGAGGCGCTGCTATCGATGTCCGCCCGTGCCGCCTAACGATTCAATTTTAGCGATCTCTCTATTCGAAGCAAATGAGAGATCGCTAAAATTGAATGCAATTCGCCGAAATTGAATGAAAAGATGCCTATTTTGAGTGCAAAAAGGTGTAGATTTAGATGCATTTAAAGTGTTTGTATGCGTAGTCCTGAGTTTCGAGATATTATCCTTGCGGGCTTCTTGCCAACAGATTGTCCACTTCTGTGTCCAGTACTCATCCCACTCACGAGGCTCAGTTGTGTTTGCCAACCCCTATACGGAAACATTGGCCAGATAACTGACTACTACTGAAATTTTAAGAAGCGTGGGCAGTAGGGCATAACGAACGGTTCTCAGGTTCAGTAGCCGCGGAGCACCTTCAATTAAGGGAGGCAGCGCCGACTTTTGGTCCCATTCTTTCCATGCAGGCCGAAATCAAAGGGGGGCACGGTGCCCCGGTGCCCTCCCCGTTCCGCCGCCTATGCTCAGGTTATTTCTGACCTGACAGGCTCAGGGAGGATTGCTCTTTGTTGCTTTTCTCCGATGAACCCTCTTGCTGCACACTGGCTGATCCAAAGGATAGAAGGGACGGGGGGGGGGTGGAGACGTATGAAAAAAGAAGACAATGTTCTTAACCTAGCGCACGAAATCAATTCTTAAAAATGAAAATAAAACGAATAAGCTTCCGTTAAGAAGCCACCGTTCCGTAACTTCCGTTCCATTCCACGACTCGCACTTTCCAGTGACTTGCTGCAGTAGCGTCATCTATACCTCGCCCTTACTGCCGGGAAGGCCGCGAGTTGCGACATCTATACTATGTCTAAGCCTGAAGTACCTCTTTAGTGTTCATCCGCCACGATGTATTTATTTTTGTCGATCGGTTTGGTCCTTCTGGCCGGATAGGTCGTCAGAATTATCTGAAGGTGCCTGAAATGTCTCGTTAGTGGAAAAAATGTCTCGTTAGTGGAATTCCACTATCTGGCAACTAGCCCTATGTAAACGCGGCTAATAAAGACTGAAGGCTTAAGTTTACTCAAAGTCGTGAAAAGGAAGCCATATGCCTCAAGTTAGGTTCAATAGGAGCACTTCAGCCTCCCTGGTCTAGTAGGACTTAGAAATACCTAGGTTTCCACGCCTGGGCACGTGCAGCGGCCTCAGTGCTTAATTCGAATTGCAAGCAGTTTGAAAATTTGCAGCAACTTCCATAAGCTTCGCAGCACGTCCTTGCACTGCACAAAACGATCTTATGTCTCCCTTTCTGCATTGCCGAATAAGGCCTGCCCCTCTCCAGTGTTCACCATATGCAGAAATGGGACAGTCCTTCATACGTCCTCCCGTCGTCGCCTCTTGCACCCAACCCGATCGGCGATCGGCGCACGGGGTCGCCTTTTTGCAGCTGAAGCGCGATGCCGGCTGTTGAAAGGACACTTTATGACTGACAATCGGCCACTGATCAGCGGCTGGAGACGCAGGCTGCTCACGCTCATCGCGCAGCAGCGCGACAGTGGCCTTCGACAGGTCACAAAGTCATCGGTAATGCGTGACAGATTCACAGATTCGCCTGTAACATGTGACGGACCCACCGGTCACATGCCACAGACTTCCTGGTCACACGTCCTAGACACATGAATATTTACCGGTAACATATTCACAGATCACAGCCTGATCGGTTATTTGTCACAGGCACTCACTTTTCATCGGTAACACATCTCACAGGCCGCAAAGTCACAGGTCCGAGTCGTTGCGTCGGCAAGTAAAGCGTGTTCTGTTCGTAAACGCACTGTGATCAATCACACAAGGAAGACTTACCCAGGTTTCGTGCGCATTGATATTACGCGAAAACACCATCAGTCATTGAATCCGGTTCACAGCCGAAGTTCTGTTCGGCTGCTGCACAGCGATTGGAGCCAACTGGTACTCACTACTCAGCTGAATTTAAGAATGCCGCAACGCTCAAGCTACAACAAACATCCAGGCTAATATGTATACTGTGCGACGGAAGCGACCATTCCACTTGAGGTCACTACAACTTGGCAATACGGTCACGAATACACCGAGCATGAAGCTACACACTCAGCAGTGCACCCTTTACACAAGAACAGGCATCGAGCGCATGATTATGGAAAACAACTAGATCAATAATGGCATTATTTTGCATCATGAATTAACAGCTGAACACATGGAAATAATGAGATACTGTGAGTACTGCAATGATTGATTAATCCCCCAATAGATCAAGAAGTAGTCAGACGTCGTCACAAACGAAATAGTTAGTATTCCCAATTCATAAATTCGCTAAAACGCCTAGCTATTCATTCTGTAAATACATGCACCGTTGTAATGCCGTCGCGGCAGAGGTAATCGGTAATCACGACCAAGTCACTTTTGACTTCAATCAAGCCGTCCTGCAGGTTGGCAGCAATGATCAACAGCGTATATTAGTGGTAAGGTAATTGTGATTATTGTAATTACTGTGCTGTTACAAGGTAAACAAAACGCATCGCGCTGGATGCACTGGCCACCAAATCAGGAAGGTTACTGCATATTCATACAAAATAATTGAAATCGCTCATAAACGGTTCTCTCCTCCTGAGCAGCGGTCACAATTCGGCAACCCCCTGAACTTCAAAGCGATGATCTCATAGACCCATCTCACGCATCAAAACACTCCGTGTGCTGACAGCAGACGCTGCGAGGCGCACAAAAACTTCACATTCTTACCACGCACAGTCCTCATCTCGTCTTCAGTCAGACCATGGCGGTAGACACACCGCGGCCCCGGCGCACAGTGATGCAAATGGGGTTCACGAGTGGCCATAAATACCCAAAAGTCAAGTTTACCAAATCGAGTTAATTGCGATATGGCCGAGTAGACAAATGTTTGGGGCATCTGAAATCACATGGTTTTCATGTTTTTGTCAAAACCGGCCTCGTGCATAATCGTCAGAAGTCGTGACATTTTCTAGGTCGTAAAATAACGGTCAGACGCTCGCAAGTTCAAACGCCGCTGGTTTGCGTTCATTTCGTACGAATTGAAAAAAAAATTATGCATGGGAATGATCCCCAAAGCCTTCTGCTTCTAATGCCGGGTCACAAACGGCCGTATCTCATTCGCTTTGGCGGTAATCTGACTATTTATCATCATGTTGCAATCGCAGTTTTTTACTAAGAAAAAAATGCTTTCGTTTCACCTACAGCACCTAACACAGTGTGTGCCCGTTAGTCCACCATACCATAGCCTTCCCTAATCATTTCTGAGTCGCATCGTGAAAGAATTAAGGCACTAGCACAGGGCTGACCGGCGCTACAGAGGTTTTTGTCCGGGCGGTCGGGTGCCGCAGTGGGCGCGCAGTGGGCTGGTGGGTGCCGCCGCGCGGCGTCCGGGCGGCGCGGCGGCGCGGCCGCCCGGGCCGCCCGCTGCGCCGCGGCACCCGACCGTGCCGGACGAAAACTTCTGTAGCGCCGGTCAGCCCTGTGCTGGCGCCTTAATTCTTTCACGATGAGACTCAGAAATGATTAGGGAATGCTATGATATGGTGCACTAACGGGCACACACTGTGTGAAGTGCTGTAGATGAATTGAAAGCAAATATTTTTGGTAAAAAACTGCGGTTGCAACATGATTACGAATAGTTAGCTCACCGCCAAACAAAAATAGATACGGCTTTTTATGACGTGGCATTAGAAGCAGCAGGTTTCGGGGATCATCTTCATGTATAATTTTTGCAGTTTGTATGACATGAACGCACGCTAGCGGCACTTGAATTTCAAGTACCTGACAGTCATTTTACGACATCGAAAATGTCTCGACTTCTGACAATCCTACACGAGGCCGGTTTTGACAAAAACATTAAAATCATACTTTTTCAGACACCCCAAACATTTGCCTGTTTGACCATATTACGATTTATTCGATTAAGTGAACTTGAATTTTGGGCCTTTTTCGTATTTATGGCCACTCGTGAACCCCATTTGCATCACTGTGCGGCGGCAAGCAAGGCTGACTTGAACGAGTATGGCCCACCGGTCACGTGACGGCCTGTCGCGTGACACCAAGTCACGTGCTCTGTTCGTGACCGGGGCGAGGTGCGATGGGTGGGCCCCTGCGATCGTTGTCGCATTTGCGGCAGGGAGGAGTCGCGTTTCGACCACGGACCAGGGGCCGCCCCGCGCCGGAGACCGTGAATTATTCATTGGCTGTTCTTGCTGGATGGATTTAGGCATGCGCGGCAGAGTGTGAAGTGATACGCAAGAGTTTACACAAGCGAGCTGCCGTTTCAGAGCTTAATAACGCTGAGATAGTGCACGCCATAGAACTGCCACTCTCGACCCGTCACTCACTGTCAGCCCAAGTAAGAAGCGCCTGAGTGACACGCTCCCATTACATGGCTAATGGCAAAAACGGCACGATCCCTGAATCAGCTGAAGCGGTAAACGGGCATAGAAACAACCCGGTAATCGCTTTTTCGCCCCACTTCTGGTCGACAACCAATGGCGATCAAATGTAGCCCCAGCAGTACAGTGACTATAGTCAGCATCGTCATGTTTGCCTATGCCGATAATTCACTACTTTTTTAATAGCGAAGGACTTATTAAACTCATTATGGCGGACTGTGTTGTTTGGTCACGTCTCTTTCACGGACGTAGCCAAGAGGGGGGCCATGGGGGCCATGTCCCCCCCCCCTGAAGGCGAAAAAAAATAGAAAATAAAAATAAATGAAAATAGCTGCAACACAGCGCACCTCCAAAAATAGTGGACCAAATCCGGGGAGTTTTCCTTTTTGGAGGGGGTACGACACTAGGCCGCGACCTGATGGACATGTAGCCCCTTCCTGAGCCAAATCCTGGCTACCTGCATCAGGCACGTAGGTATGCCTGGTCTCTTTGGTTTATAAACATAATGGAAAGCTCGAGGACCAGTTTTTCTTTTTAAATAGAAAAACACACAACCAGCTGGCATTTTGACTGATGACCACTAACCAGCTTGTTTGTTTGTTTGTTTTGTTGGGTTAGGCCCTTTCGGTCTGACAAGACCATTTCAGAGCCGGAAGGATGATAGGAATTAGGGGGAGACATTGGTCTGGGCAGACACTCCTAGAGAGTCGCCGGAGCTGAGCCCGTCCGAATGGACAGGCCGACCAGCCCCCCAAGCACTCTCTGCACCCGGCTACGGGGTGCGCTCCCTCAGGAGCAGCGGTGCCGCTACTGGGGAGCAGCCTGCATGAACTAAAGGTGTCTGCCCAGCCCAGAATGGGTGTTGCGGCGCGGAGGAGAAGGATTTCTGTATCCTGAGGATGGAAGCGATGGAACGGAGGAATAACCAACAGTTTATTTCAGCATTTCAGTGCCGTTGAAGAGAGGCTAAGGAGAAGGAAACCAGGAATACCTGCCGCGACATCTATCGTTCAGCCGACTAATTTCTAGTTTAGGGACGACTAGGCTAGCTGGCGCGCATAGCAGCATTAGGTATGAGAACCTGCGGATCTAAAGGTGGAATTGGATGACATTGGGCGGTATTTGGACGCTTTGAGGCCTAGCCTCCAAAAAGTTGCTTCAGCTTTCCGAAACTTCCCGAGTTTATTTTATTTGGCGTTGCTGATCAATTTAGGCATTTACCCGCTCCCCGTTGGGCTACTGGCGAACCCTACCATCCGTTGGGGGGGGGGGGCATTTCGCCACCCCCCCCCCTCCGCCCCTCAGATCTTGGAAAGTTACCGACCTGGGGCCGTATTCACGTCGACTTCGTAAGTCGATTTTCTTTCGTAAGTATAATTTGGTATTCACGTCGACACTTCGTAAGTTTTTATCGACGTAGTTCACGTGATTAAAAAAATTTACTTAAGAAGTAGGTCAAACTTAAGAAAATTCTTACGAAAATGATCGACGTGAATACGGCCCCTGGTCAAAGGCCGCAATTTTAACTGATTACGGACCTTCTAAGGAATGCGTTACATACAACATCGAATAAAAGACAGGCTATCGAATATCAGTGGTGCAGCGTTGGTCGCCTAGTAGGTACACATGCTGCTTAGGAGGTCACTGGACACTGATGCCAGGTCAGGTCACAGAGGTCAGGTCACAAAGGGTCACAATATGGACCCAACTATACTAATTACTAGGGTCGTGTGATGCATGTTTTATGACCAATTTTACATTTCAAATTCAATGGTGTGGATTACACGACTATAAGGACCGGTTTTTGTTTCGTTCTGCTGGAGGTCAGGTAAAGATCAGGTCAAAAAAGGTCAAATTTCAAAGTTGATAGTTTTGCATAAAAAGGGTGTCTATTCGATGCAGCTCATCGCGGGAACTCCAATGGTGGTCGTCGTTTCGCTTTGCGTGATCTATAACGGCTATAAATTGAGTTTTAAAATTTTACGTAATAAATTTGAACCCGCGCCCCACTGGGGTCTGCGTATAACACGCCCTACTGGGGGGGGGGGGGCTATTCATAGCCCCCCTCCTAACTCCGAAACTACTGGACCGATCGTCAAAATTCAAACGGCGTCTGATAGCCCCGGAAAAACTGTCGAGCGAAACCTAATTTCATTGACCTCGAGGTCACCGATGACGTCACAGGTCAGGTCAAAGTAAAAATTATTAGCATTTTGGCTTGTTCACGTTTTGGCCTCTGGCCGCCGTCTTACAGGTCAGATCAGGCTCATTTTTGGTTCACACACTCGTGAACAGATGCTCTAGATACCCTGAGGGTACCAAACTTGTACTTTGATTTTCAGGTCAAGGTCAGGTCATCACAGGTCACCAAAATATTATATCATGCGTCGGTCACGTGACACATGTTTTATGGTCCATTTAGGCCAAGGATTTCGAATTTGATGTCGTCTGTGTCATTCGAGGTCATTTTGAGTCGAATTAAGCTTAGGTCAGGTCACTTTCAGGTCAAAAAAGGTCAAATTTTGAAGTTAATTTTTTTCAACAGAAAAGGTGTCTATTGGATGCATTTTGAGCTCAGGAACACGATGGTGCTATTTATATTGGCGTACGATGTCAAATACGTGGTGAAAACTGATTTGAAAAATTAATAATTGTTAATTTTTTGCAATAATGCGTATAACTTGGCCATTTTTGAAGATATTTAGCTACAACTTGCTAGAGTTAGTCATTATAACGCGTTCTATCATATGTATTCCGGTTTTTTCGAAAAGCCAAAAACTTTTTGAAAAAAATGTAAAAATGTTAATTTTGAATTTTATTATATGAAATTTTCGAAATTTTCAAAATTTCGAAAATCCGAGATAGCGGTTTGATAGCGCAGTCTGTTCTGAGTCCTCTCATGCAAAGAAATTGGATCTAGCTTAAAAACTGAGCCCTTGGGAGCGATTGCCGCGGTTCAATGTTTTGCGTCGAAATCGGCCGAACATGACGTCACTCTGACGTCATTTCCGGCCGACCTATGGTAGCTACGAAGTTCAAATTTTGACACAAGGTGTCAAATTGATGCAGCCTAAGGTACTGAAAGTTTGGCGTCGATACGTCAAGCGGTTTGGAAGTTATTGCAGAAAAACTGGAGGGGGCGCTATAAATAGCCCCCCCCCCAGTGGGGCGCGGAAGCAGTTTTTTCGCCAAACTTTGCCAAAAATAGAGTTATCGCGCTCAAATTTGGCAGGTCCATTGCAAGCCAGTAGTTCCATAACATTTATTCCATTTTTTCAAAAGTTCGAAAATGTTTGGTCTTTTATGAGTGTTATGATAAAAAATCACCTTTTTGAGTTTTTGGGTCCAAATCCAAAAATGTAAAAATCCGAGATAGCAGTCATGTAGCCCTGTTAATTTTACACATTTATTTTCGAAACATTTTTTCACTATCTCCAAAACTGTAGGCATGACAGCTCTTCCCGCAAAGTCTTTTTTGGGTCGAAAATGGCAGAACATGACGGTCATTTGCGGCCAACCTATCATAGGCTTTGGAAACAGTTTTGTTCACAAGGTGTCAAAGTGATGTCCGGAGGGTTCCTAAAAGCATCGTGGCGATATCTTTCATATTTTGGAAGATATCGGCTGAAAAGGATAGGGGGGCCGTTTCGCCCCCCCCCCCACACACACACACGGGGCGCGGGTTAAACATAAATGTTCCTTATGCCTAAGAGTTGTTCAATTTTGATAAAAAGACACATTTGTATCGATCTCAGTGAATTTGTGGCGGCCCCTAAGCAGGAAGAACCCAGAATTCGATCTCAGACAAACCCTTGAACCCGCCAGTGCCAGTCATATAGGCACCTCGAAGCGTTTCGGAAGTTCGCGCTGACAGCGTGGATGTGTCTTCTTGGGCTGGCAGAGATGACGGCTCGCCTGACCTAGTGACTGTAGCTGGGGAGGGGGCGGGGAGGGAAGGGGCCGCCATCCGATGGCAGCCGTCCAGGCAGCCTGGGGAGGCGAGGGGAGGGGCTGCACTCCTCTCGGGAGACTGAGAGCACCCATGACGGAAATTCCACTGCAGATGATGCCATATGATTACAGGAGGTTTCATTCATCATCAAAGCACCGGACACTCGAGTACGACTAACAGTCAACGACTCAGTCACAGGCAAATGCAACCTTCTGCTGTCCCACCGACCGAGCTGTGATCCAGCAGCGAGATTTGAAACTGATCCAGAAGTCACCGGAAAGCAGGCCTAAAGCACCTGACGTAGCTATTATGCCAGCGGATTTCGTCACATAGCGTCTGAAACGCCACCACCTTGGGGCCAATTGGCAGCCATCCCCAATCTATAATACGCATTGCATGTTTCCATCTCCGTTTAAAAACTCCTCGAGAAAGACATGACGACTACACGATTTTCTTTTCACGACTATGTGCACCTACGAGGACGCAGCGACGCTGGTGGGCTGGTATATCTGGCATATTTGACTTAACCAGCTAATTCCTGGGGAAATCTTTTTACAATGGACTTAAATGCATGAAAGCCATTTTCATGAGTATCTGTTACTGAAACTGAGCTTCAGCCAGGGCTGCCAAATCCTATGTTGACCACACTTGGTATTTTGGGACCAGATTCCAATTATAGACCTAAACCTTGCAAGACCATTTACCTCCTTTGAACAAGAGCTTTGAACAAGTTTGTGGCCTCGGGGCATGCCGAGGTTTGTTTATCGTGTTCCTATGTCTGCAGGGACCCTGCTGACATCGGTGACCCAAACGGAAAGGTCATGACCTATTGCAGACGTTGCTGACGCCTTTTAATACGACCTACGTCAATGGGTATACCCCACAGATAGGTTGTGTGGTCGGCTTGCCAATTGTTAGCCGTTAGTAATGGGAGCGATGATAATATTCGTGCAATAGCGTGGATTGGGTGGACCCTGGGAAGCAAATTAGTGTTGGGGTCATGTTAAATCATGCAAGCTGAAAACAGTGAAAGACAGAAACCTGACAAACTGTAAGATCGAAACAGCATGCATACCTACATAAGTAAAAAGGGTGACAGACATGAGGATTGAGGATGGACTCGAGAAAGACGAAACGAAGTTTCAGCATATGGAGAAGAATAAAAAGTGAGGTCCAAAAGGCATTTGAGAACAGAGTTAGGGTATATAAGGCCTTGCAGGGTAGGACACAGGCATATGTATGTATGTACTGGTAACTGGTGTATCGCATCGCATCAAAGTGCGCATTGTATATGATTGATAGGGCCCTGAAATAACTATCTTCCAGTCAGGTTGCGTCCTTAACCGAAATATACCTAGCGCTCTACGTCGTTTCGATATGGTGTGCAGTGTGTATAGTTGCATTGATCAGCTGCTAAAACTCAACCGGACCTGATGCATCCTCCTTAGATCCGGTTGGATGAGGCACAGACTTCTCTATATATGGACTGTGCGCTGATCCGAGGAAATCAGCATTGGAGGCCCAAAAATAAGTGCACTTTTATCCATCTTTTTACAATGAAAAGGGTGTCAGAATATTTACAAATTTGGATATAGGATAGCCCATACTTTTATCTACCTGTCGGATTACATTTTTTTGTTGAATTCAAAATAAATAAGAAATAAATGTATATAAATGAGAACATCTTTTCTCGTTCAGTTAGCCATTTGTTCACGCTGGAGGTATATACTTCACAAATGCAGCCGTACTTTGCGCGCATTTTCTTGCTTTTGAATGTTGGTTGCATTGTTGGTTGTCGTTGCTAATTTGTCGGAACTAGTCATTTACGTTGGTTTTGAAAAGGGTTTTGAGAAATAACGATACATTATATAGGGCCGCAAGAAGCAGTAAAAATAAGTAAGAAATAGCTCGAAAAAAAATGGTCAAAAAAGGAAAGAATATTATCGATCACTACCTCATCACGACCGGATCAGAAAACGTGTGGTGCGAAGATGTCATTCCGGGTATCAAGCCAGAGTCAGGGCAAGAAAAATGTGAAACGAAACATGATTTCTAGCAAAAAGGCAACTTCTTAGCCTCCCGTATAACTAAAAGGAAAAAAATGTCCACAGACGAAACCATCAATCGAGATAAGAGATAACGCTGAGGACAATCAGATTTGCAAGTTTACTTTTGCAAACACTGACTCCTGTGAGACTCACACAGCAAGAAGAAAAACAGGACGCTATCGACGGCGCCAGTCTCAGCATACTTCCTATAATGCCTAGTGCCTTATTTTATTCTGGAGAAAAAAAAAAGACTCACTGAAAGGAGCTACAAAGACTTAACTTGACCAGCAGTTAATGTGAAAAGAACAACTCGCCATCGCAGTTCGAAGCTACGCCGCGCTAAATAATGCCATACCCATGGCAGTGATACGCCACTACATCCAAAAGAAGTAAGCTTATTCAATCAAACAATGAAGTTTATCCTGTGTGTCGTATGGGGTTGTAGTTCATTATGGTCTGGATCAAATCATCTCGGAAGAATGCTCGATGAAATGATGGAATTCGTACCCTTCGCATCAATGTTAAACGATGAAGGTTGCCGCTCTTAAATGTTACCGCAAAACTTGCATCGGGATCGGGAAGCTCAAGAATACGCCAGTCTGCGAAGAACGGACGGAAAAATAGCGGTGGAGCAGAAACAAGATGCATAGGACTGATTGGAGTGTAAGTAGCTGGGACAAACATCTGTGCCGGTGGTGGCCTGTTATTACAGGAACTTCTACTTTGGATATCTCAGGAAACTGGCAGGTCACCATTTCTAGGCCAGCTGTGGACATTTTTGATGGAGAAGCCAAGAAATGTGCCAAGGGCGAAGAGCATACTGTAACTAACGAGCTACAGAATATGACGGAGGCGCCGGGGGCACTAATGGTTTGGCCGAACGGGGAAGAGCACTCGATCCGCGCCCCGGCAGGTTACCTGTGCTCCAGCTTCCGAGCTGAGATGGTCGCCCTCCGAGCTGCTCTCTCCTAGCTGCTGGAGAACCCGCCGCACGCCGAAGACACCATCGTAGCCTGCACCGACTCGCAGTCCGCCCTCGCCGCCCTCCGATGTGGCTGGGCCGCCCGGCACTCCTCGCTCGGAGTGTACATCTGGAGAGCCCCCTGGGGACTGACAGCTGGAGGCCTGTTGGTCTACCTACAGTGGGTGCCCTCACAATGCAGGTTGGAAGGCAACGAGAGGGCCGACACCATCGCCAAGAAGGCAAACATACTCGACTAAAAACAAATCCTTATAGACGTCCAGAAGGCCCACTGGGCCGCCGCCAGAGTGGCGAGGGCTCGCACCGTCGGGGCCTGGCCAGCCGGCTGGTTCCACCAGCTGACGGGGATCGACTCCCGCCTACCGTTGCCGGCGGCGACCGGCCAGCGGCGGTGGACATCCACCAGCTCCGCGCCGGCCACTGGACAAGCTCCTCCCAATGGCGCCACAGAGTCGGGTTGGCGCCCTCCTGGCTGTCGGGGTGCAACCAGTGCGACGACCGACAATGCAGAGCCGCACTCTACCCGTCTGCTGAGAGGAGGCGGACAGCCCAAGCATGTCCTCCTGCGGTGCACGGCTCTGATGGGCACCCGACATCGCCTGATGGCGACCATCAACCCCAACATGGAGAAGGTGCGGAGCGGCAGCATCGTGGTGGCCCTGGGGGCCGCCCACAGGTCCCTTCAGAGCTGCTCGGCTACGTCTCCATGGGACGAAGGGACACAATAAAAGCAACAATAGCTACAGCATGACAACGTGATGGGAACGACCGTCACAAGAGCTATCGCCTTATCATTCAGCAGCGAGTGGAAAACGAGCAGACGGAGGGATACGTTGCAATTGGTGATGCGCATGTGCGAATGTGTGAAAGTGCGACTATGTGTAGATGCGTGGTGCGAAAAAGTGAGTAGCAGAGAAGAACAGTGAAGACACCGTTGCAGCAGACACACATTTTCCCGTAAAGTCCCCCATCGGCATTACCGCCAACCTTTACCACCAGCGCGGTCGGTACACTGTCGCGCGAGTTTGTAGCCAGCCATGTCAGAGATGTGAACAATCCAGCACACGGGGGAAGAAGAAAGGGATGATAGCCACCCTTTCTCGCTGGATCCCGCGGTGAAAATGGACTAACGCCATTTTCAAGCCCACTGGTGCAATGTGAGATGAACTTGACATGAGGACATCAATGGGTGTCGATGAACGTGAAATGATGTTCCAATACAGATTCATATCGACCAGAAGCCTTTCTTATTCTGAGCTACGAGCAATATATAGTACAAAAACAAAATATATTACATAAAATTCAGCCTGTCGACAGGAAACAATAAAAGGGTATTGTGTTACAACATATGGGTTCATATTACGGTTTCAGCCTTCAGAAATTTGGGCCTCCAATGCTGATTTCCCAAATCAGCGCACAGTCCATATATAGAGAAGTCTGTGGATGAGGCCATAAATAGTGCATGCATGGCACACGGATGGCTTGAGTTGTGTTTGTTGAACGGCATTTGATGCCAAGATTCACAAACTTCGATAGCTAGCCGTGGGATTAAACAAATATAAGAACACAGCTGACCGATTTGGCGTGCTTCAGAGACCGACTGGATGATGCGAAGGTGACAGCTGAAAAAATTAAGTGTTGTATATGTCATAGAGTGATTATAACTTAGGTACCATACAAACCTCCAAGTCCACAATTCCGATCTTTTCCGATGAATAGCACTGCACAGTGCACAATGCTATTTGTTATTTCGTGTGTGTCTTCTGGGGACTTCTAGTCTCCTGAAGATGTCAGTGTTGATGCCGAGGGACTGTGGCCAAAGGAATTATGCAGTGCTGATAGCAAACAACAGGTGGAAGCTGAAAACAAGCTGCGACTATGAGAAAGAATAACACCAAACCGATGACAGATGATGAGAAAAAGTAGAGTGAGAACTTGGAGAGTGTGAGAGAGAAAAATGCGACGAGAGAGAGAGAGAGAGAGAGAGAGAGAGAGAGAGAGAGAGAGAGAGAGAGAGAGAGAGAGAGAGAGACAGAGAGACAGAGAGAGAGAGAGAGAGAGAGAGAGAGAGAGAGAGAGAGAGAGAGAGAGAGAGAGAGAGAGAGAGAGAGAGAGAGAGAGAGAGAGAGAGAGAGAGAGAGAGAGAGAGGATAGGAAAGGGCGGGAGAAATCTAGAGAAGTGATAAATTTAAAGATGGAGACGGACAAGTAGATAAACTGGGAATGAGATAGACAGTGAACATATGTAGAGTGGGCGAAATAGATTTTTCGCCGGGGAAATACTATTTTTGTAGGGTGAGACCTGTGAAAGGGCATTTAATTCATTGGATAACCCACCATTAAAAGTTAATTAAGCAGATCAGCCAGCGTTTTGATCCATCTCCACATTCGTCGCCTTGCCCCAGGGTGTCCGGACAAATTGCCGAAAGGCGATTTACCGAATGTCATTTTGCCGAATGCATTTCGCCGAATGTCATTTTGCCGATGTGCTTTTTGCCGACGTGTCAAAAAGTCGAAATGCTAAAAGTCGAAATGCCATTTGCCGACATGCCTTTTTGCCGAAATGCCAATTTGCCGAAATGCTTATTAGTCGAAATGTAAGTTTGCCGAAAAGCGATTTGCCGAAATGTTGATTAGTCGAAATGTCAATTAGTCGAAATGTAAATTTGCCGAAATGTCAATTTGCCGAAATGTCAATTTGCCGAAATGTCAATTTGCCGAAATGTCAATTTGCCGAAATGTCAATTTGCCGAAATGTCAATTTGCCGAAATGTCAATTTGCCGAAATGTCAATTTGCCGAAATGTCAATTTGCCGAAATGTAAATTTGCCGAAATGTCAATTTGCAGAAATGTCAATTTACCGAAATGTAAATTTGCCGAAATGTCAATCTGCCGAAATGTCAATCTGCCGAATTGGCAGTTTGCCGAAATGTCAATTAGTTGAAATATAACTTCGCCGAAATGTCAATCTGCAAACCTATGTTAGGTTAGGTTAGGTTAGGTTAGCTTAGGTGGTGTTTATTTACTTAGGACCGATCACCAATTTACTTTTGGTGCAATCCCCAAGTAAGAAGCAAATCACATGATCGGTATCCTTTGACCTCCTGATTTCATAACTAATAATTATTCATGGCACAGGCAAGTTTAAAAGCACCAATACCATGTGGAAATAAACATCAAATTGCTCGTGGCGAAGCAGTGCAGTGCCGAAGGCAATGCCTTAGGAGAGATTACAGGCAAAGGTAAGTCAAATATTTTTAGGTTAACCCTCGCCGGCCGAGGGGGGGGGGGGTGCGGAGATGTACCCTATGCGCACCCCCATAGGGTTTTTTCACGATAGCTCCGAACACGCCGGCGATAGAGAGCTGAAACTTGGCATAACTGACCTTTGATTCAAGCCGGATCTTTTGACACCAAACGCATTTTCGGGTCAGGTCAGGTCACCGACCTATGACGTCATAAGTGAACCTCTGCACGGTCTTCAGATGTCGCAACTTCGCAACGCCCTCACAGCCAGAGGAGCTTTCACAGGGAAATGAAACATGCAGGACCTAATATCCATTACGAGTCTCACAGCTTGCATATCTCAGATTTTCCTAAAGGTTATTTGAGGTCAGGTCATTTTCGTGACCTCGCCATTATAAGTCAAGAAGAAAAATGAAAACTGCTATTCTGGCGCCGGGAACAACCTCTAACTATCTCGAGCACACAGAATCGTGATTTGACGCCTTCCTTGCAAGGTAAGACGCGTAACTTTTGCAATGTTGACCTTGCGTGACGTCATTTATGACGTCATCAAGGTCATATTAGTTTTTCGTCAATAACTCCCGAGCAAATTGAGCTAGCGAGTCGGGAAAGCCACTAATGGACTCAGGAAGACCTGCCGAATCGAATGATATGCGACATGACCTCTTTCCACCAACTTCATGACCTGGGGGTGCTGACCTGACCGTGACCTGAGGTCAACACCTTAAGTTGACCTGACCCAAACAAAAATTATATCATTTGACGCGCCTAAGGAAGGCAAACACGATGCTACTAAAATCGCGGCCCTTTTTGGCGAAATTATTCGCCAAAAACTGTACCGTACCTTGGGGCATTTGACCTGACCTCAGAGGTCACCGGTTGACGTAGGACCTTAAAATCGGGTATCAATCTCTGCGTCTCGTAACGGCGCACACGCTCGTTTTTTCCGCGACGCGCCAACTCCACCAGGGGCGAAACGACTAATAAGCATTTCGGCAAATAGGCATTTCGGCAAAAAGGCATGTCGGCAAATGGCATTTCGACTTTTTGACACGTCGGCAAAAAGCACATCGGCAAAATGGCATTCGGCGAAATGCATTCGGCAAAATGACATTCGGCAAATTGCCTTTCAGCAATTACTGTATGCCTGGCCTATTCAAATACATTAGCCAGAGGGGTGTGGTAATAACTGGTGTAAGCAAATTGACCACGGTCAAAAATGCATTACCAGAATACACTAAAGCCAACATTTTGGGATGGTCTCGTTACTAAGTCGGCTAAGAGCTTCGGTCCAGAAAATAAATTTATCGTTGGCATACAGTAAAATACATACCAAACTCGGCCGGTGATAAATTTTCAAGACCTCAGTCCTTACTGATTTTTGAACTCGGCCTTCGGCCTCGTTCAAAAATCCAGTAAGGACCTCGGTCTTGAAAATTTATTTACACCGGCCTCGTTCAGTATTATATATTACCACCTCGGCCGGCGCGTATGTAGAAAACCAATAGGTCCGGTGAGGGTTAACCCTCGCCCGTAAACGGTGTTTTGCCACCTTCGCCCATGCAGGGGGGTTGGTGCGACCCCCCCCTGGCGTTTGAAAACGAAGCGTCGTAGAGCTTAGCGGAAAAGACCAACGGATTGCTCTCAACGAGATCTCGCGATTGGTGGTATATTTTTGGTCCTAGGTCAGCATTTAACCTACTTATGACCGGTCAAAGGTCAAATTTTCGGAAAAATCTAACTTTTTCAGAGTTCCGCGCCAATTGCGGCAAAACGGTAAGAGATATCTACTTGAAACCTTCACTATCGTGATCCTTGATCAATTCTCTATCGTTTGGTGTGTATTTCGATGTCATAACTCTAAAAATGATGCGTTGGGAGCATCGGAAGTCTGCAAGGTCATTTGTGCATTGGGTCACGTCAGGCGTGTGACGTCACTGACCTGACCCTGACCCAAAATGAACTACAAGAAACAACCGACGGTGCCTGAAATGGATAGCAAATTTGAATTCAGGGCATCAAAATACCCCGAAAAGGCATACAAGTGCAAGAAGTCATTACAGGTCAACCGAGGTCACTGACCTTACCTTGACCTTTAGTGCCCTTCAAAATGTCAACAGACACTGTGCCAATGTCAAATCAGCCAGTTGTGATTCTAAAACAATCCAATTTAGCGTAAATCTGGCCGGAGGTCATAAGGTCATTTTTTCTGGCCCTTTATGACGTCATAACTCCGTGACCTGATATGACCTTGACAAAAAAAAATTACCAAAAGTAGCGCAAAGGATGCCCCAAAGGGTACTGAAAATTTGAGCAGGCTATCTGAAACGGTTCGGCGTGTAGCTAAGAAAAACCTCAGGGGGGTTGCACCAACCCCCCCCCCCTACATGGGCGAGGGTTAAATTGATGTGTATCTGGCTTCAGGCCGAAGGCCTGAAGCCTGATACACAACCACTTAACCTAAAGATAATTGACTTATCATTGTCTGCAATCTATTCATGTGAGTATCTTCTTCCTTATCCACGGGTAGGCAAAAAAACAGTAGGTCAGGTTAGGTAAGGTTTGGCTATGTTTTTCTTATACTTTGGTGACATGTAAGTGGTTTTCTTTACCTTTGAAAAGCGAGTCGGTCCTAAAGTTAATACTTACGGGTCACGTTAGGTTAGGTTAATTTCGGCTAATTGGCATTTCGGCAAATTGACATTTCGACTAATTGACTTTTCGGTAAATTGACATTTCGACTAATTGACACTTCGGCAAATTTACATTTCGACTAATTAGCATTTCGGCAAATTAGCATTTCGACGAATTGTCATTTCGACTAATTGACTTTTCGGCAAATGGACATTTCGGCAAATTGACATTTCGGCAAATTTACATTTCGACTAATTAGCATTTCGGCAAATTAGCATTTCGGCGAATTGACATTTCGACTAATTGACTTTTCGACAAATTGACATTTCGGCAAATTGACATTTTCGACTTATTGCACGTCGGCAAAAAGGCATGTCGGCAAATTGCATTTCGACTTTTAGCACTTCGCCCTTTTGACACGTCGGCAAAAAGACACGTCGGCAAAATGCATTCGACATCCTATTGACATTCGGCGAATAAGCATTCGGCAAAATGCAGTTCGGCAAATTGTCCTGTAACCTTGCCCCAGCGCCTCCCATCCCGTACCGCCCACACCTCCACCGACCCTGACCGCCGTCGCTATACCGCCACCGTGAGGGTGGATCGATGGTCCGCCGCCCGCAGCCCGGGCGGGGGCGGGGCGGGGGCGGGGGCGGGGCGGCGCAGACAACACAGGGCCACGTGCCGTCGGCTGCAGGGCGGTGGGCCAATGCTGCCCGATCTGGACAGGATAGCGGGGTCGGCAGGCTACAGGTGGAGGGGTCGGGGACACGGCGAGCTGGACTTGGTAGACAGAGGCGAAAGGGTGAAATATGATGTTGCTGATGTTGCTGATGAAAAGCGATGAGTCTGTTGTTGGTTTTCAAAACAAAGTACCGAGATAAAAACCGCACACCGCCGTATGCAAGCGTAAAATGACGATAGAAGATTACCATAAAGCTTAAATCACTTAAGCAGTATCTACGACCATGGCTAATCCAAGGAGGCGCTGTTCGATCCGGGCAGATCAGCCGATTACCGCGCCAGCTGCCAATTCCTGAGCCCCGGGCTCAGTAACTCCGTGAATCAGCTGGTTTGGACCGCACTGCAGTCGTAACCTCAGCGGATGGGAAGCCACGTCTTGGCAACCGCCGGCGACAGGCGCTTCGAACAATCAGACGGTTACAGTTTTCAGGGCTCCGAGCCGTGGTGGTTCTGCAGACTTCACCCTATTGGCTAAAATCGACTCTGCACCAGATTGTAACAACAACAACTTTGCATTTCCCGTCGAGAATGGCATCGTCGCCGTCCTCAAAAACCCGTCCCAATGCTAATTCAGCCCGTTCCTCTGTCGTATCAACCCAGCCAGAGTTTCTAGCAGTCTGTCCCTCTGCCCGTGTATTTACACCGGGCCGAAGCTTATTTCAGCCGATCCCCCGCCCGTATTTAAGCCAAGCTGGAGCTTATTCTCCAGCCAATCTCCTGCCGTATATAAGCCCAGCTGCAGAGGTAGTAGGTAATACTCGCTTCTCAGCCCTTCTCTCCGCTCTTCATTCCGATATAGCCTGGGCCGTGGAGATGAGAGTACCGGCTATATCAGCTCAGCTCGACAGGTGATTACGGAGTACGGCCTTATTGACCGGGATCGGACCCGTTGGCAGGGTTACGATAATTGAAGCGCTGCCATAAACAGTGTAGGGCTGGTCAGTGGTCACCATGCATAGGACGGGACCATGGGCGGTCTAGCTCGATGCTTTGGCTGCCGGTGAAATATGGACCAATGTCCATAAACCTGCAGGTAGTGATTCAGCCATCACAGCTGATCCTCGCACTCATATCCTGAGGAAGTGGAGTCCGCGGGTGAGAAGGAAAGAAGGATATCCCTTCCGGCGGGCCGAGGACCTTCGTCGAGTGGAGCACCTGCCTGACGGGACAGCTCCTCACGGCAAAGGAGCCGTCGTGAGCTGCGCACGCACCACTGGCGTCAGCATTGTCCCAATTTCCACTGTTTTCCGTGTGTAGGAGTCATGAGGCAGCTGTATAGTCCTCGGCGTGCTGAGGAACAGCTGCTGGTGACGTAACGGAAAATTTGCGGATACGGACCGCTCAGTGCAACCGCAGGCCATTCAGCGAGCCAACAGTAGGGAGGAAAGGCCACCATAAGTCGGGAATGGCGGTGGTACGAGGGGATTGCCCGCGGTGAGCGGTCTGCCACCTCCCCCCCCCCCCCCCCCGTATCTTGACTTAGCGCTCGCAACACAAAATGAAGTGGCCCAGTTTCTCAATGGGGTTCAGAGAAAAAAAACATCATAAGGTAATTTTTTTAGGTCCGCTGTCCCTGACCCGGTTTTACAGTCAGACGTCAGCAAAGATAATTTATCAGCTTCAACAGAAAGTCAACACACTGTAATACGTTATACATTATACATAATTATACATAACATCTCACGCTCAATTCACGTGGATCGATTACGAGAGCGCAATTCGTAAAAAAATGATCATGATGGTGGGTATGATTAACACCGAGGTCACGTGTACCAACTACCAAGGTATGTGCCAGAATGAACTTACTTGGGGCAGGCTCCACAGCAGACTTGCAAACTTCAGCGTTACCGCATTGTGCCTTCCTCTCCTTCACAACGGTCCTGCCCTACCAACTACGTCTTCTCCTTCGTCACAAGCTCACTTCACACCGACACATCCCACCTCCACCGTCTCAGGTTCGGCCGCCGACTGGAAAAGCGCCGCGAACCCGACACTCGTCCTTTCTTCCCGGTCCGCCACGCGGCGTAACCAGACACCGAGCCTGTAACGAGGCGGTGAGCGCCAGTTACCGTCGGCACAAGTACAACACACGATACACCTGTCCCTGAAGCGGCTCAAGTCTCAGGACAGCCTAACGTCTCTCACAGTGTAGAACGCCTCCACAGTCCACACCTAAACACTGTGTGGTGTCACTCCGCATGCAATATGCCACCACACCGCGACGTTGCGAGGAGTTCAAAGCCGAACGGACCTGCCCCGCGGCGGACACATCGAACACTGCCAGATGGTTCCCGCCGTCCAGCCGACGACGACTGGCAACCGACGAACTGCCTCAGGCGATACCGACGAGCCACCTCAGGTAATGTCGCCGCGCGCAGGCTCTCATGTGGGTAACACTAACGATTTATTATGAGCAAATGCTAACTAAAAGCTAACACGGACGGAAATATATGGCGTCTTCCCTATGAATATAAAATTTCTGGAAAACTTTAAATAACTGTAGAACATTACAGATAGTTGATATTCACATATCTAATTGTACCTAACTATCTATCTTATAGCAATTGCCAATTATAATTGGCAATAGTGCTAAGATAGATAGTCATGCCACCCAAAAGAAGTCCAAGACTCATCGATTGCATGATGCTGCTAACTATGTACCTAGTAAGGAAATAAATCCGCGACCCGCCGGTATTTACACTATTCAGTCGAATGCGGTACTGACCCCTCCCCTCTACGAACCCCGTCTCAGTTGCAAGCGGACATGGTTGAACTCACATGGTATAGAAAGACGGGGAATGGCTAGTGATCTGGACCAAAGCTGGATGGCCCAAACATCAAAGCCGTACTTCTTAGGTTAAAGTCAGGTCAATCAAGGTCAAATTTTGAAGTCGGCATTTGAGAACAGTGCCTATCTGATCCAGTTCATATACTTTTTCAGTTGATCATGCATGCCTTTATATCTACATAGTCATACTGTCGCTACGCCATACCTACACGCATGGCCGAATTAGACTGTCACTTGTCAGGCGGTACAGCATAACTTCAGGCGTCGGCAAGTAATGCCATCTAGTGGCAGGAATCTAAACTAGCCTTGGGTTGCCGGAATAGCGAGAGCCCGTCAGAGGAACCAATGACAGCAGTACAGACATTAGACCTCCTCTAACGAACAATGGGTATAGAACGGTCGGGCCCTTCTGACTTAAAATGCCTCTTTATATCCAAAACATTTTCTACGTGGCGGTGCCTCAGATTACCGCTGAGTTACATAGGCCAAAACGTTAGGTATGCTCACGTCTCAAGATAACCAAGGTCGACATCACCTCACTATTCATGCCATTCGTAGTGGCTGATGTAACCTAACCTAACTATACATAGTAGTAATCTTGGATGTAACCGCAAAAGACAAATCGTCGACTGATGGCGTTCTCGTCGCGATCGGCCCGGTACTCGGTAGCTGTTGATGCTGAGTTATGGGGCAATGCAACAGGTTAAAACCTTGAGTTGGCCTCTGGAGGTCACCGAGGTCATTTGACGTCACCGTTATTACAACAGCTGTTTGGAACTCTTGAATTGCCGTTTTGAATGGTGCCCTTTTTATTTTGATCACGTTAGTGGTTCTTGTGCTTCGTGAGTTACAGGATGGCTGCAAAAACGGGACGACACTACTCGACATCCACCCTTGCAGCCCTTTTAAAACTCAGGAACTACTGGGCCGGTCGGGACGAACTAAGTAGTAAGCACCATGGGGACACGATTTTTAACCCTCGCCGGCCGAGGGGGGGGGGCGGGTGCCACCCCATGGGGTTTTTCATGATAGCTCCGAACATGCTGGCGATAGAGAGCTGAAACTTGGCATACTTGACCTTTGATTCAAGCCAGATCTTTTGACACTAACTGCATTTTCGGGTCAGGTCAGGTCACTGACCTATGACGTCATAAGTGAACCTCTGCACGGTCTTTAGATGTCACAACTTCGCAACGCCCTCACTGCCAGAGGAGCTTACACAGGGAAATGAAACTTGCAGGATCTAGTATCCATTACGGGTCTCACAACTTGTAGATCTCGGATTTTTCCTAAAGGTCATATGAGGTCAGGTCATTTTCGTGACCTCACCATTATAAGTCAATGGGGAAAAATGAAAACTGCTATTCTGGCGCCGGCAACGATCTCCAACTATCTCAAGCACACAATCGTGATTTGATGCACTCCTTGCAAGGTTAGATGCATCACTTTCGCAATGCTGACCTTGCCTGACGTCATTGATGACGTCATCAAGATCATATTAGTTTTTCTTCAATAACTCCCGATCAAATTGAGCTAGCGAGTCGAAAAAGCCACCAATGGACTCAGGAAGACCTGCCGAATCGAATAATATGCGACATGACCTCTTTCGACCAACTTCGTGACCCTGGGAGCGCTGACCTGACCGTGACCTGAGGTCAACACCCGAAGTTGACCTGACCCAAACAAAAAGTATATCATTCGACGCGCCTGAGCGAGGCGAACACGGTGCTGTCAAAATCGCGGCTGGCTCTGCGGCCGTTTTTTCTAAGTTATTCACCAAAAACTGAACCGTACCTTAGGGCACTTGACCTGACCTCAGAGGTCACCGGTTGACCTAGGACCTTAAAATCGGGTACCAATCTCTGCGTCTCATAACGGCGCACACGCTCGTTTTTTCCGCGACGCGCTGGCTCCACCAGGGGCGAAACGGCTAGGGGGTCGTACCCGCCCCCCCCCCCTCGGCCGGCGCATATGTAGAAAACCGTATGTCCGGCGAGGGTTAAGCCGGTTTGGAATATGGTGACCTCAGGAGACCTCGGTGACCCCGACAAGTTAACTTGACGTTTTCGCCTATTGCAGCCATTCAATAGGCAATAACTCAGGAACTACTGAACCGATCGAGACGCAACCCGCACCAGTCGATTTGCCGTATATGCGAGTTCATGAGCCGTTTTGAGTATAATGACCTCAGGTGACCTCGGCAACCCAGAAAGGTCAGCTTCACCAGTTCAAATTTTACCTTTGGAGGTCATCGAGGTCACCTGAGATCACCATATTTAAAACGGCTGATGAAGTCGCATACGGCGAGTCGACTGGACTGGTATTATTTTCGTCTCGATCGGCTCGATCAGCCTCGTTCCTGAGGCTGCAATAGGCGAAATCCTCAGCGACCTTTCAAGGTCACCGAGATCACCAGAGACCACTATATTCGAAACAGCTGATGAAACCACATACGACAAATCGACTGGTGGTGTTTCGTCTCGATCCATTTAATGCTTCCTGAGCTATAGAATGGCTGCCGCCTGCCATAGGCGAAAACGGTTATGTGACGTCCCAAGGTCACAGAGGTCACCTGAGGTCACCATATTCCAAACGGCTGATTAAATCGCAAGCGGCAAATCGACTGGTGGTGTTTTCATTTCGATCGGCTCAGTGGTTCCTGAGTTATACAATGGTTGCAATAGACGAAAACGTCAAATTGACCTTTCGAGGTCACCAAGGTCACCTGCTGAGGCCACCATTATCAAAACGGCTGATAAAATCGATAAAATAGCATTTAGTGATTGATGATTCGAATGGAGTTTCGTTCTTGTCGATCGGTCCTGTGGTTCCCGTTATATGTAAAACGGCTGTGAGGGTGCTATGCAGTGGTGTAGTGTTGTCTGCAAAAATGGCAGTTGAATAGTGAGTTCCACTGATAACGTCGCAAGTGCGTCGCAATTTGTGCAGTATTTTTGCACCATTTTGCAGTGCTGCCAGATTTGGAGGATTTCCGCAAATCTGGAGGATTTTGAACTCTATTTGCGGACAAATTTCGCTTTTGGAGGATTTTTGATTCTGGAGGAAAATCTGGAGGATTTGTCGCCCGATTATTATAATATCATGGAAAAATATAACACATTCGAGACTAAAAAGGCATTTTCCTGCCCAGCGTCACCCTACCCGTTAGGCTATATCACGTCCTTTATCACCTCGAGACTGCAGAATGTCTCAGTCTGTAACTATATCTACGAGGGTACCAAACTACTGGCGGATCTAAGGGGACATTTGGGGCAAATGCCCCCGGCCCGCCCTGCAGCACCCGATATCGACGAATATTTTCGTTTTTTTTTTTTTTGGAGGATGAAACGAAAACAACTTTTATTAGAATAAAAGTATCCTTTAAACTGCACAGCAGTGCGAAAGGATTCGAAATCCGATGAGTTTTGAGAATTTGGGGAAACTTTTTTGGGGGGTATAGCCCCTCGCAGCGTCCAAGACCGCCTTTCTATATCTACCAATAGGATTTGGAGGAATCTGGAGGATTTTTGTAACTGATCTGGAGGATTACAGCCTTCCCCATCTGGCAGCACTGCCATTTTGTGCGTTGTAGCGTTGGTGTGTTGTGTGTGTTTTGTTTTAATTTTTATCGTTTGCCTGGTGAACACTGGTTGTCATTTCTATTACATTGATAGAAATTATATGTCACTTCCACCTCCACCTTCCTTAGTATAAGCACACAGGACTCCGTAAATTCCATAATTGAAGACATTCAGAAATGCTGATATAAATTTGAATTAATATGCTTGTCTTAGCCCAGAAACCTATGGTTTTTCATTTTAAGTTATTTGCATCCATAAATTTACATTTTTGTGACCTCTACATTTATTATTGAAATGCCAGTAGCCTATTTGCATTGTAAAACTGATCAGAATTAAGGATGATGCCAAGTCACTAGTCACTACATAAGGACATTATGTTGAGTCTGCAAATGTAACAAGTTAATGAGGACTTTTCTCCACAAGGAGTTGTTGAGGTCAGAACCATTAAATTTTAAAGACTGTTCGAATCGGTTTCGGGAGTGTAAAAGCTGATTAGGACAGGCTGACAAAGTTTTGCAAGTACAATTTGAAAGCTCAGACCTGAACATTTTTTTTTGAGTTCAGTTCTCATTATCTTTTCACATCTTATCACTTTTTTGCATTATCAGTACAGTAGCCCAGTAGGTATAGTTAAGCTCCTAAACTTTTTGGTTTGAAACCTGAGGAGTGCCTACTGCCTACTGATATACCTACCTCAGACATTGTGGAATGTGATTGATAGGTACTGGCTAATCCAGGGCAGAATTTGGTTGTTGTTTTTTTTTTGCTTATCTAGCAATGTTGATGGATTAATTATCATTTGATTACCTTTCTTCCATAGGAAGAGAAGAAAACTAAAAAAGGGAAAATGTTATAGATTACACCAACACAAGGCACACAACACTTAACATACAGCTAAAACACTTATCAGGCTGAGCAACTCCAGAGATAAACAGGTGTTCTGCTTAACAAAAGAAAAAGAAAAGGTAGGCTTAAGTTATGAACAATTACTTATCATCTGATTTTTCCACAGACAGTGGTGCCAACCATGGCTGCACCACCCAAGCCATGGGAGAGTGTGCCACCATGTTGCCGCACCCCAGCAGGGCCAGGCGTCAACAGTAGGATGGTGCCGCCTGATGAGATGCGTGCCGTTGCTGCCACAGTGCAGCCCCAGTTCCAGTGAGTGTGGGGGCCTGGAGCCAGGCATGATCAAGTACTTGGGTAAAAAATTGGTTGGTGGAAAAGTGGTGATATTTTCAGGTGATATTTTCAGAAGTGCTCATAACATTAGCTGGAGTCAGATATTTTAAATTTTTCTCCTCTGTTGACATAGAAAGTCATCTGCACATACAGCAATCAGCAGTTTATTTGCTACACAGGTTTTAATTGTATTTAGTACACCTGCTTACTATGGTTCACCTGCTTACTATGGCCTAACTATCGCAAGGTCAGACCTGAGTGCTCTAGCCCCAGAAGTCATTGGTGGTCCTCCTGGGTGTCCCAGAAGTCATCAGTGCCTCCCCCGTCCCGTCCACAGGTCGACGCTGGCGGGCGGTGTGGCAGAACCCGGCGCGGTGGGCGGCATGGCGCCTCCCATCCCGCCCCGGCCGGCCCACGGAGCGGCCGGCATGCCATCCGCCATGTCACCCTACTCGACAGGGTGAGGGCAGGGAAAGAGACGAGAGGGGAGGTGGATGAAAGGGAAATATGACAAAGTAGGATTGGATGGGCATTTTTAAGGTTCCAAGTTTGGCAATAAGTTTGAGTGGATGTTCAGCTTCACAAACATCTGAATTCTGGTTTGTGTTTACAGCTTTTGTTCTGGTACACTCATTGTTGTGAGAGGCTGGAGTTTGCTTTTTTCTCATACAGTGTTAAATGCGGGAAATGAAATGATGCACATTCGCACCATAAAGAAATATCTTATACCACATCATAACCATAGATGTGTTATTGAGTGGCCGCGCAGCTCACCATCGATCCTTCTGGAGATAATAATTTTATCCCCTCGTCCCTTTGTCAATTTCAAGGTACGGCGGCTACAGTACCGGCTACGGTGGATACGGCACCGGCTACGGCACCGGCTACGGCGCCTTCGGGGGAGGCTACAGCGGCTACGGAGCGGGCTATGGCGGCTACGGCTCTGCCGGGGGCGGCTTCTACGGCCGACCGGGAGCGCTGGGCCCGGGCCCCGAGAGCTGGTAAGAGGACTAGACAGACAGCCAGGGGAAGTTTCCAATAGGCCTCTAGCCTGGAGAGAAGAGAGCCAGAAAGTCTCTTGAGTCAGCAGCTGGGGTGGGTATGAGTCACTTTGACATTTATGATAGGCTCTTATATGGCTTCCGCAGCCCTCTGATACGACCTTTAGTTGCACCTGACTGCAGTCAGACCCGGCCTTGCCATTAGACACGGTGGCTGACTCGACCCTCCGCCCGACTTTGTGTCTTCCGAGTAGACTTGCGATTATAACTGATGGCTGACCCGACCCTGCCATCCCCTGCCGCAGGTTCATTGAAGCGGCCGAGGAGAGTTCACGCAGCACGTTCGAGTCGATCGAGTCGTTTGTCAGCGTGTTCACGTCCATCAGCCAGATGATGGAGTCGACCTACATGCTGGTGCACAGGTGGGATGGCCAGACGATTGTGCCACCCGATGGAGGAAATAACTTTGTACCATAATTTGCATATTTTTCATCTCAATTTACGACGCTACAGAAAGTTAGTTTATGCTCGTTTTCCCCTAAACAGTCTGAGAGATGAACAAACCTATTATCGGACGACTCGATCGATCGCTCGTTCAACTAGCCTCAGTGTGGGATTTACGCTCCGCATTATCTTATCGGCGTGACTCCCAACTTCATTTCGTGCGTATATAGTGTCGGATGGCCCAGGCTGTTTGGTACTACCATCATCCTGCTATCTCCCTTTATGACGATCGTTCTCAATGTCACGTCCTCGGAACTATATGAGACTCGTAGACTCTGTAGACTGACTGGTGGAGCTGGCACCGAAAATATTGTGGTGTAAATTGTTTACCTTATACCTTATGGTAGGATCGTCGCTTCTACATTATGACGAAAGGGCGGTGTTTGGTAATGGGTGTGGCCGGGCTAGTACTGTGACCCTACCTGGTCCGAACTCCGACCTGACCCCCACCCCCCACTGCAGCTCGTTCCGGGCGGTAGTGGAGTGGCCGGGCTAGTATGTACAGTGACCTGACCTGACCTCCACCCCCTTCCCACTCCAGCTCGTTCCGGGCGGTGGTGGGTGTGGCCGAACAGATGGGACGGATGCGGCTGCACCTGGCCGAGCTGCTGTCGGCTCTCTCGATAGCACGCACTCTGAGATGGATCGTTAACTTCCTCAGACGCTGGCTCGGTAAGTCTGGCAGATGGAAAGGTGCGGGTCGGGGAGGGTGGCTTGATGCCGGGACGAGTTGCCCAGATTCCAGGGATGTCTGATGGATAATTTTTACGACAGGTAGCTGGTATATTGAACGTCGTGACAATAATTACTCTCACTTCAATAAATTGCCCTTCAATAGCACCAATAAGGTCTTCAACAGTTCGCCAGTCTATATCCTCTTTCATGGGGATCCTCCCTCCCCGTCAGGACCAACAACCCTCACATCTAGCTAACCCACCCCGCCCGTCGTCAGGCTACCCGGAGCTGGAGGGCGCCAATGCGGCCTGGAGGGAATCGGCAGGGGCAGTACAGATGGCAGCGGGTGCCGCCGGCGGCTCTGGCAGGGGCGCCTCCCGCTGGCCAGTACTGGTGTACCTGGCGACCGTGCTGGGAGCGCCCTACCTCATCTTCAGACTGCTGCGGGCCAGCGGCGGACGGCCGGATAATGGTGAGCAGGGATGGAGAGGTAGAGAAAGAAGGGGAGAAAGTTGTGCGGTGTGTGAGGAATGTTTTGTGGGTTAGACAACATATCTCCGGATGGTTATATCTAAAAATGGTAGCTAATGGCTTGATATATATGTTGGAGAAAATCATATCATTTTTTTTTAAGCTGGTGGGGTACCTCGTAGTTTGTACGAGTCGCAAATGCTGTCGTTTTTCCCGAGGCTCATGCAGGCACATAAGTGACGTCCGGTTTCGACAAAGCCTGTTTAGCTGTGCCAATGACACCTCCCCGCTCGCCACCCACAGAGAGCTGGAAGTCGGGCGCCGGCGAGCATTTCTCTGCGGTGTGCAGTTTCGACTTCACGGCTAGTGGCCCTGGCGAGCTGACGGTGCGCGCCGGACAGTCTGTGCGCCTGGCGCCGCGCCGTCTGCAGCCCCGAGTGCGTGGCTGGGTGCTGGCCTCGGACGGCACCGCTGCAGGACTGGTGCCG
Organism: Amphibalanus amphitrite; assembly: GCF_019059575.1. NCBI lineage: Eukaryota > Metazoa > Arthropoda > Thecostraca > Balanomorpha > Balanidae > Amphibalanus > Amphibalanus amphitrite. Next base: position 698,638 of record NW_024881562.1, read on the forward strand.
GCAGCCTACGTCAAAATCAGGGGCGCGGTGCCGGCGGGCGGCGTGCCGGGAGCTCCGGCAGCTGCGGCGGGACCAGGGCCGGTCCCGGCAGGACCAGGACCGGTCCCGACGGCAGGACCAGGACCAATCCCAGCAGGACCAGGGTTGGTCCCGGCGGCGGGGATAGGCCAGGCGGGGACGTCGGCGTCGGCTGGTGTCTGCGCTTCACCAGCCTCCAACTCAGTGACTAAGGCGGCACCAGCGGCAGCGGCGGAGAAAAAGCCGGGTGGCTGCTGTGGCGGCGCGGCTGCAGCTCAGTCCCAGCCTCCTCCTGCTCAAACCGAGGCCAAACCGAGCTGCTGCAGCTCCAAGACGGCTACCTCCCCGGCTGACCGCGTTGCTGCCATGAAGGACCAGCTCCCCGGTAACGTTCAGATTACTGAGGTTGACCCTGCCACCGTCACAGTCTCCACACTGAGAGCGGCTGACCGGTCGGCTCCCGCTGATGGCGCACAGAAGTGAGACACCGAAGGACTTCGCTCGGGATCTGTAGGGTAGCCTAGTCCGCTTGTTTGGGTTGCGGCGTGGATTGGGGGTAGATAGACCATGCCCTTTGGGGTGCAAAGAGATTATAAAGGTGCTTGTGTCGCCTCATCGGCGTCTCCAGCACTGGGTTTACGCGCGCAGCTGCGATCAGAGTTTGTCGCGGGTGTGGTGTGATAAGATTACTGGGCCATTAGAGGTGGCAGTCTATTTTGCTATGTGCAGAGGGGGGCAGAGTATATTATGTCAAGTCTGGGCACCGCTGCACATGTGTCGACCCTGTGGGTCTCGGATGGGGTACGTTATACCGTCAGTGGTCAGGAGGTGACCTGTGTCTCACTCTCGACCCAGTGCGTCGAGCAGTAACAGTCCATTGGGAACGAAGGAATGCCGGGGATCGTAGATCATATATTGGCAGCCTTTACCAGTGCAAAGCAGTCAGGGGTTATTGACGGGGTCAATTAGCGCTCGTCCCAGCTCAAAGTAGCGCTAGCTGATGGCAGAAATGAAGCTGTCCGGGAAATGATAGCTGCAACTGATTGACGTCACGTTCCCGGCCTGGAGCGAGTGCTTCTGTTGCTACTCATGCTGATTCAGTGACTCGAAGCTGATATTCCACGGTATTTGTGGTGAGTGTCCGTGGCCGCGCTTTCTGTGCGCAACCTGTACGACTTTTACCCGGGTGTTACGATCTATGGACCGTTTTTTTTTGGGGGGGGGGGGCGATTTGCGTATGCCGAGGTCGCGGAGACAGACTATGCTCCATGTTGGGGAACACCGGCGCAGCTTTTTTTTTCGGTCGCCAGTCATCTGCTCTGGTGATGCCGGAATATGTGACCGATGTGCTGGGGTTGGTAAATGCCTCCTAACAGTGAGCTTATGAAGCAGATAATATGGAATTGTGATCTTTTAATTCGTTAAGTGCTTGCTGAATGTAAGGCATTTATTTTAATCGTTTAATTGTTTTTTGAATGACCTCCTTACAAAATTATACTTTTCATTCATGTATTTTTGTTTTAGATGAATTTTCGGCCACGGGCCATGATCACATCAATGCCAAATATAAGAATATTGGAAGACGAAGACGTCTTCCAATATTCTTATATTTGGCATTGATGTGATCATGGCCCGTGGCCGAAAATTCATCTAAAACAAAAATACATGAATGAAAAGTATAATTTTGTAAGGAGGTCATTCAAAAAACAATTAAACGATTGGAATTGTGATCAATACATTTACTTAAAATGGTGTCAAATGATGTTTAATTTTTGGGAGGCGTTAGAGAAAACGTTCGGCTTGCTGAATAGAAAATGTATTCGTATTGAAAATTTGCCACTAAGTAGTATCTGAATAAATGCACACAAGGTGACGATAGATGACACGACGACATGACACGACCTGAATACACGTTGCGTCTTCAAATCGTATTCATGTCGCTATGCAATGTAAAGTAATAAATCTTGCCACTAGGTATATGTGAGCAGCGCCGGAATATGTACTGCGCCACCATACAATATCTTTATCGCTAGATGACAGTAGTAGGCAGCACCTGAATGCATACTGTGCCGCCAAACGATATTGCTACCACTAGATGGCGTTAGAAGTTGACACGTATATTGATATGCATACTGCACCGCCAACCGATATATTTGCCGCTAGATGGCAGTAGTAGTCTGCGCCTGAAAGTATACTGCGCCGCCAAACGATAATATTTCCGCTAGATGGCATTAGTAATCGGCGCCTGGAAGTATACTGCGCCGCCTAACGATATTATCGCCGCCAGATGGCAATAGTAGTCAGCGCCTGAAAGTATACTGCGCCGCCCAATAATATCCTCGCCGCTAGATGGCAGTAGTAGTCAGCGCCTGAATGTATACTGCGCCGCATCGCTTCGGCTGCATTGCGCTACACGGTGCTGTGAACTGTGATTTTTCGGTTCCCTAGCGAAGAAAAAATGATGAAGGGAGCGAATCGGAAGGGAAAGTGTGACAAAATCAGGAGCTTTCCCTGACGTTTTAGAAATGCGATATAAGCATTACAATTTACAGCATCCGCTTCATTTTATTTAACTTTCGTTCCACAAGGATGCTGCTGATAGGCAGTAGCGGCGGAACACCTTCAATAAGGGGGGCACTGCCGACTTTTGGTCACATTCTTTCCATGCAACGCCCATAGGGCTAATGTTAACACGCGCAGTGGAAGGGTTGCGAGTACTATGCCCAGTGGAAGGGGGGGGCGGATGTCGACCCCCCTAAGATCTCAGCTTCCACTGGAGCTAGAAAGACGAAATTTGGAGGGTAGGTGGCGGCCCAGAGGAACTCTGTTGTGTGTGAATTTCATGACCCTAGGTCAATATCTTCAAGGTCAAATGAGGTCAAAAGTGGTCAAATCTGCCATATTAGCGACTTTTTGGCGTTTACACGCCGATAAGTCAAAAAGTTACCGGCCGATTTTCTTTTTTCTTTCACTATACGAAAGAACGTACATTTGTGAGTATGTATAGTGAATTTCTTGTTAATCCAACAATAAATATGGCAGTTAGAAGCCTGCTAAGCGTAAGATGTCGCCGGCTGAAGCGGGATCGGCGGACGCGGGAAACGCGGCAATCACAATTTTGTGTTTACACACTCATAACTCAAGTTGTTACCGGCCGATTTTCAAAATTATTTGACCATAAGATTGCCTGTACATTTCTTAGTCTTCTCACAAAATTTGACGCGAATCGAATATAATCAGCGGTAAGGAGCGCGATGTAAAGACGGAACCGTCCCGCCCCGGCACAGTCTACAATTCAGGCGGCGCGTAACGGCTAGCGCCGGCCGCCGCGCCGCCGCGGCGGCAGGATGTTTGACTTTACACCGCTATTACTAGATAAGTTGTGACCCGATTTTTTTATTTCTTGCACGAGAAGATCCGCAGTTCAATTCTGGACAGGTAGCCAAAATTTCACATTAATATCATGTTTGCGGCGCGAGTTACTGGCGAAAAACAGGAGGGGTGGGCGAAATCCGCCCCCCCTTCCACTGCGCCTGTTAAAATGCCAAAATCAAAGGGGGGCACACTTCCCCGGTGCCCTCCCCGTTCCGCCGCCCATGCTGATACGACACACTCAGCTATACCTAGGATAATGAGTAACAAATATTGTCGACCATAAGCAATATGTAAAACAAAGCCCGAAGCAGCCAAAAATGCATGCGGTGACGTTCTAAGCGATTAGATCATCGCTATAAAGTACAAGGATATTGCGTGAATGATTGCACGCTAAAATGCGTTCCCGAGATTTGATTCCTGTTAACTTCAGGCTTTTATTCGTCAAAACCTGAAATGTCAAAGCCAATGAAATGCCTGAATTGATATCTGATCACAGTCCACAGACCACAGCTCCAATTCATCTCCCAGATTCCGTGCTGGCCGGCCGGTCCTTCAGTCAGTCCCTCTGGTGGTGGCACACGCACCGCGGCCGGACTCGGCCCCTCCAGTGTAAACAGTGGTCCCCTGCCGTCCGTCGTCCGACGTCCTCCAGCCAGTAGAGCCACCGACCGGTGGCCGGCCCGGTCCGCTCCCGCCGACCAGCCGCCGCCGTCCTGACCTGACCTGACCTCGACCCCTGGCGACGACCTGTCCCGGGACCGCCGTCGACGACCATGGGTCGCCAGCCGTCAGATCGACTAGCCTTCTGGCCCGGAAGGTAAGGACTCGGGGAGCATGACAGAAAACCAATAGGAATCTTCACACGCCTCAGAATACCGGCGTTTGAACAACACAGACTTAGAAGGGGCTGCAATTCGCTTTCATTCTATTTCAAATGTTATGCAAAAAAGCCGCTTTCCTTGTTCACCAATAGTTGAAAAACGGTGAAAAGCAGGTATTTAATGGGTTACTGAAAAGAAGGTAATTGCTTAGATCACTGACTTACAAAATTGATTATACGGTGACTACTTAGCGTCTAGAAATCCGATGTACTTTCACAATGGTGCAAGGAAAGCGGTGATCTCTTGATGATCACATATCATCCGATCTAAGGACTGGAACACAGCTCTCAGCGTGCAAATCCCTTCCCACTCCTCTCATTGGAGTACATGGCATCTTTTTCGCTCCTAACTCGCAGCTCGTCAGTTGCACGTGTTGGAAGCGAAGATATGTTATGCATTCCAATGGCACGCGAATGGCACGCACGGAAGTTGTGCTCCGCCATAAGAGTGAAGATCTCTGCACACCACTTTTAGGCGCTGTAGACCTAACAGTAACCTACCAGAGGCTACTTATATGGTAGAGAAGCGAACAACTTATTAGCTTCTGTATATTCCCGTGATTATATTAGCTACTGCATCAACACATACATGTATCATTTATCAACATGTATAGAGTTTATTTTTGAGTTTTGTTTAAAACATTAGGTACACAAAAGAGTTTCGTTAGTCATCATGTCTTCTAAACTCTGCGTAGATTAGAGGGTAAACATTCAGTCTCTTAACCCGCGCGGGGCTGGGGTCTCCAGCCGAACGCGCGGGGCTGGGGGGGGGGGTAAATTTTACCCCCCCCTGTTATCTCCCGAACTAATGGTCCGATTTGGAAAAGTCAAACGCCAATCGAAAGCTCTCATCACGAACTACTAAAAACATGTACTTAATTTAAAGTTTGAGGTCAAGGTCAAGGTCAGGTCAAGGGTACAAATTGCAAGTTTCTACAGTATCGGCCTTGCACCGTAGTTGCCGAAGAATGGAGTCATGGACTGAGACTGATCGCCCAAAACGTGTTCTTAGGCTACCAAGACAATATTAGTTGCATACAATATCATTCAGAGGTCAAGGTCAAGGTCAGGTCAGGTCAGGTCAGGTCACCAAAAAACAAAATATAGAAAAGGGCATGTGCGACACATGTTTTATGGGTCATTTTACTCATAGAATTCAATAGGCACACTCAATAAGTGATATGGACCACCTCTGGATGAATTTCAGGTCGAGGTCAGGTCAAGGTCAGGTCAAGTGAGGTCAAATTTTGAAGTTGGTTGTTAAGGCCTAAAAAGGTGTCTATCTGATGCAGTTTTTCACGGCGAATCGAATGTTGCTATTTTTGTTTCCGTACGAGGTCTAGAACTTCCAAAAAAGTCATTTTTCAAAAATTTTGTGTGTCGTGACGTCATACAATTTTGAATAACTCCCACATTTTTGAACCGATTCTTCTAAAATTTGGTATGTAGGTGCACATAGACCACTTCTCTGACATATATTCCGGTTTTTTCGATAGACTCAAAATTTTGGATTTTATAATGATTTTCCCAAAAAAATCAGTTTTTTGAAAAAATTTAGGCCAAAATCCAAAATTTTCAAAAAACCGAGATAGCCATTTGATAGACAAAGTAAAATTACGTATAACCTTTTTTGTTACGTCTTGATTCCTTAAAAAATGAAGATGTTAGCGGCGTTTGAACTTTTGCCGTTTTTGAGGCGAAAATGGCGAACATGACGTCACTAAAACGTCAATTTCTCAAAAATTTTCCGACGGATTTCGCTCAAATTTTCAGGGAAGGTGTCAAATTGATGTAAGAAAAGGTACTGAAAGTTTGGCGGCGCTGCGCGCCGCCGTTTTTGAGATATCGCAAAAATTCGCGAGGGGGGGTAAAATTTACCCCCCCCCCCCCCAGCCCCGCGCGGGTTAATCCAACACATTTCCAGCTCATGCCTTCCATGAAGCATCACAGAAATTGGGTCATCCATTTTTGATAACGTAAGTAAATGTATGCAGCTGCATTGCCATCCTGCATGGGTGAAACGGAACTCAACTGCTAACAAGTCCAGCATGCATGCCTTTGCAGACGTGTCTCTGGCAGCCAGAGTTATCCTTCGATCAGGTTCGGAGGGTGTTTGTTTATTTTGAGCCATGTTGTGACGGAACTCGCTTCAGTGTGCCTCGTTTGCCAGTAATGAGGAGAATAACGGTAGAAGCACTGGCCATGGTTGTACACTGTTTAAATATACACACGAGAGAGTGTGGCTTACGGTGCGAGTGATATCATTCGTTTGAGCTGAAGGCATGGCTGCTTCAACAGCGCCCGGGGCCTTCTTATAGCTGTCCATGTTTTACTGACAACTATAATAAAGACCTTCTGTACACTAGAGCACTTCACGGATAGGCTTTTTAGGATCCGGCCCGGCCCATATCCGGCAAGTCATATCCAGATCCGCCCATTATCCGCCTTTCTTTGAATATCAGAATCCGGCCCACCCATGGCCCGTATTGCAGCCAAACTTCCAAAAAATATCCGTAATAATCCGTTTCACCAATAACTGGTTTCACCCAAAACTGGACTAACAAATTCAATCTAAGGGACCAGACAGCCATATGTACATCTCACAGACCATCATGGTTCCAAAAACCATGCTTATAAACCTAAAACCACATGAAAATCACCACATTGGTAAACTAGGTATCAATTTTTAACTTCAATGTTGAATGTTAAAATTTTGATCCGTTTTGATCCGGGTTCAACCTTCAATTCCCAAATCCGGCCCGCCCATATCCGTTCTTTTTTAACAAATTTAGAATCCAATCCTATCCGGTCCGCGGATTTATCCGTGGATAACGGATTTATCCGGCCCATGAAGTGCTCTACTGTACACCGACCTCAAAATCCTTCGACACAAAAACCTGCACACCAGGGATGCGGAGCCGTGGAAATTTCAGACGGCTCCGGCTCCGGCTCCGGATAAAAAATAGGCTCCAGCTCCAGCTCCGGCTCTGGGTGAAATGTCATGGCGGCTCCAGCTCCGGCTCCGGCTTCGAGTAAAATGGTCCGGCTCCGGCGGCTCCGGCTCCAGTACTCAGTACACAGTGGCGCGGGAACCGGGGGGCTAGCGGGGCTGAGCCCCCCCCCCCACACACACACACATTTCGGCTGGGGGAGGGGCTCGTAATGTATTTGAGCCCCCCCCCCCCCCAGCTGGAGGAATCGAAATCGGAAATCTATCAACATAAATTCAAAGATTCATACATAGGCGCGGGAACCGGGGGAGGGGGCTGTGGGGGAAGCTTGCCCCCACAACTCCGGGGCCGTGGGGGCCGTGCCCCACAACTTTTCATGAGGCCAGGAACCATTGGGGCAGTTTGTTTGTCCTCCCCAAATTAGGGGTTGTGGGTCACAAAGGAAGAAAGCATGTGTGAAAAATCCACCTTTTTCACTGGCTCGGCAACTCATTTGGCAGATTAAAACCTTGACTCCAGGTTGCCACTCAACTGATATGGAATACCTCACTTTTTGCAAATATTTTCGTTTTTTTCGTTGAAGAGGCAAAGGTTTGAAAAATAAATGGCCTAAAACCGGTGAGAAAACTAGATTTGGGGGTACCCTAGGTTGATCTCTATTATGGTTCAGTCCCCCCGCCCCCCCCAGTCTGGAAGAAGTTGCCGCGCCACTGTCAGTGCATCCTCTATACAATTAAATACGGGTGGAAGAAAAAAGACGAAGGGATTGGTTCATGTTGCGTCTGTATTTGCATAACAAGGCAATTTTGAATACCACATGTTTTACTGCCTTGTACTGTCAAACCGAACTAAATAGGTCAAAAAAATTCCTCTTCAAAAAAGGAGCCGGAGCCGCCGCCTTTTTTGACGGCTCCGGCTCCGGCTCCGGGCTATATTGTTTCACGGCTCCGGCTCCGGCTCCGGACAAAATATGCCGGCCCCGGCGGCTCCGGCTCCAGCTCCGGCTCCGGCTCTGCACTCCTGCTGCACACGATTTATTCATTTCAGTCTGTTCAGACCCTGTTTAGAGTTAGCTTAAACTCGATTAAGATCGACTAAGGTCGACTAAACTCGACTCAGCCGATCCTAATTGGTCTTAGACAAATTAGGATCGGCTCAGAATCTTTTTGGAACCAATTCAGACTCAGATCAGCCTCAGCAGCTGGCTCAGTCTCGGCTCACAATCGACTCGTACTCAACTCACGCTCGACTCAGACTCTGCTCAAACTTGGCTCAGATTCGGCTCAGACTCAGATTTACCTCAGACTCAGGTCCCAGACCCGCGCTTCAATCTCAGGCGTCAGCTGACATGACCCGACAACTTATACCGGCTCTTTATTCGTCATCTGAATCTACTCGTATGTATGATCAAGCTCTATCGGTCGCTGGCCTGGCAGCGACTAGCTGTCGGTTTGGCCGGTTTGGCCTCTAGGCTAGCAGCTGTCATCTAGCATCATCAGATCCTGGCCCTTAGATGTTTTTTCTTGGATGTATCGCACAGGTTCTCGCTTCATCATTTGGCAGTCCCACAGCCGCTCTGTCTCCCGAGCTCGTCACGTTGGCTGGCGTTCTCGTCGTGGGCTCGCTCTGCCACAGCTGCATCGGTTTCCGTCTCCCCATCCCCTCTGCGGGATAAACAGAGCTCAGTCTGCGCCATGACTGTCTGAGGACGTCTGCAACTCGTCAGATCGCCACCGTCCGCCGCGGTCCGAGCATACCGCGCCACTCTGCAGCACGAGCGGCACATTCACAGCGCTGGGAGCTACTACCGCCGTCTGTGCCGTCCGGGCACACCGCTCTCTGCAGGGAGAGTAGAGCGCCACATCACACTCAGAGCGGTGGGAGCCACTGACATCAGTCCAGCCACGTCTGGGCATACTGTTCCCTGAGGCGAGGGCCACATTCATAGCCGAGCAGTGGGAGCTGCTTGCCGTCTGTCATCCCATTCGGGCATACCGTCCTCTGCAGCGAGAGTAGAGCGCCACCCGCAGCTGTGGGAGCCACTGCCGTTGATGACTCAGTCGTCCAGAGCTTGGCTTTCGCGCTACCGATAGCAGTTCCAGTCAATTTTGCACAGCTTTAGTACGGAATATATAGTGTACGACACATATTCTACGACATATATGTCGTGGGATATATATTCCGTGGTTCTACTGGCTCTACTAAGCGAACGGCTCAAAGGGGCATCCGTTGTTACTGTTTGTAACCATCTATGGCGAAAACAGGCCGACATATGACACAACACAGTCGAGCAGGATGATGAAGAGGTGGTTTCGAAGCGCGCCGTTTGTTGTCTGAATCAGCAGACACATCATATCAGTGTTGTCACAGCTGTTCCGCCCCTGCTACCGGGTGCTGCATGAACACAACTCTGCAAAAGTCTGCACGGATAGGCTAACAACTCGTTTATTTCGCTACCGTCCCACTCGCATCGTATCCGGAATAGGTATATGATGTCAGTGAAATGTCGGATGTGGGCCATATGATATCAATTTGGGCACATCTGATGCCCATCAATTCTAAGAAAATTGTATAACTTTTCAATCCTGTTAAGAAAATTATGTGGATAATGGAAGCACCCCAGATAGGGTAAGTAAGACTGAAAAGCTGCTCCAGCACCAGTATTTACTCTCATGCGAGGTTAAGCTCTCTTAGAATAACCAGCAAAATTACCGCGGAAAGGTCGACCAGCAACAACGGAGCTTGCCACGGCCTGCACGGGACAGTTCAATGTTCATCCGCGCCCTGTCACTGTGAACAGCATCAACCGAAAGCCAACGACGAAAAAACTCCGGTCTTTAAGTGACCTAAGTGACGTCACGAATAAGATCACGTATAAGGTATAAGGTCACGCAAGGTTCGCAATACAAATGTTAAGGAGCGAGCCTTGCAAGGAGTGTATGAAATCACGCTTTCAAATGATTGACATGCTCGTAGAATCGTCTCCAGCTCAATCATAAGTTTTCATTTTTTTTCCCAGTTGACTTGTTATAATGAGGTCACGTCACCGACCTGACCACAAGTAATCCTACCAAACATCCGAATCATACAAGTTGTATGATCTACAAGATATCACCAGTGTTTTACATGTTTGAACATTTTTTTCATGCACGGAGACAAAATGTGGGAGCACCCTAAATAGCATCGTCTAGAAGCACTATTATGCCGTTTGAAATTCGGTGAATCGGTTTACCCGAGTGATCCGTCTTGCCCAAATTTTCACTAGCATAAGACCTTTGTTTAAGTCCCACTTAGCTCGGGAAAAGTGCAAACAAGAGTTCAGCTGATAAACAGACATCAGCGGAAACGATCGTGACGACCGAAAACCACTTGAACGATACTGCGACCGTCCTCCGTCTCCCTTCAGCAGTTCATATCACGATGTCTCCAATGTGCGCTAACTTTGAAATGTCTATCTGCTGTGTATATGCTAACGCTAAAGAAGTTCGATGTACCGTTTACATTAACATTTTATCATCACGCAGCTACTAACGGTCTGCCGTTACTGAGTGTCGCCGAAGCAGCTCGGTACGACGGTCGGTAGATTGGTGCGATATGCGCTCTGAGGGCGTATGTTTGCAGTCGTCCCATGCCCAAACCGTCCTCGGTATCAGACGTTTTCATGTTCGGTCGCCTCTGAACAAGTCGCCGGCTGAGACTTTAGCTGGCATACCACCGTGGTTCTCCATCTCGTTGCACTCCTTCTCGATCCCCCTCTAACGTGGTCGTTGGTTGTAATGAGTGTTATGGCAGGGAGCCGGTGTTTGTGTGTTTGGAGGAGGAGGGAGTTCTCGGCTGACCGACGAGGCTGTGGTCCTTCCCGGTCCTCCACTACCCGCGCCCGGCTGTTGTAATGATTTCGCAGGCAGCCGGAGAGCCGTCGGCGGACAGCTCACTCTAAATCATCCAGACGGTATTTACGTGCGTATATCATCCAGACGGCCGTTCAGTGTAAACAAACATCGCTCCGGTCCACAGTGGACGGAGGACGGACCGGACACAGTGCGCCGCCGCCGGACTGACCCATATCCCACCAGAAAACCGCACAAATGACACCGGCAGTAACACATAAACACATAAACTCCGGATTCAATGTGTGGTCACGGTTGCAGTTTTCTGGATCAGTAACTAATAATCATATCTTAATAGGTACGGTGTTTGAGTCCTAAGCGTGGTTTTCGTCCACAAGTTCAAGTTTCTCCCATTGCTTGACTAATATACAACGAATATGTAGGCATGTATAACGAAGTGGTAACAAAAATACCCTGACCTTAGGCAAATGATATTAAAAATCAAAGGAATAAGTTCGTTTCATCACTCTGTTCAACCACCGAAAATTTCAAATTGCAATCGTTCCACAGAAGTAGCTGTGGCGAGCGCGGACCATTGAATTTTTATTGATGCTAGAAACTTCTTAAAAACAAAACGTAACGATTAATGAAGATGAGTGCGTCCCTGACCAGCCACTGTCCCCTTCTGTGACCACCAGGTGGTCGCTGCTGGTGGCTCTGACCTGTGTCCTGGTGCTGACTGACCTGGCCGGCGCCATGCCTGAGGCGGCGCCGGAGCCGGAGGCTGCCGCAGCGCCCCTGGCCGCGCCTGACCCAGCGGCCGACCCAGCGGCGGCGCCAGAGGCTGACCCCAGTCCCCGACCCCGGCCTCGACCCCGGCCCAGGCCCAGAGCCAGAGCCAGGGCCAAGGCTAAAGCACGTGAGTGAATGTCTGGAGATGCGGCAACCTAAGAGGGCAAGGATAATTGATATTGTCCCCTGTTCTCAATATCATTCAAGTAAGCAAATTCAGCCAATTGAGTTTGCAAATTCGGGTATTCAAGTAAGTAAATTCTGCTTATATTATAATGTTATTTTGGAACGCCATTTGCTGATCTAAGAGGGTAAAGTTGGACCCTGCAGTAAAGCAGTCTTATCGTTTTCCAGTGAAGAAGTTATTTATGCGTCGCATTGGCATTCAAAGTTAACCTTTTATGGTTGTTGTGCTTCACTTTCATGAAAAAGATGACTTTAATCTTCTTCAGTGGGAGGTGTAAATGTGCTTGGACTCGGCAATGGATCACACTAGTATAAATAAAGAAGCACCGATGACATGTTTCAGAGCTTTTCTCCCAGCCGGACGACGAGAAAGTCGACTATGCCTGGTACTACTACGAGGATGAGGATGGCAACTTTTACGAGGATGAGGATGGTAAGACATATTTTAAAGCATACATAAACACGACACCATCCCGTTCACAAATGTATAGATGACTCAAGCGGGGCTTATTCTCGATGGACTAGGAGAGGGCCATTTCACATATGAAAAAACGGAATGTGTATTTGTGGTGGCATAGCCTGCACAGCACCACGATGGTCCTGCGTAATATATGCTTTCTTTATCAATAAACAGCGAAGCAAAAATGAACACTAAACGATACGAAAAACACCGAAAAATCCCAGAACGACCATAGTTGCACTTTCCAACCAGTTCACGTTCATACGTTCATCAGCAAGTTCATATGTTGCATCATGCAACGCAACTTGCATGCGTTGAATCGTGCCGCATTGCATTTCGCATAGCATGATTCAGGGTTACTGGTGATCTTTTTTTTTTGTTGGGACATCTGGTAAAATTTGATAACAAATGTACGGCACCTTTGGCCACAAATAGTATCGCTAGTAGTGTGCTATGGCAGGTAGCACAACTCTCGTCAGTGCAGACTACGGAATTCCTAATTCATGATTCTTCTTTAACGACGATCACGTTTGTCAAAACAATAAGTTTCAACTTTGAACTTTGGTAACATTTGCTGTATGGGAGGGATCTCAAAGAACTTATCGCATAAATGAGAAATCAACTAGAAATACGTACCTACTGCATATTGGTTGATTTTAGTAATAACTGCATGACATTGTACTAGCATATTCCAGCATATGAAGATGGCATTATTGAGTCGAGTGAAGGTGGTTAAAAACCAAGAGGACTTTTTACACCTCTTCCCACCAAAACAAGAGCAGATTTCGTGCATGATGTTCCACCGATTCCTTGTGATCTTGTAGGCTTACGGGGAAAAAATATCCAAACTTCCCAGTTTCTGCACCATCCGTGCATGCGGCCGGTACCGCGCCGTTGACTGACTGTGGTGTGTGTGTGTCCGCCCGTGCAGGGGTGGGCGGGGTGTCCGTATCAGGCGGCGAGTCCGGCTCCTCCAGCTCGTCGAGCTCCTCCAGCTCTTACTATGAGAGCAGCGTCTCGGGATCCTCCTCGTCGTCCTCCGTGTCCTCGGGAGGAGCGGCGTTCGGCGGCTCCGGTGTGCTCGGAGGAGGCTCCTACGAGACCTCCTCCAGCTCCTATTACGAGACCGGGGGCGCTGCAGCAGGAGGATCAGCCGGAGGAGTAGTCGGAGCGGGAGGAGGCAGTGTGGTGGGAGGAGCTGCCGGCGGCTCCTACGAGTCCAGCAGCTCGTCCAGCAGCAGCTCCTCCGTCTACGAGACTGGAGGAGGCGCCTATGGAGGCTCCTACGAGTCCTCCGTCTACGAGGAGTCGGGAGGAGCCGGAGCCGGAGCCGGAGCCTCCGCCATCGGAGCGGGAGCCATCGGCACCGGCGACCCCTTCGGCGCCGGCGTGGCGTCCACAGACTACGAGCCGGGCCAAGGAGGTACGACGTCGGCCGACGGGGCTCCCAGCGGTAGCCGCCCTGCATGCCTCTCACCCGGAATATTGACCGATGAATGTTTCATAGCGATGCATGCCTGACTGAGTTTATCTATTGCATTACGACTTTCTCCGAAACAGTAATGTGACATGCAAGCTTTTGTCTTATCCTTTTTGCTGTTCGAGATCGCTTGGTTGATGGAATGTCACCCTACAAAGACCAGCATTTCACCCGTATCATTTGATCTATCTAATTGACCACTCCTACTCCCTCCCACTGTCGCTGTCTGTTTGCAGGCGGCTACCCGGAGGTATCCATCTCGCTGCCGTGCTCCGACTACCGTCCCGGTGAGGACGACTTGCAGGCGTTCGACTTCATCCGGCGCTTCCAGCTGGACGTGTTGGAGAAGGAGTTTCCCGGCGTCAGCAAGGTGCGCGGCTCCAGCAGTCTGCAGGTGGCGTATCGACTCGACCCGTCGGCCGACCTCAGCATGACGACCAGGTGAGACCGTCGCCGCCGCAAGCCACCCTCACCTCCACACGGCGGCGGGGCGGCATCAGAACCACGGTGGCGGCTGCAAACTCACAGGCAATATGCCGACAGACTTTGACAGAACCACCTTGAATGCTCTTATATCCTGACAGTGACTACAAGAACATTTTTGTTTAAAAAAAATCGGGAATAAGTTACGAGTGTTTTAACGATTTTTTATCCAGCACACATCAAGACATACTCGTAGTTATGACCTTTAGTCGGCCAGGCCTCGCTTCGCACACTCTGACCTGGTAGCCTCTGCTCACGCTTGTGACTGACCGATAGTCGCTGCGCAGGTCCGTGTTCCCGGTGGGTCTGCCGGCCGAGTTCAGTTTCATCTCCACATTCCGCGCGCGGACGGTGTTGAGGCGGCCGTGGGACGTGCTGCGAATCAACGACCTGCGCGGCCGACCGCAGTTCTCGGTCACCCTGAACCCGGTGGATCGTCTGGTGGAGTTCATGGTGCCGGACCTCGCCGGAGGCACGCAGCAGATCGACTTTGCCGGACTCAATGTGAGTGTCACCGAGGGAGTGCTCTCAGAAGGAAAAGTGATCTATCTGAAGAGTCAATCTTTATCGGCCGAAAAATGTCGAACTTTATCGAGGCTTTGAACTAAAGCATAAGTTTTGCACGAATCTGTGGAACGTTGGGAGTAAGCAAAGGAATGCAAGTTATTGCAATGACCTCAGCACATTAGCATGTTGCCTATTGGTGTTATTTTCTCACAAAATCCCAAAAACTGACGACTCCAATCCGCTGCGCCCCAGATATTCGACAGCAACTGGCACAAGTTGCACTTTGGCGTCTCCCGGACCGAGGTGATGTTGTACGTGGACTGCAGCCTGGTCAGCACGTTCCCGCTCGAGCCCGTCGGCCCCATCGACATCAACGGCGACATCGTGATTGCCAAGGCCTCCAACTCGGGGCAGACTGTGCCGGTTAGTTAGGGAGAGACGGGGTCAAACGGAGGAGGGATGAGGGAGGAGGGAGGAGGGTGAAGGGCGGAGGGAGGAGGGAGGAGGGGGAGGGTGGAGGGAGGAGGGTGAAAAGCGGAGCCTCCTGCCTGCCAGCATCCCACATCTAGGAAATGCTAGATTGGAGATAAGTTTGTATCTAGCATCGCTCGACTTTCATTAGGGTGTCTCGATACTGTAATTTAATTATATTGCATCCTTTATATGCTTATATACAATATATCTAGTGCTTGCATAAATGGTCAATAAAAGAATGAACTTTGGAAAAGCAGTGACCCGAGTCCGTCTGCCTGACTGATCGCCTGACCGTGCGGCTGGTCGTTTGAGATCGGCCTGCAATTAATGCTGATGATAATTGATGGATGATCAATCGTTTGAGATCGGCCTGCAGTTAATGCTGATGATGATTGATGAATGGTCGATCGTTTCAGATTGACCTGCAATGGATGGTGATGAACTGCGACCCGAGCCGACCCGAGCGAGAGGACTGCGGCGAGCTGCCCGTAAGGCTGCCCCCCGTAAGCTGCCAGCTGCCAACGACACCCAGAGCTGCTCGGGTGACGGGACGGTGTGCCCGAATCAAATGAATTTACATAGTTTAGCTTCGCAGAGAAAGGAAATAATCGAAAATTTATTACACACCACGAGTATGAATCACTATTTAATTTCGATAGCTCCCCGTCACTTTATGAAGTGCCTAATTATATAACACATTTTCATGCAAAGTCATGCATTCATGAAATACAAAAGCCGGACAAAGACCCAACACTAAATAAACGTTACTGCATGACTGGCTATGCTGTAAAACATTAAGAAAAATAAAAGATAACAAAGCTGGCGTTGACCTGGCAATAGCCCCAACTAGGCATTTGACACAGCTGGTTGTTTGCCGCTTTGCAGACACCGAGACCAACGGAAGGACAGATGGGTCCAGACTGTGAAATCACCTGTCCCCGGGGCCCGCCCGGCCTCAACGGAACCATGGTCAGTCACTCACTGGGCGACGGCGCCTCATCGCTAAAGCTGCCAGAGCCTCTGGAAGTAGCAATTTGCACGTAATCTTTGTCGTTGTAAGTGAAAAGTACAGTTTTATCGGAATGGTGATGAGAAACTTTTTGACGTCTACCTTGCTTTTAATCATAATTACAAGAATAGTCCTCGATGTCTAAGCATGGTATAACTAAAAAGCCTCATCAACTTGCTGTTGCTCGGTACCCATCAACCGTTGGCCGGTGACCTGACTGCACCCATTCATAGTTGCGCAGCAGCGTCTGTCCCGTGTTTACCACTGTTTCTCTGGTGTGTGTTGCAGGGTCCCGAGGGCCCTCCCGGACCGATCGGACCGATTGGGCCCATTGGAGAGCCAGGGGTGCCCGGCTACCCGGGCGCACAGGGTCCGCCAGGCCAGGTCGGACTCGTGGTGAGTTTTCCAGGGTAATTGACGGGAGGATGGAGTAAGCCAGGGGCGCTTGGCCTGTCTGGTGAACAGTGAGTAGCCTGGGGGCCTGAGCAGGTAAGTGAGAAGAGGAGTAGAGATGTGTAACGTGCATTGTGCAGCTCTAACGAAAGCTGGATGTGCTATAAATAGCTAGTTCCTACTGGTTATCACATCTTGTTTTGTGATATATACTAAACAACCGTTTTACAGCCACCCTCCAAGTCCAAACAGGACTGATATGTGGCAAAAGCAAAAATAACTCACTGTCGTCTTTCGCCATTTGCCGTCACTTCCTTGCTAATTTGTCTGTGTCTGGCTATGAATCAAGTGCTCCTCACTAACGCTCCATTTTGCCTGCCATTACAGGGTTTGCAGGGTCCACCGGGCCTGCCCGGCCTGGCAGGGCGGCCTGGACCGAAGGGCAACCGTGGGGACCAGGGTCCACCAGGACCGCGAGGAGACCGTGGTCTACAGGTAATGGCACCTCCCGCGACGACCGGCGAGCTGGGCCTGGCACCGCCGCTGATTTACAGAAATACGTAACGGAAATAAGCACTCAGAATCTTTCTAGCAGCTCCCCGTAGCATGGTGCTATAAATTGTCATCCAGTACGCTGTGTTCATCGGATTGATACTTGGTGCTTGGTTTGTGTTCTTCTCTTGCTTCAGTTCTTTCTCTTTACCCCTCTCTCCCTCTCTTTCTTTCCCTATATCATCATCTGCTTCGGTTCAGGACTAGATAGGTAGGTTCTACATGTATGTAGAACCTACCTTTCGCGGATTAACTAGTAACTTCGCAAACTCACGGATTTCGCGGACGCACTGTAACATATATATGCCCGTCTATGTCTGGCACCTGTCGAGCGTTACACATTCACTCCCGTCTATCTGACTGTCCCATCTCTCTGTGTCTGGCAGGGTGTGCAAGGTCTGCAGGGTCTGAAAGGAGAGGCCGGGGACCGCGGCACGGACGGCCGACCCGGCACCGATGGTCTCCAGGGACCACCTGGTCCTCCGGGAGATATCACCCGAGTCGTGGGACCGGTCGGACCACCGGGACCGCCCGGTGTGGACGGCACACCGGTCAGTGGACCAACGCAGACCGGACCGAACAGGACAGGGATTATTGACAGATCAGACAAAAAAAGACCGAAAAACAGTTGGACCACTCATTTACCATTCACTTTCAGAATTGTCGCGTTAAAAATAAAAGAGGATTAGGAACTTTGAAACTTTGAAGCGTACCTATAGTTTTTCGGATACTTGCACAATAGTATGAAATAATGTGGGACGGCCGGCTGTTGTGCGATGACCTGGATGTGTGCTGCTGTGCGATGACCAATGTGTGCTGATGTGCGATGACCAGTGGGTGCTGTGCGATGACCGGTGGGTGTGTTGTGTACTGTTGTGCGATGACCAGTACGTATGCGCTGTGCGATGACCGGTGGGTGTGCTGTGTGCTGTTTCAGGGCGCCTCCGGACAGGACGGTGTGCCGGGACGGCCGGGCCCGATCGGCGAGCCGGGGATGCGCGGCTCGCCGGGCATAATCGGTCCGCCTGGTACCCCCGGTACTCCCGGTACCAAGGGCCAGCCGGGCGTACCGGGACCCGTCGGCCAGCAGGGACTACCGGTCAGTGACCGTCACCGACAGTCAGCGCGTGGGGCGCAGTGGACAGAGGGACGCGACGCCGCGACTGAATTGTTTAGTTTACATAGTCCATGGCTCATGCACATGATAATTTATCAACTTCCATATTTTACAGCCTTACAGATGATTTATGAATAATCAAGTTTTTCACGTGTTATTCTTTCGAGAAAAAAATGATGCTTGTGGTTCTTAGCTTTATATCACCGCTCCAATATGCTTCCATATTATCTATTTTCATATTTGGAGCGCCATGTGGATTTTGTAAAAGATTTTGTAAAAGAGATGAGATTCCAAAATGAAATGAAATTGTAAAGCGTTTCACTTCACAGTATCTATTGACTCTTGGGCATTGATTGCATTGTGAGGCATCAATCAATTTGCATCAATCAATTTGACCTTCCGTGACCCCTGCCCGCCCTGTTCACTTCCCTAGGGCCCGCCCGGCCCGCGGGGCCCTCCTGGTTTCGGCGGCGGAGGGGACTCGGAGACGGTGGCTTTGCCGGGACCCACGGGCGCGCCCGGTCCCCCCGGTCTGCCCGGTCTCACTGGACAGGAGGGACCAGCTGGACCGCCCGGACCACGCGGAGACAGCGGACCACAGGGACCGCGAGGAGACAAGGGTGAGACGGGGGACAGCGGAGGAGACACGGGTTGGAGGAAGGGAGACCAGGGCCTCGTCTAAGGAATTTTCACTGGGGGGGCAGAGACTGAAGGAGTCAAACCTAGGGTACCCCCAAATCCTGTTTTCTCACCGGATTTAGGCCACTTGATTTTCGTCACAGCCCTGAGACCATGATTTTTTTAACAAAAGAAAAAAAAAAACAGAAAAAACAGGCGGTCTGAGCCATACCGTAACCCTCGCCCGTATACATAGCGGAGGGGTGCGGGGCGTGGGGGGGAGGGTCGAACGGACTCCTCTCGGTTTTTCGCAAATAAGTCGCGCAAAAAGCGACCGATTGCGACACAATTTTCAATACCCTCGCGTTTATCAATTTCACACCAACTCTGAAAATTTCATGACCCTGACCCAAATGACCTTTGACCTGTGAGTTACTTTTCGAGACCAGGTTTAGCCGGAATTGCAATTTGGCCTATCGTCGGCTCGCATTAGCCGAGCGTTTGCAGTCTTTTCGTGGTTTCAAGCGTTTAAACATGGGATATGATGTTGCTCCCCTGCATTAGGGTGGGTGTCAAGGTCTCCGAATGGTCAGGTCAGGTCATTGACCTTCGATGACCTCTGTTCACTTTTTCGAGTTTTACCCACTTTTAGACTAGTTTTTGGAGCTAATTTCGAATTTAGCAACCATTTGAACAATTACGAATAAGTTTTGGTGCCTTCGCAACATGTTACGAAGCTGTCAGAGGTGGTTGCCACCTACTACGAATACCCGGCAAAACCCATACTGGTTGATCTGACCTGATCTGACCCGACCTGGCCTAAATGCATGGAGACATTATCTATGATCATAACTAACATGATATTCGTGATCAGCACCCCGAAAAAACATAACAGCCAGTAGCCACCCTTTACTGAGTTTACGACGTTCTAACAGGTCCCGATTTCCCCGACTTTTGGGTCATTGACCTGACCTGGAAGGTCAACTGATGACTAAGGATCTTAAAATTGGGTATCATCGTTTTTCTCTCGTCACGGGCAACACGGTCGTTTGTTCCGCGAAGCTCTAGCTCGATCAGGGGCGAAACAGCAAGAGGTCCAACGGACCACTCCCCCTTACGTTCGCGACTGGAAAAACACCAATACGGGCGAGGCATTAGTGTACCTTCACATTGACCCACCAGACAGTGATAAACATACTTATCCGTGTTGGGCGTTTCGTTGAGTTTGTGTGTTGGGGGGGGGGGGGGGGGGGCAAACACGAGCTGGGTCGCTGGCCAGCTGCCATTTTACAATTTGCTTCTCGGCGCTCTCTGGGCCCTGTTACACGGCACGCCGCTTCACTTCTTTTCAGCGCGCTTCACTGAAGCGGTGAGGTAGGTAGGTAAACGGAATCTCCGATGCTACGATGTGACCTCATCACAAAACGCCAGCGTGCTGTATTATATTGCTTGCAGTATTGCTTCGCATTAAGATATGTCCCGGAATACAAACATAAAATGTAGCGGCCATATTTCTGATTTCAATGCGAAACAATACTGCAAGCAATATAATACAGCGCGCTGGCGTTTAGTGATGACGTCTTACCTTAGCATCGGAGGTTCCGTTTAACTCGCCGCTTCAGTGAAGCGGAGTGAAGCGGCGTGCCGTGAAACGGGGCCCAGCTCTGAAAATCACAAAACCCTGTCTTTTCCCGTAGCCATGAACACTGAACAGTTATTGAACAAATTATTTAGTGTTTCTCGTTAAATCCATGTAAGATTCCTAACAAAAACGTATTGCGGAGAAGGTAATTTTGTGAGAAGTTTACGTTTTGACTGGGGGGGGGGGCAAATGTTGGCCACTGGGGGGGCAATCCGCTCCACTGGGGAGGCAATTGCCCCCCCAGTTAACATGTTAGACGAGGCCCTGAGGGAGACAAGATAAATACAGCTACAGTATAAAAGAAGGCACAGCAGACTAGGCGAGAAAGGAGGACGATGGCCATCGGACCAGAGGAAGGGACATACAGAAGACACGACTCACAAAGGGACAAAAGGGGTAAAATTGACTGAGCGGGATCTCGGGTGGCAAGCATCGCCAAACAAAATCGAGCTATGAGGC
Organism: Amphibalanus amphitrite; assembly: GCF_019059575.1. NCBI lineage: Eukaryota > Metazoa > Arthropoda > Thecostraca > Balanomorpha > Balanidae > Amphibalanus > Amphibalanus amphitrite. Next base: position 719,864 of record NW_024881562.1, read on the forward strand.
AGCATGTCAATATATGTAAGCGCAATCAATCAATCTAGATGCGATTGCTTGTGGAAGAGCCGACGGTAAAGTAACTAGCCAATAAATGTCTCAAAAAGTTGCCAAACGGTTCGTGAAAGACAGGTTTCTACTTCCTGCTTCAGCATAGTCACTTAACGGCTTTGTAAATTTCAGAATGACGTGGTGTTTCGTTGCACACTACCCTGTTTCGTCGTCCTCCATTGGCATCTACCTGCCTTCTCTCTCAGACCGACGGTGACCCCTGTGACCCCTATGACCTCGACTGACACCCCCGGCAGGTGAGCGGGGTCCCACCGGCACACCCGGCCAGGACGGCCTCAGAGGATTCCCCGGCGAGCCAGGACTAGACGGCAGCGTCGGTCCCAAGGGCGAGCCCGGTCTGCCGGGCCTGGCCGGACCCCAGGGACCGCCCGGCGCCTCGGGAATGCCGGTAAGTGGCACTAACTGGTGGCGGTCACATGAACTGATAGTTCTGTCTGCTGGTACAGGGGGGACCGCTACATCGCTCTGGGGCCAACATTCAGGAGAAAAGGGTCAGGCGACGAATCGCCATAGCTGCATTTTGTCATACCATATCAGTAACGTTTCAAGCGCGCCTAACTTCATTCTGACCCCCGCCACTGCCGCTCAGTGTCCCCGATTGTCCCCTGTCACCGTTCCCCTAGTGTTCCCGAGTCTGACCTGTCCCCCTGCCCCAGGGACCGGTGGGCGTGGCCGGCGCGGTCGGCCTGCAAGGCCAGAAGGGTGACCGCGGAGAGGCCGGCCGAGACGGAGCCGTCGGGCCTCAGGGGCCTCCCGGAGTACAGGGCATCCCCGGAGAACGAGGAGAGACCGGCCTGCCCGGCCAGGACGGTACTCCCGGGCCGCGCGGAGAGGCTGGGCCGCAGGGTCCGCCGGGCCCGCTTGGACTGCAGGGTCTCAAAGGCCACCCGGGACGACAGGGGACGGAGGGCGAGCCGGGACCCAAAGGCAACCGCGGCGAGCCAGGACTGCCGGGCAAGGACGGCGCGCAGGTGAGTCGAGGGGTGTGAGGGAGAACGGTGTAACTACTCATTTGACATAAACTTGTCATCGGTCTGACGTTAACGTCTCAGCACATCTCGTGTCGGGACTATTGGTCACGCCAGCTTATACCTCGGGGGCTCAAACAGTCATATGACCTGTGGTGTGTTACCTATGTTACATTGGCAGGTACTGGTATAAAAACAAAACTCACTTAAAACTAGTCATTTTCATACATTTTGCAAGATAGTTTGCACAAATGATGAACCAATGACTCCAAATCTGATCTCCCGCCCTCCGGTCCACAGGGCGAGGTCGGCCGCGCGGGTCGGCCCGGCGCACGAGGCAAGATGGGCTTCAAGGGCGACCAGGGTGCCCAGGGCGAGGCGGGCCCCGTGGGTCCGCGGGGCCTGCAGGGGCCCACCGGCAGCTCGGGCCCGCCCGGAGAGCTGGGCCCGCAGGGTCTGCCCGGTCTGCCCGGCCACAAGGGCCCGCCGGGGCCTCCGGGTCCGCCGGGGCCCCCCGGGGAGGTGCAGTTCCTGGCGGCCTCCACCGAGGGCCGGCCCGTGTCCATGCCGGGACCGCGCGGCCCGGCCGGAGAACCCGGAATGGTGAGTGGCGAACATTACACCACAGCACCCGGTACGGTACCGTACACGATAATTCACAATACACAGTACAACATGCACGGTACACCACAATAAAAGATGCTTCATGGTATACGATACATTACGGTGTACGATACGACACGGTACACAATAATCAACGGTACACAGTGGTACACACTATGCCACCACGTAATATGGTACTGCTAAACACAACGCCACACCACGTGACGACACTCTGTACTCGTTACACGTTACATCACGGTACGCGCAAATACCTGGCCATTTTGTCTGGAACCGTGCTTATTGCTTATAATCTCTTTGAGACGATGACTTCTTCCTTATTCAGCCAAAATAGAGCTACTGTTGCAGACACACAGTGCATGAAAGCAAATCACTGGTGAGAGGTGTCCGTGAGATTACCCAATGAAATGAATGGCACGGCACTCGGAATGGACAAAGATGTCGAGAGACGAGAGCACTTCAATTTGTGGTTGGGTAGGCAGCCAAGTGTCGGGTTAAATAACCAGTCATTGTTGATACAAAGGCCGGCTTTAGGCTTAGAAGCACGGCTTAGAAGCAACACAAAGCCCGTAAAGGCTGAGACTTACCTTTCTGGATTGCTTCCTTGCACTCCTTGATGTTGGTGAGATTCCTCGAAATATAAATGAAGGACACAAATTGCTGCACTTTTTCACATCACAGTCGTTACCATTATACCTACACTACAATCACCCGCAGTCAAAAATTACCGATAAAAGGCTTCCATCAGTTCAACTTCCGTCCCGTATATCGCACTGCACAGTTCACTGCAACTACGATGCGAGCCCCGCACTTTCCATTTCACTCCCCTTTTGGCTCGACCCCTGACGTGCCGAATAATACGACCTCCCGGCGCGCGAGGTCACGTGACCAGCCCTCGCCCGAGGGCAGATGGCCAGCTGACGCTCCGGTCGGTCGGCCGAGGGAGGGGGTAGCGGGGAGGAGGGTCTGAGTCGACGCTTCAAAACAGCTTTTATTGTTTGGGTGGTTGGCATGGTTGTAGAATGTAGATATTCATGGTGTGTCAAAAGTGGAAATAGCCGCCCGGCTTTAGTTCACCAGCCTTGTCAATAGATGGCAGTACCACAATATAGGCAGCGGATCGTGCAATCGACGTCAAATTTTCGTTATCTGCTAAGAATTGAATGGCGGATCTTTTCATGCAAGAATGAAGTAAATCGGTCCACAACTTTTCTAGCAACAGAGATATGAAGTCAAACACCCTGCCAGAGCGGCGGCGCGGCGGCCGGCGGCAGCCGTCACGCACCGCCTGGGAGACTGGCGGCGCTGAACGGTTCCGAATTGGCACTGCACTAAAACCTGTTAACTGCTTGGAATAGTTATCATAGCAAAATTTTCATTCAAGTGAGGAATAACCAAGGGCAGGAAGTATGTATGATTGTGTCCGTACTATGTAAGCCAAGAAACTGCATTAGCAGATACTCGCTAATATTAGATCCATATAGATCCATATAGCAGATACTCGCTAATAAGGCGATTTCGCCACAAGGTCGCGGAAAACCGACCGAAAACGGCCGCGCTCAACGTTAATTTGGGCATGCAGACTCTTAAAAACTCGCATTGGGCGGGTAGGGTTTCCCAGGTATTGGTTCCAAAACACCGTATTCGGCTCCCGAATATGTCCACGTGACCCGCCTCGTTCCTAGTTAAGCTCTAATTAGATCAAGTGACTCATAGGGAGCGAAAAAGCGACAAAAAGCATGAATTTCCCTATGGCGGCGGGCTGCCGGGTTGCCAGACGGCGCACCGGCTATTTCCACTTTTGACACACCATGTATTGTCAGAATCGATGTGAAAATGATCAATGACATGCCAGAAATGTGTATCGTTTATTGTATTATACCAAAGAAAAATAAAACGGACGAACTTTTGGCGTGTCCAAAGCTCATCTATTCTAAATCTATTTATATTTCTCTTTGGTATTGAAATAGAAACAATACAAATTTAGGCATAGTTTGGATCATTCTCGCATTGATTTTGATCATATCATTGCAGAGACGTGCGAGTTCTTTCCGTTCTTATTAGTGTCAGTAAACCGTGAGAGAACAAGTACCCGACAACGGAGAGTAACCAAGATCTCTATTGATATATCATTTTATTTGAAAGAACTGTGAACGTCTGTTACAGGTAGGTATATAAAGTAACAAATTTGCGCAAATCTTCCAGTGCAGCTCACAATGATTTCACTGGACAACGACAAAGTGGCAGTTGATCCTCGATATTCATCCCATATCGCGCTCTAAAACAGATCTATCATCCCATTCAACAAATAATTCCTGCTGCCGACTCCTAGAATTAGACAAACGCATTTCATTCAAGTGGATCCCACCTATACCACTCATCCCATCCATCCCATTTCACAATGTTAGTTTTTCTTACAAGCCAATGCCGTCTACTTTTTGGGCGCTATGATGCCCTCCAGCTGGGTCTTCAGCTGTTGGTTGGTACGCTTCAGGAACTGGATCTCCTCGGCGTGTTTCCGCTCCTCGGCCTGCCGCTGCTCCTGGGCCCTCCGCTCGATCTGGTCACACTTGGCACGCAGCTCCGTCACCTAGTGGGAACAGAGCAATCAGCACGCATTTCAATGCTAGAATGTTAATGACAACACCAGCGTGTGAACTTAACACGTCAAAGCATGCCCCCTAGTCATTTGAAAGCATTGGCTCTGGCAAGTTTCCTGTCATTCCAGAACCCTGACTCAGAAATGACCCTCCACAGGCAAGCTATGTGAAAGTGACAGTGACCTCTGTGCCCAGCTAACCTGTCGCAGCAGTTCCTCTTTGTCCACCTCCAGCTGCGCGATGGACGCCTCCAGCTCCTCCTTGCCCTGCTCGGCCTGCAGCGCCTTGCGCATGCCGAAGGCGCAGCTGCTCTCGTAGAGCGTCTGGTAGGCGGAGAGCGTCATCCGCAGCTCGTCTCTGATCCGCAGCAGCAGCAGGCCGCGCTCGGCGCAGTTGATCGTCACCTGGCGAGATAGATTTGGAGAGTAGTGCCCAATAACTGCATTGTTCGAACAAATAGGAATACGAATATTGAACCAAATTGGTGTGATAGCGGTATCACCAAAATAGGTGATAACCGCTATCAACGGTTATCATTATTTTCCAGTCATTATAAACATCATTATTTACAGTTATGAGAATAGGATATGTATTTTAACATTATCTATGTCGTCAAACAAACCGACACGTCAGCTTTATTTTAGCCTTTACTGACAACTTTCATAATTTTCTTATAACAAAAGGGAACCTCACCTGACGAATCACTTCGTCAAATGCCTGTGAATACAGTTCGCGTCTGACCGGACAGATTCCTGTCTCCCTGGCCTGCCGCTGCTGTAGCTTCATGTCCAGCTGCTCCTGCAGGTTGAGCACGTCCAGCCGGGTGGCCGGCGTGGTGGAGACCTGCTGGCGCCACAGCTGGCCGCCTTCCTCCTCCCACTCGCGCGGCGGGATGATGGAGTTGAGCACCTCCTCCGTATCCTGTTTGGCGTCCCCGTGACCGGGCCGCTTGCTCAGACCGGACTGGGCCGCTGTGGGCACCGGGCCCAGGCCCTCCGGTGGCACCGGCACCGTGGTTTTGTCCTTCGCATAGGGTGTTTTCTTTTCGGTATGTTTGGTGACGAGAACCGGGTTGTCATATCTCACAAGAGATACGTTCGCTGGTATCATGCTCGCAGCCATGACGAACTTTTGTGGGATCACACAGATTCCGTCCAAACGTCTTTAGCTTCTTGATTGCATATAATGTTTTTGCACTCACTTTTGACAGCTTTTTTTTGCGTTAATACGATGCTCGCACCATTTGTTGGCAATTTAAAATACACCTCGAAAGCTTTGTCGAAAACCAAAGGCAAAAATTTATTTCTTAAAATATGTTGCACTTTATTTCCCCAGCTAAAATCACGTGCCAGATTAGAATATACGCTTTCACGTATAATCAACGCGCCCTTCGCTCGCAAGCCCTGTTAAAAACTGACTGCGATCCAAACCACCGTCCAGCTCCATGGGTGCCTGCGTGTGTGGCCGTCTGGTTGAATCGATGAACGGTTGCTACGAGACGGTGCCGGTCGGTGCCGAGTTTGTGACCCGCCGGCCATCGCACAACAGGTGGCTCCCAGCTGCCGGAGCGAGCCGGCCAGCGATGAGCGACATGGCACGACTTTTTACCGACGCCTGGTATCTGGGCCGCCTGAACCCGTTCTTCTCGCAAGAGAGCATCATCAGTAGTCAAATGGACACAGTGATGATAGGCACTCAGCAAGTTGCAACATCAGGCCGCTAGAATGTAACAGCGTACCCGAAGGTTGTTTCTTCATTAGACAAACACTATTCTTTAGAATTGTGTTTTTCTATTGAAAAACAAACTGAGGGTGTTTCCATTTCGGGATAGGATTCGTGTTTGGTGCAGCGAATTGGGGCACCTTGCACCGTTTGCACACGAACCGATAGATTTTGATTAAATTTTCAGGGCAGCTGCCCCCACAGATTATCTACCACGAAACACCCTCAGCTAAGAATATAATTATTTTTCTTGCACGTGGCACGTGCACGTGTTTTAGGCCCATAGGCTTCAACATTAGGTGGATTTTCGGCATCGCATTTCTCGCAGACGGGTGCTTGTAATGCGATGGGCTTCTATGTGCTGGGTGGCCGCCCGGCATCTATCATGAGCCGGCGGCGCCGTTTCGGACAGCTTCGGGAAGGGGGTGCAAATTGCACGTGCAGCCGCCATTGGTTTAACGTTACGAAATGGGCCAAAACGGGTTTTCTTGATTTGCTCAAAATCGGCTCGATAGATTTTCTTTGTTTTTTGAGTACCGGTAGTCGGTCAGTATGGTTCGTTCGTCAATGTCAATCGCTTGAAATATAATTAACTTTTTTGCACGTGGCACGCGCACAAATTTTCACGTCTTAAGTCAATGGGATTTCTTGAAAAAATTACTTAAATCGATTTTGCTCAAAATTTCCACGTTAGATGTTAAAAATGTTTCAGTATGATATGCACCCACATGTCGCCTACCAGGTGGCATAGGCCATATATGGGGCGATTGAAATGCACGTGCACGCCCCGCACTTGTTTGAGGGGACCACCTCCGTGAAAATTTGACCACTGCTAGTATGATGGCCTGTACCGCGCAAACAATGCGTGCCAGCGGAACCAATCGAGGTCAGACGTCAAGGGGATGCTCTAGGATAGTTGTACACCTCATCACGTGGTGCACGTGTTTTCGCACGTGCGCCACGTGGGTGTAGCACTTTGGGGTAGGAGCAATTGGTGCATAACTATGCTCAGGTGATAACCTCACTGCATGGGTTTGAGCCAGAGTTCCAAGTCGGTTGCGATAATGACCATTGGTGTTGGGTCTACTACGTGTCAAACACGTGGCCGCCCGGGGTTCTCCATTCCGGAGATATTGTGACCAATAGTGAGGTAAGTCCTAATTTAAGGATTGGCCAAGTTTGATCGGCCGCTGGGAGACAATGGTGGCGCACCCGAAAGTCTACCGATGGGCACTGACGACCCCTTTCATCTGGTGCAAAAGGATGGTCGCTTTATGTCTTTAGGCCACACGTGGCACGTGGCACCCCACCTCCAGTGACCATGTGCACTCTCAATGTAAGGCGTTTTGGCCATAACTTTGCCATTTATGGGCCGATTTCGACGAAAATTGCAACATTGATGCATTAAAATGACCTGTGCCACAAACGGCGCTACGAATACAACAAACTCGTGTGCGTCGTTTTTGTCTCTAGTGCGCCACTTAACCCGGCAGTTGCTGGGGTATTTCGCCACCCACCGTTTGCTGGGGGGGGGGGGGGGCGTTAAACGCCCCCAGCCGATAACTCGAGAACCAATAGGCGCAGCGAAACGCACGAGGCGGCAAACGAAAGAGCGCGACGAGACGCTTCAGATGAGTACTTTAAAGTTGAATTTTGAGGTCACAGGTCGGGTCAAGGTCAGGTCAAACACCTGAAATCGGGCTTTCAGTAGCATGGACTTCAGGACTTTGCAATGGGCGCCTCTCGCCATAAACTCTGTCAAAACGGTGCACAATCCATCTTATAAGGCCTACAAGAGTGTTAGCTCCATGTAGGGGTCAGTCAAGCAAAGGTCAGGGTCCAGGTCAGGTCAACCGGGTAGGCACATATCCCCGAAAATCAAAACTGATATTCGCAGCCTGTGACACATGTTTTATAGGTAATTTGGAGCGTAGAACACGATGGTGACATTCATTTTATCATATGTGTACGTGTTTGGCTCAAAAAGTTCAATTTAAGAAATTCATGCATCATGGTCGTGAAGTAGTCACGAAAAAGTGCCAAGATTCAGTTCAAGATTATGGAAAATGCGGAGCAATAATCAATAATCGAAGATAGCCATTTGATTGATCATGGTATTGACAGTCTAATGGCGTTTACGGCATGTCTGTATATCTATTCTGTGATTTTATATGATTTTTTAAACATATGCCGTTTTTGGTCGAAAACTCAGAAATAATGACGTCACTAAAACCTCGATTCCTCAAAAATTTTCCGACCGATTTTTTTTAAACTTTGTCACAATAAACTTAAATCAATTCCCTACAGGTACCCAAAATTTGGCGCGCCTGCGGCGCGCCGTTTTTATGCTATGGCCCGGCGAAAAAAGTGGGGGCGTTTAACGCCCCCCCCAGCAACTCGCGGGTTAAGCTACAGTGGCTAAAGTCGAGGAATATTACGCGTATTTATTTCAACGCGCCGATTTCGTCGAAACTTGCAACGGTAGTGCACGAAACTAGGCAGCGACACATAGGAAGCGAGACAAAAATAGGCTGTTGTGCGCCATTTTTGTCTTAAGTGCGCCATTAACTGCCTAAAGTGGATAAAAGTAAAGAATCTCATCATTTTCATGCATTAATAAATTACTGTGAGGTATGCATGTAACGTCTCGCGCCACTTTGGTCTGAATTGCGTTAGCGTTTCGGGCGTGTGATTTGCGCGTTTTGCGGTGTTTGCGTTTTGCGGCGGGCGGGTGTTTTGTGTTTTTAGCGGTGTTTGTTTGACGGCGGGTGGACGGGCGATGCGGGCGTTTTTTTTTGCGTCTTTTTCGGTGTTAAGTTTTTTTTTCGGTTTCCGGCGGCCTGGCGCTTTTTGCGGTGTTTGCGTTTGGCAGCGGGAGGGCGATTTTTTAGGCGTTCTCGGTTGGTGTTTAGCGTGCGTGCGATGCGGGCGGTTTATTTTTTTGCGGCGTTTTTGCGTTTTTTCGCGATTTGTGGTGGTCGTGCGATTTTTTCGAAGTTTGCTTTGGCGTTTCGGACGTGCGTTTTGCGCGTTTTGTGGTGTTTGCGTTTTGCGCGGGCGGGCGGGCGTTTTGTGTTTGGCGGCGGGCGTGCGGGCGATGCGGGCGGTTTTCTTTTTTGCGTCGTTTGCGGTGTTCAATTTGTCGGCGGTTGGCGGCGGTTGGGCGCTTTTTAGGCGTTTTCGGTTGGCGGTTAGCGTGCGTGCGATGTAGGCGGTTTTATTTTTTGCGGCGTTTTTGCGTTTTTTTTGCGGTTTGCGGCGGGCGGGCATTTATTTATGTTTTTTCTTCTTGCGACATTTGCGTTGGCGTTTCCGGCGTGCGTTTTGCGCGTTTTGCGGTGTTTGCGTTTTGCGGCGGGCGGGCGTTTTTTCACAATTCAAAGTCCCAACCTTCGGGCCGCAGCGCTACTCGAAAAGCGCTGCCCTCGTGTAATCGATCGCAATAGCGTAATCGATGGACATCGGACAATAGTGATCCGCATGATGCAGTTGCCAAGTGCGCTCTTCCACCTCTTTTTTTCCGACTATTACTAATATCATTGAAGTGCCCATGATTTATTTTGCTCTCGTAATTATGTCGCAATACGGCATTTTATTCATAATTACGCGTCCAGCGCAGATTTAAGTGACCCGTGACCCTATGAGCTCGTCTGATCTGTGACCCCTATGAACCCGTGTGATCTGTGACCCCTCCGAGCTCGTCTGACCTGCAACCCTACTGGATTCATCTGACCTGAGAACCCTCATCTGAGCAATGACCTCTCTGAGCCGGTTTGACCTGTGACCCCTCTGGACTCATCTGACCTGTGACCCGTCAGACCTCCTGAGCTCATCTGACCTGTGACCCCTCGTCTGACCCTTCTGAGCTCGCTTGACCTGTCACCCCTCGTCTGACCTGTGACCCCTGGGGCATTCCACGTCAAATCGAACAAAAATCGGCTGTTTTGCACCTTACCATCAGCGATTTCATTATAAATTTGTGAGCGAGTTCCTGTGTCGCCCCGAACATTACATTGATGTTTTTTGCACATTCTGACCACAGGTCTTCTAAATATAGGGCATCGAATTTTTACAAAATGTTGCATCTTTATATTTTTGAACGACCATAACTTTGGTTGTACTTGTTTGATTTGAATGAAATAAACCTTACTGTTTAGGTAATTTCTTAAGCATTTGTTTAGAATTGCACCTACTTAAATATATGACCTTGAAATTTGCTTAACTCTGTTCTTAAGCACAAAAATTGAAATAGCAAAAAACACGTCACCTTCGATTTGGCTAATTTTCATATATTTTATTGCCTACCATATTCTTAACAACCTGTGAAAAAATTAGAGTGGGCTATTCATAAGTTTTGAAGAAAATGGCACATATGCAAACGTATGTTAGCACGCGCAGTGGAGGGGGAAGAGTGAATTTCGCCCCACCCCTCCTGTTTTTCGCCAATATCTCATAGTATTAATGCGAAATTAATTATAGCTACCTGTCCAAAATTGAATTGCACGTCTCATCGTGCAAGCAAGAAGAAAATCGGTTCACAACTGGTCTAGTAATAGCGGTGTAAAGTGAACATCCTGTCGCCGCGGCGACGCGGCGACTCGGCAGCCGGCGCCGACCGCTAGCCGCCGCCTGAATTGTAGACTGTGCCGGGACGGAACGGAACGGTTCCGTCTTTACATCGCGCTCCTTACCGCTGATTACGTTCGATTCGCGTCAAATTTTGTGAGAAGACTAAGAAATATACAGCCAATCTTATGGTGTAAGAATTTTGAAAATCGGTTGGTAAACAATTGAAATATGAACGTGTAAACACAAAATTGTGATTGCTGCGTTTCCCGCGTCGGCCGATCCCTCCTCAGCCGGCGACATGTTACTCTTAGCAGGTCTCTAACTGCCATATTTATTATTGGATTAACTAGAAATTCCCCATACATACTCAAAAATGTATATTCTTTCGTATAGTGAAGATAAAAAGACGTGAAGATATCGTTGCGTGATAATGTTTTCGTTGAATTTTTGGCTTCATGATGCATTTCCACACGGCTCAAAATTCACCGCAAAATACCGTTTGCCTGAGACACTTTTACTATGGAACTTGAATACTTGACTACGATGACTATGTATTTCCATTCTCGCAGAGTTTGGGATATCACTAATCAGCAATCATTCATTTCAGAAAGTGTACACAAGCAAGCATGTCTTGACTCTGTCTTTCAAGGTCACGCGCGTTTGCGTGATGTTGATGCATGAAAACGGCGTTTGCCGCGAGAGTTATGAATGGCCCACTCCAATTTTTTCACAGATGGTTAGGAACATTGTGACGGACATAATATGTAAAAATTACCCGAATCGAAGGTGACGTGTTTTTTGCTATTTAAATTTTTCTGTTTTAATTCAAGGTCAAATGCATTTCAAGGTCACTTCAATTTAACTTTATAATTAAAAATCAAAGCCTTATCAATTGCCTACAAGACCCTGTTAATATCATTTTGATAACAGAAAATTAACCAGAGTTATAGACCTTTAAAAAATTGATGTGTGGCATTTTTGGCTATATTCGATGACCTATATCTCAGCGATACTTTATCAAATTTCGAAAATATTATACGTAACTCAGTTTTGAACCATGCCCAGTCTGCCTACAAATTTTCAGAAAAATCGAAGGGGATGACGGATTTCGGTGTTTGATTTGACGTGGAATGCCCCCCCTGTCCCCAGCCGGGTGAGCGCGGCGCGGACGGTCGTCCCGGCCCGATGGGTCACAAGGGCCCAGTGGGCGAGCCGGGTCAACAGGGCTACCCCGGAGTGGCGGGCCCGGCCGGACCCCGGGGAGCACCCGGAACAAACGGCATCCCAGGAACACCGGTAAGTCCCGAGTCCGTCGTGGCCTTCGCGACAGCTGACGTTGGTAATTAAATCATAATGGCGATGTTGTTTTTGTAAGTTTTATGCCGTATGCAATAACAACCTTAATATAGTTTCCTATCACATAAAGCTTTCGTGATTGCTATTAAGTAAATGCGTTACAACATTGCTACTTCTGTGCGTTATGAACAGAAGCAAGACAATAAATTGACTTTGATGAATTATTCAGGTGCTTACTAATTACGCACAGAAAATGCCTTGAGATTGCAGGCATAGTGATTGCTGACCGTCTACCATGTCCACCTCTCCAGGGCCGCTCCTACACGGAGGAGGAGGTGCGCGAGATCTGCGCCACCGTGCTGAGGGACCGCCTAGAGGAGCTGACAGCACGCCTGCAGGGACCGGCCGGCCGGCCGGGACGCTCCAAACGGGGACCGCGCGGCTTCCCTGGCGACCCAGGTCCCCCAGGAGACCGCGGCTACCGTGGTCCGCCCGGCGACCGTGGCATGCCCGGTCTGAACGGCGCCAGTGGTCCGCCGGGACCGCCCGGCTCGCCCGGAGAGCGCGGGGACCAGGGACCGCCCGGACCGGAGGGTGTCGGCATGGAGGGACCGATGGGACCGGCCGGACACCCAGGTCAGTCGCCGACCGACCTTGACCCTGTGCTAACTGATCACTTATTGATGCTATAAGTACACGGGCGTGCGGCACATTTAGTATCATTGCATACAAAAAAAAAAAACTTAACATAAACTAGCCGGAAGTCTGAAAAAATCTCGTTTTTAATTGAAGTCAAGGTACACTCGGGGGCAGATTGATGTTCCACCACTCCCCACCCATCGGGCTCCCATGGCTCAGCACTGGCTGCTGCCAGTGTTGCCTGCCCTCAGCACTGATCAGCACTGCCTGCCAGTGCCAGTGCTGCCAGTGCTGCCACTGGCAGCAGCCAGTGCTGAGCCATGGGAGCCCGATAGGTAGGGAGTGGTGGAACATCACTCTGCCCCCGAGTGTACCTATGGTTATTTTTAATTTAATACATTTGGACACATTGCTTTGCTCTATGGTGGTCATCAACCAAACGCTGTTTTATTGACATCGATAATCATTCAGGCCTCCCGTTCCCGAACAATCTGACGCTCCCGTCTGTGCCGCCCCCTGCAGGTCCGCCGGGCCCACCGGGAGTCGGTCTGCCCGGCCGGGTGGGCGAGCGCGGAGAACAGGGCCGGCCCGGTCTCACCGGCCCCCAGGGACCGCCGGGCAACTCCGGCCAGCCGGGCTTCTGCGAGTTCTGCAACTACCCGCAGGCGTACGCCGCCCAGGCGTACTCACAGGGCGGCAGCAAGGGCCCCGACTACAAGGGCTAGCCGCCGGCGAGGCGGCGGTGGCGGCCGGGAGGGCCGTGAGACGGTCACTGCTGCCACACTGTGGCGAGATGCTCCAAATGTGAGCCGTCACTGCAATCTGCCGTCACTGCGGTGCTCGTCAGCTCAGCCAGAAAGCTGCCGTCGTTTTTTACAGGAGTGGAGAGGCGCGGAGAGACGCCTTGTAGGTGATAGTGGTATGTGAATAGACGGCCGACGGTTCAGTTTCGAGCCCGTGCCAGAGAACTGGATTGCTTGCTTGCTCCGAAAAGGAGGCCCGAGATGAGCTTTGTGCTGTCATCTTGAAAGTTCACAACTGCCAGCGCCAGAACTTTGTAAATTTCATACCGTTAAGCTTAGACGTCACGGAAATGAGCTTGTACTGCCATGTCTATCATCATTCCGAGTGCGTATGATCATAGCTGGAAAGCCGAAACGTAGGTATACGCTATTTTAAGGAATCTTAGCTGTATTTGTGCTGTATTGAACAACACTGCCACCCTATCCTATATGAAATATATTTAAAGTGTTTACAAGTTGTATCCTAAAAAATATTTTCTGTGTAGTGGTTAGTTGGTGTGCAATGCAATACTTACATAGGTATAAGACATACTTTTCGTAGTAGGAACATATTGTGAGATGTAAATAAGAGAGAAATATAGGTACGTACAGAGAGAAATATATACGGAAAATCGGATTTATGTTCCGCTTCGAGTCTGCCAAACAATAACCGCGGCTCCAAAGCTTCCAGAAAATAAACATGGAACAGTTACGTGACTTTTAGAATAGATCGCGCATTACGTGTAAAGTATCGCTGAGCAATAGAAACATAGCACAATGCACATCACCTGCGTTATGAAATCACCAAGGGTTTTCATAGTCCAGAAACAGCAATCGTTTTGTTTGACATTCCGAAGCCATCAGTCATCGTCCCTTTCTATTGAATTTATCACCAATAGAAGCAGTTTTTGGGCTCCCATAAAAATGCAAGCATAACCAAAATACATTCGTCGACTCTGCTCTCGTAAATCCCGGTGACTGTCGACCAGTGACCGACAATTTGCTGACCACAGACCATTGATAGTGACCGATGCTCTAGTGGTCGATAACCGACGCCCGATGACCAGTGACCGACGCCCGATGACCAGTGACCGACGCCCGATGACCAGTGACCGACGCTGCGGTGGTCGGTGACCGATGCTACGGTGACCGCGGTGACCCGCACTCCGGTGCGAAGGCCGACCGGGTGAAAGGTGCTCTGCCCCGTCCGTTTCGGCAGCGGGGTGACAGGCAGACGTGGCCCGCGGTCCCGGGGGTAGCGCTCGGTCAGTGCTGGTGACAACCCACCGGGACTGAGTTTGTCACGTATGGGGTATCAGAGCAGGGAGCTGTTGACCAGAGTCTGCCCGCTCAGCGAGAACAGCCCATTGCCACTTTACCGATCTTTCGAGGCGGTGTTTAGCGTTCTGTCCTGTAACCAGCCTAACTGGCTACAGCATCTGTGCAACTGCTCATCAGCGTCAAGTGGAGGTCAAATTATCACACGCAATGGGCCGTGAGGCAGGCATCGTTAGTCGCATCATAATAGTCGCCAATGAGTAGAAGAATCATGACTAATTGAGTTGAACCATCCTACCACGCGGCCTTTCATCTGTGACCAAGTTTGGGACCGTGACTCGAGACGCGTGCTCTGGTGTAATGACTGCCCCCGGCCGTGGTGAGCGTCCTCTCTACCGAGCGAGGCTGAGGAGAGCATCTCGTTTACAGCCTCAATGGCCACTCGTCTTTAGCCGCCGGGTATCTCCAGCGAATGGGGAAACACCGGTTCACTGGGTGACCTCGAGAGGCCCGAACCGTTCGCTGAAAGGGTCACCACGGCGGGTCAGCACGGCGGGTCGCCAGCGATGAATGCGCTAATGCGACAGTGAATAATTCAGTAGCCGATTCGTCGGCAGAAATGAGATGGAGGCGAGTTGACAAATCATGGAAACATGATAGTGGTAAGCTTCACCTTCACTTTTCATGGAATGGGCCCACCATGTGTTTTATAGGTGTGTCTAACCTACTCGTATTGCGCTGCTTGCGTTCAGCTGTGTACCGTAAAACGGGAGAGCTCCACGATTTGGGGAATAGTAAGATTCTGTCGCGATTCCACGTAAGTGAGGCAGAGGGGAAGAGCGAGAAAACGAAAGAGAGGCGAGAGAGAGAGAGAGAGAGAGAGAGAGAGAGAGAGAGAGAGAGAGAGAGAGTGAGAGAGAGAGAGAGAGAGAGAGAGAGAGAGAGAGAGAGAGAGAGAGAGAGAGAGAGAGAGAGAGAGAGAGAGAGAGAGAGAGAGAGAGAGAGAGAGAGAGAGAGAGAGAGAGAGAGAGAGAGAGAGGTCAGGGAGGCCCCGAGAGAACCAGTCCAAAGCGCCAGGTCGTGACTTGCAGAGTTCCCGAGGAGCGTCACGCAGGGGCACGACTCACGCGCAAGGTCGCACGCCCATCGCAGTGATTCGGTCACCTCGTTTTCAGTCTTGAACACGATTTGGCAACGCTGACGCGAGGGTGGCGACACCCCAATTACGATCTGGAGGTTTCTTCATGTCCAGGGAGACGCAACATTGCCGGTCGGCGCGGCCGGGGATTTCCAGCGGTCAGCGAGCACCCCTGGCTCAGCGGTCAGGGTGTGACCCGTGCACGGTGCGCCCTCCGGACAGGGCGAGCGCTCCTACTCCGGGACTCTGTTTCATGAGTGCCGCTACCCGCCGTAACCTGGTATTACTGCTATAGGTTCCCATGGAAGCTAAGCGCCAATGCCTCAAAGCGGCACGTCGTGAAACAGCCCTAGTGTGATCCGTGCACGGCTCTCCACCGTACAGGTTGGGCGCTTCTATAAATTGTGATCCGTGTACGCTGGAAGTACGCTGTTCTCGATCCAGGCACCATTGGCGGGAGTGATGTCACACTGCGGTCAGCGAAGCATGATTTGTGACAAAGACGCTGTGTCAAATGACAATGCACGGTCCCAGATTATGGAGCAGTGCAGTATGCATAGCCAGTAGTGCAGGCAATCACTATGTGCAAGACGGTGAATGGTATGAAGCAGCGACACTATAATAGCAGGGCTTACCTTCAAGGTCTTGCAACAGCGTAGCCTTATCAATCGGGGTAGTCAACTATTCTCGCTATTCACGAGTGAAAACAAGCGGCTTTGATGATGGGTGTTATTGAGTTAGGCGCTGGCAAGTGGCAAATGCTGCGTTTGATTAAACCACTGATTTTAGAGACGGCAACTGCGATGCCGTTCGAACATTTTGTGGCTTCCACTGGAGCTCGCGGTGGCTAAATTCAGAAAGATCCGCGAAGTTCTTTGCCTCCATTCACCAACGGAAGTGAATATAACCCGCCCCCGGGTGTGGGTCCCCGCCAATTTCGTCAGGGTGCGGGGCTCATTTTAGCTACACTCGATTGTCTCAAGAAGTAAGAGAAATGAAATGCCACGCGGAAAAAAGACAATCCAGAGTTTTTTAAAGTACTTCCAAAAATAGTCATTTTTTCTGAGGTCAATGCTGTGGTCATCAACTTTCCAATAAAATTTCCTCCGATTCTGATATCTTTCACAAACAGACGCATTAGGCACTCGTGAACCATAAGACAGAAAAAACGCATTCGATAGCTCTTTCAGATCTTTATCGCTGGCATGTTCAGGTTCTTAGATATATCTCAAGTCAACTACTCGCATTTGCCCACAGAGGGCGAAAAATGTTTAGTACACAACTACGATAAAACAAATTTTCAGGAATCAGGAACAACTTAAGATTCAATTAGTGTATGCCATTTTTACCGCCATCATGTTTCCCTTGTCGAGACGCGTTGAATGGACTAGGATTTGACCTTTAGAGGTCACTTTAGAAACTTGACGTCACGCCAAGGTCATGACCTGACCGAAAAAGGTCAGACCTCAGTGCAATCGATCTGTATTGTTGCCTGAAAACATTCCAGATGCTTTTATCACCCAGACTCTATCGTGTCTCCACCAAAAGCTATTGTCGAAAAACTGTTTATGACCTCTATGACCCAACCTGACCTTTTGAGTGACCACTGACCAGTGGCCATCAACTGTATGGATGGATAGATGTTACATATGGATTGCATTGCATATTGATTGAAGTCATGATTCCGAAAATGTGTTGTGAGTACGGTGAGTTCGTTAAAAGCATGATAAATTTGTATGTACCTGTTAGGTCGAAAGGCAGCGTCTCCATTTGTGATGTATTAGGTCGGGTATCACAACGGCAGCAGCAGCAGCAGCACGCGTGGCGAGCCCCAGGTCCAGAATGACTGCCGCCCCCGGCTGCGGCCGTGACCCCGCGCCGCCGGTGGCAGCGGCGCGCCCAGCGGGAGGCGGTCCGCAGTGGCGCGCCCAGCAGCGCGCCGAGAGGTGGCACCGGGCACACAGTGCACTAACACATCCTAACACACAGTGCACTAACACATCCTAACACACCTCCCCCCTAAATAAAATGTCTCTTATTCTCTGCACTGTAAAGCACCGCGATGAAACGGCTGCTTCGACCACCGGCAAGGCCACGATCAGCTGCAGCTGTGGCATCAGCTGCTCGGTCTGCGGCGTTGCAGTCGGTGACGTCTGCTCTCGCGACGTTCGTGCTGGTGACGTCCGCTCTGGTGACGTCTGCGCCGGCGACATCTGGTACTGGTGACACCTGCGCCGGCGACATCTGGTGCTGGTGGCGTCTGCGCCGGCGACGGCGTCGAAAATCGAGCGCCGCATCTGCACCTCAGCGATGGGACGCCAACTCGCGCTTCACCCCCTCGAGGTTCAGGCCTGCCGATGACACATTAGCTCAGAACATGTCGCACACTTTGGTCACACACAACCGAACAAGTCTGACGTGTGTATGTTTATGAATATCACTACGGCAAATTGCACAGAGATGCTGAAGGATTGACAATGACATTAAATGCAATCACTCACAAGCGTATTCACAGGTCGGGGTACCTTACCGGAGGCCGGGATACCCTCCCGTATCGTGTGACATATGGACTCGAAGTTTGTCCTGGTTGTTGTGCGCTGGCTGTCTCGTCAGGTATCCACGCGAAGGTCGGAAACGAGCTGTCCGCTTCTAACACCATGCTCGGTTCTTTGCTCTCAGTTTGCTTGTTTTGGTTGGACTGCCCCCTGCTGGCGCTTCGGATCGCCGGAGGAGCATCTGGGACGTGCGTCTCTCTCGCTTTTAAAGGCTTCAGGTGGTTGTGGTGTTAGGATGTGTTAGTGTGTGTTAGGATGTGTTAGTGCACTGTGTGCCCGGTGCCACCTCTCGGCGCGCTGCTGGGCGCGCCACTGCGGACCGCCTCCCGCTGGGCGCGCCGCTGCCACCGGCGGCGCGGGGTCACGGCCGCAGCCGGGGGCGGCGGTCATTCTGGACCTGGGGCTCGCCACGCGTGCTGCTGCTGCTGCTGCCGTTGTGATACCCGACCTAATACATCACAAATGGAGACGCTGCCTTTCGACCTAACATTGGCGCGGTCGGTAGGACCCGAACCTACGCTCCCAAAGGGAATCTGATTTCCAATCAGATTCCCTTTGGGAGCGTAGGTTCGGGTCCTACCGACCGCGCCAATGTTAGGTCGAAAGGCAGCGTCTCCATTTGTGATACCCGACCTAATACATCACAAATGGAGACGCTGCCTTTCGACCTAACATTGGCGCGGTCGGTAGGACCCGAACCTACGCTCCCAAAGGGAATCTGATTTCCAATCAGATTCGGGTCCTACCGACCGCGCCAATGTTAGGTCGAAAGGCAGCGTCTCCATTTGTGATGTATTAGGTCGGGTATCACAACGGCAGCAGCAGCAGCAGCACGCGTGGCGAGCCCCAGGTCCAGAATGACCGCCGCCCCCGGCTGCGGCCGTGACCCCGCGCCGCCGCGCCGGTGGCAGCGGCGCGCCCAGCGGGAGGCGGTCCGCAGTGGCGCGCCCAGCAGCGCGCCGAGAGGTGGCACCGGGCACACAGTGCACTAACACATCCTAACACACAGTGCACTAACACATCCTAACATACCTACTTTTCTCTCATTGCTTTGTAATGGTGAGGTCACACATCTGACCCGACTCCAGGTCACAGATATAAGACTCGGAAATACACGAATCGTTTGCAGTGAAACCATTATACAGCACATGGAATTCCACAATTTTGGGCGATAATCTGTAGAAGGACATGATCGCAAATATATTGATAGGCATGGTTACTAAACCTGACCCATGGTGACGTGACTTCAGTTTTCAAGTGGCCTGGGCTCAAAATTTCTACACAAGATGTAAACATGATATGCTATGCTATTTTCTCTACGCACGTACAAAAAAAGGAGCTTAGCCAAAAACGACGCCTACAAGGGCGAAGGTTCCCCTGGGCGACAGAGAGCTGAGATCCATATCATTCAACCTTTCAATCCATACCAATCTTCTGACATCAACCGCGTTTTAGCTGACCCTGACCGTCAAAAAAAAAGTGCTAGGGATTATTTTGCAGCGCGATGAACTTTCAAGGCCGATTACGTCTTTTACTCATTCATTTATCCGTTTAAATACTTATTTATTAGTTTATTTATTAGTTTATTTACTTATTTATTTATTTATTTGTGGCGCCGGCATCTTGCGTACGTAGAATAAAAAATTGGATTTTTTTTTTTTACAAAATTCGCCTGTCAGCTCGATCATGCCAACTTCCGATCATATCCCTGTGGGAAAATAAAGAAGTTCTTATCCCGGGCTGGAAAAAAAGATATAATTGTGGGCGAAAGGGAGAGGGAGATGGAGGAGAGGGCGAGAGGAGTTAAGACGGTAGAGGCATACAGGTTTATCCAAATACCTACGATCTAACCCCGGGCCCAAAATCTCCGTCCCTGACGGGCTGGGCAGTCAGTCAGATGGGACCACATTGCTCGGTGTTCATCCCACCGGGGTCGATCTGGGTCATGAAAGCCCCGTCGCGCCGTTCACTGGGTATAAAGACAGCCGCGGCGGTCAGCCGGTCAGTCGACTCCAGTCACCGGGCAGACACACTCACTCACAGACACTCACACAAACACTCACACTCAGACCACACCGACACCGACACAACTACAGATAGACACAGGAAGAGGACTTGATAGACAAACACACAGACTCAACCAGACGGTGATGGCGCGTCTGCTGGTGCTGCTGGTGGCCGGCGCCGTCTGCACGGCCGCCCTGCCCTCGCCCGACGGACGGCCGCAGCACGCGCCTCCGCCGGTCATCGCTCCGTCGTACGACGCGCCGGCGCCGGCCGCCGGCTACGGCACGCCCGCCTGCGAGCCGCGCACTCACTACGTCACCATTACCTCGACCAAGATCGACTTTGAGACCCAGTACAACACGTACACGGCGCTGGAGCCGACCACGCGCTACCAGCAGGTTACCGAGACCCAGTACCAGCCGAGTACCGTGTACCACTCGCAGTACGTGACAGCGTACGGCGCGCCGGAGGTCAAGGTCAGCACCAAGGTGCTCTACGACACCAAGTACGTCACCGAGCACCAGTACCTGACCGAGACGGTGTTTGTGATGCAGACCAAGACGGCCTACTACACGGACGTGGTGGCCGTGCAGCAGTACTACACGGAGACGGCCCGGGTGCCCTACTACGTGACGCGGACGGCCTACCACAGCCAGGCGTACCCCGAGTACCGCTACGTCACCGAGACCAAGCTCAGCTACGAGTACATCACCGAGACGCAGCAGGTGCCCTACTACGTCACGCAGACCATCACCAACGCCTACCCCGAGTACAAGCAGGTCTACCACACGGAGACGCAGCACCAGGGCCCAGTTTCACCAAGTGGGGTAATTTCGGTATGGGGTAGATTTCCATTCTACCCCATGGGATAAAATCCAGTTTCACCAGCTCAAACTACCCCCATGGGGTAGTTTCGGCATCTCTTGTGAATGTTTGCTAAGCAAGCAGCATCAGCAAAACAACGGAACGTTTTGATTGGTCGAGAATTTCATTTCACGACGGCGTGGAATGAAGAACACATTCGATTTGGCTTCTTGTATTTGTCTACCAATCACCTTGGTAACGATGGCACCATGGCACCTCAGTTTCCAAGATTCACAACTTTATTGAGAAAGGAATGCAATGCACAACCGCGAATCTTGATGGATAGGTTACAGTATCGAATACCTATCTATTTATCTAGTTTTATTATCGAATAGTATCGAATGTTTTAATATTAATTAGTGTTTTAGTAAATTAGATGCTTAGATTAGATGTTTAGATTAGATATTTAAGATTAGATTAGATGTTAAATTAGATTAGATGTTTAGTGTTTTATAATTAGAATGTTTTAGTAAATTAGTGCATGTTTTAGTATCGAATACACCTTGCTTGGTATTTTTGACGATTTTTAACTACGAATCTTTTGCACCAGATGCTTTTCATTTCTAATGTGCATTACAAAATACATACATTACAGATGCACGGCACATAACGCAACTTAATTGAGATATGCACAACAGCGACAAAAAAAAAAAAGATATGGAAAGTACCGAATCCACTTGGCCTGGTATTTTTAACAACTGCTTCTTACGAATTTCGTGCACCATATGCTTTTTATTTCTAATGAGAATTACCTAGGTATGCACGACACATCCTCTTGCTGATTTAGGTACGGCATTTTTATATTGATTTCAGTTGTTAGCGTCTTGATATTTGCTGGATATTTGCACATTGACCGTAATACATAGATGCCTCAAATCAAGGCCATATATAGGCTCAAATGATAATTTGAATAGACATGGGCGTAGGAACGGCTGGAACATTGTGGGTGCATGGGTGCAACTGCAGACTGCAGAAATCCAACCATGGCCGGTAAAGCGGGGGGGGGGGGGGGGGGGTAGGGAGCGACACCCGAGCGAAGGCTCGCTACGAGCTTTGAGGGTGTACCATGTCGTTAAAGTACCGACCGATAAGTGCATTTGGAAGCATTGACCCTCGCATGTGTAGGGTGGTCAGATGAACCCCATGTTTTTTTTTTGCAAATAACTCGCGCAAAAAGCGGCCGATCGCGAAAAAACTTTTAATACCCTCGAGTTGATCCGTTTTACACCTACTCTGAAAATTTCATGACCCTGACCCAAAAGACCTTTGACCTGTGACCTGATTCTCGAGACCATGTTCGGCCGGAATCGCGATTGGGCGTATGTCAGCTCACATTATCCGCGCGTTTCCAGTCTTTTTGTGATTGTAGACGTCCAAACATGTGAAATGATGTTCTTACCATGCATCACGGTGGGTGTCAAGGTCACCTGAAGGTCAGGTCAGGTCATTGACCTTTGATGACCTCGGTTCACTTTTTCGAGTTTTACATGTTTCTAG
This sequence comes from Amphibalanus amphitrite, assembly GCF_019059575.1. NCBI lineage: Eukaryota > Metazoa > Arthropoda > Thecostraca > Balanomorpha > Balanidae > Amphibalanus > Amphibalanus amphitrite. Next base: position 742,463 of record NW_024881562.1, read on the forward strand.
GGTAGTTTATCGGGCTGATTTCGAATTTAGCATCCATTTGAACGTTTACAAAGTAGTTTTAGTGCCTTCGTAACATGCTACGACGCCGTCAGTGGTAGTTGACACCTACTATGGATAGCCGGTAGGACGCCTAATGGCTGACCTGACCTGACCTGACCCGATCTGGCCTAAATGCATGAAGAAATCATCTGTGATCAAAACTAACATCAGATATTCGTGATCAGCACCCCGAAAAACCCGATAACAGCTTTACTTTACGCAGTTCTATAGCAGGTCCCGATTTCCGCGACTTTTGGAATATTGACCTGACCTGGAAGGTCAACCAATGACCTAGGACCTTAAAATTGGGTATCATCGGCTTCCTCTCGTCACGGGCAGCACCCTCGTTTTTTCTGCGAAGCTCTAGCTCGATCAGGGGCCGAACGGCAGAAGGGTCCGACCGACCCCCCCCCTCCCCCTACACATTAGAAGCTGGAAAACGCCGCACACATGCGAGGGCTAATATTGTCAATATTGACTACCGCAAAAAGTTAAAGCGGCCAACTTAGCCATTTTCGAAGATATCGGGCTAAAAATGTTGACAGCGGGTCATCGGTTCGATAGGTATGTGTTCAATCACATGCTCCATTTCCCTTTTTTCAGCACAAATGTAAGTTTTGAAGACCATCAAAGAAGCAAATGCTTCGAAAGATGGATAGTAGGCAACATATCCTGAATTTGCCGTGCTGCATGAGAAGTAGTGCTGATGAGAAAAGGGGTTTTTGTTCAGATTATTGTGGGTGCAGAATACATTGTCTGCACCCACTTGAGAAATATTGTGGGTGCAGCTGCACCCTTGCACCCATGGTTCCTACGCTTATGAATAGATCACACAAGTACTTGGATCATTTCAACAAGACGCAGCATGTAACCACCGTGAAGAATGTGCATTTTTATTGTTTATATAATTTCAAGGCTTCCTCATCCGGTATTCAAGGTCACTGTTGAAGAAGACCTTAAATAGTTAAAAAAGTAAAATTCCTGGCATTCAGCTATGGGCGACATCTATAATGCTTCTTTTGGGGTTGTAGATCACAAGCATAGGTGGCGCAGGCTACATGCAGTAAAATACTTGGATGAAATTTGAAGTAGGTATGCTATGAATAATGTGTAAGTGTGACAGGTGATTGGACGTCAATAAATTATGTTCTTATTACTATTTTACTGTCAATTCTTGCTCACAATTGGTATCATATTCACAGATTACCCCACGAATGTCTGCCGTAATTTTGGTCGGATATTTGGGGTAGAACCGACGATAATCAGCTGATTGATTGGCTTGTTCAGTTGCTCACGGACCGTGAGCATCTGTTTGCATGGCAAATTTGGGGTAAAATAAGAACTACTTCATGGGGTAGTTTGGAAGTGGCCAATCAGAACCTACCCCATTTGGTGAAACTGGTTTGGGGTAGTTTCGCCGAAACTACCCCAAACAGAGCTTGGTGAAACTGGGCCCAGTATGTGACGGTGACGAGCACCCAGTACCAGAACCAGTACGTCACCGTGTGCCCCAAGCCGACGTACCCCAGCTACGGCAAGTAGGAGCCGCCGCCGACCGGCCGGGCGCGGCTCTGACCGCGGAGCCGCATCGCCCCAGTCGCTGGTCCGCCAATCAGCTGGTCTTTATCTGTGATGTGTGTGATGTACTGTGATGTGTGTGGTCGGGTGAGTTTATACTGTATGTGTACCATGTGATTGTGTAGGTGGGGAGGGGTCACGGGTCGGCTGGTCCGCCCGCTCTGGTCAACATTGTTCCTCTGACGGTGTTATTGTTGTGTGGGAATTCGCGCCCTGCCATGTGAGACTTGTTATACATGCTGACTCGCTGTGATTTATCATGCTGCAACAACGCTACGTGTTACGATGATGTACTCCGAAATGAAATTTCGTTTTATAATAAAATGTACAACAATATCGAAATGTTTCCCGGGTATAAAAACGTACTGCACTGTTTGCTGCTACTCATTTATTCGCTCTGTCCCATTCTCAATGACGCAAGGCTAATAGGTGTAACGGAGTTCTATAGCCTTGGGACTTGGGTGCAACCCTTTCTGCTGGCTGAGATTTAGCTTCGCGAAAAAAGGTGGGTGTGCTGCTTTCAACATAAAAACAAATAGAAACAGAAGCGCCTAATTTTATGAATTTAGCTCAGCCCTTAAAAAAAACCTTAAAAGGTCATGTCAATAACGAACAAATTAAAAGGTCAAGCTGAGCCGCTAGATGATTCGAATCATCTTCATGAGCTTGACGTATGAAAGAGGTTAATATATGTTGGTACCTTTTAACTCTCGCCCGACGAGGGGGGGGTTGATGCAACCCCCCCCCTAAGGTTTTTCGCAAACAACGTAAAAACGGCGGCGCGTAGCGCCGCCAAATTTGGCATACCATCTGGGGCAGCATTTTCGCACCTTTCCTGAAAAGTTGAAGTCCCATTCTTTTCAGGTCAGGTCACCAGGTCACAAAAACCGGTACAAGGTCAGGGGGAAATTGGACTAGCTTAGCGGCAACTGAATTCCAGAGTTCACTTAAATTGGTAACAAAGTATATCATTCGATGCGCACGGACGTCTTGAGTTCACTGGTGCTTTTATTTTTGCTCTATCTTTACTAGGTAAAAAGTTATAAGCGAAAAAAACTTTTAACATGTTTTAGCAAAGTTTTTGCACTCATACCCCCAAAACTCCCCTAAATATTGACTTAGAGTCACCAAACTTTCACAGGGGCGAGATCTCCTATGGACCCACCTACCCTGTAAATTTGGCGTTTCTCAGTGCCATAGGAGCCAATCGCGAGGGGGGGTCGTATCAACCCCCCCTCGCCGTCCGTGTTATGGAAAAGGCCCTCGCCTGGCGAGGGTTGAACGATGAGCCCGTTCTCCCCTTTGCAATAACCAATGGTCCCGATGCTTAGGATCCTAGGAAGACTAAAATTAAATTATGAATTAAATTCATAGAAAAGCATCTAACATGCATGACCCTGCCGTGTCCGGGCAGCATTAGGCTTACCTATGATTCCACGATATCGGCTTTATAATGTCTCTGTCAATTATTTTTTCCTGAAAATAATCTGTTAGTAACCTTTTATGACCTTACATGATCACAGGATACAAAGATAAGGCATCGAACAATTTGCCCGCGCCCCGCTCCGTAGCTGATATCTCGGTTCATACCGTAACGGCGTAACATATTTCCTAGACGTAAAAAGTCAAAAAGAAGCCCATTCACAAGAGACATACGACTTTAATTTCTTTCATTGACTTAAAATGGGGTGGGCAACATGTTGACAAGACCTTAGGAACTAGGTCACAGTTACCAATAAAAACGGGGGAAAAGCGTTAGCCCGCGCCCAGCTGGAGGGGGGGGGGGCGGAATCTGCCCCCTCCCGTTTTTGCCAATAACTTCTAAACGCGTTACGCCAACGACGTCAAACTTTCAGTACCTTATCATACATCAATTTAAGACGTTTCCTGAAAATTTGAGCAAATCCCTCGGATTTTTTTTAGAAAATGACATTTTAGTGACGTCATGTCCGCCATTTTCGCCTCAAAAACGGCAAAATTTCAAACGCCGTTCACAACTTCATTTTTAAAGGAATCAAGACGTAACAAAAAAGGTTATACGTGATTCTACTTTGTCTATCAAATGGCTATCTCGGTTTTTTGAAAATTTTGGATTTTGGCCCAATATTTTTTCTTAAAAAAACTGACTTTTAGAAAATTAATTATAAAATCCAAAATTTTGAGTGTATCGAAAAAAAACAATATATGCCAGAGAAGTGGGCAATGTGCACCTAAATACCAATTTTTAGAAGAATCGGTTCAAAAATGTGGGAGCTATTCAAAATTTTATGACGTCACGACACACATTTTTTTTTGAAAAATGAACTTTTCTAAGTTCTAGACCTCGTACGGAAACAAAAATAGCACCATTCGATTCGCCGTGAAAAACTGCATCAGATAAACACCTTTTTAGACCTTAACAACCAACTTCCAAATTTGACCTCACTTGACATGACCTTGACCTGACCTCAACCTGAAGTTCATCCAGATGTGGTCCATATCTCTTATTGAGTGTGCCTATTGAATTCTACGAATAAAATAGCCCATAAAACATGTGCACATGCCCAGCCGATTCGCTTTGTTAAGCTAAGCACATTTGCCGTATACCTATGCATCGCTCTAGTACCTATGTCTCTAGTAAAATGTATTATCAAATGACAAATGCTTATAACCTATCATAACCTAAGATGACATTTCAAGTGACCACTGGTCGTTCTTGTTGTATAAAACCGACCCATTGTATGTGCGACCCATGAGCAATGCAGTCGAGATAGCGTAGTGGGTTCCGTTCGAGATACTGACAAGATGAGAAAGTGATGCCCGTCATGATAGCCTATATTCAGCATCTTATTCAATCTGGTTTTGCCGATCTCATAGCTTGATATGTTTTCGAACGGTACTTCTTTCAATCTGATTTTCCATGTGTCTCCATAAAAGAATTCACTATATAAAACGTTCACTTTATTAGTGACATGGGTGTCTTGGAGTACATCATCATAACACATTTCTATCAGCATGATAAATCACAGCGAGTCAGCATGTATAACAAGTCTCACATGGCAGGGCGCGAATTCCCACACAACAATAACACCGTCAGAGGAACAATGTTGACCAGAGCGGGCGGACCAGCCGACCCGTGACCCCTCCCCACCTACACAATCACATGGTACACTTACAGTACTATAAACACACCCGACCACACACATCACAGTACATCACACACATCACAGATAAAGACCAGCTGATTGGTGGACCAGCGACTGAGGCGGTGCGGCTTCGCGGTCAGAGCCGCGCCCGGCCGGTCGGCGGCGGCGTCTACTTGCCGTAGCTGGGGTACGTCGGCTTGGGGCACACGGTGACGTACTGGTTCTGGTACTGGGTGCTCGTCACCGTCACATACTGGTGCTGCGTCTCCGTGTGGTAGACCTGCTTGTACTCGGGGTAGGCGTTGGTGATGGTCTGCGTGACGTAGTAGGGCACCTGCTGCGTCTCGGTGATGTACTCGTAGCTGAGCTTGGTCTCGGTGACGTAGCGGTACTCGGGGTACGCCTGGCTGTGGTAGGCCGTCCGCGTCACGTAGTAGGGCACCCGGGCCGTCTCCGTGTAGTACTGCTGCACGGCCACCACGTCCGTGTAGTAGGCTGTCTTGGTCTGCATCACAAACACCGTCTCGGTCAGGTACTGGTGTTCGGTGACGTACTTGGTGTCGTAGAGCACCTTGGTGCTGACCTTGACCTCCGGCGCGCCGTACGCAGTCACGTACTGCGAGTGGTACACGGTGCTCGGCTGGTACTGGGTCTCGGTAACCTGCTGGTAGCGCGTGGTCGGCTCCAGCGCCGTGTACGTGTTGTACTGGGTCTCAAAGTCTATCTTGGTCGAGGTAATGGTGACGTAGTGAGTGCGCGGCTCGCAGGCGGGCGTGCCGTAGCCGGCGGCCGGCGCTGGCGCGTCGTACGACGGAGCGATGACCGGCGGAGGCGCGTGCTGCGGCCGTCCGTCGGGCGAGGGCAGGGCGGCCGTGCAGACGGCGCCGGCCACCAGCAGCACCAGCAGACGCGCCATCACGTTTGTGAGTCTATGTGCTGCTGCGGGCCGGTCGGCGGGGATTGTGACGCCGACCGGCCGACCGCTGCCTTTATACCACCACGGAGACGGGACGGTGACGACACCGGTCGACCCAAATCGACTCCGGTGGGGACGGCCCGCCCCCGGTCACACGGCGCCCGCCGGCCCTCACAGCCGGGCGCACACAGGGAAGGAGGAACCCGCAGCTTACCCAATGTTTACGGCCCATGAACGGCTGCCCGGGCGACCACTGACACTGTTCCACCGCGCGGAGCACGACCATCGCAGCCGTGACTCGAGCGCTCGTCAGATGGGGCAATATGCATTGCCCCTTTATACAACAATCGACCGCCTATCAAAATGTTGATTCAATTATTTCAAAGTCAACAGATCGCAGGCAGGAATGGTAGGCCCAGAATGTTTTGAATAAGACCGTGTGATTATTATTTCGCGCTGTCTGTCGAACGGTGTTCGTCATTCCATTCTTTTTGCCACCATAAAGGGATGCAGTTAGCTAAAGCGAACATTTCCATGTTAACCTGCGAATGCAATCCATAAAATCTGCGAAACAGCTGTCTAACTGCACTGATAGGCGTTGTGCAGATAGCCGTAGCCGTAATTCGCAGATGAGCCAGATATGAAATGTCACTGGTCTGTCGACATTCGAACGCACCGGCCGGGACGGTCACGTTGAATAGCAGCATGAGACGTCAGATTTGGAGACCGGGCGGCGGTCCAGGTAACTGAATGTTAACACACCTGGGGCATTCCACGATAGATCGTACCACTTTTTTCCAATTTGACACCCTCATCCCTCGGATTTTAACGATAATTGGTGTAAGGGGTAATCAGGGGCTCTGAATCCTCCTGTGACAATTTCTGGCTTATCTGATGAGTGGTTTTTGAGTTATAATGTATAACATGTTTTGGATCTTGCGTTGCAGCGCCAAGTTTGGCGGGCTGTAACTCTAAGACGGATAATCCAAATGCCAAATGCTATACGGCATTGAACTATTGAAACAAAAAGTAATATGCATTTTTAAAATTTTGAAATATAAACTATTTTTGATATCTAACACATCGAGTTTCATTTCATTTGAATTTTCATGCCTTTGGGACCAATTTGTTTTTTAATTTCTATTTACTTAAAACATTTTTGGATCATTATTAAGTAGTATGCAAAAAATTAGGAAGGTGTTCTTTCTATAAATGCACTTATTTTGCGTCACCGTAATGGTCTCGAATTGTGATTTCGGGAAGAGAGCCTACAAATGGCGTGGTAAAGCTGCCTAGTGACATCACTGGTTACTGAAAGTCCAATTGAAGTCATTTTTACCTCGCGTTTGCATTGTTGACCTTGCGTGACGTCATTCGTATGCGTCACTAGGGTCAAAGAGTTTTTCGTTAATAACTCTCGATCAAATTGAGCTAGAGAGACGGGAAAGCTACCAATGGACTCGGGAAGACCTTGCGAATCGAATGATGTGCAATATGATCTCATTCGCCCAGCTTCGTGGCCTGACCCGACTGTGAACCATCTATGTGGCGGCGCTGTTTGTCCAGCGCCGCGCTGGTTGGCTTTGCCGGGGACTCTGGGCGGTCACGTGATGCCCGAGGGCTGGCTGCCGGCTGGGCCGCCCGGTCGGGGCGCGGAGCCAAATACACGGCAGTGTGCTGACCTGAGGTCAGCGACTTAAGCTGACCTCACCAGAACAAACAGTATACCATTCGACGCGCCGGAGCTAGGCAAACACAACGATGCTAAAATCGCGGCTCTGCGACCATTTGTTGCGAAGTTATCTACCGAAAACCGGACCCGTAATTTGGGTCACTTGAAATGACATCAGGGGTCACCAATGAACCCGAGACCTTAAAAAGTGGTATCAATCGATGCATCTTGTAACGGCGCACATGCTCGTTTTTTCCGCAAGGTTCTAGCTCCATTGGAGGCGAAACGGCGAGCTGGGGTCGTACTGACCCCCCGGAAACCCATTTTGTATGCATTAACCCTCGCCCGTAAACGGCGATCTGCCACCTTCGCCCATGCAGGGGGGGGGGGGTTGGTGCGACCCCCCCCCTTGGCGTTTGAAAACGGAGCGTCGTAGAGCTTAGCGGAAAAGACCAACGGATTGCTCTCGCCGAGATCTCGCGATTGGTGGTATATTTTTTGGTCCTAGGTCAACATTTGACCTACTTTTGACCGGTCAAAGGTCAAATTTTCGGAAAAATAGACTTTTTTCAACTTTCCGCGGCGATTGCGGCAAAAAGGTGGGAGATATCGACTTGAAACCTTCACTATCGTGTTCCTTGATCAATTCTCTATCGTTTGGTATGTATTTCGTTTCCCTAGCTCTAAAAATGGCGCGTTGGGAGCGCCGGAAGTCGGCAAGGTCACAGTCGGCGGCAGAAGTTCGAAAAATCAAAATTTGAATTTTTGAAATCTGATTGTATTTTTGGATTTGGAAGGTCCATTTGCTCCCTATAGAAGCTAATATTGCTGCATATTCCCATTGAGGTGACAAGAATTAGCAAAATAGTGGTTCGGGCGCTTTTCAAAAATAGTACCGGACGCTGTTCCTCTTGTGACGTCATAGCTCCGTGACCTGACCTGACCCGGTCAAGTTTCTTATACCATATGATAGCCATTACTTGCCCCAACATGCATGGGAAGTTTCATCACGATCCATCAACCGATGTCCGTACCACCGGCAGGAAACCTCGGGCGTTGGCACTCAGTTTGTGAAAATCCGGCCGGAGGCTGTTCCCTTTGTGACGTCATAACTCCGTGACCTGACATTACCCAGTCAAATTTTTTTTTTTTATCAAAAGATGCGCAAGGTTTGCCCCATAAGGTACCCAAAATTTGGCGTATTTCCGAAAAACCTCAGGGGGGGGGGTTGCACCAACCCCCCCCCCCCCCTACATGGGCGAGGGTTAAAATGAGGAACTTATAGAAAGAACACCTTTCTAATTTTTTGCATGTCGATTTTAAATGACCTGAAATTAATTTTGAAGAAATAAAAATGGCAAAAAATTTGGTCCCAAGCGCCGTTATAGACAATTCAAAAAAATCTTACGACTTTTTTCAATATGTAAAGCTTTTCTTTCCAATTTTAAAAAAGCTGTATTAATCTTTGATTCATCGTTAGTTCAAAGCTGTTTACCGTTTGTTGCTTGCTTAGCTCGTTTTTGAGTTATAGCTCATCAAACTCACCCTTACAATCTGAAGTTTAGAAAATATTATGCAATGTAGCTCAAAAAGTTTTCATATGAGAAGTCTGATATTTTGGCAGGTGTTTTTGGAGCCTATGATTACCCCTAGCACCAATTTTCATTCAAATCTGAGAGATGAGGGTGACGGGCCTGGTACGATCTATCGTGGAATGCCCCACCTTTCAACGCGACCGGCACCCATGTCAGCCATACCTATTCAGCAGATTGCAGGATCATTGCACACAATCCACCTCTTATTGGGTTTGCAGGTTAACTACCTCTCGAATGATCACGCGGCAGTCTATGTAAACCTTTTCAAACACCGAATTACAAGTAACGTTGACAGTTGACCCAATGAACACAAAAATACATAGCACCCGTGACCCTTCACACAGAAAAATATTAACACCGTTAGCGGTGTAATTGCACAGTACATATCTGAGCACTTGAGGAAAGTTAATTTAGTCCCTTCCCCGCTTACATTACTCGCGCTTCTAAATGAACACCAGGAAGAAGGTAATAGAACACTGTTAGGAGGGTTGGGTGGTTTGCTACATGTAGTAAAACACCCAACCCTCCTAACAGTGTTCTATTACCTTCTTCCTGGTGTTCATTTAGAAGCGCGAGTAATTTAAGCGGGGAAGGGACTAAATTAACTTTCCTCAAGTGCTCAGATATGTACTGTGCAATTACACCGCTAACGGTGTCAATATTTTTCTGTGTGTTGTTTATGCCCATGAGGTCATGTCAGGTCACGAGGGTATCTAGCAGGTTTTAGCAAATAGTTTTGGATAGAGGCATGTTAGAGCGATGAAAACGCATTAGATTTGTTAAGCTCCACGATACGGATCGGCTGATACGCAGCATGACCCTTTCCGGTCAGGTCAAGACCTTGGCCTGAGGTCATTTTTTCAATTTGACCTTTCAAGGTCAAATTATAGTTCATTCGATGCGTCTTGACGAGAGGAACACTATGCAGGTAAAGTTTAGCTCGTGCAAGGCTTGAGTCAAAAGTTAGTGCAAAAAAAAAAACTGTCCGCAAAAATCGTCCATTTTGGCAGTTTTTGCCACCTGCAGGCTAGAACGTTGACGTCGGATCAAATATGCAGGGAGAAATATTCAAAGAGAGCGTTCAGCGAGCTATCAAATGCGCTTTTCCTCGGCGCTGTAGCTCTCTTGGTTCCCGAGTTATGTGTCGGCTTCTAAAAATTGTTGACATTTGGCCTGAAAATCTGCAACATTTGGCCTTCAATGACCTCTGGTGATCTGACCTTGACCTGAGCAAAAAAGTGACTGAAGTAGTTCCGTCATTATGTTTGTCACTCTTTCGCACACTGCCTTCCGCGTATCGCTGCGTGGCCCAGGAGCCGAGTTAGAAGGGGAAGGGTGTTCAAACACCCCCCCCCCCCAGCAGGGCGTGGAAATCCAGGACCCCAGCGGTATGCGGGTTAAGACGGAGGACAGTGTAGTGTAGGATTCAATGTCATCGTATGGAAGCTCTAACGCCAGTCATTTTGAATTTTTAATCCAATGAAGCATTGCTATGTTGAAGTTCTATACGAACTGTCACAATTGCAAATATGTAGTCGAACACATTGTTTATTTTATTTGCACTAAAACTTAAATATTCAGCATAGCTTGAAGTAACTATAATTTTAAGATTAAATTGCATGTCATTTATATTAATTTGCTTGTCATTTATTTTAAATAGCATGTCAATTGTTTTAAGCTAAATGTCACGTGTTTTAACCCGCCTGTCAATTGTTTTAATTCAGAAATCAACTGTTTTAAATTGGACTTCATTTGTCTTAAAATGCATCGAAAATGGTGTAAATGTACCTTAAAACATTTCGTTCGCCACAGTAACCAGTAATTACTTCTCAATGGGGAATGCTCATTGCTCATAGCGGGAATAATCGATAAATATCCGTCTGTTTCCAGTGCTTAAATATGCACAAATCGCATGAAGGGTAACTGGTGTCACGATTCCAGACTCCGCCTTGGTAAATAAACAAATCAATTCCTTTTTCTCCAAATTAAGAGACACCTTCCACTCTCCTTTCTAGCGAATGCATTTTTCCCCAGTGTCCTCTCAGACAGATGACATTTCACCTAAAATACTCCCCTCTCCCACCCATCGACAATATTTTCCTTGATATAGCGTCATCTAGACTGTTCTAACGGCATTTTAACCTTAGACAGTATCCTCTCCCTCCTACTGCAACTGACGGCATTTTCCTTCCGATAGGGCCTTCTTACATTCTTACAGACGGCCTTATCCCTCAGACACGGTCCTTTTCTCTCCCGCAAACGTTTTTTTCTAAGCGCCTTTTCCCTACTACGGAAGGTATCATTCCTAACATTACCATCTCTTTCCTATTCTTTCTTATTGTCTCTTTCTCTCTCCTAAAAGCACCATTTTCCGCCGGACAGCTCTCTGCTTCCTACCGGCGGCATTTCCCTCACAATGTTCTCCCTCCCTCCAACCGACGTTAGCTTCCAAAGACAGCTTACTGGCCATAGTACCTGTCCTTTAAACCAATCTATCGGCATTGTCGCAAAGTTGTTTCGTACCAACCCACCACTGCGTACGCCCACAGCTGCGAGGGTCCACCAAAGCGATCGACACACTATCTCGCTGGCTCAGAGCTGAGCATTCCAAAGGCCCAGTCCCAAAAAAGAGGCAGCTTCATAGATTCTCATTGCATTACACAGCTGTGGTCATAAACGGTTGGTGTTTTCCACCAACTAAGCACGCGTGCGCACCTCACCATAACAACCAACACGACACGAAATCGAGCACACCACCGGAATTTACCCCTTACGTTGTTCTCCCTATCCAATTAACAAGAATAAAATATATATTGAAATAATTTACAAGCATCCTAGGTAGATCTTGGGCCCTGAAGCCACACCACGAGGGCACCATTGGCGGAAAATTGCTACTAACGCTCATATAAACCCGCAAGAAGGTAGCCCGGGCGGGTATTGCGCTCCGATCGCAAACCGCGGCGCAGATAGGATGGAGTTTCGCAGCTAACGTCATGAGGTGGCCAGATCCACCCAGCCCGTCCACCGGTTCACCATTGGACGTTTTTATCACTTATGGGCTGTTCACTGTTCAGCTTCCACACCCGTCGTATCTCCAGCATTAATGTGCTACGCGGATCGACTGCTGTAGGAATACCGTTCAACAGTGCTGCGACTGTCATGTGCCATTCGTATGACAAAAGTACGACAGCGACTGAACACTGTCGTACAAGTGTCGTATGAATGAACTACGAGAGTCACAAAACTGCCGCACGAGTGCTGTATAACAGTTGCGTGACAAAAGTACGGCAGTTGTACGATTGAGGTACGACTTTCACATAACTGTCGTACGAGTGTCGTTTGTCAGTCGTATAACAAATGTGCGACAGTCGTACCTCATTCGCAAAACTGCCGTACGAGTGTTACACACAAGCAATACAACAGCAATACGACTCTGCAGCTGCGCGGTACGCGGCTATGATTCAACACGTCACCGTTATGCCGGTCGTCCGCGCCGCCCGTACGCCGCCTCAGTCATGCTGCCACCGGGTCACCTAAGTCATGTTGCAGTCTCAGAGTCCCAGCATGCTGCAGCCGATGAAGGTGGCTACCATGACCACAATGACGATCAGACTGGCGGCCAGCACAGAGATGGTCCCTGAAACGGACACAAGCGTGGGGGAGGTCAGTCATGAGGTAGGTAACGTGCCGATTGAGAGGGGAGGATAGCTGCACAGGTACGAGCAACAGGGCACATTTCAAGCAAGGCGATAGCTGAAGAGTCAAGGTAGCAGTGCAAGGTAGCTGCAAGATAGCAAGGTAGCTGAGGGGTGCAAAAGGCTCAGACAACAGTGAAGGGAGCTACAAATTTAAGACACCGCAAAAATGTGAAGCCAAAACGAGAACGATGAATAAAAACACGACAAACCAACACAAACGTTCCTTCCAATATTCTATGGTACTTCTGGTATCTTGCCTACCAATTCTCACACCAAAAAGCTCGCCTCCTCTCCATAGCGCATCAAATGGTGGTAACGGATCACATTCCTTTGCTACGTGGTGGTTCCTATCCCATCCATCTGCGTCAGGTGCCATTTTCTCACCTCTCTGTGCCACGTGGTGAATCTTGACCTGGTTGTCGACACTGATGCTGACCACACTGGCGTCGCTGTTTCCTGTGACAGCACGCGCCGCCTCACCCGACGGCAGGAACTCCAGACCGGTGACAAACGTGTGGTGCGCACTGTCCACCGTCTTGAGCGGACGCAGGCTATAGCTGATGAAGATGGTGACAGAGCCAGACTCCATGGAGCCCACGGCCAGGAATCGACCGTCGTCACTGACCGCCAGAGCGGATAAGCTGCCTGTAGAAAAGGAGGGGCAGCTGTTAGCGGGAGGAAAGCCACCTGCCAGCAGGGGATAGCAGGGCCGACCGGACAGGCTGCCTGAGGGCGGGGAGAGGGGTCAAGCTGTCTGGGAGGTTAGGTACTAGTCAGCGAGGAAGGGGAGGGGCGACTGGGCACCTGCCTGGCCGAGGGAAAGTTATCTGAGCGTGGGGAAGGGTAAGGCCAGCTGGACGGTAAACGGGGCGACCTCTGCCGGATAGAGCAACAACTGAACAGAGATATGCCAGGGTCATTTACACCCACCACTTTGACCGTTCTCCCTGACGCTACGTGATGTTCCATTTGACTTCTGGACTATTACCTGTGACTGTTGCCGTCTTCTCCGGCACATAGGTGGTGGTGTTCCATTTGACGATGTAGCCCGGTTTTCGGGACGACGAGATCGGGTTGTGCAGAGTAAACAGACAGAAGTTGTTCTTGTCGCCTTCGACTATCCCGAACCTGCCGGTCGAGCCATTCGTCAGTTGTTCAGTGTCTTCGTGGCACTGACACGAATTTTAAATTGATGGCTTGAAGGTCATATTATTATCCCATTAACCATGCCGTTAAGAGCGCAAATAGACTCCGCAGCTGTTTGTGAATCCTCTAAATCTCTAGTTCATCCCCATTATCGGGACAAGTACGAGTACGAGCGAGTCACGCGATACAAGTACCAGGTCGAGGACACCACTTATTCGAGCGCGATTCGTCTCAGAGTTACGGTGATTATGCCATCATTCAATGGTCCGTCATTTCGTTAAAGCGGTGTCCTTCATAGTATAAGATACAAAAAGACGAGAGAGAGAGAGCTAAAAGCACCCTTACTTTACTGCAAACCCGACACCGTCGTACTGACCTGCACTTTTTGAACATGTATTTGCAGCCATCCTGGGGCGGGTCAAAGTCCAGCTGGGCGGCCTTCTTCCCGTCTTTGGTGTTCCAGACGTTGCACTTGTTGTCCTTCCCGATACTAACGATCTGTAGAAGCAATAGACTAAGCAGTTAATAGCGCATGTGTTGTGGAGCTCACACTTTCAAACGCTAAAACATTATAAAAGACGACACGAGTCGTGCTCGGACCATTTGGACGAAATTTCGAGTCTATGACAGAATGGTCGGTTCTCAGTGAAATGGGTTTGCGATTAGCTGATATATGTACAATATGCTGAGTGAGCCACAAACGCAAAGCACGGCGGACCGGTCAGCACGGAACGAGCAAAACGAACTAAGCCTTTCGAGGAAAAAAACGAGCACAAGACTTTTTTTGTAAGTTATCCGCCGATCACGAAATCAAAGATATGACATTTAATACAGACGAACTAATGACAAAACACATATGCATTCGCAAAATAGCATTAACGAACTATAAAAACCGTTTCCTCATTGCCGCTCAAAATCAGAGGGCAACAACTCCGCCCAATAATACATTGCAAAACTCTTCAGTCATTAACTACATTCTACCAGCCCTGCAAGTGACTCACCCTTGTTCCCGATGGGCTGATGTCTACATCGTCGATTTCCTTGGCGTGTGCCTTGAGGTCCCTGAGTTTGGTGAGTCCGGGGAACTTCCAGATGCGCAGGTGTCCGTCGCAGCCGCCCGTCACCAGGAACGTCCGGTCCAGACTGACGCGGACCACCTTCTGGAATGAGTCGTCCCCCTTCGAACTGGGGCGCACGGTCGGGCGGAGGTCAGACAGTCGGCAGGTCAGGGTGTGTTGGGACACATCAAATTAGGGATGTGAAACGGCACGGCTGGAAATGGATTGGCATGAACAGGAAGAGCACTATCATAGCAGCAACTGAATAAAGCTGTCGAAAGACATAATGAATGCATTCGTAAATAATTGACATATTCTGATTTCGAAAAACAAACAAATCAAAGGAAAGAACGAAACAAGCGAACGAACATGTGTGTATGCATGAGTCCCAACCCAGCAGTCATTATCAATGTTTGTGAAAACTATGACGTAAATATGACAATTATTTACTGCTGACGGTCACTGATACTGAATGGACCGAAGAACCCCTGGTCGTCTCGATCACGACCACACTGACAGCCATGAGCCACCACATGGCCAACCAAGCCTTACTTGAAGTCCGTGCGCACTGACTCCTGCTTGGTGATGTCGAAGCCGATCCGCATGTTCCCCGAGGGGTGGCGCCGCTTCCGGAAGAACCGGCCCTCCTGACTGTTGCTCAGAGACTCGCTCTTCCGTCGCTTCCTGGTCTGCGCGAACTTCTCTGAAGGGCGCAGAGTGGCGAGATGGTGAGAACTTAGAAAACACGAGGAAGGCTGTTCGGTGGACGTCAGTGGTACCTAGCACTATGCTGATTTGTACACAAAATGTTATTAGGTTTCTCTGGAGCTTCAGAAAAGTGCACAGGGGCAGAATGAAAAAGTTCCTCTTTAAGGTTTCACTAAAAAAGAAATGCTTTACTATTCACAGTATCAAGTCAACAGCCTAGTCAAGCATTCTTACGACTCGATATCGCTATAAGCACCAGAAAACAAAGGCCTGCATTGCAGTAACGGCCTACATCAGTGAGGACTATGGACGCGCTCACCCTCGTCAGGCAGCACGTGACCCTGGTTATCCTCATCGACCAGTTTGCGGCTGATCTGATACATCTGCAGGTCGTCGTCCAGGCCGGCGGCCAGCATCTCGCGCCGGCCGTGCGTGAACGTGGTGCAGTTCATGATGGCCCGGTCACCAGTCTCGTGCCAGGCCACCTCCTCGGCCTCCGTCTGACGTCCCGAGTAGGTCAGCTCGAATATTTGCTGCCGGAGAGGAGATGGTAAGGTCAGCTCGAATATTTGCTGCCGGAGAGGAGACGGTAAGGTCAGCTCGAATGCCAAAGAGGAGGTGTCACTGTATGCGTCAATGTATGTCTCGAATATCTCGAATACGTCACTGTAGTTTAGTCTCAACAGTTTCAGAGAGGAGAGTACAAGACGAGTCACTAATGATTGGATTTACGAAAATGTTACTGACATGCAATCACCTGAATTAATAAATGATGAAACCAATAAACAACACCTATATTGCATAATGTATTTAGGGATGGCATTGTAACCACAATCATAATTCTAGCTCGCAAGGATACTCACGAATCCATTGGCGACTCCCGTTTTGGCCGAGCCACCTCCGCCGGCCACAAGAATGTGCTGTCCTGAGAGTGCCTTTATCGTGTACAGTGGGAACGAAACCTTAGCCAGCAGCTCCCCAGTGGGGTTCTCATCCTCCGGCATGGTTGGCTGCCTTGACTGTTAGATCTTCTGTAGCCAAACTGCGGAGCTACACACATAGTTGGATGTCATGAAGTGCACTGATTTGTAACCAAATATCCATCAGTCACATGGAAAATAAATATCTTTAGGTGCAGTAAGAAGGTTTGGTATGCATGGCAAGACTCTTAGAGATATTGCACTGGAGCTGGCGCAATCTATTTATAGCACCTAAATCCATACAAACATCATCACAAGCCAGATTGCAAAGCATGATAATCTCGACGAGACCTTGTTGGTACAGGGGCACTGTGCTTGGGTGCAGCGCACTGTGCAGTGCATATTTAGGCAGTGTGGTGTGTTTGCTTGTTTATTGGGGCTTTAAACTAATGGTCATTTCAATTTTTTGTATTTGGTTGTCTGGGATCTGTGCATATGTCTGATCAAAGTGAATCCAACCACATCCAACCAGCAGCCTGTAAAACCATGCTTTCATGTGTTTGAATGTCAATAAGTGCCACAAAATTATGAATGGTTGTTATATCATATAAGTAGTTTTTGATAGAGACAAGTAGAAAAACACGGAACAAATAGTGTATGGATGTGTTTTGATTATGGTGGGTAAGTGATCCTTAAATATTTCCGTGTTGACCAAAATTGAGTAAATGCAGGTACCTAGCTTAGTCGTAAAGCAGGCAGGTGTCACACTTGTTTTTTGCAACCAAAGATAGGCGCTATACGCAGAGCAGAGATGCTTTCTGATCAAGCCAAACCAACCCAAACCTGACCTAACCTTACCTACAACCTACAACCTGCTACAACCTTACCTACAGCATCCCTCCTTTGCCTTGGTTGCAAAAAACAAGTCAAAGTGTGATGCCTGCTTTACGACTTCCCTATTTTTTTAAAGATGCACATGAAACTGACTAGCGCTGGCCGCTGGGAGAAGTCCAAGTGTGTCATACGTGAAATGAGGGATAGAATTACTGGCTACAAAAAATTAATGGCATTTAGTTCAATTACAAATTCATGCTCACAGACACCTGTAGAACAAAAAATTGCTACCGTCTCAGCTTGACACCGGCTTCAAAATATCGTCTCAGTCTGTGATTGAAAATTAAAATGCGGTGTAAATGGTAAGTACCACGAAACAAAACGACATCAATTTACTGAACAAATTTATAAAATATTTTTCGGCGCCTTTAGTCATACGCAATTTGCAATTATCCCGCAATTATCGACTGTTTTTTTTTTGACGGTATATCAATATACTGCCTTGGTTTTGACGGTTTTGACCCAATATACCTTGGTTTTGACCACTAAACCAAAACGTTTTAACTGTTGACGCCAAGTTGACACGCTGCTTTTAGTTTATGGCGCAGCTGTTACAAAAGATAAAAGTGCAGTTCACATGGCGTAGTTCTATTAGGACTTTTGAAACTTTTGTTATAGTTTTTCATATTTTTTAAGTTAAAATATGTTCATATTCTAACCTGGTCACAGACAAATCACAGAAACGTTTTGAAACCCAGAAATAAAGAGTGTTTTCACACAAAAATGAAAAGGTGGAAAATAAAGTCAATTTTATGTATTGTGTTATATGGAATGAGTGTAAACTGCACTTTCTTCGCAACAGCGTCAAGGCGTTGGATGTAAACCCAGAAAGAGATTTTAAATGTGAGTGATGTAAATAGAATTAATGTGAAGTAGTTACCATATATGATTTTGAAAAATCGTGTTTTTTAAACAAAGTTAATTTTATTAGCCTAATTGTAGTAAAAAATAGTGTTGACAACTTTTTATTTGACAAATTTTGTTACATGACGTCATTTACTCAAATGTTCATTTCTAATTTCTAGAAGTGATCTTTCTTTCAAGGCCACAGGGGATCTGCAGCAGATTTGTCTTCAAGTCGAGGGTCCTCTGTGTGTGCCTGCTCGGTGTTTGTGGCGTAAATAAACTTATTTTTGTGTCATCTTTTTGTCAGTTCGTCACTTATTCCTTACAACCATGGCCTGTGACAGTGACGTTGAAATTATTGAGGATTCTTGCGAAAACAAGGGAAACAAGATGGATCTCGGTGGAGAGGACGATGATGTTATGATCATCGAGTCAATGGAAGAAAATGTGCTTTCACAAGAGGAGCAGATTGAGCGAAATAAGAAGTAAGTCCCAGTTTATTACAATATCCAGCATTATTTCACGAGACCTTGTTATGTAAGCTTTATGGAATGGTGACACATTTGGAATTAATAAGGTCAGATCAAGATGAGATGTTTGCAAGGATCCGAGAAAATGGACCTGGGGTGATATTTCATGGATCTTGATCATGGATGTTGGATCTGATAAGATCAAAGATGTACCCATCTCCCTGAACAATAGTTACATTTGGAATGGGATTATTGAACATTTCTTCTTGCCTAGAAAACTAGTGAGATTTTGGATGTTACATAGGCATTCAATTTCCATTGACAATTGACATGTACCTAAATTTTTATAGGAATGCTTGTTGCAATTTGCAGCATTTCTGTTAAGGGATCCTATGTGGTATTCCATGATGATTTATAATTTTGGTTCACTTATTGCCTTGAAAATGCCTCTAAACTTGGTTTGACAGGTTTTGTACCTATGGTGGGACCCACTATGTTCATGCATTGGTATCCTTGTTCTCATTTGTCATCAGATCCTATGAGATCATATATCCAGGAGTATTTTCAACACAGGATCCAATGGGATCATAGATCTTAGGTTGTGATTGGTGAGAGATCCACTGAGTGCATAGATCCATCACTTGGATCCATGCACATGTCTCCTTTTATCTGCACCAGTGATTAAATTGGACTGGCTTTTTGGTGGTAATATTAATTGAGTATCCTGGCATATCCCATCGCTTTGTGCAGATTTGTATGCTTATATTTTTTTGCTCTTCTCTGCCATGCAAGTTTTGTGTGCATAGCATGGTGGCATGCTGTACTCTGGCATTTGCTTTTAATATCAAACCAATAATGGTATGCTTATGAGAGATTTTTGGGACTCCTGGTTGGAATCAAGTGGTCCATTTCTTTTTATGTGTATGTGATGTATTTCCAGTCTGGTTAATGCAAGCTGGCATGGTTTCTCCTCTGATAGTTACCTAGCTTTTATACCATGCTTTGCAGAATGCAGCCACAGTTACTTTCAGTAGGATCCTATGCAGTTTTTATGCTGAGATCAAGCATATTGATTTTGAAGGTATAGTTGTTCCCACTGGGCTTTGAGGTGGTTTTTAATTTATTTTGGGTGACCCAATGACTGATGACTGGTATGATGAAAATGGTAGGCTGCCATTTCCTAAGAACATGTGAAGACCCATGTCCATGTCACCACTAAGCATCACTATGGAGCAGCATGGCTACCTGTATATCCCAATGTGTTGCTAACTGCTGTCAGCAATGCAGGGATGTGACAACAACAAAGGCAATTGCCAGTGTTACAGTAGAAGTCACAGGAAGTTATCAGCTTTCTTGCTTCCATTTTGGTTTCTTGACTGATTGTTGGTGCACTGCTTGCCTGCTTTTTACATTGCACTTTCCCTACCAGGTGCTGGTTGCACCTGTTGAACTGAAGGAACCTCACACTATGTTTCCACACTCAACGTGAATGGTGGCTAGATCAGAACTTTGGAAGCAAGACAGGGTATCTTTTCAAGGCCACAAGGAAAGTAATTTGCCTTGCAGTGGGAGAATCATATTTTTTGCATTCCAGATGGACCAATTATTTTTTGCTGTCAAATGAGCTCCAAAATTAAAGTAGGCTTATTTTCTAAGCATGTGTGCGATTGCATTAGCAAGTGGTCTTTGGTAGCTATTCCTTTTTGGAGGCTGTATGTTTATCTGTAAAATATATAATACCAGATCAGAAAAGAGTACCTAATCACATGTGAATTGCTATTCCACCAGGTGTATCAAGCACTGTTAGTGGCGGCTCTGAATTCTGATTCGGCCATTTGATTTATATGATCATAACCCTGTTTATTACTAAATGAAGGTCCAGCAGATGCGTACCTTCGGCGCGTTTGTCGCGAACTGCAGGCCCTGCCCTCCATCCGCGCCGGTCTACCGCCGACCTCCGCCGGATGTGACAAAAAGTCACTGTGGTCAGCGGTAATTGGGTTTGTTTTTGCCATCTGCATGGAGCGTGCCTAAGATATGGTAATGCAGGCGAAGATTGCCGCCCCTGGCTGCCACTCTGCAGGTCGTCTTTTTACGGAGCTTTGTCGAGATGTGGGGAGACATTGAACAAATAAATGCAAGAGTGACGTTGGATCATTCATAAGCTGCCACCCGGAAGTGTATTGGTACCTATACCTTTGTGAATTGTTTTCAGACATATTGCTAAACCCTGGTTCAGGCTGCCAGGCCGTTGTAAAGATTAATGTCGTTTTTCATGTCTAATGAACAATTGCAGTTTTCTTTCTCAATGCTGAATTCATGACAAGTCTCGGCTCCATGTCAGTTATGTGCCACGTCTTCGAGCTTGTAGCCCAACGTTGAAGTTGACTTTACTCATGTCAGGCTGCCGTGTTTGCTGTTCTGACATTGGCGCTGATAACGGGATGCGTTCAGTTCAGACACCGGCCACGTGCCGTCCTTTGGTCTCTGATCACGGGGCACGTGCGTATTGAATGCTCCGTGGCGCGGGTCACGTGCACGCGGGGGCGGCAGGCGGCTGATACGATCAGCCCGGCGCCGGCGGCACCAACCGCGCCGCCTTGACCTGCCCCTTCGTTCGTTAGACGGGTTGGTCGGCTGGAGGGAAAAACGCACTGCCGTGGGGCCCTGATTAGCGCGGCTCGACGAGAAGAGTGCCCGTCGTCAGTCTTCTGTGCGTCGTCAGAAGGTGGTGGTGGTCGGTGCGCACCGTCACTCTGTGCGTGACTGGGTCTCGGAACTTTCGCCGTCGGAGCGAGAGCCTCCGAGCGGCCGATTGTGTGCCTTTCCTTGTTGGAGTGAATTGCGGTTGGTCAACATTTGAGCGGGATTCAAACAGCAGACTTCAGCAGTCCGATGTGCTGATCTTCTTTGGCTCCACTGATCTGTTGATCGCCTCTGAGGGCATCTCAACTGGACGCTGCTACTGAGGAAGAAGTACTGTCTCTGCCATTGTTTTTGAATCCGGTAGTGCCTGCACCGGAGACCGCTACTCCACGGTGTGAACTATGCGCGTGCCGGACATCGTGTTCCACCCGTGTCGGGAGCCGTCCCCGGAGCACCCGCCGAAGCCGGCTGTCTACCGCACCGGGATCCGAATCAGCCTGACGCCTCCGCCGCTGCGCCGCCAGCCTCCTGAGTCGCGGCGCACCCGCAGCGCTGACTCACGACGCGTCGGCGACTCGGCAGGTGCCTCCTGGCGCGGCTCCTCCAGCGCCGGCTCGAGTGGTGATCTCAGCGGAGAGGACCTCAGCGGCGGCTCCGAGAGTGACGCCTCCGACCGGGATTTTCCGCGGACTCCGCCGCGTTCCAGAAGCGCCTGGCCTAACCGGTCGCGCTCTACAGGCAGCGGCGGCGCTCCGCGTTCTGCAGGCGACAGCGGCGAGCGGGCCTCTGATGGGACGTGGCGCTGGAGACAGACCTCCGACTGCGACCTCCGGCGGCAGCAGGGCTCCGGAGGGCGACCTGACTCGACTCCCGACATCAGCGCGGAGCCGGAGCGGCGGCAGAGGACCCCCGATGGTCGGACTGCCGGCCCTCAGCGGCGCCCCAGCCGACCGGCGCCGCCTCCACCGGTGCGCTGTGTCAGCGTGGATGAGGACCACCATGAGGGGAGCGTGTACACAAGCCGGGGCCGGCCGCGCTCCTGGGCAGGGATGGAGCTCGGTGGCGACCTGCTCGAGAGGCCGCGCCTGCTCATCGGACTGGCCTCTGAGGAGGACGTCAGGTGAGAGGCCCTATCTAACCCTAACTCGCGGATGTTGATATGGGTCCTCGCCGAAGCATTGAGTGGGGTTCGCGACTGGGGAGTTTCTGGGGAGGGGAAGAGGCGTTGATGCTAAGAGTTCGCCTGGGACGCAGGTGGTAATGGTTCTTGGCCTTAGCTACTGAGGAGCTAGTGATCGCGGTTGTGGTTGCTGACTCTCTTAGTTTGCGGAAGTGTTTGTGGTATTGGTTCTCTCACGGTTCGGTTATGGTTCGTTATGGTTCTTTTATTTAGGCGACAAGTTATTTATAAGTACGCGTTGGCTCTACTTATCTTATCTTCGGCATTCGGAACTACACTGTTGAAACTTTGTTTTGTTCAACTGGTTACGTAAGACCCAGATGCTGCTAAATGAGGAAATGTCATTAGGAAGGAAAATGTCAATATCAGAAGTGTACTCGGGAGTTATTATCATTCGCTGTTTATCATTCTGAGCTGTGCCGGGCGCTCCGCTCTATCGTTACCGAGCTGACGGTTTGGTCCGGTGTTTCACCTGCTGCCGGTCCAGTATGACGGACCGGGCGCCTGCAGAAACTAGCCTTGACAGAAGCTTTGTGACGTCATACTGTGACGTTATCAGAGTTAGGTACTCCTGGGCTGGAAAGCCATCCCACATCGCGGAATTTCTTAGGATGTCTACTCGTTACACCGGGAGCGCGACCTCAATTGTTTCTAGGTCCCTGTTTTCGTCTGTATTCTGTGTGTAGATGTTACATAAGATCACTGCGGCAGTCCATGGTATAAAGGCCTGGCTCGGACCGTGGCCGTGTTGCTGTGGCTCGTTGGTTAGCGCAGAGAGTCGGGGAGTGGCCAGCGTCGGCTGGTTCTGCTGACGTCATGCAGTCCGTTGGTGGCTCAGACACTACGCTGGGGCGGTAACCGTCGGAAAGTCCCTGCAATGATGACGCAAACAACGCCAGGTATGACGTTTCCGTAGTTTCAACGGTGGAAGGCGGGAGTTGATCCAAACGGCACCTGGTAACGGCGAAAATAATGTTGCATCATGTGGGGCGACGCTGAACTCCGTCTTGCGACGACAGGTCGGGCTGGTCGAGTGCCTTTGTGATGTGCTGACTCATCCAAGGTCATTGGCTCCGTCTATTTTCGGCACAGGAAAAAACATTCATGTTTCCTCAGTACGTAGATTTAAGTTCCGGAGTAGATTATGTCAGATTGATATGCATCCATATACCTATCAACGGTTATCATTCCATGATCGGTTTTATGGGGATGCGTTCCGAGATACCTGAAGTATTGCACGGCCGGTGCTTTTGGCGTCAGCTGGTGAGTCGTCAATATCTCGCCGTAATTCAAGTGATATTCACTTGAATCGCCAATGAGATGATTTGTTTGCTTTTTTGAAATGTTTTCTGGCTGATGACGGTACAGCACCGTGAATACTGCATACTGCATAGTATAGATGCGTTATACCGTTTGGTGGTAAAGTGCACTGACCAAATTTCTCGGTCCGTCTCTATACCGATTCGGACCGGCGCGGCGGACGGTGGAGCGCAGCCCGCAGGCTGGCCGCAGCTCCGTGGCCGGTCCCCGCTCGCCTGCCGGACTCGGTGGCCCATTGCGCACTGCGCAGTTGTTCGTATTCCGTCGGCCGGCGCGCGGCATTCTGTTGGCCGGCTGGCGGTGGCCGTTGGTCGCCAGTCTGTCCGTCCTACCGGGGCCCTCCCGCCAGTCTGACCGCGGTGGGGCCGGGCGGAGCGTTGCAGCCCGCGGACTGCCGTCCGCCGCCGCCGCGGCTGGCTGCAGGCGATGCAATGCCATGGTTTCAGAGGACGGGCGTCTGCATAGCGTATGACGCACAGGGGCGGAGCTTCCTATACAGTTGGTGGGGCCGCCCCACAACTAGGTATTTTGCCCCACCAATAAGCGTTTTGCCCCACCAACTTCAGCTGATTTCTAAGACTTTGTTGCCTTGCAAATTAATCTTTTTTTTCGCATTGAATAGCTTTGTAATGTCTGTTTGATGCAAAATAATATGTCTGTAATGATAGGAATTGATTCAATGTGGCATTTTATTCAACTTTATAATCGGACATTGTGGGTTTGACGACTTTTTGCCCTACCAACTTCCCTGGAAAAGCTCCACCTATGATGACGCATGGCTCCGCCGCTGTGCCGGTGGGGGGGGGGGGAGCTGGGCAACGTCAGTACTTCTGCGCCGACCAGAGGGCGACAGGTGATGCACTAGTTAGCAGTTGCTCTGGTCGGTATACTGGTGGCTGTCTGAACTGCGTAGAGACTGCCCGGCCCTCCACGTCTCCTTTCTGCCAACTCCGATGTAAGGTGGTTTGGAAGACGTTATCTCGCATTATGAGGCCGGTTTCGTTAATCCTTACCGGAAAGGCCACTACGCACCGCGTAAATTCTATCACCGTGCGGATTACGTTTGAAATCATAATGTTGCAACGCCTAAAACGTTCGTTTCCAAACTACAAAGCTTCGTTTCTTTTCCGTCTTCACCCAGCAGGTATGCTCTCTGTTTGGCTATCTCTCGCTGGAACCGGGAGACTCGTGCTTGCGTTGCATGATGGCCCGCCCCACCAGCCTATCCTAAAAGCCCGCCTCCCCGTCTCAGTCGCGGCGTCCCTCGCCGCTCCCGTGTGACTAAGGTGTGTCGTCGTGTTGGTGACGGGGGAGGGATGGTACGGACGCCCCTGCACTCCGGTCTGCAACCGGCCGGCTGTGACGCCGGGGAGGGGACGACCCGGCACGGCACGGCCACCTCTGCTCGGGCGGCCGGCTTTGGCGGCTGGTAGGGCGACTGAACTCTACCGCTGGAGTGACTGACGGGGTGACTTTGCTCGACTGGTGGAGCGACTGAGCTCTACTGGTGGCTGATGTCTGGGGCCTTGGCTCGGCTGACTGCAAGATGAGGCACGGCACGTGTGGGCTGCTCTGACGTGGTGTGCAACGTTATGTCATGTCGACCGTGCTCGCCCATAAAGGCACTGTATTTATTTATAGAACCAGCTCCGACGTTTCGATTGAATGAATGGATTGAGGTGTTCAATGCAGACATGGTGCAGAACTTGTTATGCATGCCATGGTTTCTACTTTTCTAACCAGACGGGTTTTGGACAACCGTGCAGACAGGAGCCTTGACCATTGTTGATCGCTCTCGCAAGGCCAGATGACCAGAAGCACGCCTGGAAACTGACTGGCCGCAGGCCGTGGGTGATTTCACGACCCGCCCGCAGGGCTCAGATATTTGAAATACCCCGAGCCCGCTGTCTGCAGTCGTGAGTCGGTTGCTTTACTAGCGTAGCTGTGGAATGGCTCCATAACAGATGAAGGTTTTATTGTTGCATCAGTTGGTACTGGACACAGTTTTGTTTTCAGATCGGCCATGACTTCGAGCACAATTGAGGTACACTCTGTAGAAATACACTACAGCTGTGCAAGATGTTCAGCACGATAAGTGCTGTCTCAGTTTTTATTTTCTCTCTCCAGCGCTGGCCATTTTTCTGGCCTTGACATTGTTCCGGGACGACATTAACCACTCTCTGTGGGGGCGCGATCGTGGCTGTCGGACGTTTTTGCTCCTAGCTTATTTGATGTGTATGTCAATTGCAAGTTGTCTTTATGGATGGGTGATAAAGAGACCGGTCTGTGCCCTTGTTTTGTGGGCTGTGATGATAACCCATTCTAAGCCACGCTCACTCGTCTTTTAGGTGAGACTTTCATTCATTCAGCAACCTGTTAGCGAAGATAACTTGGTCGATGCCTTGCGTAGCTTTCAAAGTTCTGAGACTTTTCAGCCGAGAAGGGACATTTCAGAGGTTATTTCACCGCTCTAGAATAGATTTCGCCACTTCTGCAATTCATTAAAAAAAAAATATTTATCTTCTTCCTTCCTCCCTTATTCTTCTCTACTTCCTCCTGCCATGAACTCCTCCCATTCTGGCACAGAGTCAGCCGTCCGGGCATTGCGGTCACTTTCCCGGCACCAACCCTGGTGTCGTGACCCTCCCTGGCACTCACGGTCAGTTTGTCGTGAGGAGTCCGCCCCTCCCCCTATCCCCACCCCGCCGCCGGCACCCACGGTCACCTCTCTCGGCAGTCGGCACCGACCAACCGTTCCATGCCGTCCACAGTATGCAGATAGACCCGGATGGCCTTGGCAGTCCACTGTCGGTGACTGTGTTGAGATCGGCGAGCGATGGTCACCAGCTGACCCAAGGGATGGCTGCGTTAAAAGACCGGTGGCGGTCGGGACGGTTGGTAGCGATCGCCGCCAGTCTCAGGTAGACAGTGTTCCACACTGTTCTAGGTGGGTGCAGAAGTCTTCCGTGCGCAGACCGCAGGCCGCTATCACCCCTGATGGGCGGCTCCCCCAGCATGCCAGCACGCCATTGCCCGTTATAGACGGCTCTGTGCCACTGGGCGGCGAGGAAGGAGCGGGTCCGGTTCCGGCCTCCCTGCTCTGTGGGGCACGGGGTGACTGGTTGGGCCTACACTGGTCCCAGTCGCTTCGAACAACCGGCCTGGATACGCCCTGGAGTAGCTCGTTCCGAGATGACAGCGGCGCACGGTGCTGCTGTGAGCCCAGTGGAACCGTGTCGATGACCTGGTCTCCGCCGCCCACCTCAGTGTCACCACGGATCACCTAATGTGGTCCGTGGTGTCACTGACTGTGGTGCGGCGCACTGACGGGCGCGTGGCGAATGTGCTTGCCACCACATCGGACAGGCGGTATTTCAATGTCGTGCTCGCCCTCGCCTTCGAGCTTTCTGTGCCTTGTTCGTCCGTGTCTCTGCGAACAGGAAACATTTCAGCGCCGCCCCTCCCTGGGCGGGAGGTGTTTCAGTCCCCCCTCCCCCACGTGCGGTCGGTGTTTCAGTGACCCCCCTCCCCCGTGCGGTCGTCATCAGTTCGCACGGCGGGGGCTCGGTCCGCTGCAGACTGATGGGTTGATGTACTGCGGTGGCGAGTTATGCGCCACGCTCAGCCCGCCGTCCGAGTGCTGTGTCGTCCTGGCACGGTCCCAGGACGGCGGTAAGGCACGGTGCACGGTCAGTGCCCGGCCTTTCTGAGGCCGTAGCACTGTTCAACATTCACCAACTGTGGCTCCTTTTGTTTTATGCATTTCAGAAGCTGCAACGAAGCAAAGAAGACAACACAGTTGAGCCAGACGTGCATACTTCAGTCTTATTCTGATCTAGCAGATAGAACTGTTGACATATTTTGCCATTGTTCTTGGCTACTCCTTGTCATATTAGCATTGCAACTGCGTTCATAAAATCATAACAGCAGGAGCCGTTCCCTTATATCCGCCTTTTGCCACTGTCTTGGCCGCTCGAAGCTTTAGTACCGCACCCGTCCGGTTGGCGGCGCTGGCTGTGTGGTGCCGTTGCGGCGAGCGCCGGACCGTATCTCTCGTGTTTATAGCCACCGTGACCCCACGGTATATCAACACTTCTTTTGATTTGACGGCGCCGAGCCGCAGCCTCTCCAGGGAGTTTGCCGGCGCGCTCAAACACGGCCGATCCAATCGCACCTGTTTGCCACTCCGCCCGACGCTTCCGTTCCGCTATTTTCTGCGGAGACAAATGGAGTTTATCGACCGAGTGATATCCCGTGGCCGCCTCCGTTTTCCGGTGTTTGTAGACATACCCGTCGCCTGCCTGTCATTTGACTTACATGCGTCCAAAGAAGGCACTCAATGCAAAGTATGTCAATGTATGACCGCCGTGCGGCTTTGATGGTCGCAGGTCGGGAGCTATTTGCCTTACAGGGTGTCTCAGAAATATCCGGACACTTTGTTTTCTCGCATTTCTGCTCTGTCTGTCCGTCATGGAGCTGTATGAGTTTAAAGGTTGGGTAAATACCAGCCTGAGACCACCGTGCGCCTCATCCGTCTCCCATTCGCCGCTAACCTTGACCCGGCCGGTCAGTAGAGGTCAGGTCGCCGAACAGTTCGTTGGTGTATCTGAGCGTCAGAAATGTATGGCGAAAAACTACAGCACCTCGTTTCGTGGCAAAGCTGTGGGGATGGTGCATGGAGGGATGAGGCCAAAGATGGTCTGCAGGCAACTCGGTATCAGCAGAAGCCAGCTTTACCGCTGGTTAAAAAGAGAGAAGCTGGGCCAGGGGCTCGCCAGCCAGTCCGGTCGTGGTCGCAAGAGCACGCTCCATCCGGTGGTGAAGAGAGTGATCAAGATGGCGCCTGGTAAACGGCATCAATCGACCCGAAAACTCTCGAGACGCCTCACCAATGCAGGCTACAAGATATCCCCTGCAACAGTTCACCGCTATCTCCGCGAAAATCTAGGGATGAGGCCGCTGAAGCTGAAAAAATCGCGAAAGCTGACTGAAAAACAGCGTGCTGACCGTCTGAAGTTCGCACGGGAGCGAAAAATTGGTCAGTGGAAGACTGGCAGCGGGTCATGTAGTCGGACGAGTCGCCGTACGAGCTGTAACACCCGCCAAATCGACAAAACGACCGCGTGTGGGTGGCCAGCAGCTCAGACGTGCAGACCGTCCCCACCGTCAAGCATTCTGAGAAGGTGCATGTCTGGGAAATGATGTCCCACCGTGCGCTCTCCCAGCTGCACGTGGTGCCCCCAAAAGTTGTCATCAACGGAGAGTATTACCGAGAGAACATCCTCGCCAAGGATTGTCTGGACGCCATCCACCGAACGGCTGAGACAGGCGGCATTCTGAAGCGCTCTCTGATGACGGACACAAGCCGGGCCATCTTCATGCAGGACGGCGCTCCACCGCACACGGCCCAGAAAACACAGCAGTGGTGTCTCCAGCACCTGTCCGACTTCTGGGAGCGTGGCGTATGGCCCGGTAACAGCCCCGATCTCAACCCGATCGAAAACCTCTGGGCCATCGTTCAGCAAGAGGTCGACAAGATGACACCGGCTACCAGCGCCGGCGAGCTGGCAGGGCAGCTCAAAAAGGCGTGGGGCCGGATCAAGCCCGATGTGCTGGAGAACCTGGTGGCAGGGATGCCCCAGCGTATGCGTGACTGTATCGCTATGAAGGGCGGCTGCATCGGAAAATAAACTGAAAATGCAATCTTCTCTTTTTTCCAAATCAGAGGGGAAAACAAAGTGTCCGGATAATTCTGATACACCCTGTATGTGTCATCTTCACCGCCGGTGGGAGTGCATTAGCTGAGGCCAGGCAGCGGTATGTTCTACGGACAGCCTTTATCGACATACCATTGGTTCAGCAATCGGTCACAAGCTCTGCCTGTGAGTGCAGTTCGCCGTTCGGTCGAAGCGCTTAGCGGGCTCTATGGAGTATTTGATAACGTACCTTGCATTCAGGCGGGCCATAGAGTTTGTCCTGCGGTGCCACGCCTCATCAGTGTGGTTCGGCGGCGGGCATACCTACTCCGTACACACGACGTGACAGCGCCTGGCGGTCGGCAGCCATTGTCCGGCCTTACCGACGGCACGCCGCCAGCGGACCAGTAATGCCCACCACGATAATAGCCGCCCGGTGTCTAATGAAGCAGCCACATCGAGCCACGTTCTGTGTCTGCCAAACAGCGTGACGTAGCCAGGGGTGGCATCGCCCCCCCCCCTTACCAGGGGGTGGTGGTCATGGTATCGATGAGCCAAACAGATCCACTATTGGGCGGGTGGAAACAAATGGTGTTCCGCCCCATTTGAATTCAGTGTTTGCGGCGTTGACCATCGATCGGTTTTCTAGGAACGGGGCATGATAAGCACCAGGCCGTTTTCTAACTTGCCTCGTTGACCTTTACCTTATGATACGATGGTGTTTTCCGGTTGTCTTCCCAAGAATTGCGGTCAATAATTACGCGCTGTGGCGGCATCCGTGTCGTCCCGTCCCTGGTCATATGGTCCCGTTCACTGAACTGCTCTGCAATCGCCGCCACATAGTCACTAGTCACCCATTATGACCCTCCCCCCCCCCCCCACACACACACCGGCTGCTGCGGCGCGCACTGCGCACACAGACCACTCCGTCGGTGTCGCCGTGCCCCCGTTCTGTCACACTCGGTCACAGCCGCTGACGTCGCGTGACATTGTCCCTGACACCCCTCCACCCCTCCGTCCCTCTGTCCCTCCCTCCCTGTCGCTCTCTTCCTTCCGCGGGCCCGTCCGCCAAGCTGTCGTTCCGTGTCGTTGGTAAGCTTTCCGTTGTCTACACCAGCCGATCCGTGTTGACTGTTTTGATACGCATAGTTATCGCATTTGGTGTGATAGTGTCCACTGTCCATTCACCATGAGCGTCCACGGTTCGGCCTTCCCCCAGCAAAAGTATGGGTGTTTATCTAATGTATGCCTACTATATACCTACTGTATACCTACCTATACCTACTGTATACCTACTGTATACCTACTGTATTCCTGTTACCAGGGAAAAATATTGAAATATTCAAAACAGATTTCGGAAAAGTGCAGTTGGTATCCCATTAAATAACAGAACCCAGCCTCTCCCATTCAGTTTTCAGATGCCTTCCTACATCGCGCGTGTCATCCTCAATCTCGCGACGCTGTCCAATCGGCGCCGACCGTCTGGTCCAATCTCCTCCGCTGTCGCATCCTATCTCGCCTCTGGCCGCCTCCTTGGCCACCCTGCCACGCCAGGCGCCGTGTCGTCACTCCCTGACCGGCTTGCCAAGGAACAGACGGTGATGATGACGGTAGTGGTGACGGTAGTGTTGACGGTGACGGTGGTGGTGAAAGCTAATGTTGGAGACTGCCAGCTGTTGCCCTTTTCTGTCTTATTGCCGGTGAAGTTGTCACCCTTTATGTGGTATTGCTGTTAACCATTCTAAGGTGAACGCCGCATTGAGTGCTCTTCTGAACGATGGATTTTGAGAACAATCCTTAGGAATCCAAAAGCTGTGTGTTCACAGTTGAAGAACATCAGGGGTATCTGAGCAGTGATAAATCATCTGAGCTCCATCCTTGGATCGTGTCAGTGTCGTATGCATCAGTTTTCTCCGGCTGTCCGCTTTCTGTCAGTCGTTCTCCATTATCCTCCGCCTGACACTTTGGTATTCCCATTTGCGTTCGAGAGCTGAACCAGACCAGCTGCGCCATACCGGGGCTCGACAGCCTGAGGAGCTATGCCGTCTGCTTGGTGTCATTCTCAATAAGCTGTCGTCCTCACTCGGGTCAGGTCGGCTCGTCTAAGAGCGTTGCCGTCTGCCTAGGGCCACTCTCTGTGGATTGTTATCCCCATTCCCCAGTCAGTCAGATCGGGCCGTCTAGGAGATGTGTCTTCTGCCTGGGGCGACCCGGCCAGGTGTGGGAGCTCAGATCTGAGGGCGGTGTCGACTGCTCGGGGCTATTATTATCCGTACCGCTCGTGGCTATTATTCTCCGTGTGCTACCGTCCCCTCCGTCAGGTCGGACGGTTTATCCTGCCTTCTTCCCCACTCAACCAGGCTGGCCTGTTTCTGTGGCTGTCGTCCCCTCTGGGCCAGGTCGGCCGGAGGGTTTCTCCGGCTATCATTCCCTCTCAGTCCGCTCGGACCCTCCTGAGCATCCGTGTCGTCACGGCCCATCTGCGGTCAGTCGCGGCGCGACGATCGGCCTCCGCCGCTGACCGCACACAGGCCAGCCGACCGGGCGCGACCGGTCCTGGCAGGGCCGGGGGGCCGATCGGTCGGCCGCCCGTCGGCACCCGGCCAGGGACGTCGGCAGCGACGCGAGCTCAGTGCGGCGACGGTGGCGGCGGTGATGGGACGGCGTGACGCGCGTGCGTGCGGTGTCAGTCGGGGAGAAGTGGTGAACGTGTAGAAGGAAGTGGGAGGTAGTGTTCCATAGGAGAGGTTTAGACCCAAGAAGGCAGTTGACTGTTCAAAGATCGAGTGAAGTGATTGAATGTGAGGAGTTGCAAGGTGCTAGAAAGAAGTGAAAAGTGGTATTCGTCAGTGCCTGAGAGTTACACTCCTGGCATACAAACACAAGTGATTGCGGGCGAAATTGAAGAGGAAACGATGACGTGTGACTGCATAGAAGCTCAATATCCGAGAGAGTGATTCCGCACCGACGGCTGACGTTTGAGCCGCTGAGATAATATGATCTTATTGCGGTTATTGGTCCTTTCCTTCGGACATATTCGAGTGGCTGGCCGACGGAATGCAGTCACTGGACTGGTTGTCAGTGCTTTCTGAAGCTGCTAAGAGTAAGGACTCGGGTTCGTCGATCTCTAGACTGTGATTTGGACCTTTCGGGAGGTGACTGATCATTCAATTGTTCGTCACCGGAGCTTGTGATCGCTGATCATTACGCAATTGGGATCTCACACTACGGTGCCAATTGCCCCCATAGCCAAGACACCGGAGAAACGGCCTGCGGTTTTCAGTGGACCGTACTGGAGTCTGAGATATCGTGTGCGTCTTTGTCGACTCTTCGAAGTCATCTTTTCGACTTTTCGAAGGTCGACTTTTCGAAGAATTCATATCTTTGAAGCTGCTGTTGATTTCTGTAGTTCGCCAGTCTGCCGTCTGCCAGAAGCTCAAGCCTCTTCCTTGCCGCTGAAGGTCCGATAACCGCGTCCGACTCTCAATCACGATGGTAGACCTGAGCTCGGAGCTGACCGCTTCGCTGGCGTCTCTGTGGTGCCGGCTGCGCTCTGCGCTCCGTCATCAGACCGAGAAGCGGGCGCCGCCGCCGCCGGCACCGGTGCACCGGCGCGGCAAGTCCAGCTACCGCTACCAGTGCTGCTCCCTCTCCGATCGGCCTCCCGTCTTCGACGACGTCGGCTTCGGCTCGGCGGTGGCGACGCGGCCGGGCGCGTCGGCGGCTGCGCGCAGCTACCAGTCGCACTGCTGCCGCCCCCGCCCGCAGCGGGCGGCCACCGCGCCGCCTGACGACACGCTGGACATTGACGAGGGCGTGCCTTCGTCGTCCCGCCGCCGTCGCGGGCGGCAGCGCCGTCAGAGGCCCACATGGCACCACCGGCTCTCGGCCGAGCGCGAGGACGGAGCGCCGGCCCGACGGCTGCTCAGTCCGACCCAGCAGCAGACGTTCCGGAACCTCTCCAGATGGTGGGTAACCGCTGCTGTGTTTGCTCAGGCCATTGCACAGGGTAGCCGCTGCAGTGCTGTGCCGTATGGCGGCCTCTGCACATGCAGGCGCCGTATGTGTTGGCAGGACGCCGCTGAAAAGTGGCCTGGAGCACCGAGCTGCCGCTCCGCGCCGCTCCACCGCTAACGAGCCGCGATAGATTTATGGCACCCGGTCGTGATTCACTCGACCAGGCGTGAATACAAAGCCATGATAAACGCTCGCAGTAAATGTTTATGAACCACTCGCACGACTTGACTGCCCCAGTCTTTTTCCACGCCTTTTTTCGTATTGGGCGTCGGGGATCGTACCTACTAACACGCTCGGCACCCCATTCTACCGACTGCGGTCGCCGCCGTATCTATAATTTATATTCTCACGCCCCCTTTATGTCAATGTAGTTTGTATGCCTCCGTGGGCGCCAGGTGATCGCTACTTCGATCCAAATTGCATTAGAGACACGCCTCACCATGACAACTCACCGACTTTTGTCGGACCGCACAGCAGTCGTGAATCGACCGGTCAAATCGCCGCACCTGGTTTTGGCCGGTGGTCGTGGCTGATCGATTCATGTGACGGCTCACTTGACAGGTGACGTGTGCTGACGCATGTGACGGACGGCGTCAGGTGACGCGGCGATCCGTCATAGACGTCAGAGGGTTGTCAGTGCGGACACAGGTGGTTCTTTGTAGACAGGCTAGCTATTGTTTGGAATTTGTTCTTGGCGCAAAACGACACAAGCGCTCGTCACGCCCGTGAGCAGTTTTGGCATAGCGGTCGTTCCGTGCCGTACTGTCCTGGGCTGGTCCGTGCCGTACTGTACGGTGGCTGTCCTGTGCTGCATTGTACGATGGTGGTCCGTGCCGTTCTGTGCTGGTTTGGTCCTTGCCGTGCAGTGCAGCGGTGATCCATGCGCTGTATCACCGGAGCTGCGAACATCCTTGGGAACAGCCCTGCGCCCTGTCTGCGGACTGACGGGTCGCCAGGTGCCCTGTGTCACGGCGCCCGGCCCTGGCCAGCCAGGAGGCCGGCCGGCCTGTCCCTCTGTCAGAGGTGTTTGTTCAGGCGCGCGCCGCCGTCTCCCGGTCGGAACAGTGGCCCGGTGTAGCATGTAGCCGCGCTGTAGCTTGGCTCCGCCACCCACCGCCCACCCACCGCTCGACTGTGACGCTCAATGTTGACATTTCCACCTGCTGCCTCTACCGCGCACGTCCACCGTCCACACCCACTGTCCACCGTCCACCACTCCTGCCCACTGTCCACGCTTCACCTCCCGTCGTCCACCGCCCATTGTTTACCGTCCACCCCTTATATCCTCTGCCCAACGTCCACCGCCCACTGGCATCCGTCCACGGCCCGCTTCTGCCCTGTCCTGCCGTCTATGCCTACGCTGCCATTTGTGACATTGTTATTGTTTTGGTCAGGCCCAGGCCTTGATCACGTATACCGTTTTTTCCCGCATCGAACCCTGATGACGTGTACCACGTTAGCCTCATCGTCGGCCACCCACCAAACCGATCATGTGCGGCGCTTCTCCGCCCATTTCCCTCCTCCCTCTGCACGACCCTCGTGCGCACTTAGCTGCCGTTGTTCGCGCCGGCCGCGCTGCCAAGTGTCGGTCATTTGCCGCGATCCGCGGAGGAGAGCTCGCCCTCCGCTGTGTGCCAGCGCCCACCCTCCTCATCTCGGCCGCCCGTGATGAGTTCCCACCGAACAGCCACCTCCGTCACTGACGAGATGAATGGTGCGCGCTGGAACTTAGCTCTTATATCATAGCCGAGAGGCGTCATCTTCACGCGTGGTTGGCACCGGCGCCTGCTGTCTCTGTTTTCATATCTGGTCACACGGGCGACCTCGGTAATTTGGGTGATAACTCACAAGGGAAGCTGACGGGCCCGTGACCGTAGGTTGCATGCATTCCAATCAAATTATAAATGGCAGCGCACTAATCGTTTAAAATTTTAATATTTTTTATCAATTTAAATTTTTTAATCAGTATAAACAGTTTTTTATCGTGTGTATTGTGTTGTCATCTATACCTATTGATAGTACCTATATCTTTTATGCAAGAGATGAATTAAAATGGAATTTATTATATAGTACATTGATCTACTTAGTCACATAGCTTGTATTTAAGTGGCATTTGGTCTTTGATTGAAATAGTTGCTGAATCAATGGGGCTCGTTTTGACGTGATTGAATCTCATCAATCTCCTCGACTATATTGGCAGATTGAGTTGAGTTAATAAAATTGTACCTTCCCGCCACTGACACCGCTATGCACTGTCGAATGTCGTGGGCCTGGTTTGGTGTCTGTAAGGGTCGAGAGACTGCGACGCAATTCAAATAAGTTTTCACGTACCGTAGTAAGCCGCATGCATGAGAATAGTAAAAAATAAATAGGAGTGGCACGTCACCCAGATATCACTTCTTGGCGCCCCTGCGACCTCTCCACTGCCCGGTGACACATGACTCGTACTCTTTTTAACGGGAACTGAAACCAATTTGTGCATCTAACGCTGTAGTTTTCCTCGAACTCTCCTCACGGGAGGAATTAGCCCGTCAGCAATAAAGCCAGAGAGTGTCCCGTAAATTCCTCTTTGTCTGGTTACTGGATCCAATAAAGCTGAAACTTTTCGCTACATTTAAGTTGCTTTATATTGAGCGCAAGATAATTGAAGAATGAATCATTATAGCAGCATAAAACGTCGGAGGGTTGCCTTGTAATTGAAAATAAAAGTCCCAGGATTCCTTTCGTGCTCGGTCCAAAAGATGGTTTTTGTATTCGTCGAACAAACTTTATTCGTGTTTCTATAAGCATGATGTAGGTAAGAATTGCGTCAGCTATATTGTGCAGTGATTTGACTTTTGAGCTGGTCGTGATAAACATTAAACATGTCATATTTGTGATTTATTTTCCTAACACCAACATTGCGTTCACCTTCAGTAAGTAGGGAGTCGAACAAAATAAGTCTTATCAGCTCGGCTCGTCAACTAAAAGACGATTTTGACACTCACTGTCTCCACAGGCTCGCCGAGAAGAAAAAAGAAGAGGGAAATCTTTCATACACCGCCAAGAAATACCAGCAGGCACTAGAGCTTTACTCGCAGGCCATCGGTGAGTCTTCGGGGCTCCTCGCGAGCGCGGTGAGCTGAACAGGGCTGTGTCTGTCTGTCTGTCGGTGTGTCGGTCTGTCTCTGTCGGTCAGTCTGTCTGTCTTTCTTGTTGGCCTGTCTCTCCTGTCTGTCTCTGTCCGTCCATTAGTCCCGTCTTATCCCGTCCCGTCCCGTATTTCCAATCTGTCCGTCCGCCTGGCTTCCCCTCCTGTCGGTCTGTCCAAGGGTCTGTCGTTGCACCAGTGCAGTTTACCGGCCAGTAAAACAAACTCAGTCCGCTGTCGGAGAGACACACGTGCGTTTGTTTGAGTGGCTTCTCCGGCTGACAGACGGACTCGGAGTCCAAACGGCGCCGACACGGTAACAGTTACGCAGCCCCTAAACAGTCACCCTTTGTCGGCGGGAGAATGCCGCCAGTGAATGATACTGGCATTGATACGCATTGATTATTGCGGTTTTATTACGAGATTGGGGGCCTGTTCAGCATTTATTTTTACGTGACAGATAGCCTAAAATGTTCAATTTGTTTCCATTTTTATCTTGTCAGTCTCTTTGCCATCGCTATTACATATCACCGGCATTATTCAAGAAAGCATTGGAAAAAAAACTCCCGAAATAATACCCACCATCATGCACTACAACATGCGAGTGGTACTACACTGGCGGCCGACCGACCCGGGAGCTGCTTACTGATCACCCCTGTCTGCGACAGACCTGTGTCCACAATGCGCCGCCTACCACAACAACCGATCGGCGTGTCTGCTGATGCTCGGGCAGTATCGGCAGGCGCTCCACGAGGCGCGCGAGGCCGTCCGACTCGACAGCAAATACGTCAAGGTGAGAGGCGGCACGTCACTGATGACGTGGGGTTACTCCGCACGGGGCATTCCACGTCAAATCAAACACCGAAATCCGTTATCCCCTTCGATTTTTCTGAAAATTTGTAGGCAGACTGGGCATGGTTCAAAACTGAGTTACGTGTAATATTTTCGAAATTTGATAACGTATCGCCGAGATATAGGTCATCGAATATAGCCAAAAATGCCACACATCATTTTTTTAAATGCTTATAACTCTGGTTCCTTTTCTGGTATCAAAATGATATTAACAGGGTCTTGTAGGCAATTGATAAGGCTTTGATTTTTAATTATAAAATAAAATTGAAATGACCTTGAAATGCATTTGACCTTGAATTAAAACAGAAAAATTTAAATAGCAAAAAACACGCTACCTTCGATTTGAGTAATTTTTACATATTATGTCCGTCACAATGTTCCTAACCATCTGTGAAAAAATTGGAGTGGGCCATTCATAACTTTCGCGGCAAACGCCGTTTTCATGCATCAACATCACGCAACCGCGCGTGACCTTGAAAGACAGAGTCAAGACATGCTTGCTTGTGTACACTTTCTGAAATAAATGATTGCTTATTAGTGATATCCCAAACTCTGCGAGAATGGAAATGCATAGTCATCGTAGTCAAGCATTCACGTTCCATTGTAAAAGTGTCTCAGGCAAACGGTATTTTGCGGTGAATTTTGAGCCGTGTGGAAATGCATCATGAAATAAATTCAACGAAAACATTATCACGCAACGATATCTTCACGTCTTTTGATCTTCACTATACGAAAGAAAATACATTTTTGAGTATGTATGGGGAATTTCTAGTTAATCCGATAATAAATATGGCAGTTAGAGTCCTGCTACGAGTAACATGTCGCCGGCTGAGGCGGGATCGGCCGACGCGGGAAACGCAGCAGTCACAATTTTGTGTTTACACGTTCATATTTCAATTGTTTACCAACCTATTTTCAGAATTCTTTCACCATAAGATTGCCTGTACATTTCTTAGTCTTCTCACAAAATTTGACGCGAATCGAACGTAATCAGCGGTAAGGAGCGCGATGTAAAGACGGAACCGTTCCGTTCCGTCCCGGCACAGTTTACAATTCAGGCGGCGCGTAGCGGTCGGCGCCGGCTGCCGAGTCGCCGCGTCGCCGCGGCGACAGGATGTTCACTTTACACCGCTATTACTAGAACAGTTGTGAACCGATTTTCTTATTGCTTGCACGATGAGATGTGCAATTCAATTCTGGACAGGTAGCCATAAGTAATTTCGCATCAATATTATGAGATATTGGCGAAAAACAGGAGGGGTGGGGCGAAATTCACTCTTCCCTCTCCACTGCGCGTGCTAACATACGTTTGCATATGTGCCATTTTCTTCAAAACTTATGAATGGCCCACTCTAATTTTTTCACAGGTTGTTAAGAATATGGTAGGCAATAAAATATATGAAAATGAGCCAAATCGAAGGTGGCGTGTTTTTTGCTATTTCAATTTTTGTGCTTAAGAACAGAGTTAAGCATATTTCAAGGTCATATATTTAAGTCGATGCAATTCTAAACAAATGCTTAAGAAATTACCTAAACAGTAAGGTTTATTTCATTCAAATCAAACAAGTACAACCAAAGTTATGGTCGTTCAAAAATATAAAGATGCAACATTTTGTAAAAATTTGATGCCCTATATTTAGAAGACCTGTGGTCAGAATGTGCAAAAAACATCAATGTAATGTCCGGGGCGACACAGGAACTCGCTCACAAATTTATAATGAAATCGCTGATGGTAAGGTGCAAAACAGCCGATTTTTGTTCGATTTGACGTGGAATGCCCCGCACGTCACAGGTGACGTGGGCTGTACCACACGTCACAGTTGATGTGGGGCCGCACTGCACGTCAGTCAGCGGTACATGATGGTTGGAAAAGCGCGCTGACGGCCGGGGAAGTGGGGTGATAGCTGGGGAGGTGTACTAATGAATATCGATCGTAGTGATCTGTTAACCGTAAAATCTAAATGTTGAAATTTGCGATCGAGAGTTTTTGTTGAATTTGTGATCTGGAACAGAGACTTAAGTGTGTTGCTGAAATTCATCAGGCGTGATTCCCGCGTTTTGCTTTTTTGCCGGCTCGAGATTCTGAAATAGTGAGCGGGAAGAGGGACCGAGATAACTTGCAAAATTAATACGACTTATGTGGTCTTTCGAGCAGTTATTTAAATTTTGTTGCCATTTGAGTAAATGTAGGATAGCCGAGAGCTTAGGCCGCTGATAGCTCATGACATGAGCCGCTGTGAGATCTGGGCTCGCCTTCCGGCTGCTGGTAGCTCGGTGTCGCTGAGAGCTCGGTGCCGCTGATAGCTTAGGACCGCAGAGAGCTCAGGCCGGTGAGAGCTCACTGCTCTGTGCCGCTGTCCCTAATCCCTGTCGTCGCCCGACGGATGTGTTCCGGGCACTGGCCGACACGTATGGCGCTCCTGGTATTCGTCTGCGGCCTCATTAAATTCCGATGTCACTCTCAGCCACGCGGTCTGCACTGACGAATATTTATGTCAAGCGGTCTTGCAATCCGTGACGCGAGAATTTCCTTTCTTGACCAATGCACAGTGCAATACAGTTTGGATTAGGTCTCAGTTTTGGATGACCGACAGCACCACGTTCATATTTTCCATGTAGTGATTTTAAAGCTATGTAATCCTAGGACCTAATTGCCTCTACAGGACTGATCTCAACTAGGCTAGCTTTCCTTTTGACTTTTTGCATGGGACCGTGGCTTGTGGTCTTCAGTGACCTGATCTGGCCTGCTCTGACCCTCTTGGCCTGCTGCGCGCGGCTCAGCTGACCTGACCTGCCATGACCCTCCCTCAGGGCCTGCTGCGCGTGGCCAAATGCCAGGTGATCTTGGGCGATGTGGCCGGCGCGGACTCTGCCCTGAAGCAGGTGGCCGCCCTGGACCCGCAGAACGCCAGCTTGGCCACCGAGCGGCGCAACATGGATGCTGTGGCGCGGCTCACGCAGGAGCTGGACCTCTCCTGGCAGAAGGTGAGAGAGGGAGGGAGAGGGAGAGAGAGAGAGAGAGAGAGAGAGAGAGAGAGAGAGAGAGAGAGAGAGAGAGAGAGAGAGAGAGAGAGAGAGAGAGAGAGAGAGAGAGAGAGACCGTGGTGCCGGCCCATCTATGAAGTTGAAATCTCATAGCAGAAGGGGAGGAACGGAGAAAAGGACCTTTTCCGCAACATAGCCCAACAACTAAGCTGCAATATTGCAGACTACAATATTACTAGGATAGTTATGTCTGTTTCTCTTTCGTCATGTTGAAACTTGAAATCATCCTTTTTACCGATATGTGACTTGACCCGCCCGATGCTTTATCGCGTGACCTGTCCCGCCCCTATCGTATAACGTGATTTGTTTCCGACCTCGTGGTCTACCCTTGCCCTGTCATGTGAGCTGACCTCTAGCCTGTGCCGCAGGGTGACTACCGGCGGGCGCTGTTCTCTGCCGAGCGGGCTCTCACCGTGGCCACTGGCAGCTCCCACCTGCGTGTGCGCCGTGCCGAGTGTCTGGTACTGCTCGGACGGTACTCGGAGGCGCAGGACATCGTGCACGACATGCTGCGCGCTGACAGGTTAGAGCTGGGAGGGTGGACAGGCAACGACAGGTTAAGGCTCTGGGTTAGGCAGGGGTGACAAGTTTAGCTCAGGGGAACGTAACACGACAAATAAGAGCTGGGGAGGGGGGGGGGGGAGTGCCAGGTAAGGACAGGAAGGACAGGTTAGAGACTCGGGGACGGGCGGATAAGTTAGAGTTCGATCGTGTGCAGGGATGATTAGGTCAGTCAGGGCACTGGGCAGATAGGTCAGATGCATACTTGCGGAGGGATGACAGGTCAGTAGGGGGGGGGGGGGGGAGTCAGCAGATGAAATGGGGGTGGGGCGATTGAGTATTTAAGAGTCTGGGAAATAAGAGGGATTGTAAACAGGTAACAGACGTCAGAGAAGCTGGCCGCCCGTGATTTTTTTTCGTGTCTGTGTCTCATTTACCTTTGTGTGTGTTTTACTCTATGACTATCAGAGTGCATAAGGTCCAGACTACCATAGTTTCGTTTCGTTAGGTCGGTCGTCGACTTATTCGAGCGATCAAAGCGTGACCCTCGTCGGGCGCAGACCTGTGCCCCATTAGGTCGGCTACCGTCCGAACTGCGGCAGTTTTCAGCCGCTCTGGCGCAGCGAAATTAATGAACGCCGTCTTATGGCAGAATTTCAATTCAGTGCAGCTCATTTAGGAAATGGGCCTGAAATGTAAAGCCCTCTAAGTAATGGTTATCAGATATGTTTCGCAAACGAAAGTGAAAATGCCCGACTACGAAGTAATGCGTTTGAAATGACCTCATGCTGCTTCGTGGTTCATGGTTCTTGGCGTTATTATTGATTTTGTTATTGAAAAGAGCCGCTATTCAGGTGCAATTCAACAAAAGAATACATGTTTCGTGGAAGCTTCATTCGTATGATTGGTTGGCTGGGGCGCTTAGCTGGCGTCTCCAGACATCGATTTTTAAAAAAGTCATTCGCAAATCGTTGCCACCTGACTACAACAGTTGTTTCTATGTGACCACGCCAGCCTATGTCTGACCTCGTATGACTCACACCTAGGTAACCCATCTGTTCAATCTGACCCGTCTAGCCCCTGTATCGTCCCCTCTGACCTGGTCTGTCCCTCGCCGCCGGCAGTATGAACGCGGACGCGCTGTACGTGCGCGGCATGTGTCTCTACTACCAGGACGACGTGGACAAGGCGTTCAACCACTTCCAGCAGGTACTGAGGCTGGCGCCCGACCACCAGCGCGCCCGTCAGGTCTACAGGGTGAGTCCAGGGAAGGGCAGAGAGAGTGGGGGACACAGAGGCTCCGTAAGGTGTACAGGGCGAGTCGACAGCCCCGGCAGAGGGAAAGGTAGCTACTAGCTAGTAGCACTTGCCACTTAATAGGTTTCTTGGCACATTACAGGAGGATTTTCGCACTCGCTTTTATTTCCTTTCAAATGTACTTCCTAGTTCCGTTACCGAATTCTTCCTTGTTTATTAAAGGGACCCTCCCACCTTCAAAAAAGTTAATGAATTGGCACGAAAGTGATGTCGCTCGGTTCAGAAAGAGCGAAAACGAATATCTACCAAGTTTCATCGAAAAATATTCACCGGTTTTCAAGATATTAGACTTTTACTTTTGTTTACTTTTTGGGATCTCCGCTGTTCCTAGCGACTTTATTTGAAAGTGCGGCATTTGTTGCGCGCAAAGCAGCATATACCACCGCGTGCTACCAAACGTTTTAGTAAAAGATTTAAAAATCGTTAGATCTCCGCTGACGTCACAAATTCTAAGGGGGCATACCAATGCACTAGCCCCTTAGAATCCGAAAACTGCAAGTTTGAAATTCCATATCTCCGAATTAAAGCATTTGTCGATGTTGTGAGTGCCCAAACCGGTATTTGCAGGCCATGGCCACCAATTTGGCTATCTCAACTCAAAACTAATAATAAGGTGGGAGTGTCCCTTTAATTGCATACAAGATTTGCTTTTTCATCACCCTGGCTAGTCAAAAGCACTAGAAATCATATGTCTGCTCTTATCCGCCTTTCTTATCAAATCAGCTCACACTGCCTCACCATTGTCCCTGCAGCAAGCCAAGAACCTCAAGACCAAGAAGGAGGAGGGTAACCTGGCGTTCAAGAAGGGCAGCATGCCCGAGGCGCTGCAGCTCTACACTGAGGCGCTGGAGATCGACCCGCTCAACAAGGCTACTAACGCCAAACTGTACTGCAACCGAGCCACGGCTCAGGCGCGCCTCGGCAACAACCAGGAGGCCATTGCCGACTGCTCGCAGGTTGGTGTTACGCTCCGGTGTGGACGTTAGGGTGGTGAGCTACGTCCGTCACTCTGTGGCGAGGTCGCCTTGCGATTGGACGGTACTGTGGTGTCCTGATCTAGCTTAGATGTGCTGCTCTCATCACCTGCTCCGTGAATCCCTCGCTTCGGTGTCATCGCCTCCTCCCTCGAACATATTACTTCGCCCTTCCTCTTGCTCCCGGTCGCCCTTTTCTGCTGCCTCTCTCTCTCTCTCTCTCTCTCTCTCTCTCTCTCTCTCTCTCTCTCTCTCTCTCTCTCTCTCTCTCTCTCTCTCTCTCTCTCTCTCTCTCTCTCTCTCTCTCTCTCTCTCTCACTCACTCACTCACTCACTCACTCACTCACTCACTCACTCACTCACTCACTCACTCACTCACTCACTCACTCACTCACTCACTCACTCACTCACTCACTCACTCACTCACTCACTCACTCACTCACTCACTCACTCACTCTTTCTCTTTCTTTCTCTCTCCCTCTCTCTCTCTCTCTCTCTCTCTCTCTCTCTCTCTCTCCCCTCTCCCCCCCCCCCCGGAAGCCGCGGTCAGTTGGGGACCCCCGGCGCCTGTCCGGCCGACGCTCTGGCTCGTTAACGCTCATCCCGGCGCAGCGGGGCGGGACGGTGTGGCTCCGGCCTGGTTCGGTCGACAACCGGCCGTCCACGCACGGGACACGATGCTGGAAACCGGGTTGGGGATGGGGGATGTTCAGATAGGAGATCGGTGAAACAGAGACTGAAATCGTGAATTTAAATATTTTTAGATGTTTTGATTCAGTTATCTTATACCAAAGTAATTGGAGTGATTTTAATTAGT
Source organism: Amphibalanus amphitrite (assembly GCF_019059575.1). Taxonomy (NCBI): domain Eukaryota; kingdom Metazoa; phylum Arthropoda; class Thecostraca; order Balanomorpha; family Balanidae; genus Amphibalanus; species Amphibalanus amphitrite. Next base: position 786,623 of record NW_024881562.1, read on the forward strand.
ATTCTTTAATTAACAACAGTATTATTTGCAAAATGTATGCGCACATAAAAGAGCCAGCCTTGCAATTAGCATTAACGAAGCCCATGCCAGAGTGCGTTTACATTTTTGTAAAGATGCGGCGGAAGTCAGCTGCTGCGAGAGGTTTTTAGCATGTCTGAGTTAGTCATTTGAAAAGTCTTGTTAGCATTCAATGCGGCTGTCACGGCCGAGGGTGGTTACAGATGTTGTGTGTCGAGCTCTGGCATATGACGATGTAGCCGTCCGCCGCGGCGCCATAGCGCCGAATCTTTCCGCTCGACTCCTGGCATATGCAGTAGACACAGTAGGCTAGCTGGCTCTAGCGGCTGCCGAAACTGTAGCGAATCTGGCCTAGCCTGGGACCCGTCGTATCACTGTGGCATGTGGGGGGGGGGGGGGGGTGCTAAGCGAAGGCTGCTGTATGGAGGGAATGTAACTAGATTGAGCTGTGAGCTAGTTTGATAGCTATATCCGCTCTCATCGGTGCGGGGAGGGTCTCATCGTTTCTCACAGAGTATGTGACGAGTAGGGTGAAGTCGTATAAGAGTACGCACTTAGTGGATTTCTCGCTCTCATTTGTTTAATATTTGAAAGAAAGAAATCGCAAATAGGGAATATTAAAGTTCATTGAATTAGCCATCAACCCATGGGGCAACGATCCCTCAGCGTAAATGGAAGTGGTCTAAAACTGACATTTTCTGAACCGCTGCAGTTGCGTACTCTTACCATAACGGGTGTCAAGTCCAAAATGAGACAAAATTGAAATCGCTCTATTTTCAACCTCCCTTTAGATATTCACCTGAAATTTGGACAGAATGTCCATGCGTGAATTGCACGAGCATGATGTTAAAATATTGTGGCTACGTATTGAGGTCAGTCGTCATGAAGCCTTTGAGCAAGCAAGCCGCAAGAGACATTGTCGCGAGAGCAGTTGACAAAACCCGAACTTGACTAAGGCTCAGGTTTTCCGCCACGTTAAATCGCTTGGTATTCCACGACCGACTGATATATCGCGTTATCAATACATCCCTAGACAAAAGACACATACGACGAGCTCAGAATGGCAGGCCTGCTCCCAAAATGTCAGCAAAGAGGCGCCAAGGCCTTGTTCGCATGGCAGACGGCAAAGTCGGCGTCTCACTTCGTCTCTTAGGCCGCAGCTTTGGCATAACGCATGACAGAGTGAGACACATTCTCAGAGAGGAAGGGGTAAGATATAGGATGCGCCAGAAAGCTCCTCCGGTATCTGCTCAGCGAGAACAATCTCAAAAGGGCCGCCTGCGACCCCTTAGCCGGGGAAAACTGAGTGCCACTCGAGAGCAAGATGCCATCATGGACGATGAAAGCTACTTAACCTACACTGGCTCAGAAATGCCACAAAACCGTGGTTTTTACGCTGGGCCTGGTGGAGACATACATTCGAATGTGACGTACCGTCCGATTGGAAAGTTCCCACGTAAGCTTCTTGTGTGGATAGCCATATCACCCAAGGGAGTAGCAAAACCAACAATTTGCCCCAGTTCAACAAATGTTAGCGCCCATGTCTACATCACAAAGTGCCTGAACAGCAAACTCAAACCGTTCATCGAGGAGAGCAACCGAAGGGGTGGATATGCATTTTGGCCAGACTTGGCTTTAGCTCATTATGCACGTGCCACGTGCCAGTTTCTGGAGGAGGCTGGCATGCCTGATATTTAATCCGCTAGGAAAACCCACCGAATGTCCCGCAGCTGGGACCAATTGAGGACTTCTTGGGCATACTTAAACAAGAAGTCTACCGCGGTGGCTGGACAGCGTCATCCGATCAGCAGCTGCGTGCCAGAATCCTGAGCAGCATCAATAAAATTGTCCCGGAGGTGCCGCGATCGATGATGAAGATAGCGGGAGAGCACGTGCGTCTGGCAGACAGGCATGGACCCCTGGTTCAAATTCATTAGTACCAGTGGACTGGCGACAGAACAAGGTATATGTGGTGAAAGTTTCGTTAAAATATCTAATAATACACAGTGTCTACCTTAATTTTGCGTTTGTCCCATTTTGAACTTGACACCCGTTATGGGGTGTGTAAGAGTACGCACGCCAGGCGGGTGGAGTACGCAAGCATATGAACACACACCATGCAGCTTGTACTGTCCAAATGCTTAACTTCAAACTCAGAAGACATTTAAGCTTATTCTAGTATCCAAAAGGAAAAACATAAAATAAATCTTTCAAGTCTATAAATCAGGAAATATCATGTCGTGTGTTTCTAAAAAAAAAATGCACAATCAAAAGGGAGAATAACTCGTATTTGGAAGAATTTCGGGTACGCATCTGCATCACAGTGCTCCATTGATGATATACCTACAAAACAAACGTCATTCAGCGATAGATTAATAATTTTATATTTCTGTATATTCGACATAATGTATAATTCTGCGTACTCTTACCCTCCTGAACAGTGCGTCCTCTTACCGTAAATGCGATTCGTGCACAAAACAACCCCGAAACGTTGTGCAAAACTTCGCAAACAGAATATTGCACTGCACAGTATTTCCCCAGATAACCTCACAAGTTTCCCACAACAATCACGGAAATGTACCTTATCTCAACTGCCAAGTATCAAAATTATTGTACTATACCATAATAATATCACAACGCTCGAAAATAATATTCATCGCCTTAAACTCAACAGCGTCGCCGCTCAACGCCCACGTTCCGTTGGTGACAAGCACGCACTGGCGGCTTCATGTCACTTCATGAACTCGACAAACCCGCGTTGCTAAGCAACCGAAACAGCTGATGCGTACTCTTATCGCCCGCGTACTCTTACCCGCCCTTACCCTATCCCGCTGTTCTCACCTAATCATTGTGTTTTCAACAGGCGATCGATCTCGACTCTGGCTACGTGAAGGCGTACCTGCGCCGCGCCAAGTGTTACATGCTCACTGAACAATACGAGGAGGCCGTCCGAGACTACGAGAAGGTGAGCACGGCTGGTGGCGGCGAAGAGACACGAGAACTGGGGGTTCTACAGCTGGGCTATTTGACAATTATGGCATTTTCATGAGAATTTTCTGGGCATGTGCCATCCCTCTTATCTGTTTTTGGTCCCATTATCAGACATCATCTGTTTTTGGTTGGCTGTGTTTGGTTCGAGGTCCGGTTATCTCGTCCCCTGGCGTGAATTTTTGTTTAATTTGGAGGCGGTGATCCACTGTTGTGATCACATTCGATTCTATGCGAGCCTCAGGCCCTAGATTATTTGCAAGTAGCTAACCCCTCCTTGTCATATGCTATTGTTTTGGGTGACTATTTATGAAAAACTTCTACTGACGCCTTTTCCCGTCAGGTGAACACCCTGGACCGCAGCTGCGAGCACCGGCGTCTGCTGCACGAGGCCAAACACGAGCTGAAAAAGTCCAAACGCAAGGACTACTACAAGATTCTGAACCTGAGCCGATCGGCCACCACGGACGAGATTAAGAAGGCGTACAGGAAACAGGCGCTGGTCCACCACCCGGGTGAGTCTGAGGTTTGGCGCGATGGGGGAGGAGACGCGCATGTACTGTGGCACAGTGGGGGGGGGGGGATTGGGAAGTGTGTGCTCTGGTACAGTAGGGGATGAGGGAGGGGTACACTGGTACGGTAGTGAGACGGAACACTCATGGTATTGTGAGAAAGGAGGAAGGGAGAGATGTGCACTGGAATAATAAAAAAGATGGGAGGGATGTGCTTTGGTGCAGGGAATGCCGGGAGACACTGCTATATGGTGGTGGTGGTGGTGGGAGTGAAGGCACTGACATTGTTTGGAAGGGGACACCGTTAGCTGCTAGGTCGACCGTCCATCCAGATGGCTCGCCAGCGAGTGCCGTCCTATCGACCCGCTGCTGCTCCAGTCATTTGGAGTCCCCAGGTGGACCAATCCGTGATTGGTTGTAATTGGCCATAAATTTCGGCTCCGACGGCCGAGGGTCCGCTGGATGGACAGCAATCTATAGACCATTTGTGTGTACCAAGTGGAGTTAATCGATGTGTTGCTACGAACGAAACTGCCCTTTTTATCGTTTCATTAAAACCTTCATATTATTGTGTGTCCAACCGAACTCAGATGCAAGCATTTGTCAAAATTCACCATAATCAATAATCCTTGAAATAAATGAACAATGGTTATTGACGTGCTGTCAATCAGCTATCAATGTTTCCTGTTGAGCTGGCGTGCCGCCCGTTATCGACTGACGTACCGATCCGCGAGCCTCGGGCGCTGCTGCTGGCCAGTTCCGGCTCCAATTATACCGTGCTGTACTGCCCCAAACCATACGGTATTTACGGGATATGTCCCTCGCTATACAGTGTGGTCCCATACCGTGCAGTGTTGTGCCTTACCTTCATGCCTCGATTCCCTTCACTTACCGTATCGTGTTCTCCTGTATCCGATATCGCACCGTACGTCCTTTCTCCTAATTTGCCTTCGCAAGCTGCATTTTTCTTGGGTGGTAAACAGCTCGCCCGGTTCTCTCCGTCCTATCCTCTATCTCTGTTCGCCAATCTATTGTCCAGTTTATCTCTCAGCTACCAGTCTACCTCACTCAGACGTCTAACCTACCCGCCCTCCTCCCCCCACGGCAGATCGGCACTCTAGCGCCTCTGAGGAGCACCGTAAGGAGGCCGAGCGCCGCTTCAAGGATGTCGGTGAGGCGTACAGCGTGCTCTCGGACCGCTCCAAGCGGCTGCGCTACGACAACGGACAGGACCTGGAGGACGGCGACGGCTTCTCCTCTTCGGACGTCGACCACAGCAACATCTTCCAGGCGTTCTTCGGCGGCGGCGGCCCGCCCGGCGGATTCCGGTGAGAGGGGGATGGAGCGGAGGGGGCTGGAAAGGACTCGGCTCGGAAAGGGGGTGTTGGGAGCAACCTGGTCTGGAGAGGACATGGCTTAGAGAGGGTGTTTGGTATAGCCTCCCAGTCAGGTGCGGACTGTAGCATAGTCAAAACTGATTTAAAACATTCAATTTGGCTCTCTTTTCAATCTCGAGGTGTAATTAGCAATCCTGACTTCTAATTATCTAATACATTTCAATGTAATTTAATTTTCTAATCCAATTATCTCATATCCAATGCCTGACATCGAACTAAATTAACATCGGAGCCCTGCGCAGAGTAGACACCAGACCTTACAACCCTTGTGACCCCGTCTCCCGTCATCGTTACCCCGTGACATCCCTTCTGACCCCCTCCCGTATCCCGCCGCTGCAGGTACAGCAACATGGGCGGCGGCGGCGGCGGCCAGCCATTCGACTTTGGCGGCGCACACGCCGGCGGGTTCCAGTTCCACTTCGGTTAGGGAACCCCGGCCGCGGCCACGCGCGCCTGCGCAGCATGAGAGTGTGTTCGGCCGCGACCCGAGTGAGTGAGGTGAGAGTGACCGAGCGAGTGATGAGTGCAGAGTGAGGTCTGGAGTGTCAATACTCCAGCCAAGTGAACGGACGGGGTGAAGTGTCGCGATCAAAAGATGAGATGGTTCGATGCGCTGTGCGTTAGACGAAGATGTTTGCGCGCTGAGTGATGGAGTGCGAGGGCGGTGCTGGGCGGTATGCGATATGCGAGCGTCTGTCTCCAGCGGCGGCGCGATTCTCGCGTTGTATATGTCGGAAGGTCAGCGATAGTGAGTGCTTCTGCTTTTCTGTGTGCGTCGATGGCCCGTGTCGCGAGTGGTCTCCGGAGTCACGGCGTGTCGCTGTGCCGCAGTGACGACCTATGGATGGCTGGTGGGGGAGGGTCAGGTTCAGAGCTGAGCTCTCAGCGTACGTGCTCTGCGCGGGCGCAACGCAAGTCGTGGGCTTTGTCGATGTGCTGGTCAGACGACTGCTGGCTTTGGCTCGACTTAGAGCCGACTTATGGCGAACTCGCGAGGCTGATTATGGGCCTGTTCCAGCACCTCCAGTAGAAAGGCTTGACTGGAGGCTCTTTTAATATGTTTTACTGGAGGCGTAGGAACGCAATTTTATAAAAATAGGTTTAAAAAATTATGTGATTTTCCTTACATTTCAATAGTAAAATTAATCTTTCTTTAATCCTTTCTTTACGTTCATAATCGTCACATGTGCGCCATGATTATAGACCAGAGCCTCCAGTCAAATGTGGACCTCGCAACTGACTGGAGGCTACTGGAGGTTTCTGGAGCTTTGGCGAGAGCTTTCTGAAGCTTACAGGAGGCGCTGGTTCTGGACTGACTGGAGAATTCTGGAGCTTTCTGGTGTTTTCTAGAGGCGTTGGAACAGGCCCTATCATGGTTGGCGCCCTGGCCGCGATGGGTTGCTGAGGGACGGAAGTGGCGGCGACCTGGTCGGGGCAACCCACCCAGCAGAGTGGGCGGTCTCACGGGAAATCGCCCGCCGCTAGTTTTATACCGTTACCAAATAACTTTTCGATGAAAATCTACAGTAACTGAGTACCATGGATTCTGTTGTAAGAAACCTGTGCTTGCTGGTCCATAATCCGTATGCTTGTTGGTATTTCATATTTCGTTCGTAGTCTTCAATTGCTGAATTAATTTAACCGAGATACATCGCCTATTAGAACCCTGGAGGTGTGTCACGGACGCTGGCCGGTCGTCGAACAGGGTCGGGTTCGACCCGACTGTGGGCGTCTCGGTTCATAATGTACTGACCTGTTCAGAAGCCGAGTGCTCAGTGCTAGCGGTAACACCCTGTGCGGCACGAACGGTGAGCCGGTGGCCGATTTCAGCTGGAGACGGTGATCGCTGCGCGGGATGAGCGTTGTGTTCATTCTCTCGCGTCTGGTGACAACTTTCCGTACCGTGAGCGGTCAATACATAACCCTGAGAAATACTGTGAGCCGTCAAGGCATAACCCTGAGAGGAATCGTGAGCAATGAGCAGTCGATACATAACTCTGAGAAGCATGAGCACTGAGCATTCAATGCATAACAAGGAATACAGCTGTGAGCGGAAAATACATAACCACGAGAGGATCCGTTAGCGGTCAATGCACAACTCCGAGAAATACCTGAACTGTCAATACATAACCCTGAGAGATGCCTTTATGGTCATTTAATGACCAATTATTGGTCAATGCTCAGTACAAAACCCTGAGCAGTATCGTGAGCGGTCAATTAACGCTGAGAATCTCTCCCACGCCATAGCGCTCAGAGCATAACGCTGAGAATTGTCCGTTCCGTAAGTATGCGTGACGCTGCACAAAGCCAACCCCGTGTTGGAAGAAGTTAGTCTTCAGCCCACAGCGTCCTGGGTGGTTGCCGGCATTCGTCCCAAACACGTGATATGCTGTGTAGGCGGCCAGGCGGTTTCATCATCTGATAACCTTAGCGAGCGAGTGATAAGGTCGATAGGGAAAGATAAGTTGTCGGGTCGATGGCGGATTGCCAAAATGACCTTGTAGTCGGCGCGCCCTTAAGCCCCCCGATGGCGGATTGCACAATGCACATTCTGCCTGCATAGGACTCCAGTGCTGCCGACGGTCGCCCTAGGGCCGCCCGTGACGGAAGAGGGCCCAGGTCGCCGCTCCCCCTCGTTTGGTGCTATAAATCGTTATATCGTTGCTATAAGGACAGCTTGCCATAACAAATATTTACAATGGCATTACCACGGAATGACGATGTTTGCGGCCTAGCTAATGGCAAGTGACGAGGAATTGAGTATGTATGTAGGTTTGCTCGAAACAAAGATGCTGTATCGGCCAATGATAAAAGTTTTGATATGCTACGACGCGGTAGAGTTTGACCCGAGCCGTAACGAGCGACGTTTTATTACTCCCTTCCCTCCCCTCCCCTCGGGCTTTACATAAACGCCGGCGCTACGCGTTGCCGTTTTAAGCGCACCTTTTTGATTTTTACGCACATGTGGAGGTCAGCTATAGGTCATCTAAGGTCAGGTCACCAAGTCACTTCAAGGGATCTCATCTCTGGAGCTAAGTAAATACTGGTCCCCCGTTTTGAATGGGGAACTTTTAGCGGTTGATCTAATTGACAAGGGTGACAGGAAATGTGTATCTCGTTTTACTCGTCGTAATATGAGACTGAATGCTGCTACAAACCGCAGAATGACAGATAACACAGGTCTCGCCTCGTAAGCACTGTGCCCAACTGAAATAAACGTACATCGGTCGCTACAAGGTATTCCCATCTCTGGTAACCCGTCTCCCACCCACACCCAGCGGGATGGACGGGCCCCGCCCCTCTCCACCGCCGACCGACCGGCCGACCGGGGGTCATGACCTCGGCCGGCGGCTGTGACCCCGGGCGAGCTCCGGCCAGCCTCTCCAGCTACGGAAGGTGGCGCCGCCTAGCCGCCGTCCGTTGAACCCAACCTGTGTTCATGACTCCGACAAAATTGCTCGGTCGGCAAATTCAAGGTCGCTAGCTGGGGGCGGCGGCCGCACGGCCGTGGCCGGCCCGTCGACTCGCGCGTATGACTCAAACTGTGGTTGGTGTGTTGTGCAATGCGGGCGAGCAGCGGGATAGGCGGTACGGAGCGCTGTCAGGAAAAGAGCGGCTCGCCGCGGTAGGGTAGCTCGCTGCAGGGCCAAGGGTTGGTCGCAAAACATGTGTTTTTATTTTTTTCATATAATTTTTCGACCTTTCGAAAAAAAAAAAACAGAATATAGGTTTGTGATAGAACACATGCCGATAATTTACTCTAGCAAGTTTTAGCCCGATGTCTTCAAAAATAGCTAAGTTATACGCATTTTACTCAAAATTTCACCATTATCGATTTTTCACATTCATTTTTCAGTAGATTTTAAACATCCTACAGCAAAATAAATAACACTATTGTGTTCCTGAGCTCAAACTGCATCTGATAGACTTCTATTTTGTTGAAAAATTCAGCTTCAAAATTTGACCTTTTTGACCTGAGAGTGACCTGACGGTCTGACCTCAGCTATATTCAGCTAAAAATAATCTCAAATGACAAAAGCGACACTATTGTTTAAATCTATTGCTGAAATGGACCATAAAACATGTGTCACGTGACCGATGCATGATATAAAATTTCAGTGACCTAGGATATTCGACGGGTAACCTGGAGGGGGCCTTTATCTGAAAAATTCGCAGCACAAGTTCGGTAGTCGGTACCCTCCGGGTATCTAAGACATATCAAGGAGTGCGTACCCAAGCCAAAAATGAGCCTGGTCGGACTTGTTAGCAGGCGGCCAGACCCTCAATTGTGAACAAACCAAAATGCTAATTGGTAATTTTTACTTTGACCTGATCTGTGTGACGTCATTGGTGGGTTAACTCTGGGTCAATGAAACTGGGTTTCACTTAACCCTCGCATGTGTGCGGCGTTTGCCAGCTTCTAATGTGTAGGGGGGGGGGGTCGGTTGGACCCCCCCCCCCCTTGCCGTTTGGCCCCTGATCGAGCTAGAGCTTCGCGGAAAAAAACGAGCGTGTTGCCCGTGACGAGAGGAAGCCGATGATACCCAATTTTAAGGTCCTAGGTCGTTGGTTGACCTTCCAGGTCAGGTCAATGACCCAAAGTCGGGAAAATCGGGACCTGTTAGAAAGTCGTAAAGTGTGGCTGCTAAGGGGTTTTTCGGGGTGCTGATCACGAATATCGTGTTAGTTTTGATCACAGATGATGTCTTGAAGCATTTAGACCAGGTCGGGTCAGGTCAGGTCAGGTCAACCAGTAGGCGTCGTGACGGGTATTCGTAGTACGTGTCAACCGCCTCTGACAGCTTCGTAACATGTTACGAAGTCACCAAAACTACTTCGTAAATGTTCAAATGGTTGCTAAATTCGAATTCAGCTCCAAAAACTAGCCTAGAAACATGTAAAACTCGAAAAAGTGAACCGAGGTCACCCGAGGTCACCAAAGGTCAATGACCTGACCTGACCTTCAGGTGACCTTGACACACACGGGAGTAACATCAAATCACATGTTTGAACGTTTGAAACCACGAAAAGCTTGCAAACACGCGGCTAGTGCTAGCCGACATACGCGAAATCGCGATTCCGGCCAAACATGGTCTCTGAAAAGAGGTCACAGGTCAAAGGTCATTTGGGTCAGGGTCATGAAATTTTCAGGGTAGGTGTAAAATTGATCAATGGGAGGGTACTGAAAGTTTCGTCGCGATCGGCCGCTTTTTACGCGAGTTATTCGCGAAAAACCATGGGGGGGGGTCCATCCGACCCCCCCCCCCCCTACACATGCGAGGGTTAACAGTTTTTCCAAGGCTATCAGACGCTGTCTGGATTTTAACGATTGGCCCAGTAGTTTCAGAGATAGGGGGGCCTCTGTAGAGCCCCCCCCCCCTCCCCCAGTCACTCGCGTTATGGAAATAACTCCAGGTCATGCGCGGGCTAATTCTCGCTGAAGTAATGCTCACTCGTTTTCCTCGAGAGATATGACATTCGCGCGTAAACAAGTGCAGCACTGGGAGATACGGTCGCACTGACAGCAAAGGTTACCACGAGGAGAGTGCCTAGTGGTCGGCTCGGGGGAAACTAAACATATGAGCAGTGGTTTCCGCATGCGTATAGGGTGAGCGATAAACGATAAACGATAATTTTCGCTGTTAAGTAAATCGGTTATCGTTATCGTTTATCGCTAAATTTTGAAAATTATCGCTCATCCACATATCGCAAGTTACAAAAATTATGAACGATAAGCGATAAATATAAAACGGGATGATTGAAAAATGGAAGACGATCGACAGTGTATGCCGCGCGACAGTAGGTATGTGTGCGCAACCTGTTGCCATCTGCTAAGTGTACAGATCTGTCAGACGGCCGACGGGTGGTATAAATTTGCGCGGCGGACCGGGCAGAGGTCAGTCACAGCGGGGCCTACTCCCGCATATCTGGAGGAGTGAACAAAACAAGTATATAATGAACTTGCTCCAGAAAGTCAAACTCAGCATCAAAAACTACGCCAACTTAGCTAAGGTTTCCGTCTTTGACTACTCCCGAAATAAGAACGTGCTCGTACCGATATTAGTAGGATTAAGAATTACAAAGCTTAACTTGTCATAATTACGGCGCGCCTACAACGCATTACGTCTTTTGCCAATTGGCGAATTTTCACAGTGGAGGTACCGTTTCGTTATCGCTGTTAAAAAACAATTATCGTTATCGTTTTATCGTTTACATATCGTTTCGTTATCGCTGTCAAAACAATTTTCGTTATCGTTCTATCGTTTTATCGCTATCGTTGTTAATTTTAAAAAAAAATATCGTTTATCGTTTATCGTTATCGCAAACCTTCCTTATCGTTTTATCGTTATCGCAGGTGCGAAAATTAGTTGTCGCGGAAAGCACTGCATATGAGGGAGAGGGTTCGGGGAGACGGACACGGTACCTAAGTAGGTAGGTAAGTACAGGTCTCGCGGGTTTTAGCGGTAGGTTTTGCACCTAGAAAATTTAGTGTACTTCAGGCTATATCTTCGTCGTCTTAAGCTTTTAAGTGTTGAAGATGCGATCGACTTGTTGGGTAACAAGCCGGCCAGGATCGTGTAAAATGGCTTCATCGTAGATCGATTAGTTTCTGAGATATAACCGGAAATGTAAAAGTGCAAAACCTACCGCTTAACCCGCGCCCTGGTGTGGGTCTGAGCCACCTTCGCCCTGGTGGGGGGGGGGGGCCAAAATGACCCCCCCCCCCGTCTAACTCGAAAACGAAGAGGGCTAGGAAGACGCGGAAAAAAGCAAACGAAAGCCCATAACAAGTACGTTCGAAAGTATTTCAGTCATTTTTTCGCTAAGGTCAATATTGAGGTCGCTAGAGGTCATCATAGGTCAAATTTCAGTGTTTTCGGTGTTGCCGGACATATTCCGCTGTAGCTCGGAAACTAGAAGAGCTAGAGAGCCGCGGAAAAAAGCAATCGATAGCTCTTTTCAAGCTCTTTCGCCAAGGTTCGTCAGATTTGACCTCAGCTCAACGGTTTGGCCCACAGAGGTCATGCAAGGTCAACTTGGCAAATTTCGTTGAAAATGTTTTTAACTATAGCATGCATTCACGAGAAAATAGAGAAACGATTCATGCACCATCGTGCTTGGCTCGTCGAGACGCGTCGAATGATATATAGTTTGACCTCGAAAGGTCATTTTGAAAATTTGACCTCAGGTCAAGGTCATGACCTTACCGAAATAGGTCATGCTGCATATCATTCGATCCGCATTGACGAGACAAACACGATAAACGTCGAACGGAGTCTCTATCTCTATTCAATAACAAGTAAGTGCAGAAAAACCGCTGGTGACCTCTGGTGACCAGGGAGATGACCTAGCGTGACCTCAGCGAGGTCACAAGCAAATGGTTTCACATGGGCTGTGATTTGCTGACCCAAGACACTTCAATAACGAAATATAGGAACAATCACGCCCGATTTAGCTGAAAAACAACTACTTTTCGATTCTCCCATTGACTTATAATGGGGAGCAGCGATGACCTGACCTGACCTTAGGTCACATTTATAAAAAATCCGAGATAGCCATTTTGTAGAGCTGGGTGACATCTTCAAGTACTGTAAATTTTACATCGATCGGATAAAAGCTGTGCCTTTGAGAGAGCTTTGAACTTTTTTAGAGGTGGTGTCAGTTTTGGTGACCTTGTGACCTGACCTGACCTGACCCGAACCCCCCAAAAAAGGACATGATGTAAAAATGTTGAATAAACAGCTATACAAAGTTTCAGGGCGCTAACTCAAGTGGTTTCTGAGTTATCGCTGAAAAACCACAGGGGGGGGGCCAAAATGGCCCCCCCCCACCAGGGCGAAGGTTAATCTCGCGAGACCTGTACAAAGGAGAGGATGACGGAGTGGAAAGCTTCTGTCTATGAGAACGGAAGGAGAGACCTATTAGAACGGAAGGGATGTCAAAAAGGACGGAAGAAGAGATCGAACTGAGGACGGAAGGATGAGGATAGACGGCCCAGGGGAAGGAGACAGCTTTCACGGCGAACGGATGGCAGAAAAAGCGAGAGTTGATATAAGGGCCGAAAGGGGTCAGAGAAGGATGGACAGGTGGATGAAAGGAAGGTATTTATTCCAGAGTAATGAGCCGAGTTGTAAAAAAGTTGAAATAAGGGATGTTTGACCTGTAATGACCTTTAGTGACCTGACCTTTGACATAACCAGAAAATGACAAGTATTTTCTTCACGCCTTTTAGCGCTCTTTCGAATGCCGCTTGCCGCTTACCGCTTACCACTGTACGGACCCGCGCACGTGTCCCTAAACGGCTCTAAGAGGGGGAGGGAGGCCTTCCGCACGGCCCAGCGCGGGCGCCGGGCGGCACCGAGCGCCGGTCCAGCGCGGGATACCTAAAAGGTCATGGGAAGTGCCTTTTATGACAATAGCTTTTGATGGAAAAGTAGGTCGGTAGAAGCACTTGGAATGTCTTTAGCTCAGCAATACGATCAGATTGATATGCAACATAACCTCATTTCCGTTTAGATCATGTTAAATGGAATCCTTTGCAGGTAACCTTTATTTGTCTAGCTTAGGTAAAGTTCATTCTGCGGGTCTCGATAAATAAAAAAGAGAGAAAAAAAGTCGTCACGATGTTAATTCATGTTATTTCAAATTTTATTCATTTTTATTTTTTAATTTTTTATTACATTATTTTTAATCTTTATTTACATTTTATTTCATTCATTCAAATTCATGTTACGATGTTAATTCAAGTAACATTCTCGTTGTTTTAGGCAATGGACTATCGAGTGTCCGGCGTCGTTGAAGAGTCTCCTCCTCTCGATCGGGCGAAGTTGACCTTAGGCCCACGTCGCCGTCATCAATGCCAAGGCTATATCGCAACGGTCAGATAGGTACAGGCCATGTCACCGTCTACGGCTACGGGCTTGAGCGTCTCAGAAAAAGCAAACCTCATCCTAGTAAAACCGATTGCCTGATCTTTATGTAACATTCATTTTTTTAGGGTAATGGGCCTATAAATATTAATTTACTTATTAGTAGCATTTTGCCTGGATCCTACTGCCTACACCCCACGGTGACTTTACACCCTGTACCTACCCAAGGCCTTTTACCGAACTAAACGTATGCACATAATAGCCGTTTTCACGACGGCCATCTGGTACACATTTGGTGCACATTTGGTGCAGATTAGGTGCAGATTTGGTCAAGTTAGTTCAGTGTATCTCTTAGTAGGTATCAGTTATAGGGTTGCGCTAATTGTTTATATGCCTGCTTTGTCATATTATCAGAGAGTATCATCGGTTAAAACACTGAAATAAATTCATAAAGTGAAGATATTTGCTGTAAAAGAGATTAGCTGCAGGTTTGGTCAAATTAGGTGCATTCACCGGAGAGCCCGTCGTGAAAACGGCTAATAACCGTATATTTAGACGGCGGACGTCGGCAGGCCGATATAGGGCCTTGCACCGATGCTGGGAGCATTGGTAGGCCGATCAAGATTCCTTTACTACTCGTAGCCGACAGCAAGATTTCCATTGCACGCCCAAACAATTTATGCTGGGTTACCTAAGCATCTACTTCAATTTATCCCTGAGGATAAAAACGTGATAAATGTGCTATGGATGGGATAAACGTGAACACGACAAACGGTGTTGGTGCCAGAAAGACGGGCGCGGGGCCGGGCAGGTTAAGATGGACTCTGAACAATTCTTCTAGTTAGGTACCTCTTATACGGCCTTGCTAGTTACGAAAGTTTACTTTCCGATGAATTTGTTTTTTTTTCGTGATTCAATTATATGGGCTCAAATTATTGACGACCTTGGGCTCATTAGCGAATTATGCCAAACTGCCAATCAGCGATCTTGGCTCCTTTGCACCGATGCGCATGCGCACTAACATTTTGCCAGACGGGAGCGTTTCATGAGTGGCGCGCGCGTCCTTATTGATGGTTTTCATGCGCCAATTGATTTTTTACGTAATTTGGATATATAATAGCCAACTTATTGACTTTTTTGGAGCACTTATAGGTAAGTCTTTGCTATTTTATCTCGTTGAAGTCGATATGTGACTCGTTGAAGCCCCCGCGAGTTGGTGCGCACGCCGTGGGTTTTGTTGGCCCGGATGCCGAGTCCAAGTGGAATTTTGCACAATTTCAATTTTAGAAATGTTTTTCATGCTTCATTTGAAGAAAAACTGTTGAATTCAATTTTTTCATTTTTATTTTCGCGTGAATTAACTGCATTCTGCTCTTAAGCAAACAATTTGGGCAGTGGGCGAGGTAAAGGTGGTTCAGTTTTGGCAACACTTCCAAAGCTGCCCTAAAATACAATTGATTTTAATTGTTTTTGTTATGCAGATTTTAAGTATTAAATATTTGATGAAACGTTTCAATTGTTGAAATGTTTTTGGTGTTTATGAATTATGATGTAAAATGAGTCGAGTAATTGATTGCCAGTTGCGGAAAATGACTTCAAGCTACCGTAATTGTATATTGAAAGTGGGTACTGTTAATTTTGTGTTGTTTTTCTATTGTTTTAACATACCAAGAAAGCTTATTTATGACAGTGTGATGAATGGGCACTGCTAGTTAAGTGGCATTTTGTAGGCTAACATCAATTTTCAATGTTGTAAGTTACCTATGCGATTTTGTCTCAATTTTTTTTTTATCTTTAACCCGGTTTACATAGCATATTTGACGAGGCTCTAGCTCGTTAATTTGGCGATAATTTCGTTGCAGTGGTCTTCAAATATTTAGAGGGGATCATTTTGTAAATTGTTTAGCACCATTGGCATCCTTAGCAACGTCACGGACGGAGATATAAGCTTGCAACAAACCCTATGTAAACGCGTCTATTCTTTCTTCAAGTTTTATGACATAAAGAACAATATGCTTCTCTAAATTAATGGATTGTAAAACTAAAGTGTCATTGCATGTTTAATTTATCATTAAATCAGATTTCATAGGGTTTCATGTCATTATTGCATGTGAGCTTCAGCCTTCATTAGTTCATAATTTCTATTTCAAAATGTTGTCTTATAGGGAAGCACAAGATGGCACCTGATAGACAAAATAAATCTAACCTGATATCTTTTAGGAAGAAATGAATTTTATAACATCTGATTAAAATGTTCCTACATTCATCTCAATGGTGAATATTTTGTTTTGAGGTGTCCTGCAATAATTTATAGATCTTCAGTCTTTACCAGTACCATGGTACCAGAATGCTTCAGTTTCTGTCAAAATTGCCATGTTTACTTTTGAAGAAACATTTTTGAGCTACTTTTCTTATCTTATTATTTTCTCTACTCTATAAAGATAGTACACCATGCTTCAATATGTAAATGCTACCATGTACTGCTTTTATCTGTAGGTCTGTATAGTTATCACTTTTTGTTTTGAGCAATAATTACAGATACTTTGATTAGAATAAGATAGCATTATCTAACCAATACAGAACCTTTTCCTCTGCTCTGCTGTCAATTGTTTCACTGATATAAGGTCTGTGACCAATATATTTGAAAAAGTTCAATATACTGTTGACAAAACATTTTTTGGGGAGGAAGAAAAAAAACTGAAAAAGTCATCTAAAAGTATGTAATTACATTAGCAATAGTGATCCATCAACAAGTGCTGAATCATATTAAGCTCACAGAGAATAATATTGACAAAATTTATATTATGATTTAGAGCCTGTTTGTGTCCCAGATATCTCTGCCGTCGGGAGGAAAAAAGCCGTATCTGGGGCACTTTTTCGAATTGAAAATTGTTCAGGAGAGGCAAAAACGCGTTTTTTTGTTTTAAAATTCGTTAACTTTGCTCAATAACGAAACAAAACATACTACAGTGATCGGAAAGAAATTTTACATCCAATGAAAGTGGTCATAAAAGGGAAATTATTTTAACCTAAAAGCAAAAGGCGAAAAACTTTTTTGCTTCCAATTCAACCCCGAGTTTGCGTAATCTTTCTTTCACGAAAAAAGCTGTATCGTGGAAGAAAGCCGCATCGCACGAGACACCTGAGCAATACTGTCATGAAAAAACCGTATGTCTGATACATTGGTTAACCGATCGGGAATAAAGCCGTATCGCCATTTTTGTTTAATCATATTGTCGTCAAAAAGCAGTATCATCGGTGCATTTCTGTTGACAGCATATTAGTTCATAAAAGTACTAAAGCATTTCCGCTGCTGGTTCCGTTCCACTGATTCAGCTCTCAAGTATGGATATTTAATAGAACGTTCGATACAAAAACAAACATGATACCCATTTTAAACTACATTATCCATGCATAATCGCATTATTGTCGTAACTTGAGGCTCTTGGATTCTGATTGCGCAGGGTGCCATCAAAAGACAGCTTGACCAACCGACCAGGGACGTAGCCAGGGGGGGGGGGGAGGGGGGCAGAGGGGCCATGTCCCCCTCTAAAGGCGAAAAATAAAATAAAACTTAAAAAAACACAGCTGCACCACACCCCAAGAGATAGTGGGCCAAATCCGAGGAGTTTTCCTTTTCTGGAGGGACACGACACTAGGCCGCGACCTGTGGCCCCTCCCTGAGCAAAATCCTGGCTACGTGCCTGCAACCGACAAGGGGAATCACGAATGCTGTCTTTGTACGGTGCTTCAATTTTCGATTACACTGGACTCCAGAGTTAATTCTGAGCCACCGATATATTCGGAGAGATGAGTGTGCCGGTCTGCCGCTGCGCCGGAGCCACGGCGACAATGTCGAGAGAACCGAGATAGTGTAGTTTCCCATCGTCGATCTGCAGACCTCAAAGCACTTCAAGGGGGCAAGAGACGATGAGTGGGAATGTTTTTGATTAGCTGGACACAAGGTTCCCGGAAAAGGGACGCTGTTAAGTCACGTGGTGCGCAGCTACAAGCACGGAACCGCCCGGCTCCTGAACCAAAATAGAGGATGGTGTAAGAACTTCAGGAATTCCCGTTAAGAAACTGCATCTACAAAGCCTGTGCGAAACATCTAGGGCGACAGCACCGTGCCGCGGCTGAGGGTGTAAGCAAATGCCGCCTCATTGTCGGAGATCGCTAGACTGCTGAGAGCTCCACACGTCTGCGGGAACGCCCTTTAGAGGGCGCACCCTCAAAAGGCCCCCCTCCTCCCCCCAATGTGCACTCGTATTCACAGGGCTCTGATTATAGCGCCTACTGCAACAGAGCAGAGGGCTATTCAGTACGCCTTGCTGCATCCTCCATCGGTCACAGCTGTGCTGGTAGGCTCTGGGCAGCTGCCCGTAGAATATGACAATGTTGGGCTTGTGTGGGTGCTACAAGGTAGCCTAAATTTCCAATATGATTGAGCATCATGGGTATGAGGGAGCCGGAAAGAAGACGGTAAAGTCATTGACCAGGAATGAAAGTGATAGGGGATGACGTCCCAAAGATACATGGGCGTGGTCACAATTATCACAATAAATGTGACGAGGTTGGCAATAGCAATCGACCTTTCACGGTATTCAACTGTATCTTCAACGGTTTTACGACAAAGATTGTAGGTCGTCGTACTAAGCGTGCCGGCTACGAGCTGCATGTCTATGATGATTACCGGGTCGAACTTAACATGATGCTATTTTGGTTGTGGGGTGGGGTGGGGACAGGGAGGCCAAATTCATCATGGGGGAGGCTAGGTCGGGTATTTTTTATTGGAATTTTAAACGAAGCTGGGGAAAAGAACGGTCGGATTATACTGGCGCTCCCGGCTGGTTAGCACATCAAAATACTGAATGCCCGGCACCCTGCTGACACCACCGAGCTCGCACAGTTCTGTTGGCTTCAAGCTTCTCAAGTTCACTCCCTATTTTATTTCAATTAAAATTCCCCTATAAATGGTCACATATTGCTACGATCACGTAGCATGTTTGTGTAAATGTTCAACTGTTCCGTCCAGGATATGCCGAAGCCATGCTAAATGAGTAGATACGGCTTTCTTCCAAACTGCCTGGACCAACGATTCGGCTCATATTTCACAGGCTACCATCAAATAAAAGCCGTATCTACAAGATACGGCTTTCTTCCTGACTTATCAGTTCCACATTCTTTGTTTGAAATTTTGTATAAATGCCGTATCTGTCGAATTTAAGGATACGGCTTTCTTCCTGCGTGTTTTGCTATCCCTGATGTAACAAATCCGTTTTTGAATTTTTATATTATATATAATATTTTCCTTTTTGGGTGTACACATGTTTGAGCAGTACCATTAAACGCATCATGAAAAGAGCTTTCCAACGATATCAAAAACGAAAAATCGATAAAAATGCGACTTACGGCTTTTTTCCTCCCGACGGCAGATCTTGCATGTGATGTAATTTAGTAGGCTTGCTGCTCAGATACATACTAGGTATATTTTAATAAATAAGTGTATATTCCACATAAAACACATTTATATTTCACTTTTTCTGCAAGCTATGAGCTCTGATGAGCTCATAGCTCTCTATCCACAAACATGGTGGACAGACTAGCACCACTGTTGAGCTGCAATAACTTGAGTCCTATGCTGCTGTGTGTTTTGATTTTGGGATGACATTGATTCCCAGATTAGGTGAACATTAGGAAATGCATCAAGGCAGCTGTGTAGGATACAACATAATAAGGTAATCAAGCCTTGCCAATGAAGTCAGAATGCATCTAATAAAGGCCCAATCTCAAGGTCTTAACTCTCCTGAGACCATTGTCACTCCTTTGAATTTTGATGTTTTTAATGATGAGAGCAAGTGAAAGTTATAGAGCAGATTGTTTCATAATTGGCCATTGATTCCAGCTGATTCTTTGGCACCAACCACATTTTAAGTCTGTCAGGCTACCAAATATTCAACTGTGGCAATGTGACATCCTGCATTAGCATCAGAGATGTGTCATGTCTTAAAATGTCACAATTTTTAATACTCTGAGCCAGGGAATCTCATAGGGAATTGAATGATTCAGGAAACAAGGCCCCTCTGGATGTTGGGCTTTAATTGGGTTAGTGAGCTTAAGAAGAGATCAATGGACTAAGAGTCAGTCACTGATTTGAATTATATGCAACCTCACTCAATCAAGCTCTGACTTAACCAGCTTTGACATAAATTTGACTTAAGGTCTACAATCTACATGTAATTTGACTTTTCCTAAACAAGGATATTTTTAATGTTCTGGAGAAATAATGAACACTGTATTTAAGTGCTTGTTTTACAAAAAAAAAGCTGGTCACTGAAAGGCTAAACCTGAGCTATGGGCTATTAATCTGTCCTCAAGTCACCAGCTGGCCTGAAATCTCGAAGTGTTGTACCATTCCGACCGCAGTTCGTAACGGTTTCCGAGATCTTTTTCGCGAAACTCTAGCACAATGCGAAACGGCGAAGGGCCGGGGAACCCTATGCCTAGTAGTGTCCCTATGCCTAGTAGTGTGTAGGAAACTAATATATCCCACCAGGGCTAAAAATAATGATCTGCAACCTTTCTTGACTTGCTCCTTTTAACCAGCCTCGTGCCGACGCCCCGTCTCTGTGCGTACCTCTAACTCCTGCCTTTGTGAGGGTCCTAACGCCGTGCCCTGTCAGTACCGTAAAGTGGGGCTATTTGAAACGGATTTTACAGTTTTTGGCCTCTCCCTTTAAGACGGTTCATATTTCTTATAGCATGTAAATTGCAAAAATGTAGGTCTCCGTAAGCTCTTTCATATAGGTGCATTTTGGTTCAGCTAGTAATAATAATTAAGGATATTTTTTTAGTTAAAGCCTGTCTCAAATAGCCCCATAGGGTGGGGCTATTTGAGACAGTTTTAGTTACGAAGAAATTGAAGAAAATCGGTCACGATAGAGATAATTTTTTAAATGTCATGTGATTGGAAATTAAATTTTGATCATTCTGGCAAAAATTGCTTTTGCAAAGACAGTTACATTTCCTTTATATTCAATCTTTTCCTTTTTCGTAGGATGCTTCATTTCGGTAGGTTATAAAATTGCATCACTATATGCTAAGGCTGTCATAATATGATGTGACCCTAAACTTTCCAATTTGCAGAATGATCATCAAGGACTATCCTAAAGACAACAACAGTAAAATTTTGAAAGAAAGTTTTTGTACATAGCCCTGGTAGCGTGAAAACAGACATACTGAAAGTCGGTGGGGCTATTTGAGACAGGCTCGCTACCTAATGAAGCACACCGTATTGAATCAAACGAGCTAAAAGGTTTCCCAAAACATTTAAGTGAATAGTCTGCATGATTCCTTGTTCCATTGCACATCTTCATGCGAAGAAATAACAGAAAAATGTTAAGCGGTTTTGATTTTATGACGATTTTCCTCGATCGCTGCATGCTGTATCAATTGGCCGGTAACCCTACCACATCAAGCCTACTTGCATAGGCTCACCTAACAGTACGTTCATGTGTTAAGTAATCTTCAATGGTGTTTTTTGGTCAACCAAGGTAGACATGTGTTATTGTCGACTAAGTAAGTGACTGATGAAGCACATTTTAAGCACATATTCATCAGAATAACTAGTTTGGTCACCAGCTAAAGGGTCATTATGTTACACTGCGAACATGTAAATATTGCTTCCTGCTAAATACCATGAACCCACTGCACGTTTATGACCACGACCAATTCATCGGTGTTACTCATGTCGAACGTTCGATGCACTTCAAGTAGATGGTGGTAAGTCTTCTCGGGTGCAATCACATCACCATTATCAGTAGCTATTTGGCATATCGGTTGAGGTTTGACCAGGTGGGCATCATCGGGATTCTGAGACAATGGGTTACGCAATCGGCAGTAACGTTAACAATGTATAATATTTTCATGAAAAATATGCTTAGCCTATAAGTAAAACGGTAGTAACGATAGATGCAGTGCCGAAGCTGTTAAAATTTCAACTATGTTAAGCGGCAGGTAGGGGTCCTTTTCGAGCAATTTAAATTGTGCGTTTTTCTGTATTTCGTATTTTAGACCAAATTTCTTTCAAAACTTTTCGAAATTTTTCAAAAAGGTTACTCAGGTCATTCACTGTTCAATTCCACATCAGCCTAAGCAAAAATGACGAAAAAATATCGAACGGTTTTCATTTTACAGCGATTTTACTAAACCACTACTTTACTGTCTCAAATAGCCCCACTGTCTCAAATAGCCCCACTTTACGGTACCTCTAACCAGCGGGCCCCCCACCGGCGCCCTGTCTCTGTGATTTAGGCATATGTAACCGGTCCTGCGTCCGTCTCTCCGTCAGCCAGGTGATGACGTCTCTGTGAGTACCTGTGACCAGCCCCGTGCCCTCTCTTTGAGTACTTCTGAGCAGCCCCGTGCCCTCTCTGTGAGTACCTCTGACCAGTCCCGTGCCCAGTCTGTTAACATCGGAGCATTGCTGACGTCTCTGCGAGTACTTCTGACCTCTGACCAGCCGTGTGCCCTCTTCCTCAGCAGCGGAGCGGTGATGATGTCGGCTCCGCCGGCTGCACCGCCGGCTCCCACGCCACAGGCGCTGCACCGCACGCAGTTTATCCGCGGCGTGCGCGACTCGATGGCCAAGGCGCTGGCGCAGGGCCTGGGCGACTCGCCGGCCGAGGCGGCCGCGCCGCCCGCGCCGCAGCCACCGCCCTCGCCGCGCCAGCAGCAGGTCCGGCCCAAACCGGCGCTGGTGAAGAACTCCCCCACCCGGATATCGCTCACAGGTGGGATAATGAACGGCCAGCGGGTGAGATCAGTTAGCTGCTCACAGCCATATCAACCACTTTCTGTCTGGTGGTGTGATACTATTGGTTATGTTTCGAAACTTTAGACTAACCGTCACATAGGACCTCAAGTTTGTTCACACCCGATGACAATATCGAAGAAGTTTTTCCTTAAAAAAAGAATCATCAAACCATGTGTCATTTTGTGCTTCAATATTGTAATCGGGTGTGAACAATTATAACAATGTCTTATATGCTACATGGAATCTTCTTGAATATCGGTATTTGAATAGCTCCGATGAAGAAAAAGGACATCTAATTAAACCTGTCAGAGCTGCAGTACATATGACACTGTAGGTACTGCTGTAGGACAGCCAGAGTGTAATGTGGCTGGATGTCGACGAACTGTGTCGGCCGGAGCCGTAGGCCGTACCCGTTACTTCGGATTCGCCGAATCCGACTCCGTGGCGACTGATAGCGTCACGCCCCTGGGTGTACGCTTGGTAGCTCAATGGATTGGTCATCGATTGCAGAATTGAATTTGGCTGGTTAACACTGAACCATTGCTGGCCCGTTAGTTTCCTTGACGCGTTGCTCCGTATTTATCATGTTAGTTTTGGGCTTTGCATTATATTTTCCGCTTTGCTGTTCAGGGTCTTACCCGCTGTTAGGTAAGCTCGTTGTGATACCTACTTTCCTATCTTCGCTCTTTTCCCGCCGGGTTATGACTGCTTCACTTTTTGATCACCTTTGTTCATAGATCTCTGCATACCAGAGGTCTATGCTTCGTTAGAGTGAGAGAATGTCTCATGCTATCGTACAATGAAGTAGTGCATATTGCCAGTCAGATTATGGTATTCTATGAAGGTAAATATGGCGCTGGCACAAAACTGTTTCTGTAACTGTCTTTACTAAAGGGTGCCTACTACCTACCTGGGGTAAAACTATGGTTAACTTGCTCTGCCCGCGTACACAGCCACCTGTCTCCTAGTCACCTCCCTAATTATGCTGTAGCGTTCACACAGTGCTCTTGTTTTCAGGCCGGCTCAAGCAGCTGATCGGTGTCGGGCCTGCCAGTGACGGAGTCAGTGGCGACCCTCCTGCCTCCGAGCCGCTGGTGCGGACCCCGCCGCGCACGGTCCCGTCCCCGGCCGCGGAGGTGCTGGTTCGGACTCCGCCGCGCGCCGCCCCGTCGCCAGCCGCCAGCGTGGGCTCGGAGTCGCCGCTACGCTCCCCAGTCCGGGTGTTGAACCTATCGGACCATCGGCCGCGCTCGCCGGTCCGCGTGCTGTCCGCGGCGGACCAGCAGCGGCTGCGGCCGGCGCCGCCTCCCGCCACCAGCCTGAAGCCGATCGTCCGTCTGCCAGAGGGCTCGGCGGCGGAGCAGGCCGGTGTCGAGCCCGCCGCTAACGGAG
Source organism: Amphibalanus amphitrite (assembly GCF_019059575.1). Taxonomy (NCBI): domain Eukaryota; kingdom Metazoa; phylum Arthropoda; class Thecostraca; order Balanomorpha; family Balanidae; genus Amphibalanus; species Amphibalanus amphitrite. Next base: position 810,615 of record NW_024881562.1, read on the forward strand.
AGGCGAGTGAGGAGCGGAAGCGCATGATCGCGCTGGCGCAGCTGAAGATACTGCAGCGGAAGACGCCCGGCGCGCAGAAACTGGCCGCTCAGGAGTCGCTCTCGGCGGTGAGCGTGGCTGGCGGCTCCCCGATCAAGACGTATGGCCGCCGCGCAGAGCTGGTGGCTGCGGCCGCCGCTGCAGCCGCCAACGGCGCGGCTGAGTCGCCGCCGCCGGCCCCGCCGCCACAGCCGCGGAAGAACGTGAAGCTGATGCCGCCGCTGACGCTGCTGGTGCCGCCGGTGAAGTCGCCGGTGGTGTCGCCGGCCGAGCTGCTCAAACCGGACGTGGAGGACGCTAGCCGCTGTGCCAGCGGCTTACTCATCAGGAAAACCTACTACAAGGCTACTCCGGTGCAGCAGCAGCCGCCGCCGACAGCTGTCGGACGGAACGGCTCGCTGCAGTCACCGCCGCCGCCGCAGCCGCCGCAGCAGGCGGCGGCGCCGGTGGAGCGGCGCGGGCGCGGCCGTCCTCGGCGCGCTGCCGTGGCCGCGGCGGCGGTTGTGTCTGAGGCTGCCGCTGCCGCCCTGCAGCAGGCGCCGGCCGCCGCCCCGGCGCCACCGGCAGCCACCATGCTCCCGCCGCCGTCACCGGTACCGTCGACTGTACCGGCGGGCGGCGTGAAGTTGGTGGCGGTCGGGTCGTCGCCTGCGATGGGACGAAGCCGGAGACAGACAGGTAGTGCGGGCAGTCCCATAACGATCACCGTCCTGTCCTCCGCCTCCGCCCCGGCTGCCTCCACCGCCGCTGCCGCCGTGACCGCTCCCACCGCCCCATCCAACGCTCAGTCCGCCCCGGCTGCTGCCGCTGTCCCGGCCTCTCCCTCTGTTCCCGCTCCTCCTACACTCTCACCGGCCTCCTCAATCGCTGCTGACTCGCAGCCGGCGGGCAGGAAGCGGCGCCACGGCTCGAGCGGCCGCGGTAGCGATACATCTTCTGTACGTTCCTCCAGTGCTGACACCAGCCCTCGGCCCAAGAAGAGCCGACCGCCTTCACGCGATCTCAAGGCCCTGTTTGTCGACGAGGGCGCCATCAACATACTCTCGGAGATGAAAACTCTGAACGGCGAAAAGCGGCGCACGCGCGTCCCGTCGTCCGACAAGCTCGTCTACACGGCCAAGGCGGCGAAGGAGGCGCGCGATGCCACTACTTCGCCGTCAGCCACGAAGAGGTCTGTCGTGCCCGTGTGCGGCTCACTGAGGGCTCTGCCGGCGGCCCGCGCGCGCAGCCCGCTGAAAAAGGACGGTCGTACTGTCAACAAGATCAGGGCCAAGGCCATCAAAATGAAGAAACAGGCGGACGCTAAGAAGGCGGCTAAAATGACAACCAGCGCTAAACTGAAGGCACTGAAGGCAAAGATCAAGGAGGAATGCGAAAGCCCGAGCCCGAGCCCCAAGCCAACGCCCAAACCGGCGGCCAAAGCTGCTGAGAAGCCGGCAGGTCCGTCGGGCTCTCCCAAAGCGCCTAGTCAGAAGGCCGCTACCAAAACGCTGATTGCGTCAAAGGCGACAAAGCTGAACAAGGGGTCATCAGCTGTGACGGCTTTGGTCACAAAGAAGCCCAAAGCGACCGCAGCCGCGGCCGCGGGCCAGCTCAAGCCAAAGCCCAAGAAGCAACAACCGTCGCCTGTAGAGAAACCCGACGACGCGTCCACGAGCGGTAAGAAGTCTCCTGCGAGCGCGAGCGTGCCCTCTGCTGCCGGTCCGGCTCCGAAGGCGGCGCCAGTGCCCCAGGAGAAGGCGCCCAAACCGCCGCAGCCGAGGCTCACCCAGGACAAGAACCTCAACATCATCGAGAAGCGGACGGCCAAGGAGCCGAGGTCGGTGGAGCGCAAGAAGAGCGGCAGTGCTGAGGAGAGACAGCCGGTCTCGCGCTCGGTCAGCCGCGATAAGTCGTCGTCACCGTCGTCTAAGAGCTCGTCCAAGAGCTCGTCGCCGCTGCCGGTGCGAGCGACGCTGAACACGGTGCCGACCAGCCCCAGCTCACTCAGTAAGTGGCGGACGCTGTCGATTGCAGGCTCTGTGGGAATTAATTTAGCTTAAAGCTGAATCTATTCATGTAAAACATCTTAGAGTGAATCCGTAGTAAACGCTCATAACTTTTTTTGTTCTTGTAAAAAAACGTAACTTTTTGTTAAGTGTTTTGAAGCTCAGTGGATCCAAATGAGTAGCCATTGTCACGGCATCCAAACTCTTACTCTGTTTGACTGTCTTCAGGGCTGCAGATTGCTGTAACACCGTCCGACCCTCCTGTCCTTCCGCCCGGCAGGTTACAGCTCCCTACAGCGTCGTCTGGAGGTGGCCACACTGAAACAGGTGCGCCGGAAGGAGGCGCCCGGAGATCGGGAGCGCTCCAGCTCTCGCTCCAACCTGGGCACCATCCGACACCGGGAGATCTGCGTCAAAAAGTTCGACCGGTTCCACCAAGTAATCTTGTGTCCGGTCACCACGCGGCTCAAGGCTGGGCTGAACGTACAGGTGAGGTGTGCGGACGACGGCCGGTGGAGGGGAGGAGAATCCATAGAACCTTGCTAGGATGCTGCAGGTCTGTGGGTACCACTGCCACCTCCGTGTGAACTGTCAACTGTCAGGTGATGTGGGGTGTTTGTAAGCGCTACTGAGACCTGACTCTGCCTGAACTGACCTCCGTTCGACGTATCAGACGATGTGGGAAGTATGGAAGTACCGATGTGACCTGACGTAACCATCAGGTGATAAGAGAGCTGGTCCGTGAATACCACTGACCATGTTATCCCCTTCCAGGTGATGCGGGAGATCCGCGAGTACCTGTCGGCGTGTGAGCGCGACCCGACGTGCCGGGCCGTGCTGCTCACATCCTCAGCCGGCCCCTTCTGCCAGGGACTGGACTATACCTGCCTGCTGGGCCTCAGTCCGGAGAAGCGCCGGAAGGCCGCCGAGGACCTGGCCAAGGAGCTCAAGTAGGTGGCGCTAGCGGAGGCGACGGTGACTAGGTCGCAGCTCTCTGCTTTTACAACTGTTACGGTTGCTGTTTTACGCTTAAGCTTCAGACTGATACTGATTTTTTCGGAATAATAAAAATTTACTTTTACGTGTATTAGCCGGTCATAATTGATGTCCAAATCCATGTTGCGGTTGCCGCTTTTTAGTTTGTTCGCTGTGTATTAGCGATTGTAGTTAAAGCTTTGGCTAAGTCGAAGCCCGTCTCTCATTTTCGCAGTGAGCGACCCGTTTGGTCTCTGACCCTCCCATCCCTCGTGCAGATTCTCACACCCGCCCGTTCGCCTCCGCAGGGACTTTGTGCGCGCGGTGGCCGGCTTCAGTAAGCCGCTGATGGCCGGCGTCACCGGCTCCTGCGTGGGTCTCGGTGTCAGCCTGCTGCCGCTCTGCGACCTGGTCTATGTCACTGAGAAGGCCACGCTGCAGATGCCCTACGCGCGGCTGGGTACCGTGCCAGAGGGCGGCGCCACGCACTCCCTGACGGCGCTGCTCGGACATGCGAAGGTAGGCGCGGAAGTGGTAAAGTGGGCCAAGGTAGGCGAGAGACGGGTAAAATACGTTAAGGTAGGCGCGGGACTGGTAAAATGCGCCAAGCTGGCCAGAATGGTACGGGTGAATACACTCTGGCACACTCTGGCTCGGCTGGGATTTATTGTCTGTAGCTTGTTTTTGGTGTCGTTATGCCCCGGAAGGGAAAGAATTGTGAAGCACGGGACTTGAAATGCTTGCTTTAATGTTTTGCTTGCAACGTCACCAGGTTAATAAACGATAGCCGGAACTCCCGTGATCGTCCCCTCTGACGCCGTCTCCCCCCCCCCACCCCTCTGACCATCCCCAGTCGGGTGCGATGGTGATGACGGGCCGCGCCATGACGGGCACAGAGGCGGTGTCGGCCAACCTGGCCACCGGACTCGTCTGGGCAGGATCCGCCTACGAGGAGCTGGTGGCGCTCGCCAGGCAGATGCTCGACAACGCCGCACAGGTACGGTACTCGTCCGCTGGGCAGCGACGCGCCACCAGTGTCGAGAGGGCGTGAATTATTTTCGGCGGCGCTCGTATTGCCTTACATTTACGTTTTCCGTCTCACTAACAGCCGTTTTGTTTGGCGAATTCTGTCTGAAGATCATTGACTGACTGGCCATCCCCGCTTCTTCCCTAAGATGATATTAATAATAATAGATAAAAATGGCAACTGAAGTAACCATTCAGTCAGTGATGTACATAAGGTTTTTGTTAGGTAGCTTTGCAAACATACACCAACCGATATTGATGACGATCGATAGCCGTTTGAGTAAAGAAAGCAAACGTGATCGCTATTTGATTCGATGTTGTATTTCGACTAGACGAATATTTCATATTATAGAGTTAGTGCAATATGAAGTTTAAGCTGGACCATGAAGCTGTCCCTGCTATTGAGATGTTTCAATCTCTCATAGCAGCGCGGCCGCAAATGTGATCGACCCGCTCCGTATTGAACGGTTGTAGTTTGGAGTTTAAACGACACTCAGAGGCAGCAGTGGCGATTCGCCGTCGGCTGTGGCTCCGACCGGTGTGAAGCCACAGCCGCCGGCGGCTCGACAGGTCTACATGCGTACGGCCCTCCAGCAAAAGAGTGGTTGGTTAGCCTATGTGCTTTTGGTGTAATAACTTTGAATGACAGAGACACTCCTGTAATATGACTCAATAGAAATGAGAAGAGGGTTCGTGCACACACTTCGGCAATGGTTTTCAACAGCCATTAGACGTAAACATCAATGCAGATCGCTTATTGTGATGTTGGCAACCAACCACTTAATACCTGGAGGGCCGTACGGACTAATTGGAGTGGCAGGCTGATGGGCTGAGCTGTGCGGCTGTATTCTGTGGTCGGCGGGACGGGGCTGCTGCCTTAATTATAGCGTGGTGATAGGTATGAAACCTTCTCCAGAGGTCAAACCCTTTGTGTGGTTCATTCGTCTCCAACTAATCTACGTTGCTATTCTGCCGTGACTGTGAAAAGGCGCTCCACGTGTCCTGTTTCTGACGTAAAATTCTGTGTCTTCCCTCCGATAGTGGCAGATCATCCATTTCCTGTCTGTTGTGCCGTCCTGTGTCTGACCCCACCCTGCCCTCTCCCAGCTACAGGCGCTGGAGAGTACCAAGGCCCTGCTGCGTCACTCACTGCGCGCCAAACTGGAGCAGGCACTCCACTCGGAGTGCCGCCTGCTGGTCCACCAGTGGAGTGCCCCCGAGTTCCAGCAGCGCGTCCGTCAGCTGTACGACGAGGGAGGTCTGCTGCTGCAGAAGGCCGGCTTCGACACCCAGTGACGCGGGGTGGCGGATGGCGCGGCGGTGTGTGATGTGCGAAGACGGCGCTCGACGTAGCAGCGTGTGCTGTGTGGAGACAAGCCATGATGTGCTGTGCAGAGACGAGCAGTGATGTGCTGTGCTCGGACGCGGTGTGCGTTGGCACTGATGTGTTGTGCGGCACAGTGCAAGACTATCACCGGAGGACTCTGAAAGGAGCGCCGGTAAAATGGCGGTGATCAGGGCAGGGACCGGCGGACGTCACGGGAGTGCTCTGCGCGAGAGACAGATACACCGCTCCCAGCACGGACCGCGCGGTGGTGCGAACGACGACAGAGTGTTTTCGATCAGTTTTGATGATTTGTGCGCCTGTGCGCCTCGTGCTGGTGGCCCGTTTTGGGCCTGTATAGCGTGGTTGCGAATGTGAGTGTGTGTTGTCGCTCCTTGTTCAAGGTTCGGCCGTTTTAGCAGTAATTATCGGGGGCGGAGAGGCGCAGCAGACTTGGGCCGGCCGGACCAACAGGCTTGTGACGCAATCTGTGTGCAACAGCTGCCAACGATCAGGACATTGGTCTCGGTCCGGCTGGCCTTCGTCCTTGCATGGTGTTACACAGTTAGTGGTTTTGACGGTTCAAGTTGTGGCACCTCACATACAGGCATTTAGCTGGCCAGCACGTGGCGCTGCCTACGTGCTGGTTGGTGAACTAGTAGTTCGCCTTACGGCCTCGTGGCGCTTGCTGCGCCGAGTTACAACAAACAGTACATCCATTGGGCCTTGGTGGGTGCGTCGGCGCCCGTGCTGACGCTGCCCCCCCCCCCGCGCATTTCGCTGCCCGTTGTGTATAGCTCGTGCACTGTATATTTACATGCTCCCCACTCGGCCCTGTACATACGGAGGGAACCGGCTGTACGCGCGAGCGATCCCGAGGCGTTACCATGCTCCTCTGGTCCCCTTTTGGCTGTAAGCGACTCCAGGCTGTAGCGTTGTTAAGTTTGCCACCTGTTATCAAGTACATCTCACCAAACTGACAACTGAGTACCTGGTTGTGTGCGCACCGCGGCACCCGCGTTTGGTACGGCCCGTGTCGGCTTGCTCACGTGCGGTGTACCCGCGGGTACCGCACGTGACACGTGCGACACGTGTGCTGGCCTCGCCGTGACTTGTTAGTGGCCACGGAGTTCTATTTTTTAACTGGCGCGCGGGGCTTGCCCTCGGTAGTTACTGGGCCGCCTGTGATAGTGTCGTGTGCTCTAGATAGGTAGGCGGGGCGGGTCGCTTTCCCCTCCGCCCCGCCTCTGCCCCCCCCCCCCCCTCCTGTGTGCTACCTTTGTACATAGCGTCCCTGCTAGCTGTGCGGTTCGACGCACCCTTAGAGACATGTAAGGTCTCCCAATAAATTATTTCACAACTGGTTGCATGTTTGTGAACACATTTGTGATGTGATTTATTCTGAGAGGCTGCATATTTTTAGGTGATTCGATTTTTCCAACTTATCCAAATCCAACATCCATCATATGATTTTAACTTTATTGTTGAGCATTGTAGATGACCGGGGTATGGTGCGCCTATTGTAATTGATTTACGACTTTGAGCGATTTCAGGAGTTGGATCAATTGATGATTTGTGTTTCCTGTCTTCTCAGTCTGTTTACCATTACATCCGGAAAACTGTCCTAATTCTTTCATCACCGGATCCGTTGTATTAGGGCTATAACTCGCCTTCTAGCTGTATAATGTAGCTTGAGACGTAAAACACAAGATCTGAAATGCTGCTGCACAGCCTGATTATTGGATCTATCGTGTACGGTGGCGTTGCCCATTGTGCCTGCCCGCTCGGGCGCCGATTCAGTTTGAGGCTAGGTTTTACACAGCGGGTGGTCTCGAGATATATCCGATACTCGGCGTTGATTTTTCTCCCGATACCGTGTGTTCGGTACAGCGAGCTACATGTCTGGACAAACATCTCGCGCAACCGGGCCTCGTTCGTAACTCGAGCAACATTTCCAGCCGCTGCAGACTGGTGTCGACAGCAACGGGTGTTACATTTAGCGGGTCTGTTTTCGTTCGGCGGCAGCCACAGCTGTTCAGTTGATCACCGCTGGCTGCACGCGGACAGTGGCCGGCCTGGTAGTTATAACAGACTGCAGAGCGCACAGAACAGAGTGCACTAATGTCGGACACTCGCTTCATCATCTGCCGCCCCCCCCCCCCACACACACACACAGACAGCATGCACAGTGCACACGCATCCGTCTCTGGCAGCCCGCCGTGCAATGGAGCATTCACAGCGCTGCAGGCTGTGACGACAGCGGGTGTCTGTCGACGCGACGGAGACGGGCCAAACGGGCCGCCTCGTCTGGCTGCCGGCCACGGGGCCCATGGCGGGCACGCCTACCAGCTAACCGCTCAGCGCTCACCGAACCGAACAAAGTCCATCGCCGCGACCTACCGCCCACCCATCCACTCACCACCGGACACCGTCCACATTGCAATTCACCGCCCACAGACAACTTGTTATGTTTCTGCATATGATGATGTTTGCACTCGACGTACTGTCTGCTTCCTGCTTCCTGGATGGTTGGCTCGCTGACTTACTGACTGGCTGCGTTTGGCTGCGTTTCGTTGGCTGGCTCACGGTGAGTGGCTGGGTTTGGCTGCGTTTGACTCGCTGGCTGCGTCTCACTGACCGGCTGACGCTGGCTGCTGCTGTGGTTCCATCCACTCTGGGAGCTCGATTCGATATGCGACTCGAATAGAGCCCAGTGGCGCTGAGTGGCGGTGAGAGGGTGTGGTGTCGGTCACACTAATCCCTTCTCCAGAGGCCCGTAATCCGCCAGTGGGAGTCACTGAGCCCTGGCTCTCAACAGACAACAGCTGCTGGCGCGTCTCAGCGCGATTCGGGGCGAGAACAAAGTCCGCGACGCTGCCCGAGCGGTACCACACCACCTGGGACCGAATACACGGGAGGTATCTACACTACGCCCGTGCAGTCCGCTGCCCACACGACCCCGTCACGTAAACGCCGTGCCTTCCCCTCTCGCCAGTCACTCCCCACCTGTACACGAGCGGCCTCTACCACAGCTGGCTGCACCTGGGAGACAGCTGTCTACAGGTACCCGAGCTGTTTGTTTACTCGTGTCCTAGATACACTCTAGCACACACAAACGGCGTGAGAGCGGATAGCTCCCACCCTGTCGGCTTTACGATCCTCGCAGAGGTCCTAGCGCCCGCTAACGGGCAAACGAATGTATCCCCCGCGCGCACATTTTCTGAGAAGTCACTGCACACTATTGCGAACATTTTCCCAGCCACAACTTGTCATTCAGGACGTCTTAGATTTCTCTTCCTACCCTCCCGGCACTCATCACGCTGCACCCTGTTGACATTCAATCCACAGTCCCTCCTCGACATTCTTCATGCACCGGGCACCCCCGATATCCACCCGATGCATTCTCGGCATTCATCCCGCATCTCCGGGCAGTAAGGGTCATCGCTGCAGAATGCGGCACTCTCCCACGTACGCCGTGCTGTCATAGAACAGCTCCTCGACGTCGCGTTTCACTTTGACGCGCCGCTGCTCTCGGAAGAGGCAGAGGTGGTTGGGCGGACAGAGACACGTGTGGTAGGTCGAGTAGGTGTCCATCCGAATGTGCCCGCAGACCTCACCGGGCGAGCACGGCTCCAGCTGCGTGGAGAGACACGGTCGGGTCAGGTCAAACGGGCGACGGTGCTGTCAGCAGGGCCATACCACTGTGAAATGGTTTCTAAGATGCAACTTCAATTAAAACTTAAAAGAAATTGTTAACATTGCCAACAAAAGTATATCAATTTGAACGCATACGGCTTTGATGACACTGATGACAGACCGTATCCACAGTAACTTTACAAGACGGTAGGTAATATTAAATTTTCCTCGGTCATTTCCAACTTGTCCACACCTCAGTGTAATAACACGGTCTGGTTTTGAGTTTGTCTCACGGCTGTATATAACTGTCGGATTAAATCAGGTGTGATGAACAGGCGCGGTGGCTGCGGGTCGGCCCTCCATCACAGGCCGGCTGACGGCTCCGGGCCGGCCGCCGCCGAACAAAGTGCTCCCATTAATTCGGCGGCCGGCGCTCCAAGTCGGCCGGGCGTCGGGGCGCGGCTGTTTTCAGCTCAGTTGGCGCCGCCGGACGTCACATTCCGCCGTCGAGGTGTGATATTGTGACGTCAGTGTCACTCTGACGTCACACTCCGCGCCAGGTGACGATCACATTCCGCTACTGAGGTGTGATATTCTGACGTCACATTCCATCGCCGAGGTGTGATATTGTGACGTCACATTCCGCCGCCGAGGTGTGATAGTCTGACGTCAGTATGACTCTGACGTCACAATTGGCTGCTGAGGTGTGCTATTATGACGTCACATTACGCTACTGAGGGTGATATTCTGACGTCACATTCCGCTGCGGGTGTGACTCTGACGTCACTCATTCTCCGTTTTTTTTTTTGCGTTTGATAGTTAAAATTCGTGTCGCACATAACGGTGTGATGGGCAGAGCAAAAAGGTGGACATTAAAACGGTTGCGATGTGGTTTATTGCTGAAGTCATCAAATGGTGTTGCCGGTAAATCAATGACTTACAAACAAGCGTCTTTTCGTAGATGCATTCAATCACAGTGTGTTGGTAAATCTGCTGGTTAAACATAACATGAGTCGTGTTAAATTTGTCATGTCACGTACCGTGACGAGCTATAATTTCTGTTGTCATTTTAGCGAATAACAAGGAGGTAAAACATAAATCCTCAAACAATGCCGTTGAGAGGAGCGCCACTGAACTTTGCAAAAGATAGCACGGAAGTCGTTACCTAGCAGAAGAAGGCAAATAGAGGTCATTGAAGACGACTGGACTCAATGTGTATTCGTTCCCCGTCACCTGACCCATTGACACGCCAACACTTTATGGGGCGGAGTGCAGCTACATCAATTTGCCGAGGCCATTGAGCATGAATCTTATGGAGTCTCATAAAAGAGCTCATTAAGAACAGATCAGACAGCTGGTTGTCAATGGCGCGTGCAAAATGGCCGAGCCCGTGCCAATACACAGGCATCGAGCCAAGGATCGGGAAACGAAATAATATATTCCATCCGCTGTCACTGGTTCATTTCCGTTGGATCATCTGAGAATGATGGCGATATTGCTCTGAATTCTGATTACGCAACTCATGGACCACGTTTCCATGGGCATCACTGAACCGGATTAGTAAAAATGGATTAGCTAATCCAGTATAGTTAGACAATATATCAAAATAAAAATAAGGGATTGACTGATTATATAAGCCTAATCCACTTGGAATTATATCATGTAACGAATAGTTTAATAAATATAATACGATTTAAATTTGCTGATCCGGATCAGTGGTGCCCATGGAAACGGGGTCACTTTTTAGGAAGTTCACATTTCATATCGACACTGATTTAGCCAGTGACTTACTTTGAAATATTATTGGAGCTTCGTTCCAATTATGCACTGACCAGTTGCAATTGCATCGTTCGAAGCCTAATTAACCATTAGTTATTAAATAAATTGAACTTCAGCTAAGTGGAAAGGCTCTCACACAATAAGAGTTTCTCTCAGTCTGAATGTCAGTATCACATTTGGACTGTATCGCGCCGAGCCGTAATACGGTGCGAACTGCGAGCGCAATGCTGCGGCAATCGCCCATAGATGGCAGCAGTGGTAGACGCCTGAAGTTATGCTGTGCCGCAAGACACGGTAGACCGCGCGCGTAAACGGACGGTGGATGCCCGCACGACGAAGCGATTCGATGAAAGGTCTGCACCGTTCCTTGAAGCGAAAGGCAAGGGGAGACTGGAGAGGCGATTGGCTCATAAAAAGCCTTGAATGTAAGGTTCGCAAAAGATCGTGCGACGATTTCAGACGTTGAAAGCTGCTGGCTCCCGAAAGAATCGTCTTCCTAGCAAACGCATGCTAGCCACACATACCGGGTTACAAGTTCTGCACATGCTGACACATAGAGCTCCAGACTGGCCACTTGCACCTCAATTAAAGTCAGTCTGGGTAAACAGCGTAATTGCCGGTGTCAAGTTTATACTGCACATACCGCAATATACGCCGACAGTGTGAAATTAACGAACACTGGGGACCGTCTCTTGGCAACATCATCCCGACAGTTGCTCTTTCCGTCCACGCAAAGAAATGCCCCGGAAGTCGCGATGTCAGCGCTGCAGGAAAGCCCGCCGTTTTTGTGAGGCGCCATCCGAGCGGCATTAGATGTAGCCGGGCCCGTGGGACGTGTGACGCGAGCCGCGGCACGTGGTCGCCGTGGCAGCTATTTTGGCTGACGCACGCCGCCGTCGCCGCCGCCCGGTGACGGGGGCCGGCCGGCTGAGCGGCCGAGGCGACCACCCCAGCTCGGAACAGGCAGAGTCTGCCTCTGCGCCGGAGACGTACGTGACAGGAGATTGGTTCGTAATTGCTCTTTAACTTCATGTAGGGAATGGACTGTCAGGTGACACGGGCTGCATCTATTAGGATATCACGTAAGTAGAAGGAAAGCTGTGTTATCTCCAGTATCCTGTTCTCCGTTCAGCGTTCTCAATCATCCTGTTCCGGCTCACGAGACCAGCACTCCGTGACTGCCAACTAGATTGATTGACACGGTCGTGCCTGGTTAATTTTGCACCACATCGCCTGTGTGGATGTCAAGAGCTTCATTTTGGCAATCACTCACCGCGTCATAACTGACTGCTGTCATAATTGGTTGATAAATTGGTCATCACTGTCAGTTCTGCTTCACTGGAGCAAAGCGAAACTGTCTGTCGGAGAATTTGATTGACGTGGCTCGCGGATGGTACGTAAGCGCATTCGGGACGCGTTCCGCAGTGATCTGTGACACGCCTGCCTTCTGAGCTGAGCTGAGGCGTAGAGATATTCGCATACTCGTAGTTCGAATATGTGATGTACGATAAATAAGACGGTTTAGATGTTGTTTAGGTACTATCTGCTTTGGTACATTTTAAGTGATTTAGGACGTCCCAATGTTGCGTGACTCAGTTTTTATAAATTTTACAAGATACTCGTATATGGCCATGGCGTCGACATTTCAATAAGTGCCTGTGCTTTTTGATACAATCATAGATAACAAATAGGTATATACACCTTTTTGCACTCAAAATAGGCATCTTTTCATTCAATTTCGGCGAATTGCATTCAATTTTAGCGATCTCTCATTTGCTTCGAATAGGGGCATTTTGTTTCGTCATATGGGCTCTACTTTGACATCGGGCACACCACATCGATATCAGTCATCATTTCGGCAAGAGGCATTCAATTTAGACAAGGCCTTACGTATATACACGTATATACACTGCCTTATGTACACCTTTTTTCAATCCGAATCGGCATCCGTTCATTCAAATACGGCAGCGGGCACCTTATCTCGACAGGCACTCCAACAACTCGACACTGGAGCACGCATTTCGACACGTTTCACGGATTTAGACTAGCATCTGTTGATATTCGACCAGGGTCATTGAACAACAGCAGGGGCATTTAATATCGACAAAGGGCCATTTTGTTTTGTCATATTGCATTTTAAGTCGGCAGCTTGCAGCCAAGCTAGACAATGGTCAATTTATCTCATCAGTGAATTAAGCAACTCTTATCTTTTCGGAAAGGCATTTTAAGAATGTGCGTTAAAATGTTCCACGGTACTGTAAAGAGACACTCAATATGGGCGCTTGGTTGCTAAGAAACCACACCTTTTTCAATCCGAATCGGCAACCGTTCATTGGAATACGGCAACGGGCACCTAATTTCGTCAGTCGCTCTGGAACCTTAACACCGGTTACACCTTTTTTCGATCCGAATCGGCATCCGTTCATTCAAATACGGCAGCGGGCACCTTATCTCGACAGGCACTCTAACAACTCGACACTGGAGCACGCATTTCGACACTTTTCGCTGATTTAGAATAGCATCTGTTGATATTCGACCAGGGTCATTGAACAACGGCAGGGGCATTTAATATCGACAAAGGGCATTCTGTTTTGTCATATTGCATTTTACGTCGGCAGCTTGCAGCCTAGCTAGACAATGGTCAATTTATTTCATCAGTGAATTAAGCAACTCTTATCTTTTCGGAAAGGCATTTTAAGAATACTATGCGTTAAAATGTTTCCGGTACTGTAAAGAGACACTCAATATGGGCGCTTGGTTGCTAAGAAACCACACCTTTTGTCAATCCGAATCGGCAACCGTTCATTGGAATACGGCAACGGGCACCTAATTTCGTCAGTCGCTCTGGAACCTAACACCGGTTCGTCCCTGACATCACCCGCCTCCGGCACGCAAGCTGACCTCATGCAAGGTCATCATCCTTGTGCCATTCTGTGACAATGCGGAAGCACTGGCGAATCCAAAGGGCGACGGGGGTCATTCGGGGCCACGCTCCTGGCAAATACAAAGGCTGACTGGGGTCATTCGGGGCCTTGCTCCTCTCAACGCATCTAAAGTTGATAATGTTTTAGCGGTATTTCTTGGATGAAAAACAAAAATATTATTTTTCATTTGTGTCGATCTGTCGACACATTGTGAGTGGCGCTGACCGCCAGCGCGGGTGGTTCAGGTCTGTCGAGTTGGGAATGGGCGTGTCACCCTTGAGGCAACAATGTTTGCAGGACGGTGGTTTGGTCAGTCATGGTCAACTGTATTTCTGGACAAAAAACTGCCCTCTGGAATGGTGGAAACCCTACGGGCTGACCCATCGATCGCTTTGGCTGCATAATATCCGTAGCGGGACAGTTTTATACCGGCGTCTTGTCAGCCGCCGCAGCTCACCGCTCACTGGTAGACTCACCCAAATGCTTCCTCCGCATTATCCTCTCATCTGACGACTCTGACATGGCTTGCTAGCCTACTTTCCCTCCATTCACAGAAAAAAAAAAACGTTTAGACCTTAAAACACGGCATTGGCGTATTTTGTGTTCCATTTATCCAAGGGAAGTTTAAGAAAAGGAAAAATGCTATAAAGTCTAGTGGTAAGCATTGAAAACGCATCAACGTAAAAAATATGGTTTGAAATTTGTTCGATTTAACTTGTTACACCGCCAACGAAACTGCATGACCATTGCCATTGTAAAATGAAATTTGCCTTTTTCCAATGCCTGATGTCACAGCCCTATGCCGTGTGCCGAAATCCATTGGCCAGTGTCGAAACCACGCTCAGTGTCGAAATTAAATGCCCCATGTCACGCCTCTGCACTATGCCGAGTTTGGAGCGTGGTTTGTCGAAAGCGCACTCCAGCTGACGTTCTTAATGCAGATCTGCCGAAACTAACTGACCGGATGCCGATTCGGATTGAAAAAAGGTGTAGTCCCTAACATCACCCGCTTCCGGCACACAAGCTGACCTCATTCGAGGTCACCATCCTTTCGTCACTCTGTGACAATGTGGAAGCACTGGCGAATCCAAAGGGCGACGGGGGTCATTCGGAGCCACGCTCCTGGCGAATCCAAAGGTTGACGGGGGTGATTCGGAGCCTCGCTCCTCTCAACGCATCTAAAGTTGACAATGTTTTAGCCGTATTTCTTGCATGAAAAACAAAAATCTTGATTTTTTCATTTGTGTCGATCTGTCGACACATTGTGAGTGGCGCTGACCGCCAGCGCGGATGGTTCAGGTCTGCCGAGATGGGAATAGGCATGTCATAGGAGAGCGGCAACAATGTTTGCAGGACGGCGGTGTGGTCAGTCATGGTCAACTGTATTTCCGGACAAAAAAAAAACTGCCCTCTGAAAAGGTGAAAACCCTGCGGGCTGACCCATCGATCGCTTTGGCTGCTTATCCGTAGCGGGACAGTTTTATACCGGCGTCTTGTCAGCCGCCGCAGCTCACCGGTCACTGGTAGACTCACCCAAATGCTTCCTCCGCATGATCTTCTCATCTCACGACTCTGACATGGCTTGCCAGCCTACTCACCCTCCATTCACAGAAAAAAACGTTTAGACCTAAAACAACGGCCTTGGCGTACATTTTGTATTTTGTGTTCCATTACTCCAAGGGAAGTCTAAGAAAAGGAAAAAAATGCTATAAATTCTAGTGGTAAGCATTGAAAACGCATCAATGTAAAAAATATGGCTTGAAATTTGTTCGATTTAACTTGTTATACCGCCAACGAAACTGCATGACCATTGCCATTGTAAAATGAAATTTGCCTTTTTCCAATGCCCGATGTCACAGTCCTATGCCGTGTGCCGAAATCCATTGGCCAGTGTCGAAATCACGCTCATTGTCGACATTAAATGCCCTATGTCACGCTGCTGCACTATGCCGAGTTTGAGGCGTGGTTTGTCGAAAGCGCACTCCAGCTGACGTTCCTAATGCAGATCTGCCGAAACTAACTGACCGGATACCGATTCGGATTGAAAAAAGGTGTAGACGTTAGACATGGACTTAGACACGAGACATTCAATCTCGCCATTTTACAATCAAAATCGACATCACTCATTTGATTTAGACATTGCTTATTTAAAAATGGTTGATTGAGCAGTTTTTGAAAAATAAAGAAAAATGACCTGCTGGATGCTGGTCGTCCCAGTCGCTCCCAATCATGGCGCTCAGAACCTTATGTAAATAAAATTTGCCTACAGCACGGCCGGTAAATTCATCCGTACTCCATCTGCATCCTTATCCATCTGAATCCTTATGATGCTTCGTTGTTGCGTGCTGATGGTCACCCATTGCACGCGTTCATAGTCGCTCCGACAAAAGCGCCCGTCCCGGGCTACCTCTGGAGCGGCTGTATGTACATACGCGGTGCCGTGTTCAATTGCATCGGGTCCGTCGAATGTCAATTACGGGTCCTTGAATGCTGCTAACGCGCTTACGAGGCGCCCCACCCAACGCCGGGTCGGGGCCGCCCCGGGGCAGCAAATCAGCGGCCGACAACGAGCACCGCCGCGGGCGGCCCACGGCCTGGACCACGACAGCAGCGCGACGGCGGACGGCAACAGCTCAACAGCGGCCACCAGTCAGCCCCAAAGTCAGCGGCGGCAGAGCCCACCGGCTGAGGAGCGGGGGGAGGAGGGGCACTCTTACATCATATCCATGAAAATGCGTCATAGCTTTCACTTGATAAGACAGTTTTATCATAAATTTAAAGTAAATCTATAAAAAAGCCAAACAACCATTGTCTAAATTGATTGTAAAATGTCAAAGTCAAATGCAGTTCTTCATTTACAGCTGACCATTGTCGAAATTCAATGCCCCTGTCGAAATTCGACGCAACAGATCGAATATGAACTGGTGCTATTTAAAATTGATGAAATAATTCGAAATGTGTGAGGTATGTCTAAATGGAGGTAGCTCTGTCGATATTGAATGCAAAGTGTCGAAATTGAATGACATGCCGATTTGTAGTGCAAAAAGGTGTAGTTACATAATTTACATATACTAGAGGTACAGGTTTACGCGATAACTGTATGTTTTGATTTATGTTATGTTACGGGTGCATCAGTTTTGGGTGATAGACTTGTATTTTTAGCTGTATTATTTGGGTAGATTTGGGTAGCTGTTTTTGATTGAACTGTAAGGGGGTGATAGTTGCGGGGTGTTCAAGTGTTTTGTATGTTGGGCCCTTTTTGAACTCAACCCTACCCCTATCCTATCCTATCCTACCCTACCCTACCCTACACTACCCTACCCTACCCTACCCTACCCTACCCTACCCTACCCTACTACCCTACCCTACCATACCCTACCCTACTACCCTACCCTACCCTACCCTACTACCCTACCCTACCCTACTCTACCCTACCCTACCCTACCCTACCCTACTACCCTACCCTACCCTACCCTACTACCCCACCCTACCCTACCCTACCTAACTCTACCCTACCCTACCCTACCCTACCCTACCCTACCTTACAATTCCCTACCCTACCCTAGTCCATACCCTACCCTACTACCCTACCCTACCCTACCCTACCTTACCCTACCCTACCCTACCCTACCCTACCCTTACACTACCCTACCCTACCCTACCCTACCCTACCCTACCCTACCCTACCCTACCCTACCCTTACACTACCCTACCCTACCCTTACACTACCCTACCCTACCCTACCCTACCCTACCTTACCCTACCCTACCCTACCGTACCCCACCCTACCCCTACCCTACCATACCCCTACCCCTACACTACCCTACCCCTACCCTACCCCTACCCTACCCTACCCCTACCCTACCCTACCCAACCCCTACCCTACCCCTACCCTACCCTACCCTACCCTACCCTACCCTACCCTACTCTACCCCAACACTACCCTACCTTACCCTACCCTACCCCTACCCTACCCTACCCTACCCCACTCCTATACACTAACCTACCCTACCCTACCCCTACACTACCCTAACCTACCCTACCCTACCCTACCCTACCCTACCCCTACCCTACCCTACCCTGCCCTACCCTACCATACCCCTACTCCTACCCCTACCCCTACCCCTACACTACCCTAACCTACCCTACCCTACCATACCCTACCATACCCCTACCCTACCCTACCCCTACCCCTACACTACCCTACCCTACCCTACCCTACCCTACCCTACACTGCCACCGACAGTCCAAGTTTCAGCTAAATCGGCCCAGAAACGGCTGAGATATCGCAAAAACAAATTAATTGTATTTACTGGCGAATCCCCTTGGCGAGCGGTGCCTTGTGTCGGCCTTCGTTGTCAAAGGTCAACGACCTCCCGGCTCCGATGCTTTTCACTCAGTTTTAAGCGAACAACTGAACCTAAAGCACGTGCCTTCTGCTCGGCACCTGTCGCGCCCCCACCACGTGCACACTAGGGGTACCCATTTTTCCCGATTTGGGAAATTTGTGGGTGGGGGTGGTTTTTCCCATTATTTCGCGGCTCCTGATTCCAATGGTGCCAAAAATATTGAAATCAAAGGTGGTTTAGGGGTCGCGAATTGAGATTGAAATTTGCGTATTTACCCAGAAATATGCTTATTTTACGCTGATAGTAAATCGCAACGAAGGCAAACTTTTTGTTTCGAGAGTCGGGTAGAGGGGTCATTGAACGCTCCTTTTTCATCCAGATCGATGTGCTCCATCACGTGGTTACGGTTAAATGCTTTACTAGCGATCATTACAATGTCGATATTGTAACATTTGGTGAAAAGCGCCGGGATGTTTTGCTCCTGTTGGTATCATTCTGGTCAGCGTGCAATCATTTTTGATATTTTCTTTTTGTGTTGCATTAGTGACATTTGATGACCTTTGAGGTCAAACTAAAATGTGAAGTTTCAGTTGCCATATCTCAGTTCATGACAGGCTCTTTGTGTCCATACAACTAAAGTTTGTGCAAATTAGCTCTGCAGGATACATATGACAGATCATGGCTCCGAATGTATTTCGAACCATGCAATTCAAAAACGATCAAACCATTTCGACCGTATACTTCCACAAGAAACGCCGTCCTGTTCGCTCACGGCTACGATGTAATACACCTAGGTATACACAGGGTAGGATAAATCTGGGTTTTCTACCAAAAAAATATCAACTTCTGATCCAAAAACAGAAACTCCAAAGAGTCGATTCTTTCCATGCCCACCAACCATGTACCATTTCATTTCTTCAGTGGGGACAGATACACACCGTTCATGTAAGAGTTTCCGATACAATCCGATCATTTACGAGTTCATATTAATTATTCAACACGGGGGACTAGCCATGCGCTGATACGTGCACGGTTGATAGGTATGTGACGAAGAACTTTCACAGCTTCTGGCACAGATCACTTGTGATCTCAGGTAATTGGCGTCTGAATCTGAAGAACCTAATGTAGCAGAAGATTTTCATCCTGCATGGGCCGTATGGTGGCACCGGACGCATCATATAAAGGAGTGTGCGTGCAAAGGCTGAAGAGGAGGAGAATCAGGTCCGCCACCTAAGGTCCATGGCCCACCCACTGTGTCGGCCAGGCAATGCCAAGAGTCAGTAAACGGTTCTGCCTCGGAGTTGGCTGAGTCGTTTAGACTTGGCACCTTCCTAATTCTCAGCTTTAGGCAATGCCATTCGGCTTCAGTTCAGCACCATCTGAGGGTTTGGACTGGGCCTGTAGAGTGCAGCGTAAGATCCGTTACTTTATCTTGAAGGATACTTCTGGCAGCGGCCATCACCAGGCACTAGTTCCATGGCATGATATCTGCACCCGTCTCATGTTAACAGCTGCTTGTAGTGGCACATGCCCAGAACTGGAGCCACGAGCAGTCGTGCACGCGTTCGGCCAGACCAGTGCTGTCCGTCATCAGCAAGATTGCAAACATATTGCTTTCATAATAGGGTGAGGATGAAGTTCATTGTTCCTCTCCTCCTGTGATGTTCTCCGCCAGCTGTCTTTCCATATGCACAATCGCATTCTGTGTGTGGTTGTGGGTGTTTGTAGGGGAGGGGCAAAGCTACACTCAAGCACAGCGGTCACCCAACGGCGCGGTGGCGTAAAGCTTGCGCCCCTCCCTCTGCCGTCTTTGCAACTCTGGGACTCGGGGAGGTCGTCTAGCGAATTGGAAAAGGTCATGCATACCGGCATAGCTTAGTGCTGTTTTTATGCCTTTGTAGATATAAAAAGGCCATTAGCAACTTCCTTATCTACTTCATGCCATATTTCCGTTAAAATACGGCATGCGAGTTATTTCGTTACATCCTTAACGGCTTTTATTGCCTCTCCCACCCAGATTGTATCGATAGGTCAATGTTCATTGTCCATGTCCTGGGGATCAGTCATTTCTTTTGCTGAATAAGACGACTCATTGAAAACTAAATGGTCCCAATGAGAAAGCTTCGATCACTGATTTTAGCCCTCTAACTACATAGCCAGTCTTTGTAAGTTACGGTCTCGGGTCTTGTGTCGGTAGGTAATGACGGTCTAAGCCAAAGTGAGTGTAAATGAGCAATGAGCATATGCTGTTCATTGACCAGAATGATATATTTGGTGCTCTCTTTTACCGCTGCACGTCAAATATACAACTAAAGTAGTGTTGCACGGTGTCCAACAGTCATCAATACCACTGCAATACATTGGCTTTGCATATTTTTAGTCGTTAAAATGAAGTCATTTTTCCAAGTAAAATTAAAACTTCCAATGCAAGCTTGCGACCCCTAAAAGTAGTCTGATATCGTTATTTCTGTCACTGCTAGATCCAGAACGGAGCAAAAAAATGATAACATCGACCCTAAACTGTTGACATGGTAACCTTCTTCCAACATAAAATGATGCTAATTTGGTCGATTTTCCGCTAAAATTGACATTTTCATTTTCAATTCGTGACCCCTAGAAATCGTTTGGTTTCGTCATTTTTGGCACAGATGGAATCAGAATAGACCAAATAATGGGAAAATTGACCCCAACCTGTTCGCATGGCTACCTTGTTCCAAAATAAAATAACATCATTTTGGTCAATTTTTCGCTAAAATTGACATTTTCATTTTGAATTCGCGACCCCTAGAAATCGTTTGATTTCGCTATTTTTGGCACAGATGGAATCAGAATAGACCAAATAATGGGAAAATCCACCCCCACCTAAAATTTGGAAAATTGACTCAAAAATGGGTACCCCTAGTGCACACCGATGAACCCACACCCTCGAAAATTTAATACGACAATTGAGTGCACGCGTCCGACTTACAGCGAAAATTTCACCCCCGTAGCCCTTACCGTTCCCGAGCAATAGCCTGTTGCCGATTCTAGTGTAAACCCTATGGCACACCACGTGAGCACGCGCCACGGGCGCACCCCCGGCCGCATCGTGCCCAAAATTTAATACGACCTGTTTTATTACGTGACCCACAACTGGTAAAAATTTCACCCTCCTGCGTCAATCGACGGCGCCGTAATAAGCCATTTTGGGAGTTACCCCGACGGCGGCGGACTTTTTAGGATTTATAATTCACATATATAAAAATCAAAATGTCTGTACGTATGTATGTATGTATGTAACGCGTCAGTCACGCTTGGCGGGCTATTACTGTGGAACGGTGCGGGCTACGGGGGTGAAATTTTGGACAGAAGTCGGACGCGTGCATCTGTTTGTCGTATTAAATTTTGGTGGGGGTGGGTTCGGTGGTTTGCACGTGGCGGGCGCATCTTTGCGGCATTTTGGGCCGCGGCCGGCGCCGATCAGAGAGCACGCGCATTAGCCTCAGTTTCTTCGCTTGCCAAACTGAGCGAAATCAGAGCCGGAAGGTCACTGACCTTTGGCAATGAATACCGGAACAGAGCACCGCCGGCCAGGAGGAGACGCCAAATTTATTCTGGTAATAACTCGGCCGCTACTGGGCCGATTTTAATGAAAATTGATTCATTACACTGCGCGAAATGCTGTCCCTCTTTACGCTGCGCGTAATGCTGTCCCTCTAGTATAGATAAAAATCAAAATGTCTGTACGTATGTATGTATGTATGTATGTATGTAACGCGTCAGTCACGCTTGGCGGGCTATTGCTCGGGAACGGTGCGGGCTACGGAGGTGAAATTTTCGCGCCGAGTCGGACGCGTGCATCTGTTTGTTGTATTAAATTTTGGTGGGGGTGCGCTCGCCGGTTTGCACGTGGCGGGCGCATCTTTGCGGGATTTTGGGCCGCGGCCGGCGCCGAGCAGAGAGCACGCGCCTTAGGCTCAGTTTCTTCGCTGCAAAACTGAGGGAAATCAGAGCCGGAAGGTCACTGACCTTTGGCAATGAATACCGGAACAGAGCACCGCCGGCCAGGAGGAGACGCCAAATTTATTCTGGCAATAACTCGGCCGTTACTGGGCCGATTTTAATGAAAATTGATTTATTACGCTGCGCGTAATGCTGTCCCTCTAGTTTACATATATAAAAATCAAAATGTCCGTATGTATGTATGTATGTATGTATGTATGTATGTATGTGACGCGTCCGTCACGCTTGGCGGGCTATTGCTCCGGAACGGTGCGAGCTACGGGGGTGAAATTTTCGACACAGGTCGGACGCGTGCATCTGTTTGTCGTATCAACTTTTCGAGGGGGTGCGTGCAGCGGTGTGCACGTGGCGGGCGCATCTTTGCAGCATTTTGGGCCGCGGCCGGCTTCGAGCAGAGAGCACGCGCCTTAGGCTCAGCTTCTTCGCTTGCAAAACTGAGCAAAATCAGAGCCGGAAAGTCACTGACCTTTGGCAATGAATACCGGAACAGAGCACCGCCGGCCAGGAGGAGTCGCCAAATTTATTCAAGCCATAACTCGGCCGCTACTGGGCCGATTTTATTGAAACTTGATTTATTACGCTGCACGTAATGTTGTCCCTCTTTACGCTGCGCGTAATGCTGTCCCTCTAGTTTACATATATAAAAATCAAAACGTCCGTATGTATGTATGTATGTATGTGACGCGTCAGTCACGCTTGGTGGGCTATTGCTGTGGAACGGTGTGAGCTACGGGGGTGAAATTTTGAACGTAAGTCGGACGCGTGCATCTGTTTGTCGTATCAACTTTTCGAAGGGGTGCGTGCAGCGGTGTGCACGTGGCGGGCGCATCTTGGCAACATTTTCGGCCGCGGCCGGTTTCGAGCTGACGGCACGCGCCTTAGGCTCAGTTTCTTCGCTTGCAACACTGAGCGAAATCCGAGCCGGCAGGTCACTGACCTTTGCCAATGAATACCGGAACAGGGCACCGCCGGCCAGGAGGAGACGCCAAATTTATCCTGGCCATAACTCGGCCGCTACTGGGCCGATTTTAATGAAAATTGATTTATTACGCTGCGCGTAATGCTGTCCCTCTAGTACATATTTATGATAAGACAAACACTGGCAGCGACTACTGTTCCTCTCGAGAAGCGTGTGTCATCGTGTCATAGCGTTGCGGGGCTATCCAGGCCGTGCTGGTGGTAATGGTGGCGCTGGTGGGGTGGGGGTATGGAGGGGTCACCAATTCCGTCCTCCTGTCCACAGACTCAAGGATCCCGTCCAACTAACAGTCAGCGCTGATGAAAAAGACACGACAGAGTGCCACTCACACCGCCGCGACAGACGGTTTAATTAACTCCTCCGCGTGCAGAGAAACAGATAAAACTGCACACGCCACAACTTTTTCCGACAGATGGAGGATGCATTACTCCGATCCCTAGCGAGATGTGGGTTGATTGAAACTTCATTCTCTTGCACTCGAACGATCAGACTAGCACCGTGACGCTCCCTAGCGGGCGGAATGTCGCGGGCCGCTCGTCGGCAGCTATCTCCGCAGCATCAGTGGCCCAATCAATCACCCGTCAGCAACCGGGGAGTCACCCGCTGGCCGTGACGGTGTCGCACGGCGCTGTGACCGACACCGGTCGTCATTAACCCGGGCTGCGCGTCGCTGGCATCGCCGACCGCCGCACGGTCTAATGTGACGGTCCGCCGCCAGCTCTAGTGCCGCTGCCGATGGCGACGGGACTGTCGACTGTGCCGCACCGCCGACAGGGCACTGCCACAGCCCCCACGGGAGACCAACAGCTTCCTGTGGAGGCCGATAGCCCCCGCGGCGGCCACCGGCTGCGCCCAGCTGGTCTACGGGTCCAGTGGCGGCGCCCCGCCACGCAGCTCTCACTCCAAAGAGAGCGCAGATTACCGCTGGGATCTAAAGAAGTTATACTGCCAAAGTATCCTAAAAATTACACTAGATGTAGCAGCTAGTTTTAGAGCGCGCACATTACTCTCAACAATATCCGCATAGCTACTTACTAGAACAATGACTAGCCGTTCAACGCGACACCATGATTCGAATTGACGTTTCACTTGACCTGTATTTTCTACACGCCAAGTAGATGATTAGATCAATCGCTGACTTACTACTTTGCTTTTATTTACGTTGACAGCTTATTATTACCCATTTCCCATCGCCGCTACTTCCTAACTGTAAGTCTGTTTTTATTATTTTCGCCCTGATTTCGCTCCCATCTCACCGTCTTGTCGCCCTATATCATTCTGTGTCCCGACTAGTGGTGTCAATCGGAACTTGAATCTTCGGAATTCCGATTTTGTCCAATGTCCAATTCGGAATTCGGTTGGACAATGGCAGCAGGCTTTGGACAACTTTGGACAATCGCTTGCTACACCTCAACATTTTTTTAACAGTAGTCGTGTTTAACATTGATTGGCTATTAGAAAGCTCAGCTTTCGATATGATTAAAACTTTTGAGCTTGTAACGGTACATGAAAAGCAAATTAAATAACACTGAGTGTAAACTATTGCGTAGGTGTCGGACAGCTTTGGACAAATGGCTGGCTTGGACATTTTTGGACGGACAATCGACGCAAACATTGGACATTGGACGGACTTTGGACATACGTTTTCTGAAATTGACGCCACTAGTCCCGACTCCCGCCGATCTCGTCTGTGCCCACTGCCCCGCCATTCGCGCCCTGATAGAGATGTCAGACGGCTCGTCGGCTCGCCCGGAACCCGGCATCTTCCTATTGGCGGCGATCGGTGGAGTGTTGGTGTTGGCGGCGGCCCGCGCTGCCGTCTGTCCAGAAGACCAGTGACCAGAGCGGTCCAGCGCCGCAGGCAGGCGCCGCTGCCACTTTCGAACCCTCTGGGTGTGAGATATGGGCCCACAGGGATGCGGTAGCGACCACTGTTTGACGTTTGGCTGAGACCTGTCTGTGAGGATGGGACTCAGGGGACAGTCAGGGTGACCGGCTTTGGACAGGGTTAAGTCCTCCAATGGCTTCTGATAATATACAGAGGCAGTCAATGTCACTGCGAAGGGAAAGGTTGTCGGTCGAAATATACGATACACAAGAATCCGTTATTCTTTGTTTTTAACCCGTTTTGTTTTTCATCTGTTATTACAAATTATGTTTTATAAATGCGTCAAAATGAGCAATTTAAAAGTTTTGAACTGCGCCTGACTGGGATATTTTCCAAAAATACTGCTCACTGGGGAGCACTCTTCACTGTTAGCCACCTTGTATCTCCGATATATCCGTCCTCGTAATTCTCAGAACCAGCGCTCCCGTGTCTTTACGCACGCTACCTTGCGCGGAATGGCGGTCACTACCACCGGACAGCCAGTCGCGGTGGCGAGGGCAATGTCATAACGAGTACGCCCTCTCCGGGGTCACCGTCTGAGTGGCAGGGCGGGTGGTCTCCGTAACGGGACAGTCCCATCGGGACGGTTTCTGCCGCGGTGGCGCACATCAGACTGGGCCGCTCAGTTCCAATGTCTCCAACCTATGTTATGAATGATGCCAGAAGTTTGTAATGGAATAAGTTTCTAACTTGACTGAATAAAAGTTTCCTCCTAGTTTTTGAAATCACGTTAAATTCAATTCACCTCAAGGTTGTTCAAGACGTCACAGGCCAGATCGATCTTTAATTTGCTCAAACTAAGGCACCTTTACACTTCATACTTCGGGATCTGACGGACGCGCTAGCCGCTGAGTGTGTTCGTCCAGTCCAGTACCCCCTCCATGAGGTGGACCCGCGTGCCGCTCTCACCTGCCGGCAGGTATAGGCGGTGACCTCTGTGCTGCCGCCACCGCCCCACTCCGATACCTTCTGGTACCGGCTCGGGTACGGACACGAACAGTTGACCTTCACGTCCTTGCGCTCGTGGTCGAGCCGCAGAGGGCCAGCGTCGGTACGCCGCTCCAGAACGGCGGCGATGGCCGGGTGCGGCCCGCAGCGGCGCAGACTGCGCACCGGGCCACAAAACTGCGGGGAAAGGGGAGGTCAGCACTCATGGCTGTGTCGGTCCAAGGAAGTGCTGGGATGCATCGGTCTATGTACAGGTCTCGCGAGATTAAGCGGTAGGTTTTGCACTTTAACATTTCCGATTATATCTCAGAAACTAATCGATCTACGATGAAGCCATTTTACACGATCATGGCCGGCTTGTTACCCAACAAGTCGATCGCATCTTCAACACTTAAAAGCTTAAGACGACGAAGATATAGCCTGAAGTACACTAAATTTTCTAGGTGCAAAACCTACCGCTAAAACCCGCGAGACCTGTACATGGGGAGGCAGTGTCAGATGTACGCGATGAGCCCATAGAGCTGTGCGAAAAGAAAGGAGTAACAATATGATACGGCCCAGTGCTCTGTACCGAACCACAGCTTATTAACCTAGTCTACATAGGTTAATAATTACCTAGATATCCTTTTCCCCACAAAGTTCATTAAACCTGGAATAAGTGATACGACGCCTGGTTGACAGCTGCCGGCTAACTCGTGCACAATGCTATGCTGAATAGTTTGCTGACAGCTTGTGAAACATCCACCTGGTGTGGGCCCGACGTGAACTTGGCGAGGGACGATGTTATTTAATACCAAAGCTGTTATTTGACTAGCATGGGGTGACGCCACGAGAGGCGGGGACGTTTGCTGAACGACGTTTGCCAGTTACCACCAAAGGCACGTCCAAGACCGTGTGAGTGGAGGCAAGTTCATCGTCTATAAGCAAATTTTCAGAATCAATTAGGTTTTCCGTGTTTTACAATATAAATTTCTACGGCACCACAGCCTTCCGAAAACGGTTAAATCGACAGGCAAATGAGAGGTGCACAGAACAGACAGCATGTAGGACGGCATAGTTGGGTAAATATGTGTGCCCGCCACCATAGTTTACCTTGAATATTAATGGTGATTTATTTTCCTAACATTTCATTAACATGAAATTTTTGCAGTCCCTAAAAAAATTTAAATGTAAAACGAATGATGGAAACTTGAAATACTTCTCTAGAATGTTTGCAAAAACTCAAATATTTTATCAACTTCTGCCAATGGAATTGATACAGTTTTTGTCATTAAATGTCATTGTTTTTTTGTTTGTTTTTATCAGTCCTCGGAAACAGTCTATGTCTACATTAGCAGAACGCTTGATGCCTCTTTTCTTATGTTAAATCTGTCTTGACGAACAGAAACTGCCAACGGGCGAGATATGTATATTGTATAATAAACAGATCGTAAGCCGGTGTCGGGGTGGGCCGCATCGCCCGCTGGGAGCTTGATATGGTGCCAGCCGTGAGATTGGCGGCCCAATAACGTGACACGGCGCGACGCGCTGTAACGAATGGCGTGACGACAGGACGGTGATTTGGTGACGTCACAACTGTCCGACTGTGGCGTCACGCTGGAGCATACTGGCGAAATCACAGGCCTGTATGACCTTTTAGACATTGGGAATGACAATCACCAATCGATACTTATCACAAGAACATCCACAAACATCGTGACTTTTCAGCTGAGGTGAATATGAGGAGGAACATAAAATACTATGGCAAGGATACGGAATACGGATAGGATTCGGGACAATGTGATAGGATTGTGCAGGACTGCGAGTGCTGCTGCTGCCCAGTTGGCGCTGCGCACATCTGCAGCCTGGCAAACTTATCACCGGAGCCCTAAGAAATGAAAACTTGACGAAAGAAAAGCTGATGAATGCATGAGTTCGTGGATCGTGGTCGTAGGCGAGTTTCGTAGACGTTCACCGATTTGTAAATATTGGCCTCGCTCAAAAGTTATATTATTTCTCGATAGCGATAACGATAGACAACGATGTGTACCGTTATCGTTTACACGTTTATAAAATGTAGCAAGTTTGATTTTTTACCATCTAATCACTCCCAAATCTAATTGACGAACATACGCCCCAAGAAACTGGCTTTGACAGACATTTCAGTCTATATAGTGTTCTCATGAAGGACATTTATACAATTGGAGGCATTTGGTTGCTTCTTCATGGTGTGTCAAAAGTGGAAATAGCCGCCCGGCTTTAGTTCGCCAGCCTTGTCAATAGATGGCAGTACCACAATATGGGCAGCAGATCGTGCAATTGACGTCAAATTTTCGTTATCTGCTAAGAATTTAATGGCGGATCTTTTCATGCAAGAATCAAGTAAATCGGTCCACAACTTTTCTAGCGACAGAGATATGAAGTCAAACACCCTGCCAGAGCGGCGGCGCGGCGGCCGGCGGCGCCGCCCGTTACGCGCCGCCTGGGAGACTGGCGGCGCTGAACGGTTCCGACTTGACACTGCACTAAAACCTGTTAACTGCTTGGAATAGTTATTATAGCAAAATTTTCATTCAAGTGAGGAATAACCAAGGGCAGGAAGTATGTATGCTTGTGTGCGTACTGTGTAAGCCAAGAAACTGCATTAGCAGATACTCGCTAATATTAGATCCAGCCAAGTCCAAACGCATTCCAGGGGATATGTTTCTGATGGGTCAACAATATTTATCGTTCGAGGGCGGATACAGTTTTGACAATACAAAAAATATTTTTGCACAGCTCTATTCCTTGAATAATTCTCTTCAACGCCTCATTCCTAGTTAAGCGAATTAGCCCACCCTGATTGAATAAATAAGGCGACTTCGCCACAAGGTCGCGGAAAACCGACCGAAAACGGCCGCGCTCAACGTTAATTTGGGCATGCAGACTCTTAGAAAATCGCATTGGGCGGGTAGGGTTTCCCAGGTATTGGCTCCAAAACACCGTATTCGGCTCCCGAATACGTCCAAGTGACCCGCCTCGTTCCTAGTTAAGCTCTAATTAGATCAGGTGACTCACAAGGAGCGAAAAAGCGACAAAAAGCATGAATTTCCCTATGGCGGCGGGCTGCCGGGTTGCCAGACGGCGCACCGGCTATTTCCACTTTTGACACACCATGTTATTCCTTCTTGGAAGGCAGGACTTCTTGAACTTTTAGGGCCACACCGGTAATATCAAAGTTTCACCCATGCAATGGCTTGAAGCACGGTGCCGTCTGCCGCTGTTGCTGAAATATATTCATCTCCAACCCGGCCCATGTCTCCCCCACTGTCGCATGCGAGTAGACTGCAGCCCTCACCTTCAGCTGTATCCGGTTATTGAGCTGCAGGGTTCTCTCGTCCGTACTGTTGCTGTACTCGTAGGGACACTGGCCGTCAGAGCAGCGGCACAGGCGCTGTGACAGCTCCGGCTGCCAGAAACGTCTGTGTACCAGACTGCAGACGGAGGCAGCCGAGGGGCATGGCGGCAGGTCACTCTCGCGGGTCGTCTGAAACAGAACACAGAGGCAGGTCACCGTATAAGAACACCCGGCAGGTCACTCTCGCGGGTCGTCTGAAACAGAACATGGCGGCAGGTCACCGGGTCTAACAAAACACTGCGGCAGGTCCTGATCTTGCGGGTCGTCTGTAACAAAACTGGGCGGTAGGTCACTCTCGCGGGTTGTCTGAAACAGAATTCAGAAGCAGTTCAGTGGGTGTACCATACCACGACGGCAGGTCATCGGGTCTGGCAAAACATGGCGGCAGGTCACTGTGTGTAACATACCACGACGGCAGGTCACTTTCGCGGGTTGTCTGTACGGTGATAGGTTACCCGGCTTAACAGGAGACGGCACCAGCTCACCGTCCACAAGTCTTCACTCTTCAGCTTAGTTATTAACCCACGTTTCGGTATTTCCAGCTCTCGCGGTGAGTCATTTCTGAGTGATCTCCCCTCGCGACTGTGCCGTTTACACAGACCGGGATACAAAGTGGAGCGACATGCTGTTGGATGTTATTCATTCATCATTGGTTACGATGTTGACCCAGGACGGTGTTTGTGGGATACGTCGTTAATCACTGAACAGAAAGGCGAGTTCATCCAGTCGCTTTTGAAATTAGTGCCTCTCTTTGATTAGACGGTTAATGATATAAACAAAACATTGCTTGCTCCAAATGCCAATTAACGATTTTCGCGTTACAATTCCTCCTAAGGCTTTATTGTAACGATAAATACATGGGTCTATGAATGGAAATGTCATGATAGTATAATGAAATATCACCAAATATGAGGTCGTCACATGCCTAAATGATTGCTTATTCTTATGGGCATGCCTTGGGCTGATGTTCGCCAATCGTCAAAGCGAATCCATCCACGCGTTTTTCGGGAGAGAGCCTACTTAGGTATGGACAACAGTTGTGACGGCAGCAGCAATGAAGCTGTTGAGGAGAGTTAGAATCATCTCATGGCCGAGGCGTGGTGTTAGTATGCATTACAGATGCTATAAAAATAGCATTTGTAATATACATATGTAGTAGTCACTGGGCTAGTTTCATATAAGAAGCCGGACTCTCGTCTCCGTCAATTGGATTGGAATATTAGCTTCACAACGTTTCGACCAGTTACTTGTCCGGCCGAAACGTTGTGAAGCTAACATTCAAACTCAAGACGGGGACGAAAGTCCGACTACTGACAGTTGCAGAGGAGAGGGTCCGACACATCTCAACACACCGTTCCGTGCTTCTATCCCCAGGATACTGAAGTCCTTCTCCTCCACGCCGCAACCCCCTCCGGGCTGGACAGGCAACTTTATCTCATGCGGGCTGCTCCCTTGGAGCGGCATCGCTGCTCCCGAGGGAGCGCATCCCGTAGCCGGGTGCAGTGAGTGCCTTGGGGCTGGGTGGCCTGTCCTCTGGACGGGCTCAGCCCCGGCGACTCACTAGGGTGCCTGCCCAGACCAATGTCTCCACCTATATCCTATTATTCTCCCGGCTCTGAAATGGTCCCATTGGACCGAAAGGGCCTAACCCAACAAAACAAACAAACAAACAAACACATCTCGAGAAGTTGGGTACTAAATTAGCGACGAGGGCCAATCGCGCGACTCTGAATGTTTTCTATGTAATGTCAATGACATGGCCCTAAATGACAATTGAATCCGTTATTGCGCCTGATAAGCCGACATTGTTTTGCTCACGGTCCTCTGGCGGGTTCGTGCTGCTTAAAACTACAAGGATGAAACCAAGGTAATATACAAACACCTACCCATTCATCCCTCTCATTCCAAGCACCAGCCGGACATCGTCTGACTTAAGTTCATAGATTTAAAAGGGACAAAATTGATAAAATCAAATGACTGATGATAAATTTATTCGTCAACTTAGTCCCTCCTTCAAGGTTTCCTGTCCGCGGCTGACGGTCGCCCCACTTAGGCAGCTGCTGAGGACAGCTTTGATAAGAACATTGTTACTCTTGCCCTGATGACTGTTTATAGAGCACATGGTTGGGCTGTCTGTCCCATTGTCGAACGTCTGTCTCATGAGCCGGGCTGAGCTGCTGTGGCGCACCAGTCGGTGGTCGAATCAGTTCACTGCGCCTCTCCTTTATCCTCTCATCCGTCATCCTTTGTGGTCCTTCAATAGTTTGACTGAAAAGCGTCCAGCCAAAAACAGGCAAGATTTGTCACATGAGTGAATTAAAAAATTAATCTCCAGTAACGTCGCGAAATACCTTTCCCTCGTAGACAAAGTGAACTCCATGGAAGAGGCGTCCGTTCTGCGAGGGCCGTAGTCGGCCGTAGCCCGCCACTCCTACGGCCACGGTCAGCAGGAGCACGGCACTGACGGAGCACGGCCGGGCCATGGGGGCGTGCACCCTCCACTGAGGGGGCAGCCCGCCGCCGCCGACCGGGCGACCTCAGCGCCGCCACCGGCCAACTGCTGAACTACAACGTCCAGGGACCGGTCGCCTGAGATGAGACGATTTGTTCAACACGTTCTGTATCTGTACTGTTCTGTATCATATACATTATTATCCAATATCGCTGGCTACCGCCCAGCATACAATAGTCTTATGGCATATGGGATAATCTCCATGCCACATTTGTCTTGCAATGCTGGCGCCTACAGCTGGAGACTAGGTGTTCTGCGCCAGCTGCAACCGACAGTTAGTTTGGTGACCGGTTACAGATTATGCACTATGTAACTCAAGCACATTTACCTGATTTCAACACCGCCACATTGCCTTTCAATTATTCCAAAATTTAACTGCCCCGACTTTGGCGGTGGATCTTACTCTGGCCACTGAGCCGTACTACCGCTCCGTTTCATTTTCATTAATCAGCCTGACGCCGGCGCACTGTGGGGACTTTGCCCCTCCTAGCACGACATTACTCCTGCGGCGGTACGCCGCAGTCAGCTGATCGCCGCGGCGCCGGGCAGCGCGGCGGAGCGCTGGAAGCCACGCGACATCTTCTGCTTTGATGTCTCGTAGTAGCTGTTTGGGCAAAATTGGGCAAAAGATAAGAGTTTATTCCAATGCAGAATTTATGGGAGAATATTTTGATATGTGTTTCCACACGTAACCTCTGCGGCGGTACACCGCAGTCAGCTGACCGCCGCGGCGCCGGGCAGCGCGGCGGAGCGCTGGAAGCCACGCGACATCTTCTGCTTAGATGTCTCGTAGTAGCTGTTTGGGCAAAATTGGGCAAAAGATAAGAGTTGATTCCAATGCAGAATTTATGGGAGAATATTTTGATATGTGTTTCCACACGTAACACCGCGTAACTCACTTTGTAAGGCTATGATTTGCCGAGTCAAGTCTCCGAGACGAGTGGCATATTAACATTTTTTGTATTTCATTCAAAAATCATATCTTTGGATTATTTTTCGAACTTTTTATGCATATGCTCGTATTCCTCATTAAATACAGATTATAAAAACATGTCGCAACATCGAATTGGTGCTTGATTAAACGAGTGAGCAGGCGTTCCGTTGTCATGTTATTTTTCGCCCTTTCCTAGGAGCACGGTGCTAGTGAGCCCAACCCTTCACTTTGTGACGCATTTTGATGCATAAGTCATCATTTTTAAAGCGATTTAAGGTCGGATTCGGATACACTGGACAATTCTGAAAATAGAAAGAATATAAAGAAAGTGTAAATCAAAATACTCGTATTTGCCACTTATGTCGTGCTAGGATCGCAAACGTCCCCACGGTGCGGCGGTGACCGTGTGCTCCCGACTGCTGTCTGTCGGCCTATTTGTTTTAGGCTGATAAATATGACTGATCGCGCTCCGGGCCACGCCCATCGCTGATTGTGACGTCACTGTTCGGTGGTGATACACGCTCGGGCTCAGAAATAGTTGGTCAGCTGCCAGCAGCGTGAATATGGACGATGACGAACAGCTAATGGTATCAGTGACTGGACGATTTGACATATACGTATAATGATACCGCATAGTTACTTTTGTTTATACCTTAAAAATGGTGGAAAATGGTTTTTAAATGGAATAGTGTCCACTGTCCATTATAACTATCACTGGCTCTGGCGAATAGCGATGATTACAAGGCCGATAACTCTTGACTGTGTGACACGTTACAATGGATCGAGCTAAAGAACGGTGAAAGTTAAAATTCTTTGTTTTGAAAATTCAACATAGATCAAACACAAAATTTTGACATTTGAAACAATCAAATGTCAAACTGACCAGGTAAAAGGCAAAAAGGACCTTGTAGTTCGATTGCATACGTGAACGTTTTCAATCTCTAACAAAACGGTGCTACATCTTTGTCGAATGTTCCCATCCAGGTTTGACATTTCCATCGTGTTCTTCCCTCGGCAATCAGCAGCCTGATGTTCGTTGTGTCTCCACGTCGCCTCGACAGTCGACATGCGTCTGACACTCCCCGGCCATCAGCCGACTGCGTGTGTCACTGTCAGCGGCCGCGAACACCACGTCTTCCGCGGTATCTCTCTCGCGTCTCTATCGTGTGTCGGGGTCATCTGTCACTGTCGCCTCTGGCCGCGCCGCCCGCCAGGTCACTGGGTCGTCGAGGGACCGTGTCGGCGTGCCGGCCGTCCCCGGGGCGGGCGCTGGCCCGCGGGGCCCGCCGGACCTCAGCGCGTCGGCGCGTCGCTGGCGACTCGCGCTGTCGCCACTGCCGCGCCGCCGCTCGCCGCACAGCCATTAGCCCGGCGGCGGCGTCTTTAGTAAGGCGCGCCAGGATTGCCGCCGGCTCGCCAGACCGGAATAGACGGCCGGCCGGAGCCTGTCGGGTGTTGGTGGCGCGGCCGACCGGGCTGCCCAGAGTGGTGTCCACCGGCAAGGTTGACAGTGGCTCCGACCTGACCGAGCTGATGGAGAATAGTCACCGCTTGGGCCACACAGCGGTATTGGCCTTACCTGATCGATGTGGCGCACACAGCCTCGCTGACGTATCTAACTAACGGAGACGGAGAGCTGTATTCATAGCCTCTATGACTCGTCTTTCGTATAACAAATTATTATGTGAACAAAACGAGCAACTGAACATCATCAGCTTATAACGAGGAGCGTCACCATTCTCGCGATTAACCCTCGCATGTGTAGGGGGGGGGGTCGGATGGACCCCCCCCATGGTTTTTCGCAAATAACTCGCGTAAAAAGCGGTCGATCGCGACGAAACTTTCAGTACCCTCGCATTGATCAATTTTACACCTACCCTGAAAATTTCATGACCCTGACCCAAATGACCTTTGACCTGTGACCTCTTTTCCGAGACCATGTTTGGCCGGAATCGCGATTTCGCGTATGTCGGCTCGCACTAGCCGCGTGTTTGCAAGCTTTTCGTGGTTTCAAACGTTCAAACATGTGATTTGATGTTACTCCCGTGTGTGTCAAGGTCACCTGAAGGTCAGGTCAGGTCATTGACCTTTGGTGACCTCGGGTGACCTCGGGTCACTTTTTCGAGTTTTACATGTTTCTAGGCTAGTTTTTGGAGCTGAATTCGAATTTAGCAACCATTTGAACATTTACGAAGTAGTTTTGGTGACTTCGTAACATGTTACGAAGCTGTCAGAGGCGGTTGACACGTACTACGAATACCCGTCACGACGCCTACTGGTTGACCTGACCTGACCTGACCCGACCTGGTCTAAATGCTTCAAGACATCATCTGTGATCAAAACTAACACGATATTCGTGATCAGCACCCCGAAAAACCCCT
This sequence comes from Amphibalanus amphitrite, assembly GCF_019059575.1. NCBI lineage: Eukaryota > Metazoa > Arthropoda > Thecostraca > Balanomorpha > Balanidae > Amphibalanus > Amphibalanus amphitrite. The sequence continues at coordinate 845,675 of NW_024881562.1, forward strand.
TAGCAACCACACTTTACGACTTTCTAACAGGTCCCGATTTTCCCGACTTTGGGTCATTGACCTGACCTGGAAGGTCAACCAATGACCTAGGACCTTAAAATTGGGTATCATCGGCTTCCTCTCGTCACGGGCAACACGCTCGCTTTTTCCGCGAAGCTCTAGCTCGATCAGGGGCCAAACGGCAAGGGGGGGGGGTCCAACCGACCCCCCCCCTACACATTAGAAGCTGGCAAACGCCGCACACATGCGAGGGTTAAATCATATACATACGTAACATGAAAGAAAGAATGGATCCCCGCGAATTCGTTCACTCTACTACGCGTTCGACCTTCAACCAACGACAAAAGTCTCACACATTGAAAGTGATACTGATGAGTCGTTACCAAGAGGTCATCCCGTCTCGACAAAACTTCAGCAAGCGTACCTTCCTCTAGATTTCGGTTCGATGAGTCACTAAAGATGTCGATCGTTGGAGCATAATCTTGCCCGCCCCTCGCCGTCGGTCTGTCTGAACATGTGTCAGTCGCCGTTGGCGTGGCAGTTGACCGACAATGACCATCCGCAGCCAGGAGTGATATGTGTGAGGAGCGACAACTCAGCTGTAGAACAACAGTAACCAGCAGTTACCGACAATGATCAAACGGAAAGTTTCTGCGTGAAGGTAGACTGTACCGCAAAACACACGCCTGAAGGCAGACTGTACCGCACAATACGCGCCTGAAGGCAGACTGTACCGCACTATACGCGCCTGAAGGTAGACTGTACCGCACTACACACACATCGCCCAAACGCTTGAATATAGAGTGCAAGTACCGCGTCCGCATAACAGCACATCCGTGGCATCCATGAAGGAAGGCTGTGCCGCACAACACAACCATGAAGGTAGGCTGTAGGTACACGCGCCTGAAGGTAGACTGTACCGCACTGCATACGCCTGAGGGTAGACTGTACCGCACTACACGCGCCTGAAGGTAGACTGTACCGGCACCGCACTACATACGCCTGAATGTGTAGACTGCATACAACATTACACTACACACACCTGAAGACAGACTGTACCGTAGTACACACACCTGAAGGTAGACTGTACCGCACTACACACACAAACGACGGTAGACTGCACCGCACTACACAATTCTTAACGTATGTAGACTGCCCCGCACTACCCACCGCTGAAGGTAGACTGTACCGCACTACACACCGCTGAAGGTACTAGTAGATTGTACCACACCGCACAACCTTGAAGTTAGACTGACCGCACTACACACGCGCATGCAGTACACAAACCTGAAGGTAGACTGTACCGCATTACACAACCCTGAAGGTAGACTGTACCGCACTACACAACCCTGAAGGTAGCCTGTGCCGCACTACACACACCTGAAGGTAGACTGTACCGCATTACACAACCCCGAAGGTAGACTGTACCGCACTGCACAACCCTGAAGGCTGAAGGTAGACTGTACCTACCGCACTGCACACACCTGAAGGTAGACTGTACCGCACTGCACACACCTGAAGGTAGACTGTACCGCACTGCACACACCTGAAGGTAGACTGTACCGCACTGCACAACCCTGACGTTAGACTGACCTCACACAACACACACGCATGCAGTACACAAACCTAAAGGTAGAAGGTACGGCAGACACACTCATGAAGGTAGACTGTACCGCACTGCACACAACTGGAGGTAGACTGTACCGTAATACACACCGCTGGGCACTGAAGGTGGACTCAAGACTGTACCGCACTACACATCTGAAAACAGACTACAGCACTTCATTTAAATGCTACACCGTGCTTTCCCTAAGTCTGGTGCGCTCATAATTGCTTATCGAACATTTCTACCGAGACCTATAGTTAGGCCGTCGAAGTAGAGATTTGTTGTCGGCCATCAGTGAGGATAATATCGTCACGAGCCTCTTGACTGAGTTGACTCCGCCTGTATCGCGCTGGTTTGCGACTAGGAGCCTGCCAGGCTTGGTCGGACGGCTGAGAAAAGGTTCCGGTTCCGGGGCCATCGCCAGTCCGTTCAAACGTGTCCGAATTAGCGGGTGGGACGTCAGGGCATCCCTTTTCCCTAGACAGTTGGAGTACAGCGGCAGAAAAGAGACGAGTCGTAGTGAGGACCGACCACCCCGCGGATCGGCCTGGGCAGGTGGTGTGGGGCTGGGGCAGACCGTGCTGTCCGTTCAGCGTTTATTGACGGACTAGGCGGTGTAGCTGTGCAGAGCCTCCCCGTTCTGGATGACGGTTCAGACGCATTTATATAGTGCCCACGTTGTATGGCCAGAGTATCGAAAACTTTGAAAGTCTTGCGAAAGAGTGGGCTTTTTATATCCGTCGCAAAAGAGGTAGCTACGCCATACCTTACGATCGGGTATATTTGTTTACCATATTGCCAAATGTTCGATAGCAGAGCGCATTGGAGATAACAAAGCCATCTGTCAAATCACCCGTCATTGTATTGGACGTTATACTGGTAAATCAAAACAAGCAGAGTTGCCTCACACGCCGGCCGCGGGACAGCCTGGAAAATAGGTGCCAAAGCCCCGCGGCCCAACAACCAGCATCTCAAGCCGCGTCCTTGGACTGCACACAATGCACGCGCCTCACAATCATACGATAAAATGTCCATCGGACGTAACAAAACGTCTGCCGGCCAGCAGCTGGGGCGCAGACAAGCTATCACATTATCGAACTAACGGACGCACAGTGCGACCGACTGGCGCTAAATTATAGCAAAAATTAACATCAGGCATACGTCCTGTCATTTCCATTGAGGTCAGACCGCACTGTTCAAAATATCGACTTCTTCCTGCCTGGCAGTGAGCACGAAAAGAGCGCGGCGATTACTCGCATAAGGTATGTACGACATGGTCATACTGCGAAGTCGCGTATATCGGCGCGCGGGATGGGCCTGCTGGCTCACTTCTTCCTCCATCCGTGTTTCCGCCGTTCTTGAAACTTTTCGCGCCACTCGCGTCGTCTCTCCATATATTTTTCGCGCCACTCGCGACTCTGTTCGCGGAATTCCTCTCGTCGGTCCTGGTACATGTCTCTCATCTCTTGTCGCGACGGTACCGGCTTGATGTAGCCTCGCTCACTGAGGAACTTTATGGAGTAGGTAGTGCCACCTGTTGGACAGAAGAGGAAGTGTAGGTTACTAACTACAACCGCTAGTCGACATCGGGGTATCTAATCTTTGGTCAACATGATAGCGACGTAGGCCGTGCAGGCGATTCAGTTTTATGACGCTGCTGTAAACAAACAGATGGCTCAGAGCCACCTCACGGTTAGGCAAAGATGATGAAAATCCTAATAAAACTAGCTGCGGTAGCTGATTAGTAACCATCGTATCACTCTCCACTTGGTATCCCTGTCATCTTGAGCCAGCGACAAAGTGCTCTTCACGTCACTATTCCTCACCTAAGGACGTTCTTATCGACCCATCCAGTCGCACCTACCCAGAACGGCTGCGTACCTAACTAGCACTTACTCACGGTGAGTGCGTAACTAACACACTTACCCAGTGTGACGGTGTACCGTGCCGGCGTGGCCAGCTTGTAGAGCGCGTACGCCACGGCGATGTGTCCAGCGGCCGAGTTACGCAGTTTGTCTGTGATGGTCTGACTGAAACCCCACGATTCGAGGATGCCGGCCACGTCGATACCACTGCCAGGGAGAGAGAGATAGCGTCAGTAAAGGCGGCTCGGCAGACACGGTTGAGGTGCAAGGATGGGATGGTGTGACCTGTCTGCTACGATAGCTCACGCACTGGTTAATGGTGAATGGGTGCAAAGTTAAGAGCTAAGGAGCAATTTATTCAGCATCTCTGACTACCTCGATGGACAATGGACATACATGAACTGACTTACAATCGGAAGATAAGTGTAGATTGGTAGCAGTGACATCATTGATACGTTATCGCTTCTCAATCTGCTCAATCAGATAATGACCCATCCACAGACAACCACAGGGCTGCGAAGTGTATGTCAGAGTAACTACGCTCGACGTTCTCACCTTTTCGAGGCGTAATAGAAGGAGCCGAACCAGACTGCTGACGTTGCCAGATGGACGGGAACCAGCACATACCAGTAGTCCTTGTACATCTGCTTGAACCGTTTGAAGATGCTCGGCTTCTCCGGCGGAGGATCGTCGCCCTTGTCCGTCAGAGAGCTGGTCTTCCTCACATGGTGAGATGAGGAGGTGGCCAACGGTCGCGCGCCGGCACTCGCCATCTCGAATATAGACAGGCGGGACGATAGCGGCGAGATGGGACCGCGTGGCAGCCACCTGGTGGCTGTCAGAGATACTAGTGGTTCGGCTGATGGGCGCCGAGCACTCAGGGCGCTCACGGAGCAGAGGTGCAGGGTTCTGTTGTGAATGGCAAGCTGTCGCCAGCAGAATCGCAGAGCCAGACCGCCTGCAACAGACGGAGACAACATTAGAACGGGGAGCAGGTGCGAGCACTTAACAAAAGACAGGCCGCTCGGATGTTCACAAAAAAAAAACACAGACCAAGCCGAGACTGACACCAATATCACTCGTCCGCAGCAGCTTGAGGCGAATTACCAGTTTTTTTTTTTCTATAAGCAAGTTCGACCATAACGTGATTTAGCAAGCATTTTTGATTTACGCAAAAATACTCTTAAAATAACGGCTTAGAGCATTCACCACCGGGATGTCATACCTATCTTTACACAAGAGCATCTGATTTTGATCCATGATCATTTCATGGCCCGGGTTGCTGACAGTTCTCACCACTTTATCACTAACGCTAAGTTGCACAGCTTTGACATATTTGAGGGATTGAAAACGTCATGAAAGCTGGTTCTTGAAAAAGATGAGAGGGCTACAGCCATTGGCTACAGCGCAGAATCAAATGACGTACTTTTTCACTGTCAGTCCGCTGATGCTGTTGCTTGGTTGCAAAATGCCAGCTGTTTCACACTTCTTGAACACATGTAAAAACTATGGGAGTTGTACCGTATAACACGGCCTTGGGTGACAGATAAAAGTGTTAACCTCATTTTCAAACTACGTTTAACTTTTACACAAAGTAAGCGAGAAAGACAGCCCTCTCTTTCAGCGTTTAGTTGCTTTCATTGACGTGAACTCCTAATGAATTATGAAAATGACGTTCGTTATAACTACACCAAGAAAGAAGCATCCTTATTGTTTATGCTGTCTATTTTGCACATAATCGATCGGTCATATGTTCAATGTCGAGCTATAAAACAGACCCCGCGATAAGTTGCGATGTTGCTTTGAATAGGCGAAACGGCGGCGATTGTTACAAACTGGCCAGATGTGGTCCCATTTATTTCAGCATCGTGCTGCAATGCTTCGATCAACTGTGAAAGAACTACCGCACAAAAGCAAGAGCCTACCAGCAATTACAATGGCCACCAGTCCCGCCAATATGTCTCAAGGACCAGACATCACCTCTATCCTCTTTAATAACGTTTAAACACTGCACATGCATGAGGAACAAAAGGCCGGACTGGCATTCAATAAGAAAATGTCTGGCGGTGAACGATGGGCTGAGCGCACGAGGCATGCATGCTGAAGACAAAGGCTGGTTAGATGATGGCTACCATTATTGCCCGAGACAAGTTCATAAGACACCATGGGATCCCTACCACAGACAACCAAAGAAGTTTAGTTACGACGCAATAACTCAATGGGAAGCCATGTCACATGGAAGGGGTAGACGCAGGGCGTCTTTGACCCGTCCCGAGGCCAGGCTCGTTTCACGTACCGTTGGCTGGATTGTGCCGGACGGCGGCTAGGGCGAGTGCGGCGCCGCGCGCGGGGCCGGCCGTGAGGGCCGCCATCGGAGCGCGGCCGCGTGCGAGCCCTGGTGGCACACAGACAGACGGTCCGGCGGTGAGCAGACCTGGCGGCAGAGAAACGATGCCGCCGCCCGACCCACCCCCACACAGACAGACCCACAGAGCTGGGAGGGTGTTACATAGTCCCACAGACAGTCCCACACCCCTGGTACACACAGTCCCACAGGATTGAGAAGAGCTTGCTGTTGAGAGTGTTGAGTTGAGTTGAGCCTGCTGTAGTTGAGCCTGCTGGATTGGGCCAAAAAGGCGGAACGGAAGGCAGGAGTCGCCAGTCATTACAACAGTCGGATACATAAGTCGCCCATGATGACGCCGGATGAATGTACACGCACCCGCAGTCCCACAGCCCTGGGAGGATGATACACAGTCCCACAGAAATGGGACACAGTACACAGCCTTGGGGGAGGTGGCTCCCATCGAAATATATTCCCCAGGCGACCTAGGAAGAAAAGATCTAGGAGTCCTAATAATAATAATAAAAAAAAAACGGACGGGAGATCCTGGGACGACTGGGCTGCGGGTCAGCGGGTTGGTTAGGACGAGCCAGGGATGATTGACAGGGCGGCTGTAAGGACTGACAAAAGGTCAACCACTAGGAGGCTAACACTAGAAGGGGAAGTAGGTAGGTCATCATAAGCAGAGCTGATTGGAGGGATCGAGTGAAGAGAACGACAAGGTCAGATAGGAGGTCGACAAGAATACAAAGAGTCCTGCCATCACTTGCTGCTAGTTGAGCCTGCTGGATTGTGAAAAAAGGCGGAACGGAAGGCAGGAGCAGCCAGTCATTACAACAGTCGGATACAGAAGTCGCCCATCCATGACGACGCAGGATGAATGTACACGCATCAAAACACAAATGGACATGAAAGATGCAACGAACGTGGGACGATAAGAAGCTAAAAGTGTACCGCCAGTTACATCATATGAATTATGATGAAATGAATTAAAGGAATGCGGTGTGATATCATGCAACAAACACAAGATCAGGAGTGTCGTCAAATAGAGTTGAGACAGAAAGGACCTATGACTGCGGAAGAGACAAATATCAACACCGACTTTAAGCTCGAGTTTAACAGCAATGATCCTAACGAAAAATATTAGGAAAGAAAAAAGTAACTGTTGCTAATGTATATCCAGCGATTTTGCGCGGGTGTCGCTGTCTCATAATTGATAATCACTGACTGAAAGATGGATACAGCTGAAGATCAAACCAGAAGGCGAAACAAGGAAGGAAATGCCTGGGAGGTGTAGTTTTTCATCAGCGTACGAAGTGCTACACATGCAACATAAATAAGAGGGGATACACAGAATAATTGCTAGCAGTGATCTTACCGGCATCTAGCAAAATATTCATGCCTGGCGTAGACGATACCACTCGGCTCAGCTCTCTCCATTTTATTTGGCCCATGGCTTACCCATGCACCATACTGATTCAGCTATATGTGGGCCGCAAATCAAAAGACAGCATCGAGAGATACAGTGATTTTACGCCTCATCTTACGCCTTGAATCTGAGCAATGCACAGTTACATATTTGAAATTACCCATTTACCTGATCTTACGCCCTGAATCTGTGCAATTAGCGATGATTTGAAGTTACCTATTCACTTTTCGAGGTCACTGAGAACTGCCAGAAATTTCGAAGCACTAGTATTAATATGAAAATCTACATTATATGAAAATTTACACCAGAGAAACGACCTTGTGACGATCTTTCGAAGACAAAGCGAAGAATGATGCCAATTACATTAACGAGCAATCCATTGTTGGTCATTACTGTGAACATTTCATCAATGCATAGGGTGTTCAAACGTATATTGGCTGCGTACATCGTTCATGAACTTTCCTTGAGAAGTAAAAAATGGTCGGCATAATACAGGTAAACGCGTCAAAATATGTGAACGATGATCATTACTTTCCGATCAGATTCAGAAAAAAAATATCAAAGACATGCTAGCTACTTAAAAACAATGCCACGAAGCACTGCGTTTGACGCATCATTCCATTTACTTTAACATGCGACCATGACACAAATGAATTGTCAAAACATTGAAAAGAAGGGATTACAGACCTTTCAATACAAAGTAAGCGAGTTACGAACGATCCCAATAACCGAAAAAATGAAGCGACTACCTTTTGATGACATGATCGAGTGCTGACTGCAGCAACCCTCGTTGGAAATTTAGCATTGGTATAACAATCCTATCGGATGCCGATTTAAATCGTCCCCGGACGAACACGAAACACGCTGAACAGTTTACAAAACCCTACTTTCCACGATGGCTTTTGTTCATAGGCGACTTTAAGATTAGCATAGCTACCTAACTAATAATTATTAGTTAGGTAGCTATCGACTCAATTATAATTGAGTCGCTTATGAATAAAGGCCAGTATTCCTGACAACTTCACAACTATCCACACTAGCACTAAGTAGGGTGGCTGTTTCAACCAGGTCTCCGGCCTGGACATCGCGGCCTGGACAAAAGAAACCCTACTCTGATGGACCAGGGCGCAGCCTGCCGCCAAACGGGTGCCTCTCCCGCCCGCCATCCCACGCAGCACCCCCGGCCACCGCGAGCGACCACTACCGCTTAGAAGTCGCGCCGGTGGTAGCGATCGGGATCGACGTACGAAGTGACCACCACGCGACTGGCGAACTTGCGGCCCGTCAGCTGCTGCTGCGCCTTCTGGCAGTCGAGCACGGAATTGAACTCGACAAACACCTTGCCAAGACCGGGCACCTCCACACCGTCGATTGGACGCGGGATCTCGATACTCTTGACCACACCGTACTTGTTGCATTCAAGCTTGATGTCCTCGACGATGTCCTCGTACTCTTCGTCGTCGCGCAGCTCGTCCGGAGTGACCATGTTGAGGAGACAGAGGACTTCAGTGGCCGGGCCGGCGCCGCCCGACACCTGCTGCAGGCCCGGCACCTGGATCTGTACCGGCGCCATCATGCCCGAGTTCTTGGAGCCGACGTTGGCGCGCTGAACAATCAGCTTCTTGTCGCCCAGCTGCATGCCGTTCAGACCCTGGATCGCCACCTCTGTCAGCGACAGGTCAGCGTACTCGCAGAACGCAAAGCCCTTACTAAGGCCGGTGCCCGAGTCCTTGACCAGGTTGAAGGCGCGCAGCTGGCCGAAGGACATGAGCAGCTCCTTGACCTGGTCTTCGGTGAGATAGGTGGGCAGGCCGCCGCAGAAGATTTTGTGCGGCGAGTCGGGCACCACGGTCGAGATGACACCCACCACGCCCGGCACTGAGGAGGCCGGTCCGTCCGTCAGGCCCGGCATCGGCTGGTAGTCGTGTGGCCGGCGGATCTTCAGGCTCTGGCCCTTCAGGTTGATGCCGTCAAACGCCACTGCCTGCGTACACTCGTCAATGGAGCGGAACTCGAGGAAGGCAAAGTTTTTGTCCAGGTTAATCTGACAGGCGAGCACTGGGCTACCGGCCGCCTGCGCCAGGCCGCTCAGATGCATCTGCTGGTTGAAAAACTCCATCATCTCCTCCTCAGTGACGCCGAAGGGGATGTTGCCGACGTAGAGGCGGCGCGCCTGACGCGTCACCGACGAGCCCACCACGGAGCTGTTGAGCGGGTCGGGCGCCGTGTTGGTCGGGATCTGGCCGGCTGCCTGCATCGCCTTGTACTGTACCGGCGAGATGTGCTCGAAGCCCGGCGGCGGCACGTCCCAGTACTTACTCGGCTTCTTGCGCGTCAGCTTGGTGACGGCCGTGGCGCCGCGGTCGTCGCGCGGAGAGCGGTCCCGCCGGCTGTCGCGCTTGTCGCGGGACCGGGAGCGCCGGCGCCTGTCGCGGTCCCGGTCCCTGGAGCGCGAGCGGCGCCGGTCGCGGTCGCGGTCCCGACTGCGATCGTCACCACCCATGGCGCTGAGCTGACCTGTGAGCTGGGTGGGAGCGGCGCTGCTCCGCTGGCGCCGGCCGGCTGAAAGGCTGCTGCTGAAACTGCTGTGGGCTCGGTCTGCTGCGCCTAAAGGAGAAATTGAGACCCCGTTGCAATGCAGACCTACAATAGCAGACAGCCAGAGCATACAGCAGACATGTGTAGGGGTGGACAATAAACAGGGGCAGAGAGTTCAGAGCTGGAAAAGAGGGGCAGATGAAAGACACTAACTCTTGCATCTGTCCTGCTGATGTCCTGCATATGTTCCATCTGCATTAACAGCTACACATATACAACATGAAATGTGTCCAGCACATTTTGTTTTTAGTTCAAAAATGTTTTGGAACATGTGAAAACAATAACAACTTGGTAAATCATTGGATGTACCTATGTGCTTTAAAGTTAGCATGTAAGTGACCATAGGCCATTTTGTTTTTAGTTCAAAAATGTTTTGGAACATGTGAAAACAATAACAACTTGGTAAATCATTGGATGTACCTATGTGCTTTAAAGTTAGCATGTAAGTGACCATAGGCCATACTAATAGTAATATAGATTAACTGTGCACTGTGCAGAGTGAATGCAAACTGTGCATAGTCAAACAACTTAACAGTGGAGGGAGAGATTACAAAGAAAAAAATAAGAAAAAAATATGAAATATTACTGGTCATAATGCCATTGGCCTATTGCCAGGATTTTTTTGTACGGTTCTCCAGGGTATTAGTCGTAGGTCGCTCGGCGAGCGGGAGGGCAACCAGTTCCGCCCCTGTATCGCGTGACCCCTTGCTCCGCCCAGTTACGCACGAGCGTACTCCACGCCGCGTAGTAGCGTGGGGAGGGGAGGGTTAGAATGGTGGCATGTGTAGAGGCTAGAACCGGTTTCCACCGCCATGCCACCGCCCAGCGACATGGAGCGGGGTCGGTGACCAGGGCGCAGGGAAAGGTCAGAGGTCAGCTATAACGTAGAACTTTGTGTCTCTCTCCCCTCCGCGTGTAACGACCGCACGACAGCGGCCGGCCGCCGCGCCGATCAGGCTAGACATGTCAAGGTCACCCGCAGTCAACGGGCACAGAGGGTTGGTCGAGTGCGCGTCCGTGGCTGACGACAGTCTCGACCATGTGCTATGGTGCCGATAGACTAGCGTGGGTTATAAGTTTTTGTTCAGGCTGCTGGGGTGTATCATCTTGATATGATGCTTTGTAACATGTATGATACGCAACCTCGCTGGCAGTGGCCGAGAGGAGGGGGGGAGGCGGGTGCCGCCTCCACATGTTCATTTTTGTTGATAGCTGCGAGAGCTGAAATTTTGGCAAGCCTGACCTTTGGTTCAAGCTGAATTTTTATGACAGCAGCTGTATTTTCACCCTCGCCCATATTGGTGTTTTGCCAGCGTCTATCGTAAAGAGGGGGATGAGGGTCCGTTGGACCCCTTTGCCGTTCAGCCCCTAATCGAGCTAGAGCTTCGCGAAAAAAGAGCGTGTTGCCCGTGACGAGAGGAGGCCGATGATACCCAATTTTAACCCTCGCCGGCACAGGGGGGGTTGATGCAGCCCCCTAAGGTTTTTCGCGAATAACTCGCGTAAAAAGCGGCCGATCGCGACGAAACTTTCAGTACCCTCGCATTGATCAATTTTTACACCTACCCTGAAATTTTTTTGACCCTGATCTAAATGACCTTTGACCTGTGACCTCTTTTCCGAGACCATGTTTGGCCGGAATCGCGATTCGGCGTATGCGGCTCGCATTCGCCGCGCGTTTGCAAGCTTTTCGTGGTTTCAAACGTTCAAACATGTGATTTGATGTTGCTCCCATGCATTAGGGTGGGTGTCAAGGTCACCTGAAGGTCAGGTCAGGTCATTGACCTTTGGTGACCTCGGGTGACCTCGGTTCACTTTTTCGAGTTTTACATGCCTATAGGCTAGTTTTTGGAGCTGAATTCGAATTTAGCAACCATTTGAACATTTACGAAGTAGTTTTGGTGCCTTCGTAACAAGTTACGAAGCTGTCCGAGGCGGTTGACACGTATTACGAATACCGTCACAACCCCTACCGGTTGACCTGACCTGACCTGACCCGACCTGGTCTAAATGCTTAAAGACATCATCTCTGATCAAAACTAACACGATATTCGTGATCAGCACCCCGGAAAACCACATAGCAGCCGCACTTTACGACTTTCTAACAGGTCCCGATTTTCCCGGTTTTCGGGTCATTGACCTGACCTGGAAGGTCACCCGATAACCTAGGACCTTAAAATTGGGTATCATCGGCTTCCTCTCGTGACGGGCAACACGCTCGTTTTTTTTTTCGCGAAGCTCTAGCTCGATCAGGGGCCAAACGCGAGGGGGGGATCGTACCCCCCCCCCTTGTGCCGTCGAAGGACTCAAAATGGCCTGTGCCGGCGAGGGTTAAGGTCCTAGGTCATTGGTTGACAGGTCAATATAACTCAAAAGTCGGGGAATCGGGACCTGTTAGAGCTTCGTAAAGTGAAGCTGTTATAGGGTTTTGCGGGGTGCTGATCACGAAATTCAAGTAAGTTTTGATCACAGATGATGTTTTCGTGCATTTAGGCCAGGTCGGGTCAGGTCAGGTCAGGTCACATGTTACGAGTGAACCAAAACTACTTCTTAAATGTTCAAACGGTTTCTAAATGCGAAATCAACTCCAAAATCTACCCTAGAAACATGTAGAACTTGAAAGAGTGAACAAAGGTCATCAAAGGTCAGTGACCTGACTGATCTTCACGTGACCTTGATACCCACTAGAATCCATGCGATCAACATCCTTTCACATGTTTGTTCGCTTAAAGCCACAAAAAGACAATAAAACGCGTTCTACTCGAAATACGCCAAAACGCGATTCCGGCCAAACATGGTCTCGGAAAACAGGTCACCAGTCAAAGGTCTTTTGAGTCAGGGTCATGCAAATTATAGGGTAGGCGTAATATTGAATAACTCGAGGGTACTGAAAGTTTCGCCGCAATCAGCCGCTTTTTGCGCGAGTTATTTGCGAAAAAAAACTGAGGGTAGGAGGTCTGTTCGACACCCTCCTACAAGTGCGAAGGTTAAGGTCAGGCCGTTGACCAATGGCGTCAAAAGTGAACCTCTGTAAGGCCCCAAAATGTCGCGACGTCGCAGCACCCTTCGTGCCAGGGGACTTTTCAACGGGGAATGAAGCTTATATGATCTAGTACTATCTCCCAGAGGCCTCACAACTTGTATGTAGCTATTTCGTATTTTTCTTAAGAGTCACCTGAAGTCAGGTCGGTCACGCAACCTCACGATTATTAATCAATTGGGAAATATGAAAACTGTTATTTTGGCGCCGGGAGCCATCTAAAGCTGTCTCAAGCGCATGAATTCGCGATTTTATACAATTTTTGCAAGCCCAAGCATTCACTTTTCCACTCTTAAGGTTAGGCGACTTCATTTATAACGTCACTAAGGTCACAGGAGATTTCACCAAAAAGTCCCGATCAAATTGAATTGAGCTAGCGAGTCGGGAAGCCACCAGTGGACTTGTAAGGACCTACCGCATCGAAGAAGCGATATGACCTCCTTGAGTCAGCCTCGTGGCCTGAGTGGCTCTGCCCTGACATGACCTGAGGTAAACACCTTAAATTGACCTCAACAAAAACAAAGCGTAAACTATTCGACGCGTTTGAGCATGCAAAACTCTTGGCTCTGTAACCACTTAAGGTGAAGTTGTTTACCAAAAACCGATCCCGCGACTTGGAGCACTTATACTGACCTCAGAGTTTATCGGTGGACCTGAGACATTCAACTCGGGTACCAGTTGCTGCATCTCATACGACGCACGCGCTCAGTTTTATCCGCAAGGCGCTAGCTCAATTAGGGCCAAAAAGACAGAGAGGGGTCGTAATCGCCCCCCCCCCCTGGCCTCGGCCGGGGTATATGCAGAAAACCCAAAATTCCGTTGAAGGTTAAGCACTGAAGTGATATATTATGAAGCGAGAAGGTATAGGTAAAAACAAGTATGCACACGAACGGATGTGAATTAAACTGTGTTTGAGGTATGCCTTTTTTATTACACGTTCGATTTGCTTTAGTTATTGGTAAGAACAGATACAACCAAGAAGAGCGCCCCTGAAGAAAAGGTGGCGCACCGGATGGGTGCGATTTTAAGGTCCAAGGTCAGTCGGGGACCTGTAAGTTCGGATCAAGCGCTGCATGTTAGGGTTAAAACTTAATAAAAAAAAAATGGGAGCAAACAAGCATCCCGATATTGGCAGCATCGTCATGCTTTGTCACGGCACTCATCCACTCCCTCGGCCGAAATATTAGTTCCTTTTTGTATGAGTTCTGGCATAATCCCGCACATTATGCTGCATGTTGTTTGCCATGAAAAAACAATGCATGTTCAGCTACGTTCTACGCAGTACGCACTAACCTAACCACCATCCCATCATCCACCACTAGCCACCATCCCGTTCTGTGATCCGTTCCACCCCACACGAATCAGCCGAGATACTAGTCAGTCGGGCTGGCGCTATCCTCCCCTCCCTTCCTGACTGCATAGCGCTAAAACCCAGAGCCGAGACTTCCCGAGCGCGACCTCTGACCCCACGCGGTCCGAAGGGTCGGCCGATGCCTAAGGGCGCGCCGCGCGCCGGCCACCCGGATAGCCTCTGCCGAGTCCCCTTCCATACACCGTTTACTACGCGCTCGATTCATTCATGATTCTGTGTTTCCGCGTCCCTCTCGCTAGGTGGCACCATGGATGTCATAGGCGATCCCAGGAAGATTGCGGCCAGAATACCCCAAACGGCAGAAAATGAGGTTTTTGGTGGATATCTCGGAAAGTATTTGGCATACAACGATGAAATTTCACAGTCTCGTGGTAAATGTGCATACACATAATCCGGGTTGATACTTATGCATTTAAACATTATATAGGACCAGATATGTCCGAAAAAGCAAAACCAACAAGACTTTTACTGGAGAGCCGTACAATAGAGTTTACACAAAAAATATCCAATTTTCCTTGTCACTGGCCTGCTAGTAAATAAGTGAGTATAGTAACCAAGGGTTGCAAGAAATAAATGAGCTAAGGCTGACACTTTTATTGGTGCAATTTTAAATCATTCAGGCTTTGCATACCATACTTTGCATTCAGAATAACAATATCAATCAAACTGATGCAATTTTAGCAATTTCCTGTTGCAATACTGATTACCACTTGTAATACCTTATTGGAAACAAAACATGAAATTACTTGACAGAAAATATGCAAACATGTGTATGATTCTTATTTCTTAATAACATCCTTGACATGAGCCATAAAGTGGAAACAAAAACAATAAAGGGCTGGCAGTGAAGAAACTTTACACAAAACATCCCAAAACAACTGCTTTTTGCAGCAGACTTAAAGAAAAAGAAAAAACTAAAAAAATGTTTATGACACAATAGTGCAAATGATCTAATAAAATGAATATATAAGCAAATACACTGTTGAAAACCTTTGAAAGTACACAGTTAAATGAAAAAACTGTTGATGGCTGTCATCAGTTGTCACTCTTCAGTAATGTGCTGTGAGATACAGAAAGCTTTCCCATGGCTCACTGGTCAGCATGCATTTTCTTTGTTGCAAATACCATTTAGCCTATTTCACCAAGATCATGATGAAGGTTAAGAGTTAAGACACCAAGTGAAAACATCATACTGGTACCTATTGCTATTGCACCAGTCTTTAACTCACATTGACATCTTACAGAAAAGCTTGCCTTCCCTCATAATTCCATTGAAGGAAACATACCACTTTTAACATGCAGTTAGTGGGAGTTTTGTAAATTGCACCAAGACTAGCACAATTCTGAAGCTTTTACACCCCAACAACAACCCTAGCAGAATATATAAATTTTGGTGCTGAAATCATTCCTCAGGCCTCAGTCTTCAGTTGTAGGTAAGGTTAGGTCAGGCGTTCAGTTATTTTGTTCTGTGACGCCTACTATTTGATGAAAACTTCTATAAGCAAAATTTGGGTAAATATTTCAAGAACTGACGAGTCTAGAGACTTTTTCCAAAAGGGTGGCAGCACCTGAGACGCCTGCTGTATCAATACAGCCTTGAAGAAAACCAAGATGGTGGGAGAAGCAGGAAGAGTGAGTCTGTTTCAAACTACTTTTTGTGGGTTTTATGGATATTCCAAGGTGGAATCTTTGGATTGGAAACCATTCCAAATGATGCCTTTAAGCATTCAGTAGCATTTGAAAGCTAATTAGCTACATCGTAAATGATAGCAGTCGGGGAAACTGTGGTCAAATCTTCCATTTTTAGAAAGCCTTCCATTTTTGGAAGGATTTTCTATATATGGGTACGCACCTTCCAAAAATGGGTACGCTGACGACGTCATCGTACCCAAATATAGAAAATGTTGCGCATATGTTGGAACTTACCGATTTCCGCCGAACATGAGGCAAATGCGACTATCGCCCCTGGTCGCTTTCTATTCGCCATAGTGAAGTGTCCATAATCTAGCGTGGATGCCTAAATCCTAGCGTGGATGTATTTTAGGTAATTTTTCAAAGTAATGAGTCGTGGAAAATTGACAAAAATTTACCGACAAACGATGGTTTTATAAGACTTTATCAAACATTTTGTAAGCAAAAAGCATCAAAAACGAAAAGTAAATATCCTTAAAAGTACTTTAGTGACGGGCCATGCTTGTTCGATACCGCCGACTTTATTTACAGTGCGGAATTGTCTGGACAGAGTGCGGCGGTTTCGGGAGTGTAGTGGCGAGTAAAACTTGTATTTGTTGCTGTTTTCTGCATTTATTAGCATATTGTGTGGTTGATTTCAATTTTTTAAGGCTTTTGCCAAACATTTGGGTGGAGGTCTCGTCATTTTTCAATGTTTTTTTCCGGAATATGGGACGAATTAAATACCGTAAAACGGGGTGTTAAGGGACAGTTTTGAGGTGTTTTGTTATATTACTCAAGAAGGGTTGGAGATAGAAGCATCAAATTGTCAGCATTTTATGTGGAATTTGGTGCTTTACATGCCTGCCGCATTTAAGTTTTTAAGATTTATACCTGCATATTATTTTTTTATTATTTTTCATCACTGTCCCTTAGCACCCCAATGTGGGGTGTTAAGGGACACCTATATTATTCCAAGAAATGGTCATCAAATGCCCACTATTGGGGTGTGGAAGGGCACACAATTTATTTATTGAAATGTTTTGCATATTCTGTCACAAAACAAGTCAGATTCATTCACCACTAATGACCTTTTTAGCCAATTACGTATAATGCAGTTTATGCTTGTGGAAAATGTGCTAATTATAAGGTAAACAGAACCAAAAAGTAATCTTCTGTCATCAATAAAAACCCATGTTGAAGCTTGTCACTTGTCATTATGTTGCCCTCTTTGTTTTAGCCTTTTTATGATGACATCACATTTACTTACATCAGTCTCCATTGACCCATCATTGTAAAAGAGAGTGTTGAGATGTTTTGTTACATAACTTAAGATGTGTTAGAGATAAAAGCATGAACTCGCCAGCATTTTATGTGGAATTTGGTGTTTTCCATGCCTACTTAATTAAATTATATTTAGATATTATTTTTTATTTTTTCTTCCCTGTTCCTTAGCACCCCACATCCACCTCAAAATATGCATGTATCCGGAAAAGAGGAAGAGGATGATGAATGAATGGGTGGATTTGCACAAGTTTTTCAGGAAACATGTGCAATACATGTGACAATACACCTATGCATTCATTTTCCCTGTACACCCACTAGTTTATGTGGTACACACAGAGTTTTGGAGATGTTTCAATTTTGTGAAAATGTAGCGTGATTTTCAAATCCATTTTTGAACCAAATCACTTGCATGAAAAACCATACCATTTTCTCCTATGGTCAAGAGCAAAACAGTGTCAACTACCACACTGAAGTTTTTATTGAACCTTCTCAAATTAGGAAGTTAATATGACTCAAAGTTTTTCCCATGCAACTGTCCCTTAACACCCCACTGTCCCTTAATACCCCATTTTACGGTAGGCGTTACTGCGCCGTTTTTCGTGTTACTTTCTATCGAAGGAGCATGAATCTTCAATTTATATGAGGAATAGTAAGTTTAATTTAAACCATTTTTTGTCAGGGCTATAGCTGTGTTCCTCCTGGTTGGTTATTGACCAGCTGTTTTCTCTTCTGAATTTCTATGTGTCCTCTAGAAGTAGAAAAAGAGAGCAGTGCGCCAGGACACCATGCTATTATATCACTATGTACATTGACATAGCATGCCTGTATTACCAACACTAGCACTGCTGCTTCTCCTTATATCAATGATCATAAATGGTAAAATCAACTATTAATGTTACACATTTAAAAAGGCCGTAACTTAAATCAAAGAATGTGAATCACAGTTGGGAGCACTGAGATTAGACCTTCCAATTTTGGAAGCCTTCCATTTTTGGAAAATGCATACCCATTTATGGAAGGTCCTTCCAAAAATGGAAGGCTTCCAAAAATAGAAGATTTGACCACAGTTTCCCCACTGATAGGTCACGTCACATAATTTCAGTCATTTAAGTTTCAAAATGAAAAACTTGCCTAAATGTTGCAAGAAATCTTTCAAATTTAATTTATTCAGTATTCAGCACAACAATAATTTACTTTGTTTATGAACTACTAGGGTGATTTTTATCGGCGACAAATAGACGAAAATGGCGCATATGAAAAACAGCGATAGCGACATCAATATCCAAAGATATAACATATTCACCTTAAAATGCAGACAGATATACCAATATCTGTAGATTACTTCATCTAAGGCAACTTCATCTATCCTCCAACAACTCTGAAAAGCAAATCCCCTCGCTTCGACAGCTTCCACGCACACGCGCGCGCGAGCCGCCCTGTTGCAAGGCCCTATCCTGTTGTAATCAAGGATTGCTTATTTGCAGTTGTCAATTACGAGTCAGTTTCACATTCGCGATTGTTTCAATCAGCAATGATCGATAAACCGATGTTGGCGACGCTTTCGTTCGAATCTCCTTTCATGGTGTGGACTGTATTTAATCGCGCATCGCACAGCATTTGGTTGTTTGGTGACCGAGATCCAGGAGGAAAATGGTTTAATTGGAAAATTGGGAAAATAAACGTTATAACCTATCACGTTAGCCTAGTTAAGATACAACTAAATATTGGATTTAGGATAGAGCGCCGGATGCCGACGACTAAGGAACCTCCTTCTTAGGAAGTATATTTGGACCTAATAAAAGAGCGCCGGATACCGACGGCAAAGGAACCCCCTTCTTAGGGCGTATGTTAGGGCCTAAATAAGAGAGCGCCGGATACCGACGTCAAAGGAACCCCCTTCTTAGGGAGTATGTTAGGGCCTAAAATATGAGAGCGCCGGATACCGACGTCAAAGGAATTCCCCTCTCAGGGAGTATGTTAGGGCCTAAATATAGAGCGCCGGATGCCGACGACAAAGGAACCCCCTTCTTAGAGAGTTTTAGGAATGTTTTAGGATAAAAAAGGATAGTCAGTAGACCTGGTCACCGGAACCGATACGCCTGCCGCACCTCCGTCGAATATCTCATCTGTGTGTAGACCGCGCACTGTTTCACTTCTCACTCGGGCTTCTCACACACTTTGTCTTCTAGTTCACTATATTTGGCGGACAAGGCAGCGAAACGTACCGGGAAGAGAGCGGGGCAGCGCAGTGTCCCCGTCGAAGTCGAAAGGTGAAGTGAGGGCGGGGGTGTTTACAACTAGTTTATATACGGCGACAGGGGGTGAAACAAGACGCGTTGAGGACGGTCAGAGCACACAGAAAAGGCTAAAAATGGCCCGGGCGTCCAGCGCTCCACCCGAAAGACACAAGCTGGGCGCGCACGTGCGTGCCCCACACAATGGCCCGGACCTGGGCCGGTCCTACGCAAACAGGGAGCCGCCCTGCCGCGCCGGCCGGCCAGCCGGGTCAGAGGGGACGCCAGCGTCCCGCGACCGCGGACGGCGCTCGGCTCGGCGGCGCGGCGGCGGTTCGGCTCAGCAGCGCCGAGTCTCTCGCCCGTACCGCCTTGCATAGGTGCAATTTGTCGGCAACATCACTCCCCCCTGTGTTCGGCTTCACTGCGAACGTCGAACGCATACATTTGACCGACAAATTGAACAGCGCAAACGAACAGTCAAGCAAGGTGCTGATAACCGAAACGGGCGCGGGTAACGATCATTTCCAAGCTCCATGCAAGTAAAAAACACGCACAGCATACCAGTAAGGTGCAGAGCGAGATAAAGCGGGCCTAACACTCGCGCGCGGAGAAGGGTTACCTTTACACAGCCCTGCACTCAGACTCAGGTGCCTGTCAGGAAGGCGCAAAACTACCAGTGCTGGCGCGAGCGTCAGTGGGCGGGGGCCGTCAAGCCATACGCACAATGGAAATGACGGACGACTGCTGAATACCCTCGCCGAGAAAAACACAGATGGACAGGGTAGCACCGGCCATGGGGTGCTGGACGGTTGGTACCTCAGGCATATGACCGCAGCAGGCAGTGATCAGTTGTCCACGGGACGCAGCCATGAGCGCTGCGTGTTCAGCTCCTCCCGGGAGGCGCTCAGTTCGCGCGCACCACGGACAGCAGGTCCTGGTTGCGCGCCTGGAGCTCCTCTTTGCCCCAGAAGGTGACCAGACGCTGGGCGATCAGCCGTCCGGCGGAGGTATCCAGCTCGAGCTCGTCCCGTGGTGTGGTTACGACCATCGCGCGCCTTCTCCACCTCCTTCAGCGGCACGCAAACCTGCATTGCCAGGTCCTCTGTCTGGGCGACCAGTCGGTCCCTCTCGTGTTGTACGATACGAAGTCGCCGGCCGGCGTCGTCAGGCTTGGCGTGTGCTGTCTCCAGCTCCCGTAATGCCTCGTCATTGCTGCCTGTGGGAGAGTCGATCGTCTGCACCGCCGCCTCATAATCCTCTTGCTGCCTCTGGATGGCCGGCGTCCACTTATCAATGTCCTTCAGGATCTGGTCGAGGCACAGTTTGAACTGCTTGCTCTCGGCCTCTGTGGCCGTCAGCTGCTCCTTGGCCTGACTGAACCCGGTGAAGATCTGTGTGGGCGTCATACCCTGCCGCAGGAGCCGGCTGACGGCGGCGGGGGCGGCGGACGGTGACGTGGCCTCCACCGCCTCGTCTGAAAGGCTACCTTTGCGGGTGATTGCCTTCTTCTTCTTCTTCTGCGCGGTCGCGGACCGCGCCTAGGGCGCGGCCGGCGGGGGCGGGTCGGTGGCGACCTGCACCCGCCCCACTCTCTTCATGAATTCGATGATATGTTGGGCCGGCCCCGAGAGCACTTCCGCCAGGGTCGGACAGTGCCCCCAGAAGCCGGCCCTCGCCGCCACGTGTGCAGGGCACCCGGCCAGGAGGTGCTCCACGTCCTCCTCCTCCTCGCCGCAGGCTCGGCAGGTCGGGTCTTCGACCAGGCCGAGACGATGAGCTGTGGCTCGCACCAGTGGGCAGTAGCCGGTGCGAAGCTGGGACAGGGTGGCCTGGCCCCACCTGTCCAGCTCATCGTGGCTCGGAGTAGGTTCTCGATGAGGATGTCGACATGGAGGCCCCCTGCCCGTGGGGTCGATGCCCCCCTCGACAGAGGGGGCAAAGTGCCTCCAAACACGCGGACTCTCTCCCATTCAAGCCGCCACAATGCGGGTGATTGCCTGCAGCTGCTCCTCGTACGTCTCCAGCCGGTCACGCAGCTGGAGGATCACCTTGTCGCGCTCCACCAGGTACTGGCCGTGCTGGGTGTGCGTCTCGTCCAGATGCACCTCCAGCTGGCTTTGCTGCTCGCTGGCCGAGCTCAGCAGTGACCGCAGCTCGTCCACCGAGCGCAGCATCTCATTCGACCTGGCCTCCACCTTCTCAACGCCCTCTTTGTAGGGCTGCGCCAGCCGCTCCTGTGGCCGCAGCTGCTGTCGATAGTTTTCCTCCCGCTCGATCTCGGCCTCATGCTGCAGCTGGGGCTTCTCCACCAGTTCGGTGAGCCGCTGCTCCAGGTCGGCCGCCTGCTGTGTCAGCCGTTCTTTTTCCGCCTGCTCCGTCCCCAGCTGGTCCATCTTGTTGGCAAGGCCGGCCTGCAGCTGGAGGATCCGCGAGCTGTGCTGGCGGCGCAGCGTGGACAGCTCCTCTGCTTGCGACTTCAGGCTCTCCAGCAGCAGAGACATCTGCTTCTCCAGCACCTCCTTCTCACTCGCCATCTTCCTCTCTCTGTACTGGACACTGATCTCCTTGGCGGCAATTTCCCCCACCTGTGCCAGCGGCCGACACTTGGCCGCATTAGCTGCAGCCAGTTCAGCTCGCCGGTCTTCAAGCTCAGCCGTCAGCCGGGCCACCTCAACAGCGCGCCGCTCCAGCTGCTGTACCAGGCTCGCCTTGTCCGAAAGCACCTGGTCGCGCTCCCGACAGGCGGCCAGCTCAGCGGCCAACGCCCTGGTGAGGCCGGCATCTGCCTTCCTGTAATCTGCGGTGGCCGTGGTCCCCTGCTCCTGGAGTCTGGCAGCTGCCTGCTGCTGTTCCTCCAACTGGCTGGACTGCTTCTGCAGCTCCTGCTGGGCCTCCTGCAACTGCTGGCCCAGCTCAAAGTCATTCTGCTCTCTGAGTGCGTCTGCTGAGACAGCAGCGACCGAAACGTGTCTCTCGGCGACGTAGGAGTTGATGATGACCCGATACTTCCCTGCGACCTCTGGAAGCTTCTCGAGCTTTCTCTCCGTTGCCTGTAGTCGCTGAATAGCCTGTCGCTTGTTGTTGAGAAGTGTAGGACTTGTCTCCTTCCACAGCAGACCGGTCTCGTATCGCTCTCCACTTTTGGGCGTGTTTCTTTCCAGCATCTGGAGTACTTTCTTATCCATCTCCGATCGTGACGTCGTTTCACTGTACTTTGTTCCAGATGCTTCTGTAGACCACCATTCGTTGACGGCAGCGCACAGCTCCACTTCGCTCTCACTCGATTGACGTCTCAGAAACATGACCCGGCGCCTGCTGCTGGGCACGATGTCAGACACGCAGCCCGTCAGGGTCCATCCTAGGTCTGTCTTCACAGCGGCCGGCTGATTCGGACGTCCCACACGCACCTCCCGTTGCAGCACTGCTTCAAGGACGTTTGCACCGATCAACAGCTTCACCTGCCCGCCATTATATTGCGGGAACTCCAGATCACGAAGGTGTTCAAACCTCTGAAGCTGACTCTTCGTCATTGAAGTCGCAGTCACATTCAGCGCTGGCACAGACCACACTTCAGGAATGTTAATGCACTTCTTTGCCCCTGTGCCAAGGGGGCTGATCTTCAGTTTCACTCTCTCGGACGGACGCTGAGTGCCACTGGTCTCCACGTTTTGTATGCAGAGCGGGTGTCGCTCCCCGGTAACGCCCAGCTCCTCCAGAACATCCTCACGACACAGTGATGTCTGAGCTCCAGCATCCAGGAGTGCCAGAACGTCTGTCGAACCACGGGGCCCGTGAACCCGCACAGCAACAATCTGTAGCAGTGTATCTGTGTCCGTTTTTACCGAGGCCGCGACAAACGGCTGGTTCCCGGAACTACCTTCAGCTGAAGATTCAGGCGCTCCCGTGGTTGTCCCTGCTGACGACTGATCCCTCCTCGAGTTGCTCTGATCGGTTCCTGACCGACTTGATCCGCGGTGGAGAAGCGGATGGTGCGTGAGCTTGCATCCCTTCACATTGCACCGCCGAGACACTTTGCAGCTTCTGCTCCAGTGGCCCTTCTTGAGGCATGAAAAGCAAAGACCTTCTTCATAGGCAACAGCGCTTCTTGCGTCTGGGGTCTTGGCCTTGAATTCTGAGCAGTCGCTCAGCCTGTGGTTACTGCTGCACACCATGCACACTGGCAGAGAGCGGGCCTCTGGTTCGGTTTCACCATTGGCTCCTGTCGCCAGCGCTGTTCGCCGAACAGGGCCGTCCCTTGAAGAAACTGTTGCGCGTTTCCGTTCCGATGTGGAAGTCCCGGACTGGACAGCAGAGAAGCTCAGGATGCTGACTTGGACTTGGAGCCACTCGGTGAACGTCTCCAGAGTCGGTCTCGTCGGTCGCAGCCGGAACACTTCACGGCCCCACTCTCGGGCTAGTTCGCTCGGCAGCTTTTCGACCACTCTTCTCAAGTTTTCACTGCTTGACAGGTCACTCGCATAGCCGAGATTTCGCAGGACGGTGACTGTGCTATGGACGACCGCATAAAACTTCTCCATCGCTGGGAGGTCCATTAGTGACGGTGGCGAGGTCATGAACACATTTCGCAGGTGGGCCTGGATGATGTCTTCCTCTCGTCCGAACCTATCTTGCAAAGTTTTCAAGGCCTCGTGATACAAGTCACCGTTGAATAACATGCCGTCAATGGCCTGGGCCGCGGGCCCTTCCACCGCGTTTTGAAGGTGAGCCATGCGCTCAGCATCCGACAGGGACGGCTGATCATGCACCAAGGCTTTGAAAAGACCAATCCAGCGCGGCCACTCATGTGCATTTCCACGGAACGTTGGCAGAGTCAGTCGCGGTATGCTCTTTACGAACGCTGATGGTCCTGCCAGGTCATTCCTTCGGGGTGAGGCCGGCGTTGCGATCCAGCTGGCATGAGCCAGTCCGTCATTCTTGTGCACCCCATTCTCGCCTTGAGGAACTCCGACAGCTCTGGGTGATGACGAGGTGCAGCGGGAAACTTCGCCACCATTGGGTGCCGGCCGCTGCTCACCTGACGTACGACGGACGCCTCTTGTTACATCATGGTGGTTAGGCTCCACCTCCACTGGGATCTCGTCATCAAAGTCGTTTCTCCGCTCCCATTCAAGCTCATTTTCTGCAGCCCTCAGAAGTCTTGCCCTCTGCTGCGCTCGTTCCACCTCCTCTTCTAACTCCTTTTCCTCCATCATCTTCTTCTCTTCTTCAATCCTTTCTTCTTCTCTTCTCATCTGCCTTTCTCTATCTTGCCTGGCTTTCAAATGCTTCAGCTCCAGGCTCTTCATCTCTGCCGTTATTACAGCTTCCCTGGACGCCGCTCTGGACACTCCTGAAACACGGGATCCGTTCGCTCTGCTCCCCCCGTGATGCGACTTTGATGGCGGTGGTCTGTCATCTGCTTGCGACGCCGCGCAGCAGCTCACTGGTCGGTGCGTAGTCGCCTCTTCAATTCTCTTTACCGTCTCGGCGTGCCGTGCCGTCAGTCGGGTGGCGTACTCTTCCGCTTCTTCCAGTTCGCAGACCTCCTGCACCTTCTCAACATAGGTGTCATTGGCCTCCATGAAACCATCCAGTGTCGCATTCAGGGTTTCGAGCCGCTTCTTTAGTTCTTCCTCGCTCGCTCGGCGCGCGATCTGAGCCTCCGCCGTGTTACAGGCACGAGTAAACGCGGCGGCCTTGCGCCCGCGCTGAAGTTTCAGGTGCTTCAACACGCATGCAGTGTCTCCAGCTTCCTCGCCGGCAGTGTCCTGACTCACCGTCGCCGTCTCTGTGTTCTCCACCTGAGTCGAATCTTCCATCATCGGAATTTTCTTCTCGATCCGACTGGCACACACGAGGCACAGCTTGTAACCTATAATCAATCAGTAAGTCGGCGACGGGCAGCCACAACGGTCTTCAGTTCTCACTTCAGGCCCGGACCATCCGGCCCGGAGGACCAGAAAATGTTGGAGACGCTTTCGTTCGAATCTCCTTTCATGGTGTGGACTGTATTTAATCGCGCATCGCACAGCATTTGGTTGTTTGGTGACCGAGATCCAGGAGGAAAATGGTTTAATTGGAAAATTGGGAAAATAAACGTTATAACCTATCACGTTAGCCTAGTTAAGATACAAC
This sequence comes from Amphibalanus amphitrite, assembly GCF_019059575.1. Classification (NCBI taxonomy): domain Eukaryota; kingdom Metazoa; phylum Arthropoda; class Thecostraca; order Balanomorpha; family Balanidae; genus Amphibalanus; species Amphibalanus amphitrite. Next base: position 871,259 of record NW_024881562.1, read on the forward strand.
TAAATATTGGATTTAGGATAGAGCGCCGGATGCCGACGACTAAGGAACCTCCTTCTTAGGAAGTATATTTGGACCTAATAAAAGAGCGCCGGATACCGACGGCAAAGGAACCCCCTTCTTAGGGCGTATGTTAGGGCCTAAATAAGAGAGCGCCGGATACCGACGTCAAAGGAACCCCCTTCTTAGGGAGTATGTTAGGGCCTAAAATATGAGAGCGCCGGATACCGACGTCAAAGGAATTCCCCTCTCAGGGAGTATGTTAGGGCCTAAATATAGAGCGCCGGATGCCGACGACAAAGGAACCCCCTTCTTAGAGAGTTTTAGGAATGTTTTAGGATAAAAAAGGATAGTCAGTAGACCTGGTCACCGGAACCGATACGCCTGCCGCACCTCCGTCGAATATCTCATCTGTGTGTAGACCGCGCACTGTTTCACTTCTCACTCGGGCTTCTCACACACTTTGTCTTCTAGTTCACTATATTTGGCGGACAAGGCAGCGAAACGTACCGGGAAGAGAGCGGGGCAGCGCAGTGTCCCCGTCGAAGTCGAAAGGTGAAGTGAGGGCGGGGGTGTTTACAATTAGTTTATATACGGCGACAGGGGGTGAAACAAGACGCGTTGAGGACGGTCAGAGCACACAGAAAAGGCTAAAAATGGCCCGGGCGTCCAGCGCTCCACCCGAAAGACACACAAGCTGGGCGCGCACGTGCGTGCCCCACACAATGGCCCGGACCTGGGCCGGTCCTACGCAAACAGGGAGCCGCCCTGCCGCGCCGGCCGGCCAGCCGGGTCAGAGGGGACGCCAGCGTCCCGCGACCGCGGACGGCGCTCGGCTCGGCGGCGCGGCGGCGGTTCGGCTCAGCAGCGCCGAGTCTCTCGCCCGTACCGCCTTGCATAGGTGCAATTTGTCGGCAACAACCGATATGACATTTGCTAACTCTTAACTCGTTCATTCAATGCATGAAATGATTAATAAAGAGCATTCCTCCGTCACTGAATCGAAACCCCTGTGAGTATTCGTATTTATCGACCTTTGATACCGCACCACGACCAAACATGACACATGTAGGTAAGTAGGTAGGCATGTATGTAGGTGTACAATATGCCCATTCAGTGCTACTGCTTGGCCATCAGTGTGTCGGCCGCCCGTGCCAGACTCTCCTGCAGCAGCTGCATCACGGAGACCACCGAGACGCCGAGCATGATGCCCACGAAGCCACCGACCTCGCCCAGCAGCGCCGAGCGGTCGTAGGCCCAGCTCTGCTCCGTCAGCTCGAGCTGTTTACTGGCGTACGTGATGTGCAGCTCGGTGGTTGTGCTGTCCTCCAGGTTGGCCGAGTGGTAGCCATAGGGCACGGCCAGCGCGTGGTATAGAAGCGCCTCGCACGGTGGCAGACAACGCGCGTGGCAGCCGTCTAGCAGACGACCGGACGGCGCCGCCACCTGACTGTAGCGGCTCAGCAGCTGCAGGTACTCGGCGCCGGTGGCACACAGCGGCGCCGCGCTCACCATGTCGATGGTGCGACACGAGGCGTTGGCGGCGCGCAGTTGGGCTGCGCTAAGACACCGCTCCAGGCAGCGGACGCGGCTGTAGCCGGCGCGCGAGCGGCACGGCGCCTGGCGCCGGCTCAGGCGGCGCTCGATGGTGAGCTCGATGCGTGCGCGTGCTATTGCACCTGGCTGCACGGCCAGCTCTGTCAGTTGCTGCACCCACGGCAGCGACGTGAAAGGCTCGTGGCGCGCGTGCAGGAACACGAGCAGCCGGCGCGCATCCTTCAGTTGGGGGACCAGTCGGGCACCGTCTTGCACACCCACGTCCTGCTCCGAGTAACCTGCCCAGTGGTTGTATTGGATGCTGAAGCCATCGCCCACCTGGCGGCCAGCCACGTCGGGATCGGGCACGAGCGTGCTGCACAGGCCGAACCCAGTCGTGTGGCGGTGTTGCCAGCGGCCGAGGTCGGCGCAGGGCCGCCCCAGCAGCCGGCAGTCGGCGAGGCTCTTATCGAACGCTGGGAACACCTGGCGTAAAAAGATGGGGATGGTGAGGTTGCCCTCCTCGGCCCACGGCAGCGAGGTGAGATTAGTGGGGTAGCCGTGGCTGACGCCGTAGTGGTAACGCACCATGCCGTCCATGGATGGGTTGCAGAGCGTGAGTGCCGGCAGCGGCAGGGTGCGCACGGTCTGCACGGCGCGGGTGGTGATTACGGGCTCCTGGCGGTACCGGTGCACACAATCAGAGGCCTGCAGAGCCGTGAAGGAGAGTGCCGACGCCACCACGGCTACCGAGAAGGCTCGGAGCAGCCAGACGCGCCGGCGGCTGCAGCGGGGGGCCGGCCGGCCGGCGCTGCCGAGAACCGTCACCCGTGCTGGCGGTGACATGGTGAACACCGTCCGCCCGGTCAGCGGTCACGGTCCGGCCCCGGCCGCCGCCCAGACCCTCCTGAGGCTCGCCGGGTCGGCCGGTGAGTCGATATAAGCGGACGGGTGTGCGAAACACCGGCACGGGCCGTGTGAGTGTCCACTGCGCACCTTTTGCACCATTTGGTCGGTACCATTGGACCACAATGGAACCACAGGTGTGGTGAGCAGTGTCATTACGGCACCGACTATAGGTGACCGCGGGAACCGACAGATGACGCTCCGTCTGTCTTGAAAAAGCGCATGATGTAGTCGATACCTATATTGCGTGGAACTGAAGTCGTGGAACGACCAGAACCAAACCATGTCCGTGGCATGGAAAGGGACGATGTACTGTTTTGACTTATTCTCTGAACATGTCTAGTGTTATTGACCAAAACCAAAAGTCACAAAATAAAAACGCTGAATTGGGTAACACTATATGCAATGCAACTATGCAACTATGTACTATGCAACGGTCCAATTCTCAACCCACAGTATTGCGCGGATTTTACGTCAACTTTAGGGACTTGGTAGCCTCGCCGATTTCCGAGCTCATCTATAGAGGCCATGACGTCGTATACAGATAACATGATTCGCGTTATCCATACCTCGTTCGCGGCGGGAGGGGGATGGGGGTGGGGGTGGGGGAGGACGGGTGCTGCCCCATAGTTCTTTTCACGATACATAGGTAGCTCAAAACACGCCAAAGGTAGAGAGCTGAAACTTGGCAAGGCTGACCTTCGATTCAAGCCAGATCTTTTGACATCGACCGCTTCAGGTCAGGTCAGAATTCAGATCACTGATCTATGACAGATATAAGTAAACCTCTGCATGGTCCTTTAATGTCGCAACTTAGCAACGCCCTCAGTGTCAGAAGAGCTTTCACAGGGAAATGAAAGTTACGGGACCTGGTATCTTTGAGAGATCCCACAGATTTTCCGTAAAGATTATCTCTCACATGAGATTCCCACAGATTATCTCTGAAGATAAGATTTTCCGTAAAGTTCACATGAGGACGAGGTCTCGATCACGTGACCTCACCATTATAAGTCAATGGGGGAAATATGGAAACTGTTGTTTTAGCACCGGGAATGATCTGCCTCAAGCACACACAATCGTAAGCCCATGCACTCATTGCAAGGTCCGATGCTTTGCTTTTGAATTTCTAGCCTGTCATATGAGTTTTTGTCAATAACACGCGATCAACTTGAGCTAGCGAGTCAAAAAAGCCAACAATCGACTTGGGAAGACCTGTCAAATCGAATTGCTACCTACATGACTTTCTTCGACCAGCTTCGTGACCTAAATGGTTCTGACCTGACTTTGACACGTTAAGAGTAGTTGACCTCACCTGAACAAAAAGTATGCTTACCAATTACCTACCATTCGACGCGTCTGAGCGTGGATAATTTCAGAACACGAATAACACGATATGGTGCCGAAATCGCGGCTCTGAGAACATTTTTGGCCAAGTTATTTACCAAAACCGAACCCGCGCCTCGGGGCACTTGACCTGATCTCAGAGGTCACCGGTTGACCTGAGACCTTAAAATCGGGTATCAATAGCTGCATCTCGTAGCGTCGCATAGGTACGCTCGTTTTCTTCCGCGAGGCTTGATAGCTCTTTTAGGGGCGAAACGGCGAGGGAGGGGGTCCGGGTCGTAGCACCCTCCCCCGTCCCTCGGCCGGGTTGTTTGTAGAAAACCAATAGGTTCTGCGAGGGTTAATTAAGACTTGTGAGAAAAAGCTCAAATACCTCCCCTCCGGATCGGTTAAAGGTAGTGTGCCAGCTTTCTTGGACCATATGGAGTTAATGACCCGGATAAGCGGAGAACCGGATTTTTAGAACTTAGCCATACCTTCAAAACTTATGGAAACGTCTTAAATTCTTCAAATTTTGAGTACCCCAGTGCGAAATTCGCCCCGACGGGTTGTCGGTCGTACCCCAACCACATTTCACACCACTATGAACAATAAATGCACACACTAAAATCGCTATTACCGATAGGCTCATCCAATCAAGTTTCGATAAACCCGTTCATCATCATCTCCTGCGGTTTCGAACACGCCTGTTAGGTGGCTTCTGATGCTCGTCGAGGTCGGAATTTCCAAATACGCGTGGTGCGTCGGGCCGCGCGCTCTGACTTCGGCCAAGAAAAATGCGTCAGCTGATCATCGTCATTTCTGCCACTTGCGTGTGGTGTAATGGGGTCATAACTTAAGAGACGGCTGTTTCATATCAATTATTTTACATAAAATCATATTTCAAACCACAAATTAATGTTCGACAGCCAAATTTAAGAAACAATACCAATACAGGCTTACAGTTTAAGGCTCGACATTGTGTTGTCTACGATTAGACAGCTGATAACTCATTCCCGTACGTCGTATGGTCGTAACACTATAATGACCTTTGCTTATTGTCACAAGTGCGCCGCATTCGCGATTGTTGCCCGACGCCTGTTTGCAGGTGAGCCCACTACAGTTGTTATACATATCTAAAAACCGATAAACTTTTAGGCGAAAAAGGCACTATTCCAGGCCCATTTTTGATTTTTTTTGCGATATTGGGTAAAAACAGAAGCTTCTTATCCTAGGAAAAATAAAAGGGGAAATCTTTCAAAGGTGGCACACTACCTTTAACGGGAGACTGTCTTCACGCATTTACACGTTCTGGATCGCAGTCGTAATCGTTACTAAAGCTTTGCCCTATCGACGGTAGGTGTCAGGCTAGGTCAGGCCGGTCCGTGGTTAGTGATCGGTCTTCACCCTCCCGTTTCGCATTTCGGTGGGTGGGCAAGTTCCGTCTTCAACTCCGACTCCGACTTCAACTCCGACTCCAGGTCAATGGCCGACCATCAAGTAGCTATAGGTAGTAGGTGTCGCACCGTTAGCCGGAGCCTGCTGATATTCTGAGCATCCACATGGGACTTTTCAGTAAAAATGACCGAGTCATTCTAGGGCTTTGAAACTATGAGGTCATAAAGGAAACATCCTCCCAACAGAAATACAGGGCGACAGACAATATTGATAGGTAAACGAGCACTGAATGGTCTTTTTGGGATAAGGCATTGGTTAGCGACTGTATGTCGTCATGTCATACTGTGGAATGACCTACCATTGACCATGCACTATATACCACGATATACAGTGGTCTATGGCATATTGGCATAATGGCCCTACGTATCACGCGACCGTACTGGATTTTTACAGCGTCCAACGTGTATAGGGGAAAGGGAGGGTCCGTAGAACCCCTAGCATTTTGACCCCTGGGGCATTCCACGATAGATCGTACCAGGCCCGTCACCCTCATCTCTCAGATTTTAATGAAAATCGGTCCTAGGGGTAATCATAGGCCCCAAAGACGCCTGGCAAAATATCAGACTTCTCAGATAAAAACTTTTTGAGTTATATTGCATTACATTTTTTTAACTTCGGTATGTAACGGTGAGTTTGATGGCCCATAACTCAAGAACGGGTTAAGCAACCAACAAAAAGTAAACAACACTAAGCTTGCGATGAATCAAAAATTAATATTACTATTTAAAAATTCCAAAGAAAAAATTTCATTGTTGAGCAAAAACATTAATCTTTTTTCATTTGCCTCTAATGACTTTTGGGACCAAAATTTTTCACATTTTTATTTTTTCAAAATAATCTTCATGTCATTGCAAATCGACATGCAAAAAATTAGAAAGGTGTTCTTTCTATAAGTTCCTCATTTTCCCGCAAACAAAATGAGTTTCGGAGGGGTTGATACGACCCCAGCACGCCGTTTCGCTTCTAATAGAGCTAGAGCCTCGCGGAAAAAAACGAGCGTGTGTGCCGTTACAAGTCGCAGCGATTGGTACCCGATTTTAAGGTCTCAGGTTAACCGGTAGCGTCTGAGGTCAGGTCACGTGACTGAAGTTACGGGTTCGGTTTTTAGTAAATAACTTCGCAAAAAATGGCCGCAGAGCCGCGATTTTGGCATCAATGTGTTCGCCTAGCTCAGGTGCATCGAATGGTATACTTTTTGCTAGGGTGAGGTCAACTTAAGTAGTTGACCTCGGGTCAAGGTCAGGTCAGAGCCCCTCAGGTCACGAAGCTGGGCAAAGGGTATCATATGGCATATCATTCGATTCGGAAGGTCTTCCCGAGTCCATTGGTGGCTTTCCCGACTCTCTAGCTCGATTTGATCGGGAGTTATTGACGAAAAACTCGTACGACCCTAGTGACGTCATAAATGACGTCACGCAAGGTTAACAATGCAAAAGTGAAGCATTGGACTTTGCAGGGAGTGCATGAAATCACGATACCATGTACGTGGGATAGTTTTAGATCATTCTCGGCGCCAAAATAGCAGTTTTTATATTTCCCCATTGATTTAAAACAGTGATGTCACGTGACCGACCTGACCTCATGTAGCCTTGAAAAATTCCCAGATATACAAGTTGTGAGACCTCTGGAGGACACCATGTATGCGTCCTGTAACTTTCATCTCGGACAGCTATGGTCATTGGCGTCCAAAACAATGTCAGAACCAAACAGCCTTTTTCACCCTCGCGCTTATAGGAAAGAGGGTTGAATGAACCCTCTTCTCACTTTTTTCAGATGACTCAGACTTGAATTGAAATTTCAGTAACCCGTGATGTCACTAGGCAGCTTTACCACGCCATTTGTAAGCTCCCCTCCCGAAATCACTATTCGAAATCGTTATCGTGACGTAAAATAAATACATTTATAGAAAGAACACCTTCCTAATTTTTTGCATACTTCTTAACAATGAGCCAAATATTTTTTTAAAGAAATAAAAATTCAAAAAAATTTGGTCCCAAAGTCCAAAAAATACAAATGAAAGAAAACTCGATTTGTCATATATCAAAAATAGCGTATTTTTCGAAATTTCAAAAATACATATTAATCTCTGTTTCATTGCAAGTTCAAAGTTATATAACATTTGGCATTTGAATAATCCGTCTTAGAGGTACAGCCCGCCAAACTTAGCGCTGCAAAGCAAGATCCAAAAAATGTTATACACCATAACTAAAAAAATACGTATCTGATAAGCCTGAAATTGTTACAGGTGGATTCAGAGCCCCTGATTACCCCTGAGACCAATTCTCGTCAAATTCCGAGAGATGAGGGTGTCAAATTGGAAAAAAGTGGTACGATCTATCGTGGAATGCCCCCCCTGGTTGAGTAAGAGAGTAGGTAAGACGCGAAAAAAGCGTGTCGTCGGTGACGAAAGGAGGCCGAGGGCATCCGATTTTAAGATCGTATGTAATTGGATGATTTCAGGCGAGGCCAATGACCCAAATATCGGGATATTGGGCCATGCTAGAACTCATTAACTCCTGCATTTAGGTATAAGTGGATCGAAGAGACCACCTGCCCCGGAATCGTTTTTTTTTTATTCGCGAATAACTCGCGTAAAAAAAGTTGTCGATCGCGACGAAACAAAGTAATCTTGGACGAAACTTTCAGTACCCTCGAGTTAATTGATGCTAAGCACCTACCTTATACAGATTTTATGACCCTGACCTAGATATCTTTTGGCCTATCAGTCACCTGCTTCTCGAGAACATGTCAGACCGTTATTGCGATTCCGCAAAGGTAGGGGAGAGGAGACCGGGGCAAAGCGGCCACCCGTGACAAAATGACCACCCCGTATTTTAGCTGGTGTCAACTCTAGTTGTCGGTTGCCACTTGTGGTTCTCTCCGCAGTCCTTTGAATGAGCCACACCGTGGTTTCCAGCCCGTTGTTCTGTGACACGCGAAAAGTATTTCTTGCCAGGTTACTATATTTGATATTTTTTATTTATTTCATAACCGTTTGGAGTTTTATTAAAGCGTTCTCGTTTACACAATTGTGCTGTTATCGTAGATGTCGTCTACCAATTTAACTGCTTTTTGCCCAACTAATAGCTGAGTTGGAATATTTTTGTCTCGGACAGTGTGCGCGGTGAAAAGTGAACGGGGCTAAGTGGCCAGCTTTCAATAGGCCATATGTTTCTTTCCATCTAGAAAACAGACGTTATTGATGTTTAATTGGATCGGCATGCGTTTATTTCGTCCACTTCACGGTTTCATGAGTTACCAAAAAAAATGCAATGCACTGTTTTTCCATGAATCATGTCCTTGCATTGTCTATCTACAGGTGGGGAGATGACAAAAATTTACATCCATTCTCGTTTAAACCTTCTTACCATCAACAACTTTAGTCGCACATGTCAGGCAACTATCCTGTTTTTCATATCGGGGCAAAAAAAAAATCGCCGGTGTCCGCTTTACCCCGGGGGCTGGGGCAAAGTGGCATAAGTGCATAGATGTAAGGTTTTGCAAACATCTCCCACATTTGAACGCCTTTAGAAATGAAACGAATCTGAACTGGAAGGCAATTCAATAGGGATTAGGTTGACATAGGTAAAATTTTCCCAAGCTTGAAAATGAAGCGTCGGCATAAAAAAACACTTGAGGGTGGCCGCTTTGCCCTGGTCTTCCTATGTCAGCTCCCGCAAATACGCTTCAGCTGCGATCTATATCCTTTTATGCGAGTTATCCATGAAAAACCGAGGGGTCCGTTCGACCTCCTATAATTGCAAGGGCTGTAATTTGACATTAAATAGCTTCAAAACATGGCCCGGGCATGCTCATACAGTTCTTCTTAAGATCATGAATTTCAGGAACTTTGCAGTAAAAGTCATGCCCTTGGCAATGACCTTTTCCGGTCAGGTCACGTTACACATAAGTTTGTTTCGTATCACTAAGCTAAAAACTTTTGAGGTGATTACATCGCCCTACCACGTTTCTTACCATCCTATTGTTGAAGGTATTTGAAATATTTTATTTCATGACAGTCATGAAATATTATATTTCATGAAATATATTATTTGAAATGAAATCTTCATTTTTAAAATGAATGAAATATTATTTAATGACTTGAGATGACCTCAGTGGTTTAAAGTGCCAACTGCCAGGGTGCATTTTTCCAATGTTATGTTTAATTTAAAAAGGGACTATCCCACCTTTAACATGGGATTTGAGTTGAGATAGCCAAGTTTGCGGCGAGGTTCAGAAACCACTATCTATCTAGGTTGCAACCCCCGCGGCCTCTTGGTGTTGAAGAAATTCGTTCCCTTCATTTGAAAATGGGCCTTGCACAAGGCCCTATCTTCAACATGGAGCGACCGTTAGTGTGACGTCACCTCGTTTAGTAATTCTTATTTAAATGGGTTTGTTCGTTGAAAAATCGCTTAAAACTTGGTCTGAACTTTGTTAGTGCCGTGGTGCCTACAGAGTAAAAAGAATCAGCTTTATGACAGTAATGTGGCCTGGGGAAGGAGGTAATTTTGGGCTGTGACGTCACATATTTGAAAGTTTGTGTTTGGAATATGGGAAGCCTAAGATGTTTAATGAAAAATAAATGCCAGAACCGTGTTCCTGGTCATCCAATCTATAAAGTCGGGCACAATGTAACTGGTTTTAACAACATTTTAGAAGGTGGGATAGTTCCTTTAATACAAAGCCAAACTGTTTTGCTGGAAGTCTCACAGCAACAACAAAAAAAAATATAGTGCATCATCTGGTATCCCCTGAATGCGGTATTTACTTTTCCTCCTTTTTTTCCACAGCTGCACGCCCATTTTAGCTACCCTCTCCTCCCTCCCCTCCCTCTGTCCTTCCTACTGCACGTGCAGCACCGGCCGATCTATCAGGACGCTCCACCGGTCGACGAGGCGTCACCCTGACATATGAGCAGCGGAAGTACCGGGCGGCGGCCGCGCAAATCGGCTGGAAAACCGGCCGCCGCTCACAGTTCCGGCCCATTGGCAGCGCCGGCGCCGCTGATGAACGCTCCAGAGACGGTGACGGGGTGTCAGGAGGGTGCCGAACCTGGAGGAGAGGGGAGGGGGCGGCCACGGAGCCAGCGCCGACGCGTGGGGAGACGTGTTTGTTGGGCGTTTAGTGTCAAAATTTGGTGCCGTCCCGTGAGACGGACTGTAATCCGAGCGGTGGCAAACAGCAGCTGTTATAGGGATCTCAGTGAGCGGCGCCGCTGTCGAAGGCTGCGTGTCGATCGGCTCCAGTGGTGAACAACTGCCGTACTACTGACTGCTGACTGAACGGGGAGGCGAAACCAGAACGCAACAGGAGGAAATGGGCCGTGCTCCCAGGAAGAAATGGGCCGTGCTCGACACCAACAGCTGGCGAATCCTCCGAACTCTTGTTTCGGACGATCTGATCATTTCCTATGAGTGGTCTCTCTGACCTGTCCCTGCGACTGATATGACTGACCGGTCCCTATGACTGGTCGGCGTGACCTGTGTGTGATCTGTCTTTGTGGCTGGTCTATCCAGCCTGTTCCCATGCCTGATCTAGCTGACCTGTCCCTGTGGTTGGTCTGTCTGACCTGCACTGAAAACAATTTAACCCAAGGCTGGCGAGTAAACCGGTGTTTTACGGGTACCCCTATCCGCAACCATTTTTAACCACCCTCCCAGGAGTAGTGCTAGGTCCCATTGCGGTGTAGTCGTACTTGCTCTGAGCGGATATAACCGCTGTCAGCGAACAAGTCCGCTGAGAGCAGGGACGACTACACTGCAATGGGACCTTACTGTACTCCTGGGAGGGTGGTTAAAAATGGTTGCGGATAGGGGTACCTGCAAAACACCGGTTTACCCGCGGGCCTTGGGTTAAATTGTTTTCAGTGTGTCCCTGTCGCTGGTCTACCTGACCTGTGTCTGACCCGTCCCCATGCCTGCTCTGTCGCCGGCAGCTGACCCGGTGGCAGATGTGTGTCGCCCCAGGCCCCGCCCCGGGTCGCCCCCGGGTCGCGCCCCGGGTCGCCCCCGGGTCGCCCCGGGGGGAGGTGCCCCGCGGCGCGGCGACTGGCGGCCGCCGCCCCACCGCTTGATGTTTCAATTAGTAGGCGATTGCCGCCGCATGCTTGGAGAGAAAACAGCGCCTAACGACTGCGGTGGGCTGGCTGTTTTCAGTGACAACAGTGGCGGCCGGGGCGGCACACAAATTGAGGCGACCGAGGGCCACTTCTGGCTGCCAATCACCCGTGGAATATGGCCGCCGCGCCGCGCCGCCGCAAAATACACCGCCGCCGGCCGCCCGAATACTCACAGCCTGGAGGGTGACGGACGAATACTCACAGATATTCACAGGAGAGAGACGGAAGAATGCTCGACGCTCAGGAGAGACCGACGAATCCTCACAGCCTGGAGGGAGACGGACGAATACTCACAGCCCGGAGGGAGACGGACGAATACTCACAGCCCAGAGGGAGACGGACGAATGCTCACAGCCTAGAGGGAGACGGACAAATCTTCGCAGCTCAGAGGGCGACAGACATGCAGTACGAAGGGAGACGAACGAATATTCACAGATATTCACAGGAGAGAGACGGACAAATGCTCGCAGCTCAGGGGAGACCGACGAATCCTCACAGCCTGGAGGGAGACGGACGAATACTCACAGCCCCGAGGGAGACGGACGAATACCTACTCACAGCCCCGAGGGAGACGGACGAATACTCACAGCCTAGAGGGAGACGGACAAATCTTCGCCGCTCAGAGGGCGACAGACATACAGTGCGAAGGGACAGGGGTGGACATTTGTGCCGGGTTGGGGTAGCACGAGCTTTCCCAATTCCACGCCGGCTTGGCTTTGGAGCCGCAACAGACGGCGGAGGTCAAGGTCACCGCTAGGGCGGCGGCGGCTTTACTGCGCCCGTGCTACCCCAACTCGGCACATTTGTCCACCCCTTCGGAAGGGAGACGAACGAATATTCACAGATATTCACAGGAGAGAGACGGACAAATGCTCACAGCTCAGGAGAGATCGACGAATGCTCACAGATAGAAGGGAGATGGACGAATGCTCACAGAGTATCAATGCGAATTATTAATGTCGAGACGAGCTTTTTCCTACCGAGCGGCAACCCCCTGGAACCACCTCCCACCCACCACCACTAGCTCTGGAACACACGCTGAGTTTCTTCGCCACCTTGCTGCCTAGCGCTTTTGCCTTCTGTCATATCCGTGAAAATTGTGACGCGTTTGATGCTTTGCACTCATCAGTCTAATGCGGCAGTGTTTGTGCATGTGTGCGTGTGTGTGTGTGTGGGGGGGGGGTTAGGTGTACCATGTCTTTTTTGTGTGTGTGATCGAATCAAATACTAAACCATGCAATGGAATGATTCGAAATACATTGAACTGAATAGAATAGTATACGAATACTGCATGGGGGAGCGGGCAATTTTTGCTATTGCCCGCTCCCCCATGCAGTATTCGTTTTATTACATGGCCAACTCTCGGAATCTTTACTTAGTACTCATTCACCCCGTGATAAAAAATATCCAAACACAAATATCATGGTACAGTTGAATGTATTGGATATACAATCATAGCCACGTCACATGTCTACGGCACACACTTAGTTGCTTTACATGTTAAAGTTGAAGATGCAGCATGTGAAGAGCTGGCCGCCACCGGTCTGAGGCTCCACTGATGTAGATGCTGTGGATGTCGTTGCATCTCCCACGAGGCTGAGCGTTCTGCTCATATTCCTCAGTTGTATGCAGCTTTCAACAGATGCCTTTTACTGAATAGCTAGAAGGGAGATGGACGAATGCTCACAAATAGAAGGAAGATGGACGAATGCTCACAGCTAAGAGGGAGATTGACAAATATGCATATTTCGAAGCCTCGGAGGAGACAGACGACTATTCACGAATCCTTACCGTCCGCAGGGGACAGGCGAATGATTACCTACCACCCCGACGATATAAGATTTAACACCCGTTGACGGTTGAAATACACGTAAAGGCGAGACGCGTCCGAACTGACATTTTCGTTCGATCTTGCGGTGGATTACAATAGTCTCGGTAAGAGGGCGGTTCTTACATGAGACAGGGGCTGCGGTGATTGGTTTTCGACGATTTCCCAGTACAATGGTGGAATGGGTACCTAAGTAGTGGGTTACATAGGTAAAGTGCACCTACTGATAGGGATGACCAACACATGAAAAGAAAAACGCTCAGGGATTTTTTCCTAGCGAGAAGTACATGCCCTGGAAGAAGATGCCCGGCATCTGATTAACAAAGCTTCTCACCTGGTGTTGAAAGACAATGGTATATGACACTGCATTCATGACCCTAGTTCATGGCTTTTCTTGATTCTGTTGGCCACAAGTAGCAGTGTGATGATCTGTTTGTAACGGGATGGCTTACCTCTAAACGCATTGATTGACATCGATGCACCCTCACCTCACCGCGGCGCTTCATATCAATGCGGTTAGCTGTCAGCTCTTTTTCCGTCACCTTCCTCTATGATTGATCGTCTACCCGACAAATTGGCCTCCGGCTCGCAGGGCCTCTCCATCTATTTGCCCCAACGCCGACAAACCAAGCAGCAACACATTGCGATGAGTCGAGCAAATAACCGAAGTCGGCGCCTCCACCGGCGCGCTGTTTGCACTACAAATATGAGCGTTCCGAGGCCATCGGGTTCAGCCATCCGTCATTTTAAGGGTCTGATTACGAGCATGATTAACTATCATCATTACCGGTGAGCAATGCGGCGACTTTTTCCGACGGTGTTTGAAAAATAAATAGCCACGTGGCTGATGTTGTGCTTACGGTGCCGCCTCTCCTCACTCAGTTTGGCGGCTCTCTGAGCGTTTGATCCCATCATATTGGACGAGATGGAAATGTATGAGCACCATAAACAAGCCGCTTTCACCTGGGTCCAGATGCATTAATTTGGTGAATCATAGTTTTCTGATGCCGAGTGGCGGGGAAACCAATGGTTGCTAACTGAAGCCGGCACCCGCCCGACTCCATCCAAATTGGATTAGTGAACTGGACGACCTAGCAACAAAACACTTCTCTTGGCTCTGCTAGTCTATTCATGAACTCAACATTTCGGTATTCACCGGCAGAATAGCAAGAATACCGCATTCCCTACAGGCATTCCTGGTCGCCAGTGCGCCTCCGCCCCTTTCGAGTGGTCTGTTATCGCGGCGCGCCCCCTCTGGTGTCGCCTTCCATTCAACCCGGCTGGGTGGAGCCTCTGCCCTCCAGTGGCCCCCTTTGACCGGAGGAAAGAGGGATCTTTCACCACTGTAACCGGCCGCCGCCACTAGAGTGTCCTCGATGGGTCGCGCCCGCTGCCGATAGAATGGGTAGAGGGTACAGTATGTTAGGAATGGTGAACGCTCGGTCCCGGCCGGATTTCACGGCGCCCTTCCGGTAGGTACGGATGTGGAGGGTGGGAGCAGGGGCGGCGGCAGGCGGCGAAGGTGGAAGGCAACACCCAAATTCAGATCGCTTATGAAGTGTCACAAATCGCACTCATTCACCCCGCTCACCTGAATGGGACAGCTAATTATTATAGGGCTGTGCTCCATGAGACCCAGCAACAGTACGTAGGGGAGAGTGGGGCAAAGCGGCCACCCGGGGCAAAGCGGCCACCCATCGTTTTAGCCCTTCATAGCTGGCGTCAGTTCCAATTTATGGTTTCCAATTATGCTTCTCTTCACGGTCGTTCGAATGAGCCAGACCGGGGTTTCAGGCCCATCGCCATTGTTCTGTGAAACACGGAAAAGCATTTCTTGCCAGGTTACCAACTATGTTTACAATTTTTAAATGTTATGTTATTCCATAACCGTTTGGAATTTTTATAAGCGTTCTTGTCCATGCATTGCATGGTTATCGTGCATGTATTCTACCAATTTTAATGTTTTTTACCCCACTAATAGCTAAGCTGGAATATTTTTGTCTCGGACGGTATGCGCGGGGCAAAGTGGCCGGGGCAAAGTGGCCACCCCCAATTGGCCATAAGTTGCTTCCACCTGGATAAAAAACATTATTTATATTCAAATGTGTCATCATGCATTCATCTTGGCCACTTTTCAGTTGCATGAGTTACCAAATAATGCAATTAAATGTTTATTTTCATGAAAATCCTTTCTTTGTTTACCTACAGGTGGAAGATGATAAAGTAAAAATCCATCCTCGCTTAACCTTGTCACCATCAAATACCCTAGTCGTACACGAGGCAACTATTTTGTTTCTCATATCGGGACTTGAGAAGACGCCGGTGGCCGCTTTGCCCCAGGGTATGGGGCAAAGTGGCCAATATGCATAGGTTTAAAGTTTTGTCAATATCTTTCATATGTGAACGCCTTTGGAAATAAAACGCAGTTGAAATAAAAGGCAACTTAATAGGGATCACATTGGTATAGAAAGAATCTTTCCAAGTTTAAAAATCAAGCGTTGACATCGTGAGAAGCGTTAGGGTGGCCGCTTTGCCCCACTCTCCCCTACTCGTAAATACCAAGACCTACGTCTGCACAGGGACTACCAGAGATGCGAGATTAGGAGCTGTCCACCCGACCTCTCTTTCCCTTATTTAGTTTGCACTGATGCCAGTCGACTGTGCTTACCGGATGGAAAGGATTATCGGCGCGTCCGTCAAACACGACAGAGAAGACTCGTGGCACTGCTGGAAGGAGACGTTGGGAGGAGCTGAGAGGAGATGATCTACCGGAAGGAGCTGTGAATAGCTGGGAACTGTTGGGAGAATGGGAGGAGCTGGGAGGAGTCGGGGACGTCTAGGAGGCGCTGCGGCACTGCTGGAAGAGCTGCGAGGAGCTGGGTGACGGAGACGCCATTCTCAGTAAAATGACAGATTGGACAAACCAGATCGAAGGACAAACACCGACAGACCGACAGATAAATAAAGTAGATCAGACCAGACCCACCGGCTTACAAAAGTCACTCCAATCTTTTTGCTGAATTTAATGAAGAATGTCAAGAATTTAGCGCACATACCATGCCTGGCGTCCCGCCCCAGGTATGCACACAGGCTCACAACACCGCCCCAATCCGCGTTCCAACCCATGGAGCCCCCCGATATCCGTCCGGTCGCAGAAGCGGTGAGTCGCGTGCCGACGTGACCTATCTGGGCTGGTGATCGGGCGCTGCCGGCGCGGCGGCTGTGACGCACGGGCGCGCCGCTGCTCGTCGCATGCCGCTAACCAGCTGTATGGCGTCAGCGGCCGGCGGCGCCCCGCCGCTCCGACGGCCCCCGTGACACCTGGCGTCGGCCGCGACGAGACGCACGCGGTCCGGCGACGACCCCCGCGGCGGCGACCGACAGCCGATCAGCGGTCAGGGGCCGCGCGACGGGCGCGGCGCGGGGGCATGGTAGCCAAGGCACGGTGCGGAGCCGTGGTAACCATGGCACGGTGCGGGGCCATGGTAACCAAGGAGCGGTGCGCCGTGCGGAGCCATGGTAACCCAGGATGATAACCAATGCACGGAGCCATGGTAACCATGTCGCCACACGGATTCGTGGTGATCAGGGTACGGTGCAAATCCATGGCAACCAAGGCGCGCCACAGGAGAGTATAAAAATTAACCACATATGACAGTTAATCAGTCAATTTTTGTATTTCCTCAAACATCCGGTGACCAGTGACCACTACTTCAAAATAACTAATAATAGAATCAAACGGTTCATTGAGTGGCCATGAGCTCGGACGCCTGCGAAGCAGAGGTTGTTGAGTGACGATACGTATCCAACACACAACGATTTTTCGCTCGAGTTTCCATAAGCCTTTTGTCTACATTGCAGATTCAGAAAACTCGATAAATAGATTCCCCTATAATTTCCTCTACACAGCTCATCAGCGTCTAGAAGCCAAGCTTCATTTCCCGCCTCCCATCCGGCGGTGGGTCGTTCAGATCAGACCACGCCGCCGCCGACCTTTCCCCGACCGAGCCGATTTCGTTTACACCGCTGTGTGTGTTGGTATCATCAATGGCACTGCCAGCAGCCCACCGACACACTAGTCGGCTCCTTTGATTTCCGTCTGCCTCCCCGGCCAGAGTTCGGCTCAGAGCCGCTCGCTCTCACCTCCAAGAGCGGTGGGTGAGCGCAGGCTTTGTGTCCGCGCTGATCCGGTCGTGTGCCTCCAGCCGCCGGGATTAACTCTTTATCCCCTCGGGGCTGGAGAGCGCCGCCGGCGGGGGGGGGGGGGTGGGCGGGGGCGGGGGCGGTTGTGGTGATCCGTTTGTGCCTTCACCTCACTGTTTACCCCGGCGCCGAGTCGGCCGACGCCGGCCGCCGGCCACGGGCGGCTAACGAGAACGGATCGGCTCTCCGGGACGAATTAATATTTATAGAGTTTCCCATCCATCAGATGTCGTGTGTAAACAGGCGGTGGCACGTTTCGGGCGGCGCGAAATGTGTCTCGTCACCGACCGGTGGCGAGAGAGCGGCCAACCGGCACGGAGCCGCGCCGAATTAGTCGCGGCGACAGATCGGCACGGATGCTGACATTGGCGGCTGCCACTCAGCCGCAGACAGCTCGCATTTATCCCCGCTGGTGCGTCCCCTGCGGCAGCGGGAGCCCCTGGAGCCCGTGCGGAGACAGACGGGGGCAGGATACAGACGGAAGACGGGAGACGGGAGACGATGGCACCTGAGACGGAAGGCGGGCATCAGCAGATGTGTGTGGTCTGCGGTTTCCGGTGCTTGGTTGACATATGTCATCGTAATGTCCCGCCATCGTCGTCGGTCACCAGCTCAGTCGCCATCTTTACGCTCTTATCACTGAGGCGAGATTACCGAGATAGTTGCAATCAGAGTCTGCAACTACGAATGGTAATATAATTGCCACTCTGACCTGTCTGCCTGGCTGCCGCTGAAGATTATCTCCGCCCAGTTTACTCCGCTCTCATCGCGTCGTTGACGCCTGACGGCGCGGTGCGCTGTGATTGTCACTGCGGCGTGTAATTTGTCGTAGTGACGCTGGCGCTAATCCTCAGCTCAGGGCGGACACGCTGACTGCCTTATGTAAAACAGGTTTATCAGCGCCTGCTGACTGCAGACGGAGATGGGAAACGAATGGAGGAATGGAGAGAAGGAGAGAGGAAACAGAGAGGTAGAGATGAAGAACGGATAGAAAGGGAGAGAGGAAGAAATAGGACTCTCTCTCGCTCTCTCTCTCTCTTTTTCACTTACTGCTTCATTCCTTTTTTCTTTCTCCCTCTATCTCTCTTTCCCTCTCTACCGCTCTTCCTCTTTCTCCCTCTCTCTTCCTCTGCATCCATCTCTCCCTCTCTCTTCCCATATCTTGCTCTCTCTCTCTCTCTCTCTCTCTCTCTCTCTCTCTCTCTCTCTCTCTCTCTCTCTCTCTCTCTCTCTCTCTCTCTCTCTCTCTCTCTCTTCAACAATCTATCAACTTCGTACCTCATTACCTGCCGGCTGCCACTCAAAAGGCTGCTCTTCCGACACTTCTATGTTTATACATATGTATGATGCAAAACTCGCATAGCATGGTCACTTATGACCTAACCCTGTAGTTATCGATGTGGTTATCCTTCAAAGAAAACGATGGCTGACCTCTGAGGAATGGAAATTTAATCCTCTCTACCCGTGACGGTTCTATGCTTCTAAAAAGTACTCACTTTTGCGTCATACTAGCAATTTTCACGACGGGCTATATTGGCAAATGCACCAACTTTGACCAAATCTTTACCAAATCTCTTTTACAATAAATGTCGTCATATTGGCCGTTTTCACGACGGAACTTTCGCAGAGGAACTTATTTGATACCTAAAGGCCGTTTTCACGACGGAATAGCAGGCATCTATTTAATCCCCATTTAATCCTTTAGTTCCTCAGGAATTTTAGTAGTTCTTTTTAGTAGGTTCCCCAGCTTTCGAATGAATGGTGCGTTAGTTTGCTATTTTTCTATTAAATATCACATCGATTTACTTTATCTAAGGATTTATCACTAATATCAACATAAAGCGTAAGCACAATTATAAAATTATGAAATTATTAAATACTAGTACAATAGTTAAAAAAAGATCCTGAGTTGCCAGGCTACAAAGAATATATTCATTTATGGCGCACGACAGACATTTAGAAAGCAGCGCCCTGTTTTATTGCACGCTGCTAGCCGCTTCCATTGGGTTTTGCAGGCCGACGTCATTGGTCGTTACACGTATGATGTCACGCGACTTGTGGCCTGTCACGGCTCTTTAATAATCTCCACTAAATGAATGCAACAATGGCCTTTTAAGTTGATCTCTGTGGCCATCTGTCTATGGAGCGACCAATATGAAAGTTGGGTGAATTTACCGGGGTTACATGACTATGAGCAAGCAAATGTGTATCAGGAATGGATTTAGGTGGAGAATTGCGCTGGACCATGAGTGCTCGAACGCTCCCAATTCCACGCCGGTTTGGCTTTGGAGCCGAGACAGACGATGCGGGTCAAGGTCACCGCTGGGGTAACGGTGGATTGGCTGCGCCCGAGCACCCGTAACGCGGCACAATTCTCCATCTATGGATTTTCCTATTCGCTCAGCATTGTGATAGGCGTTCGTAATAGCATTTACTCTGCTCATGTACCTATCCCCGGTTATTTAAAAGAAATTTTTGTGGGGGAATATCACGGCTTTAGGTACTCGGTGGCCCTATTCACGACTTTCAAAGAATGCTCCGATAACTAAACACCGCACACACCTACTGCATTAGTGAATCTGACAGAAGGTCTGTGGAATTACATCCCCCCTCACCACACCCCTAAAAACTCATCCAGTGTCCAAAACCACTTTTATCGACTCGCAAAAAAAAAAAACACACACACACATACACACACAAAGCTCTCAGTTCATTTATCATTGTCTTTACCATGGTTCAATTGCATTGCGCGATTTAAAGCACGTGAGTGCCTATATAGTATATATGTAGAAAATAATATCTAGACAGCAAAACATCCAAAATTACAAAGGCTGCAATGCTTAAAAAGTAGGTTCATCAAGGAAGCCCATTTTTACTTGCGTTGTGTTCCCAACCATGCGATTCCAACGCGGGCTATTCGCAACGTCTGTTAAGGCACGTTAACAACTGACAAGCCGCCACCGCTGCCACTTATTCATAGATGGTTGATATCGCAGCTTGGGCGTCAGCAGCGCGGCCCACAACGCGTCGGCGCCAGCGCACGCAGCTGTTGGCACTCGGCAGCCGGTGTTGCGACTTAACGGCCGGCCGGCCCCATGAAGGAGAAGCTCTTGGTGAAGCTTTGTGATCGCCTCATAGCCGCCTTGGATGTCATCTTTCTTGGCAGATCCATCCGTTCAGATGGTGCGGTGCAGTCTGGATAAAGGACGAAGTCCAACGCCGCTAACCCCGCGACCGCCACCCCACAACGTGGCCGCAGACCGAACGGGCGTGAGGGCCGTAAGGGCCACCCCGCCATCCGGTAGGTGGCTGAGCAGCCGGGCGCAGCGGCGCCTGGGCGGCGGCCGCGCTGAGATGAAGTCCCAAACCGCCATGTCGCCATCACCGCCATCACCATTGCTGCAGCTGTTCCCAACCGCCTCAATCGCCGCCGTTTTGCCAGCAGTCGCGCCGCGGAATGGCAGAAGCTCCAGAGTAGCCTCCAGCGCCCCTCTCCGCACGTGTGCAGGTGCACTGCGCCGCCGCCGGGTCCGACGTCCAGGCAGAACATGATATTTCCATGCTGCTCCGACGGTGGGCTGGTCTTGTTTGGGCGTTCCTCCACTGTGACGTCGGTCACGCCTGCCCCGGCCAGGGCGCAGAGGCCGACGTGTCACCATCCGGTTGCAGTCCTCAGTCGGGTCGCAACGTGTACCTCTTCCGCAGCGTGGAGCGCGCTCCCGCTGGGCAGCGATACAGCCAAAAGTAGCATAGCATGCGGGCGGCCAGCGCTGCGCCGGACAGCGGATCCATGCCGGGGGTATGCCGGTCTCGGCCATTAGCGGGGTCGTCGGGGCCGAGGCTGTACATACAGCTGGTGACCGCGTGAGCCGCCAATCGAAGCTCACGGCTTATAAGCTCGACGCGGGCATCACACGCCGTCCCGATGGGAGCTCCACGACGCCGCCGCGAACTCCAGCGCGGCTCGCAGCGCGAAGACCAGTACGGACGGCCGGGGCAAACGGCGTGCGGGAGTCGCAGGCGACGTTCTGCGGACAGAAAGGGTTGGGCATAAGCTGGTCGGCAGGACACTCTTGAGCCGAGCCTTTGATGTAATTACAGATGATCCAGAAGCATGCACAAAAATTCATGACACACTATTCTCATTTATGTATTTGCTACATATGATATGATATACCAGCTCATGATCAGTGACGCATTCTGGGCAATATGTTCTAAAGTGAAGTAACTGAAGTTACAGCTTAAAGGCTTAAAAAAACAGCTTAAAACACACACACACACACATTCGATAGCTTATGAGAATAACATGCCTTGTGTGCTTAATGCAGGAAAATATTTTTTCCACTTTTTTAGAAACAGCAAAAGAGTTGTCAACAAGCCATGTCAACTATGTAAACAATTTTTATGGAAACTGCTCTAGCTAGCTTAAAGTTCCACAACGTTTCCGGAGCACCGTACCCAAACTCAGTTCATGTTACAAGAAAAAACAGTAATAATGCCTCCTAATTTTGAATGAAATATAGGTATGAGTAATTTGATTTGGAAAGCAACAAATTTCCGCACATCATTTTAGCAAAATTACTATTTTCTTCAGCCATCAGGTTACACAAAACTATAGTAAACTTTATGATCTAGTTTACACAAAACCAAAGCCCCGGTTTTAACAAATGTAGATAAAATTTAAACAATTTTAAAAAATGTATCGTGGAGAAAATGAAAAGTGTAGATTTGTAAAGCCGGGATATTTCAATTTCACGGATTAGGCACTTAAAGAAATATCTTCACCTTTCTTTGAGCCACCAGCCTTCACCCAAGTTTTACACGAATGTAGTGAAGCAGACAATGTGGCAACTCAAAATTGTGATGGTTTGAGATAATTATGACGGTAAAAGAAAAAGCAACACAAGGTTCCTTACCCTCGTTTTTTTCACATGGGTTCAGATGAGGCTTCAACTGTTGCCGACCTGAGGAGCTATAGGGACTTGAGCTTTCCAAAACTCAATTTCTAAGGGCACTGAGCAGTGTTTGGCTTTCACACGAATGCGATAGTAAGTTATATGAAGTTGACAAAGCAAGCAAAGCAAAGCATGATGCCCCGCTCGTCCGCCCGCGACCACGCCCCGCGTCCGACTCCCGACCGCCGCGTGACCCGAGGCGCCCGGCGGTCACGTGACCTACCGGCCGGGACTGCAAACGGCCTTCACCACCATTCTTGTATGACGTCATATCCTACTGAGGTGCTGATTGGTCGGAATTAGATACCTGAAGGTAATTATCTGCCGTAGTTATTTTTGTTTCATTGTTTTGCGTGTTTTCTTATATGAAATGTAATTAAATAATTTGTCATATTTTAATCACCATTAAAACATAACTGAATAGGTATAAAAGAGAACTCGATATATACTTTCCTTGTTTTTAAGAATTCCGGAATTAGATACCCGAGGGAGCAAAGAGGGAGCAAGTTGCCACGCTGATTTAATACCTCATAGTCGAAAGGTGGGCTACTAGAACCAAAAATTGCTGTGTTTGTAAATAAATAAGTGATTTGAGGGCAAAAAATGCCCGGATTTAAACTTCTAAAATTATTTTGAACATAAAATATTTCAGTTTGAGGGATGTTAAGGCCTCTAAGGGTAGGTACTTTTTAGGTATTAAATAAGTTCCTCTGCGAAAGTTCCGTCGTGAAAACGGCCAAAAAGTACCTACCCTTAGAGGCCTTAACATCCCTCAAACTGAAATATTTTATGTTCAAAATAATTTTAGAAGTTTAAATCCGGGCATTTTTTGCCCTCAAATCACTTATTTATTTACAAACACAGCAATTTTTAGTTCTTGTAGGCGCCGCATCGCCTTTTATCCTTTTCAGTGTTTTTCGTCCCTTACCATTTCATTTTATCCCATTGTCCTTTGTATCTGTCCCACCGTGCGCCTGCGTCTACCGTTCCATCGAGTTGGCTCAGTGCCAGCCGGCCGGGTCGAGACTGTTCGGTGACGCGCACGGCGTCCACCGTTCCATCGAGTTGGCTCAGTGCCAGCCGGCCGGGTTGAGACTGTTCGGTGTCCCGGATCAGCGCAGCGTATCATTAAAGTAGTACCAGCGCCAAGCGATTGTTATTATGAAATTGTTATAAAATTGCACGTATATTATTTTAATAGAGAACGCAGCATATTTCGATGTAATTATTGTGTTCGGTGATACTGTTTCGTGATCATGCGACTTTCAAGGGCGTGTCGCGTAGGAACATTATGCCGTGACAGCGACAGCGTCGGCGCTGCGCCGCCTTTTCGGTCCCCGGCTGGGGCGTGGTGCGATGTGTGTGCTCCCGCGTCACTAATGGATGATTCGAACGGCCGATGTGAGGCATGTGGCCGAGCGTGGCTTTGGAGGACCCAGGAGGCGTAACTTGCCGCAACTATGTGGCTGCACCATTCGACCCAGTCCAAAGGCAGAGCGTTAACTGGTCCGTCGGTATATTGAACCGTTGACCGTTGCTAAAGAAAAGCAACGATACACATTAGCATATATACAGCGATAACAAAATACGCGGGACACTCGGGGAGGGAAAGTAAACGAAAGCAAACAAGGGAACCACCGTGCACCGTTGCTTATACAATATTGCGACAATCAAACCAGTAATACAGTTATAGTTCGGCTACAATTCAGCCAGATCATAGAGTTCATCAATCCTGTGCCGATTATCGAGCATGATCAAGGCCCTGTTTACGCCGCAATAACAATCTGACAGGCACCTACCGGCAAGTTACGCCTCCTGGGTCCTCCAAAGCCACGCTCGGCCACAGAAGTTGACGTTCTTCACCGCAGTGGACTGCATCAGGCTGACATCTTCTGGACGTGTGGCAGCTCCTGTGTCATCATCATCTTTGTGCATCGCAGTCGGATGCAGCCGTTTGCAGGATTCGCAGTTTAGCTTCCTGAAGCAGCTCCTGTAACGATGCCCTTTCCGCAGGCAACCGAAGCAAAGCAGAGATGTCGGCGAGCACGATTGGTGGTAGTTCGTCAACCATAATGCCGATCTTGCCTGTTCGAGTCTGGAACGAGGATCGCTCGCGGTCAGTTGTGGCGCGTGCATTTCTTGACATGGGATCATCTGCTACCTTCTGCTCACCGGCACTGTTGAAAGGGCTCAACATGGAAGGACAATCGGAGCACTTGATCATGACAACGGCAACAGCAGAGAACCAGCGGATCACCTGCAAGCTGGTAAAGGGGCTGAAGGTATCTGACATGGCAGCTACGGATGTGATTGATCTGCCACCCACCTACACGCTGGAGAAGATTCCAGTTGACTGTAAAGATATTGTTACATCTGTGGATCTCGAGCGCTGGCCATATTTGCGAGACGTTGCTCCCCCAGAAGTGGATGCAGGCGTTGAGGTTCTGATCGGAGCAAACTGTCCTCAGGCGCTGACACCTCTAGAAGCGCGAGCTGGTGGAGAAGGGTGTCCTGCTGCCTTCCGTACTTCCCTGGGATGGGTGGTGTATGGGCCGAGATTCCATAGCCAAGTTCGTGAGCAGACCGCAAGAGTGAACCGGATCGACGTGCACCGCTGCACAGATGATCAGCTTGACCTGCATAGCAAATTTGTCGCCCTTTACAACCAGGATTTTGAGCATGATCGTAGCTCGACAGACGTGGGCCTCTCCGTTGAAGACCGAACATGGATGCAGATCGTGGAAGGCGGCATCCGTCACCTGGATGGCCGCTATCAGATTCCCCTGCCGCTGAAGAGCGAGACTCTCCTGCCGGACAACAAGCAACAGGCCGAGCAGAGAGCAGAACAGCTGAAAAGAAAACTGACCAAGAATGAGAAGTACCTTCAAGACTACAAGAAGTTTGTCAACGATTTGATAGAGAAAAACTATGCAGAACGAGTCAAGAGTGAGAATATCGACACTGCAAGAGGACGTACCTGGTACATACCACATCACGGCGTGTACCACCCGATGAAGCCTGAGAAGATCCGTGTTGTATACGACTGCTCTTCAACTTACCGTGGCATCTCGTTGAACAGCCGACTGTTGCAGGGACCAAACCTGACGAGTTCTCTCTTAGGAGTGTTGTTGAGGTTCAGAGAGAGGCCAGTGGCCGTCATGGCTGATGTAGAGAAAATGTTCTATCAGGTACGCGTGCCCGATGACGACAGAAGTCTTCTCAGATTTTTGTGGTGGCCGAACGGTGACACAAGGCAGGAGCTGGAAGTGTACCAGATGAATGTGCACCTGTTCGGGGCCATCAGCTCCCCAGCTTGTGCGAACTTCGCACTGCGTCGAACGGCGCAGGACTTCGGTGACATGTTCGATGAAGACGTCAAAGATAGTATCCGACGTTCGTTTTACGTCGATGACTTCATGACAACAGGATCGACGGCGGAGGAGGTGTTGAAGGTTGCACGAGGCGTCAGAGACTGCTGTGCGCTGGGAGGATTCCGTCTGACCGGCTTCGTCAGCAACAGCTCGGACGTCATGCTCGGTCTGCCGGAGTCTGAGTGCGTGGCTCACAAAGGGTTTGATATGACTGATGACAGCTTCTCTGCACAGACGATGAGAGCTTTGGGTGTCCAGTGGGACGTATCTGAAGATACCCTCAGCTTCCGAGTTGATGTCAGGAGCAGCTCGGCAACCAGGAGGGGCATCCTCTCAACAGTGAGTGCCGTCTACGATCCGTTAGGGTTCGGAGCTCCTTTCGTCATGCCAGCCAAAGTTCTGCTTCAAGATCTGTGTCGACTGAAGTTGGGTTGGGACGACCCTGTTCCCGATGCTCACCTGAAAAGATGGCGCCAGTGGTGTCAAGAACTGAACGATCTCCATGAGTTCAGCGTTCCAAGGAGCGTAACTGTACCAGGTGAGATATTGAGCTGCCAGCTTCACATGTTCGCTGATGCGAGCGAGTCTGGCTATGGCGCGGTGGGCTACATCAGGGTGACGGACAGTACTGGAACCGTTCACACAACCCTGCTGATGAGCAGGGCCAGAGTAGCTCCCTTGAAGACGTCTTCTATTCCCCGACTCGAGTTGGCTTCTGCGGCACTGGCGGTGCAGTTGAGCACGCAGATACTTTCGGAACTCGATCTGAACGTTGATGAGGTGCACTTTTGGACGGACAGTGTGTCAACGCTTCGCTACATCCACAATACTACCTCTCGCTTCCAGACTTTCGTGTCAAACCGGCTTTCCGTGATACATGATGGTTCTAAGCCCGGACAGTGGAAGTACGTGCCATCTGCGCTGAACCCGGCGGATGCACTCTCTCGAGGGCAGTCGGCACGTGAGTTTCTTCACTCAAGATGGACCACCGGACCAGCGTTCCTCAGCGCGTCGGTGGCTGATTGGCCTGAGCAGAAGCATGCCGTTCCACTTGCCGATGACGTGGAAGGCCTTGAGGTGAAGAGAAGTCTGGTGAGTTCTACAATAGCCGAACGGGACAGCACATCAGAATTGTTGAGCAGCATGTCTGACTGGCATAAGCTCAAGAGACGTGTGGCGTGGTGGCTGCGGCTGAAGCGCATCCTGCGACAGCGGGTGGTGAACCGACAGGAAGGTGATATCGGAGGAGCCCCGCTGGTCAGTTCTCGCTTATCTGTTCAGGAACTTCTTGGAGCAGAAGCGGCGATCGTGAAGTACGTTCAAAGGAAGGCATTCCCAGAAGAAATGACGTCAGGCTCGGTCAAGAAATCGAGCCCGCTCTATCGTCTGAATCCATGTCTGACTGACGGCACTCTCAGGGTCGGCGGACGTCTCAGTAACGCGGCCATCCCAGAAGCGGCGAAACACCAGGTGATCCTGCCGAAGAAGGGTCACATCACGGACATCATCGTCAGAGACATGCATGAGAGGAAAGGTCACTCGGGGCGAGAGCACGTCCTGGCTGCAATGCGCGAGAAATACTGGGTAGTTCACGGCAATGCGACTGTTCGCAGGGTACTGTCAAGGTGTGTCAGATGCCGACGGATCCAGGGCCCGATGGTGACTCAGAAGATGGCTGACTTACCTGAGGATAGAACGACTCCACAATGCGGCGTGTTCTGTCGAGTGGGCGTCGACTTCTTTGGGCCGTTCTATGTGAAAGTCGGGAGGAAGCAGCACAAGAGGTTCTGTGCGCTGTTCACGTGTTTGGCGACGCACGCCATTCACATTGAAGTATGCGACAGCCTGGACACAAGTTCGTTTGTAAATGCACTGCGCCGTTTCCAGGCTAGGAGAGGCCAGGTGACGTTCATTCGGTCCGACAACGGCACCAATTTCGTCGGTGCCGAGCGGGAACTCCGTGAAGAGTTCTCCAAGCTGTGCGAGAGCCAGGTGCATGATTTTCTGTTACAGAGAGGTGTCGAGTGGCAGTTTAACCCTCCCGGTGCATCGGCGCAGGGAGGCGTGTGGGAGCGCCAGATCCGGAGCATCAGGAGAGTGTTGAATGCTGTTTTGAAGGAGCAGTCCCTGACTGACGAGTCTCTTCAGACGCTGCTCTGCGAGGTCGAGGCGATCCTCAACAGCAAGCCGCTGACGACAGTCTCCAGTGACCCGTCCGACCTCCAGCCTCTCACTCCCAATGATTTGTTGCTGCTGCGGGGTGGACCAGTTCCAGATGGTGTGTTCAGCGAGCGAGACTGTCTCACAAGAAGGCGATGGAAGCATGTGCAGTATTTAGCTGACGTTTTCTGGAAGCGTTGGTTGAGCGAGTACCTGCCTCTGCTTCAGATACGTCAGAAGTGGAACAAGGATGAGAGAAACTTGGAAGTTGGTGATGTGGTGCTCGTCGCTGACTTGAACACGCCCCGGTGCAGATGGCCTCTGGGACGAGTCACGGAGGTGTTCCCGGACCGGAGGGGTTTCGTGCGGTCTGTGCTGGTTCGCACGACTGCATCGGTCTTGAAGAGACCTATCTCCAAGTTGGTCCTGGTGCTGGAGAACGAGAGCGCTGAGTGAAGTGATGTGAAGCCGCGAAGACTCGTGCATGAGATTGTGTGCACAGGATATTCTGGCAAGATTGGTTCGTTTGGCTAGGTTAAGACACATGAGCTCCAGAAGTTCAGACTAAAGCCAAGAAGTCCGGAGTTGTTCGCCTTGGCCGCGGCGCGTTTGTTTTGTTGAACCTGGAGGGTTCAAGGGTGGGGGTGTAGGCGCCGCATCGCCTTTTATCCTTTTCAGTGTTTTTCGTCCCTTACCATTTCATTTTATCCCATTGTCCTTTGTATCTGTCCCACCGTGCGCCTGCGTCTACCGTTCCATCGAGTTGGCTCAGTGCCAGCCGGCCGGGTCGAGACTGTTCGGTGACGCGCACGGCGTCCACCGTTCCATCGAGTTGGCTCAGTGCCAGCCGGCCGGGTTGAGACTGTTCGGTGTCCCGGATCAGCGCAGCGTATCATTAAAGTAGTACCAGCGCCAAGCGATTGTTATTATGAAATTGTTATAAAATTGCACGTATATTATTTTAATAGAGAACGCAGCATATTTCGATGTAATTATTGTGTTCGGTGATACTGTTTCGTGATCATGCGACTTTCAAGGGCGTGTCGCGTAGGAACATTATGCCGTGACAGCGACAGCGTCGGCGCTGCGCCGCCTTTTCGGTCCCCGGCTGGGGCGTGGTGCGATGTGTGTGCTCCCGCGTCACTAATGGTGAGTTGGAGAGTAACCCCGGGTGGTTTTGTCTGCATTGATTTGTTATGGCCTCACTGTACGCAATGGTTTGTTGGAATATCTCATGTATTGGTGTAGCGCTGGAGCCAAAGACAACGATTAGCTCCAGATTTGTCTGGCCATGTTGGTAACCTGCCGCTTGTTCATAGGATGATTCGAACGGCCGATGTGAGGCATGTGGCCGAGCGTGGCTTTGGAGGACCCAGGAGGCGTAACTTGCCGGTAGGTGCCTGTCAGATTGTTATTGCGGCGTAAACAGGGCCTTGATCATGCTCGATAATCGGCACAGGATTGATGAACTCTATGATCTGGCTGAATTGTAGCCGAACTATAACTGTATTACTGGTTTGATTGTCGCAATATTGTATAAGCAACGGTGCACGGTGGTTCCCTTGTTTGCTTTCGTTTACTTTCCCTCCCCGAGTGTCCCGCGTATTTTGTTATCGCTGTATATATGCTAATGTGTATCGTTGCTTTTCTTTAGCAACGGTCAACGGTTCAATATACCGACGGACCAGTTAACGCTCTGCCTTTGGACTGGGTCGAATGGTGCAGCCACAGTTCTAGTAGCCCACCTTTCGACTATGAGGTATTAAATCAGCGTGGCAACTTGCTCCCTCTTTGCTCCCTCGGGTATCTAATTCCGGAATTCTTAAAAACAAGGAAAGTATATATCGAGTTCTCTTTTATACCTATTCAGTTATGTTTTATTGGTGATTAAAATATGACAAATTTTTTAATTACATTTCATATAAGAAAACACGCAAAACAATGAAACAAAAATAACTACGGCAGATAATTACCTTCAGGTATCTAATTCCGACCAATCAGCACCTCAGTAGGATATGACGTCATACAAGAATGGTGGTGATGGCCGTTTGCAGTCCCGGCCGGTAGGTCACGTGACCGCCGGGCGCCTCGGGTCACGCGGCGGTCGGGAGTCGGACGCGGGGCGTGGTCGCGGGCGGACGAGCGGGGCATCATGCTTTGCTTTGCTTGCTTTGTCAACTTCATATAACTTACTATCGCATTCGTGTGAAAGCCAAACACTGCTCAGTGCCCTTAGAAATTGAGTTTTGGAAAGCTCAAGTCCCTATAGCTCCTCAGGTCGGCAACAGTTGAAGCCTCATCTGAACCCATGTGAAAAAAACGAGGGTAAGGAACCTTGTGTTGCTTTTTCTTTTACCGTCATAATTATCTCAAACCATCACAATTTTGAGTTGCCACATTGTCTGCTTCACTACATTCGTGTAAAACTTGGGTGAAGGCTGGTGGCTCAAAGAAAGGTGAAGATATTTCTTTAAGTGCCTAATCCGTGAAATTGAAATATCCCGGCTTTACAAATCTACACTTTTCATTTTCTCCACGATACATTTTTTAAAATTGTTTAAATTTTATCTACATTTGTTAAAATCGGGGCTTTGGTTTTGTGTAAACTAGATCATAAAGTTTACTATAGTTTTGTGTAACCTGATGGCTGAAGAAAATAGTAATTTTGCTAAAATGATGTGCGGAAATTTGTTGCTTTCCAAATCAAATTACTCATACCTATATTTCATTCAAAATTAGGAGGCATTATTACTGTTTTTTCTTGTAACATGAACTGAGTTTGGGTACGGTGCTCCGGAAACGCTGTGGAACTTTAAGCTAGCTAGAGCAGTTTCCATAAAAATTGTTTAGATAGTTGACATGGCTTGTTGACAACTCTTGCTGTTTCTAAAAAAGTGAAAAAAATATTTTCCTGCATTAAGCACACAAGGCATGTTATTCTCATAAGCTATCGAATGTGTGTGTGTGTGTTTTTTTAAGCTGTTTTTTAAGCTTTTAAGCTGTAACTTCAGTTACTTCACTTTAGAACATATTGCGTCAGAACAGAATGCGTCACTGATCATGAGCTGGTATATCATATCATATGTAGCAAATACATAAATGAGAATAGTGTGTCATGAATTTTTGTGCATGCTTCTGGATCATCTGTAATTACATCAAAGGCTCGGCTCAAGAGTGTCCTGCCGACCAGCTTATGCCCAACCCTTTCTGTCCGCAGAACGTCGCCTGCGACTCCCGCACGCTGTTTGCCCCGGCCGTCCGCTGGTCTTCGCGCTGCGAGCCGCGCTGGAGTTCGCGGCGGCGTCGTGGAGCTCCCATCGGGACGGCGTGTGATGCCCGCGTCGAGCTTATAAGCCGTGAGCTTCGATTGGCGGCTCACGCGGTCACCAGCTGTATGTACAGCCTCGGCCCCGACGACCCCGCTAATGGCCGAGACCGGCATACCCCCGGCATGGGTCCGCTGTCCGGCGCAGCGCTGGCCGCCCGCATGCTATGCTACTTTTGGCTGTATCGCTGCCCAGCGGGAGCGCGCTCCACGCTGCGGAAGAGGTACACGTTGCGACCCGACTGAGGACTGCAACCGGATGGTGACACGTCGGCCTCTGCGCCCTGGCCGGGGCAGGCGTGACCGACGTCACAGTGGAGGAACGCCCAAACAAGACCAGCCCACCATCGGAGCAGCATGGAAATATCATGTTCTGCCTGGACGTCGGACCCGGCGGCCGCAGTGCACCTGCACACGTGCGGAGAGGGGCGCTGGAGGCTACTCTGGAGCTTCTGCCATTCCGCGGCGCGACTGCTGGCAAAACGGCGGCGATTGAGGCGGTTGGGAACAGCTGCAGCAATGGTGATGGCGGTGATGGCGACATGGCGGTTTGGGACTTCATCTCAGCGCGGCCGCCGCCCAGGCGCCGCTGCGCCCGGCTGCTCAGCCACCTACCGGATGGCGGGGTGGCCCTTACGGCCCTCACGCCCGTTCGGTCTGCGGCCACGTTGTGGGGTGGCGGTCGCGGGGTTAGCGGCGTTGGACTTCGTCCTTTATCCAGACTGCACCGTACCATCTGAACGGATGGATCTGCCAAGAAAGATGACATCCAAGGCGGCTATGAGGCGATCACAAAGCTTCACCAAGAGCTTCTCCTTCATGGGGCCGGCCGGCCGTTAAGTCGCAACACCGGCTGCCGAGTGCCAACAGCTGCGTGCGCTGGCGCCGACGCGTTGTGGGCCGCGCTGCTGACGCCCAAGCTGCGATATCAACCATCTATGAATAAGTGGCAGCGGTGGCGGCTTGTCAGTTGTTAACGTGCCTTAACAGACGTTGCGAATAGCCCGCGTTGGAATCGCATGGTTGGGAACACAACGCAAGTAAAAATGGGCTTCCTTGATGAACCTACTTTTTAAGCATTGTAGCCTTTGTAATTTTGGATGTTTTACTGTAGATATTATTTTCTACATATATACTATATAGGCACTCACGTGCTTTAAATCGCGCAATGCAATTGAACCATGGTAAAGACAATGATAAATGAACTGAGAGCTGACATGCCCTATGCTTTGTGTGTGTATGTGTGTGTGTGTGTTTTTTTTTTTTTTTTGGCGAGTCGATAAAAGTGGTTTTGGACACTGGATGAGTTTTTAGGGGTGTGGTGAGGGGGGATGTAATTCCACAGACCTTCTGTCAGATTCACTAATGCAGTAGGTCTGTGCGGTGTTCAGTTATCGGAGCATTCTTTGAAAGTCGTAAATAGGGCCACCGAGTACCTAAAGCCGTGATATTCCCCCACAAAAACTTCTTTTAAATAACCGGGGATAGGTACATGAGCAGAGTAAATGCTATTACGAACGCCTATCACAATGCTGAGCGAATAGGAAAATCCATAGATGGAGAATTGTGCCGCGTTACGGGTGCTCGGGCGCAGCCAATCCACCGTTACCCCAGCGGTGACCTTGACCCGCATCGTCTGTCTCGGCTCCAAAGCCAAACCGGCGTGGAATTGGGAGCGTTCGAGCACTCATGGTCCAGCGCAATTCTCCACCTAAATCCATTCCTGATACACATTTGCTTGCTCATAGTCATGTAACCCCGGTAAATTCACCCAACTTTCATATTGGTCGCTCCATAGACAGATGGCCACAGAGATCAACTTAAAAGGCCATTGTTGCATTCATTTAGTGGAGATCATTAAAGAGCCGTGACAGGCCACAAGTCGCGTGACATCATACGTGTAACGACCAATGACGTCGGCCTGCAAAACCCAATGGAAGCGGCTAGCAGCGTGCAATAAAACAGGGCGCTGCTTTCTAAATGTCTGTCGTGCGCCATAAATGAATATATTCTTTGTAGCCTGGCAACTCAGTATCTTTTTTTAACTATTGTACTAGTATTTAATAATTTCATAATTTTATAATTGTGCTTACGCTTTATGTTGATATTAGTGATAAATCCTTAGATAAAGTAAATCGATGTGATATTTAATAGAAAAATAGCAAACTAACGCACCATTCATTCGAAAGCTGGGGAACCTACTAAAAAGAACTACTAAAATTCCTGAGGAACCAAAGGATCAAATGGGGATTAAATAGATGCCTGCTATTCCGTCGTGAAAACGGCCATTATGAATTTATTTCATTGTTTTAGTCGAAATAATTTGAAAAAGCCGGTAGATAAGCAACTGTGCAACCCAAGTTAATAACTTTCAAGCACGATATGCTCTCTTGCGAATGCACCAAACTTGACCAAATTTGCACCAAATCTCTTACACAACAATTATCTTAGAAAGCCGTCGTAAAAACGGCTACAAAGAACTTAATTGTCCAAATATGCACCTAACCTGCACCAAATGTACACCAAATGTGCGCCGAATGTGCACCAACTGTGTACCAGATAGCTGTCGTGAAAACGGCTATTTTTACCCTGCACACCGAAGGGGGCTCGCTGCTCGGAAAATATCTCTTCTGAGTGCGCATTCCTGTTCACGCTGGTCGTGGCTTATCATGGACTATTGCGCTTTCATCGTAGTAGTCAAAGCGCAGGCGCGATACAAAAAGAAGTTGCTTTGACAATTTCATAATTTGGAGATTATCACGATCACATCTAGTCCTAAGCAGGCATGCAGACGATTTCTGTACTTATTTCCTGTCTAATCCAGCCAGTCTCTTCTGTTATCCACTGGCACATCTCTCATCTTCTCTCGCCCACCTCCTCCACTCCCAGTAGCGGCGGAACACCTTCAATTAACCCTCGCCCGTAAACGGCGATCTGCCACCTTCGCCCATGCAGGGGGGGTTGGTGCGACCCCCCCCCCTTGGCGTTTGAAAACGGAGCGTCGTAGAGCTTAGCGGAAAAGACCAACGGATTGCTCTCGCCGAGATCTCGCGATTGGTGGTATATTTTTTGGTCCTAGGTCAACATTTGACCTACTTTTGACAGGTCAAAGGTCAAATTTTCGGAAAAATAGACTTTTTCAAATTTTCCGCGGCGATTGCGGCAAAACGGTGGGAGATATCGACTTGAAACCTTCACTATCGTATTCCTTGATCAATTCTCTATCGTTTGGTATGTATTTCGTTTCCCTAGCTCTAAAAATGGCGCGTTGGGAGCGCCGGAAGTCGGCAAGGTCACAGTCGGCGGCAGAAATTCGAAAAATCAAAATTTAAATTTTTGAAATCTGATTGTATTTTTGGATTTGGGATGTCCATTTGCTCCCTATAGAAGCTAATATTGCTGCATATTCCCATTGAGGTGACAAGAATTAGCAAAATAGTGGTTCGGGCGCTTTTCAAAAATAGTACCGGACGCTGTTCCTCTTGTGACGTCATAGCTCCGTGACCTGACCTGACCCGGTCAAGTTTCTTATACCATATGATAGCCAATACTTGCCAAGTTTCATCATGATCCATCAACCGATGTCCGTACCACCGGCAGGAAACCTCGGGCATTGGCACTCAGTTTGTGAAAATCCGGCCGGAGGCTGTTCCCTTTGTGACGTCATAACTCCGTGACCTGACATGACCCGGTCAAATTTTTTTTATCAAAAGATGCGCAAGGTTTGCCCCATAAGGTACCCGTTTTTGCACTATTTCCGAAAAACCTCAGGGGGGGGGGGTTGCACCAACCCCCCCCCTACATGGGCGAGGGTTAAGGGGGGGGGGGCACTGCCGACTTTTGGTCTCATTCTTTCCATGCAACGTCCATAGAGCTAATGTTAAAATGCCAAAATCAAGGGGGGGGGGCACGGTGCCCCGGTGCCCTCCCCGTTCCGCCGCCTATGTCCACTCCCCACATCCTCTCCTCCGTGTTCCGCCATTCCTCGCCGTCCCTGTCCCTCCCTCCCTCCTCTGTCCCATCCTCCCCTCGTTGTCGCAGAGAGCGGCTGGCCAAGTGGCCCTCGTGTCGAGGGTCTCTCCAGCACCGACGGGCGCGCACTATACGGCGAATTGTGGCCGCTGCGCCCGCCTCCGAGTGGCCTCTGGTCCTCCAGCGCGGCGGCTCACGGGCTCAAGTGGCCGCATCCGCCGCCAGTCCCTGGTAAACAGATATGCGGCCGGCCGGACATTTGGTTGGGTGCATCAGCCGGACTCGGTCCTATGTATCAACCAGACTTGGGCGTGTGTATGAGCCAGACTCGGTCGTTATGTACGAGCCAGGCTGGGCCGTATGTATCAGTCAGACTCGGCCGTATGTATCATCCAGGCCTGGCCGCATGTATCAGCCAGACTGGGCTGCGTGGATTAGCCAGACTGGGCCGTAGGTATCAGCCCGAGCCGTTTAGCCCGACTCGGCCGGCCACGACCCATGTGCATCAACACATAAAAATGCTGTTATTCTCGAGTCCATCAGACATTTTTTTCCAAAAAGGACTAAATAAATATTTTTATAGTCTTTCCCAACCAAAAAAGTATTTTTCAGGAGGACGTTGCAACATTGCACCGAATAGAACGAACACGCAGGATTGCTAAAACCACTTCAAGATAGCAAAAGTCTACATGACAAACAGCATTTTGATTTTCTGATGTAAACATTTAGTAGATCAAACAATCAAACATACTAGTTCAATGCGAAGATAAATAGCCTTTCCAATAATGGCCGATTCTCAAACATGATGCATGACATACAGAACACGATAAATAAATAGGTGGTGACAACGCATCAATATCTGCTCGGGTAACCGTGTGGGTCGGGACGCTCCTTTAATCTGGCTTAGCAAGAAGATTCGCCACCCTTATTGTCATGACTGCATTGTTTATCCCGCGCCCCAGTGGCGGTCTCAGCCAACTTCGCCCTAGTGGGGGGGGGGGGGGAGGGGCTATGTTACCACCCACCTCTACCTCAAAAACTAAGAGGGATAGAAAGACGCGGTAAAAGCAGTCGATAGCTCTTGATGCGTACGTTTGAAAGTATTTCGGTCATTTTTCATCTTAGAGCAATATTGGGGTCACCAGAGGTCATCAAAGGTCAAAATTTGCGAATTGTTATTATATTTTTCAGAAAACATGCACATATCTCAGGAACTATGATAGCTAGAAAAACGCTGGGAAAAGCAATCGATAGCTTTTGAACTCGTCTTTTGATAAGGTCATCATCAAACATGACCTCAGGTCAACGGTTTAGCCTCCAGAGGGCAAAAACTCCAAAAATAGCTGTTTTTACGAAAAGTGTTTTTCGACAATACCTTTTGACTCAAAAAGCTAGGACATTTATATTGCCAGAATCGTGTTCCTCTCGCCGAGACGCATCGAATGAACTATAATTTGACCTTGAAAGGTTAACTTAAAAATTTGACCTCAGGTCAAGGTCATGACCTGACCGGAAAAGGTCATGTTGCATATCAGTCGATGCGTCTCGGCCGGCAAGACAAACACAGTGACGCCAACCCCAGCGTTCTATCTCTTTCCAATCGTGAGTTATTGGCAAAAAACCGTTTGTAGCCTCAAATGACCTCGGATGACCTTTCTAGAGGCTATCAGCAAAAAAGACACCTTGGTCGTCACTGGTGGTCCAAATCATTGTGATTCTGAAATATTTGGACTGTTCCTATGCGTACACACGGGTCTAGAGGCATTTTCGTTTTTCTCCATTGACTTATAATGGAAAGGTCACGCCACTGACCTGACCTTAGGTCACGCATATACAAAATCCGAGATATACAAAATTGTAGGCACCCATGACATGATTAAATCCACCAAGTTTAAAACCTCTTTGACAAACACTGCAGGCTGGACATGATTGCAAACTTTTTTTTTAGGCTTGGTCAGTTAACTTGACCTGGTGACCTGACCTGACATGACCTGGGGTAAAAAATTTCACACATTGTCCAAAATTGATGTACCAAAAGCTACCCCAAGCGATGCGGCGCTACGCGCCGCGGTTTTTTATTTACACGCAAAAAACGCGACAGGGTGGTAACATATACCCCCCCCCCCCACTGGGGCGAAGGTTATTACGCACTTCGAACACATCATGAACAGATGAAGCAACAACCGTAAAATGAGGCCTAGCCCTCGCCAAGCGAGGGGCGAGAGCCTTTTCCATAACACGGACGGCGGGGGGGGGGGGGGTACAACGACCCCCCCCGGCGATTGGCTCCTATGGCACTTAGAAACACCAAAATCACAGGGTTGCTGGGCCCATAAGAGATCTCGCCGTCGTTAAAATTTGGTGACTCTAAGTCAATATTTAGGGGGTTTTGGGGGTATAGGTGCAAAAAAAAAATTCGCTAAAACATGTCACAAATTTGTCGCCTATAACTTTTTACCTGGTAAGGATATGGCAAAAATAAAAGCACCAGTGATCTCAAGACGTCCGTGGCCGTGCGCATCGAATGATGTATTTTTTACCAATTTAAGTGAACTTATTTTCTAATTAAGTGAACTAATATAATTAATTAAGTTAAACGTAATCAAAATGCATCATATCGCATATCATTCATACGGCCTGATCACAAGGAACACAATGACACCATTTTTGAAGCTCTAGCCTCATTGTGTGCCAAGTTATTAGCAAAAACGTAGTTTGACCTTAGTTGACCTAAGCTGACCCGACCCTAGCGTTCTTGTAGCTTGCAAACACCAAGTAAATGTAAACCAAGGTAGTACAACACAAAAATGTTAAAATAGAGCACAAATCTCTTATCTTTACACATTCAGGCAATTTTCCTTAAAAAATGTCATTGACCTGTAGATGACCTCAGATCAACCGAATTTGTAAAACTGGAGTGCACATGATTGCACTCGGTGACCTAAGCATATCTTGCAATTTTGAATCAACTCGATGAAGAACTCTAGTTTTCATGAACAAAATAGTGCATTTTTAGTGCCATTTTGACTATGTAATGTTTTTTGTGACCTTGTGATCTGACCTCAAGTTACTGGAATCTAAAACTCCCAGGTCATGTGAAAAATAGATGTCCCAAGTCATGTTTGAACTTTGGTAAAGCTACGTGCCATAGCTGCATAGTTAAGCTTCTGCTAGTACCCAGTCCATCAGTGAGTGCTTTTTCAAGCTGGATTTCTAATTAGAACCATTTTACGTGTTTTAGAAGTTGGTAATGCTGAATATGGTGCTTACGTTAGTATCACAATAGAACCGGACATGCTTACAGAGGAAACAAATTTGAAATTGGCGCCAAAGAAAGTAGCTAAGCCCTGCTTTACAAATCTCTGGGAGTCTTATCACCAGCCCTTTAGCACGTTTTGACGGCGCAGAGCGATATGCGCATGCGCGTGCCAGCTGTTTCCGGCCACGTGTTGCGCCATTTTAGTGGAGTCCGTTGGTCGTGGTGGGAGTGTGTGCACGTGCTCCGGTATATGAAGTGAAATGAAGTGAAGTGAAGTGCTCCGGGCACATGCACACACAGAAATATTGAGCGGAAAAACGGTGTAATTGAAAGTACCAAAAGGAACATTTTTTTGGTGTAAAATTACTCTGTTTTCTGGCTAAAAGAACACTTATATGTGTGTTTTGCTAGCTTCGGAGTGTTTCACTATTGTGTAGGAGAACCGCTTTCAGTGTAACCTTACCACGGATCTCGCGTTACATTTACGCACAAATATGTGTTTTTGGTAAAAAGTACCAAAAGGAACACTCGCGTGGTAATCGTACACAGATTCATGGCGGTAAATTTACACAAATATGACGGTTATCATAACGATTTTTTCTGGTAAAGCTAATGTTCGGCCCGCAACATTTGTGAAGCAAGCGACACGCGGCGGGACGTTGTCGCCAGCCGCGAGCCTAGCTAAATGGAACGAAACATTGTGATGCTCAATGCCTACCCCATGCTGCAAACACGTTTATTTGTTTGTTTGTCGTTTATTTATAAGAATCGACATCACATCTGACGGAAATAAAAGTCAGATTAGCGCAAAAGCATAACCTTATCATATACATAAGCTGATATTTCACAACGCATGGGCGCCGCTACAGGCCTCAGCCACCGCCCGTCTCCCGTCAACTGCCCGTAATTAAAGGGACCCTCCCACCTTCAAAAAAGTTAATGAATTGGCATAAAAGTGATGTCGCTCGGTTCAGGAAGAGCGAAAACGAATATCTACCAAATTTCATCGAAAAATATTCACCGGTTTTCAAGATATTAGACTTTTACTATTGTTTACTTTCTGGGATCTCCGCTGTTCCTAGCGACTTTATTTGAAAGTGCGGCATTTGTTGCGCGCAAAGCAGCATATACCACCGCGTGCTACCAAACGTTTTAGTAAAAGATTTAAAAATCGTTAGACCTCCGCTGACGTCACAAATTCTAAGGGGGCATACCAATGCATTAGCCCCTTAGAATCCGAAAACTGCAAGTTTGAAATTCCATATCTCCGAATTAAAGCATTTTTCGATGTTGTGAGTGCCCAAACCGGTATTTTCAGGCCATGGCCACCAATTTGGCTATCTCAACTCAAAACTAATGTTAAGGTGGGAGGGTCCCTTTAATAAATGAAAAATATGTCATCTGTACGCACTACTTCACTGTGCCAAAATTATCGTTCATTTCTTAGCCATCGGCTCTCTATTGCCTATCTGGCAAAATATTAGTAAAACTATACCTAATCAACCCTATGAAAAGCATGAAAGTGCATTCATTATTTTCAATAACACGACAGCAGTTCAGTTGAAAAATTGCAAGCCCACCTTAGCACTCCGACAAAGCTGGATAATTTCCAGCAGCTCCTCCAATGTCGCTCCGCTCCAGATTTCAGACACGTTCTTGATTGCAGTTATCAGACGATGACCACAATGCAGTATTTCACTTATTATTCACCCATTCACTCATTACTCAGCTTATTATCCAACTAGATAAACACCATAGCACTGTTTCATCTCACTGATCGCACAAGAATGGGCAAACCCTCTCTGCGCACTGCAGCCACAGCACTCCCCCGCCGGCCCCCGCGTTCCCCGGCGCACAACTGACAGATTGCGAAAATGGCGCCGCCGCCGTCAGCGTGAGCTCAAAATTTCGCTAAATTTACACGGGTCGACGTAATCGAACGGTGCTCTGGATGTGTACCGCAATTACCAGTGCGACACAACACTCATTCGCGTATGGATACACTTGCTTTGCATAGAAACATATCAGTTAGGTATTTGAACATCTGTTATGCTTTTACATTATCCTGTTTTGCGTAAAGATGCTTGTGTGGTGTAATAAAACTGCCGATGTTTGTTAGTTAACCAATAAACGTCGTATAAAAACAAACATATTCTTGATGCCTTTACTTATTATGGCGTTGTGCAACGGATACCTTGCTTATTTATCACGAACGTACTTAAACTAAAGATATTTTACTAAGTGAAGCAGAACTTTGAAGCTATTTGAATTATTTACGAGTATGTTGAACTTGACATCGCTCAATATTTCTCTGTGTGTGCCACCGAGTGATAGCTCTGGAATGATAGCTTAACCCGCGCCCCGTTGGGCTCTGCCGAGCAACGCGCCCGGTTGGGGGGGGGGCCATTTTGGCCCCCCCCCTAAGATCTCGAGAACCACGCAACATAGCGACAAGCGGTAAACGGCGTTGGATAGCCCCAACGGGGAACTACCTTGTGACCCAATTTTATTGACCTAGGTCAAACCGATGACGTCACAGGTCAGGTCAAAGGTCCAATTTTCACCGTTTACAGGCACTTCAAGAAATGCGTTGTAAAATCGAGTAA
This sequence comes from Amphibalanus amphitrite, assembly GCF_019059575.1. Taxonomy (NCBI): domain Eukaryota; kingdom Metazoa; phylum Arthropoda; class Thecostraca; order Balanomorpha; family Balanidae; genus Amphibalanus; species Amphibalanus amphitrite. The sequence goes on from NW_024881562.1 coordinate 912,279, forward strand.
AATGCATTTCATTGAAAATCATCGATGGGGAAATGTTCTTCAAACACATATTTTGCTATTTGAGGTCACTGATACCAGGTCAGGTCACAGAGGTCAGGTCACGGGGGGGTCACAATATGAAAGTGTCGTGGGATACATGTTTTATGGTCCATTTTACATGACAAATGCGATTATATGGGTCAGGCAGCCTTTGGGGCCAGCTTAGATCACGTTTTGGTCAAGATCAGGTCAAGGTCAGGTCAAGGTCAGGTCAAATTAGGTCAAATTTCAAAGTTAATGTTTTTGCATAAAATGGGTATCGAATCGATGCAGCTCGTCACGGGGAGTTCAATGGTGGTCTTTTTTTTTGCCGTACGTGGTCTAGAATTGCTAAAAATTGAGTTCAAAAATTTGACGTCATCATTTTTGAACAGTTTTTTCGCTATAACTTGGCCAAAAAACGAGATATCGATCTGAAATTTGGTATGTATATAGAAGAGCGCTGGGACTATCACATATATTCCGGTTTTTTTCGAAATTCGGAAAATTTTTGGATTTTTTTAAAGTTTTTCTAAAAAAATCAATTTTTTGAATTTTTTTGGTCAAAAACCAAAAATTTTGAAAATCCGAGATAGCAGTTTTGTAGCGCCGCTTTTTGTCTACTAGACCATATAAAGAACTTTGAAATTGCTTGATAACTGTAGATTTGGTGAGCGTTTCAAGATTGCATGTTTTTTGCTCATTTTTGCTCGAACATGACCTCAGTTTGATCTCAATAACTCCTGACCTAAGGTGACCTAAGACTTGAAATTTGGTGTGAAGGTGTCAAATTGATGCCCGGGAAGGTACTGAAAATTTGGCGGCGCTGCGCGCCGCTGTTTTCTTGCTATTCAGGAAAAACCACAGGGGGGGCCAAAATGGCCCCCCCCCCCAACGGGGCGAGGGTTAAATCAGCTATCATCGGTGGAATCCGTCGTGCGTGGCATGGGAGTGCGTGCCCCTGCTCCGGGAGGCAGTGAGGTGGAGGGAAGTGCAGTGCAGCAGTGCAGTGAAGTGAAGTGAAGTGCTCCGGGGCCGGGTGGTACATGAGCATTTGCCACCGACACATGCCACCGACACCGACGTTGATCGACTTTGGTGAGTCTGACACGTTGTATCTTTTGACATTATCTTATATTGTTTAAAGGGACCCTCCCACCTTAACATTAGTTTTGAGTTGAGATAGCCAAGTTTGCGGCCAGGCTCAGAAACCACCATTTATCCTGGTCGCAACCCCCGCAGCTTTATGGTGTTCAAGAAATTTCTTCCCTTTACTTGCAGGGTGGGACCAGCGTGGTCCCTATCTCTTAACCATTACGGGAATCTGATGACGTCATCAGGCTTTCGAACGTCCGTTAAATGTTTGACTAAAACGTTTTGTAGCACGCGGTGGTATATGCTGCTTTGCGCGCAACAAATGCCGCACTTTCAAATTAAGTCGCTAGGAACAGCGGAGATCCCAAAAAGTAAACAAAAGTAAAAGTCTAATATCTTGAAAACCGGTGAACATTTTTCGATGAAATTTGGTAGATATTCGTTTTTGCTCTTTCTGAACCGAGCGACATCACTTTCATGCCAATTCATTAACTTTTTTGAAGGTGGGAGGGTCCCTTTAAGTGCTTCATATTCCGACTTTGGCAAATCGCGCTTCTTGGTCTGAAGGAAAGTTGTGTTGTTTGCGAAAATAGCTCCCAACAGAAAAAAAAAATCTTGGAACTGATCCAGTTTTTTTTTTTGCTCCAGGCATGGGGCCTGGTCAGTTCTTCCGTCGACTACCGCTTACAATGGAGGACAACTACGACAACAACACGGGGTCTCCGGTTCCGTCTATCACTAAACGCCGTCTGGTCGTGGATGAGGTCGAACTTATGGCCATGAACGGAACGTCGGTTCAACGACCCCCCCCCGCCTCCCCCAGTCGACCTCGCGTTAATCGTCGGTCACTGCGATCTGTGCAGGTACCTATATGAGCGACCTTTCGTTATTTCCCGTGCGTTTGTTTGTGTATATATTTACATTTGTTTTTCATGCAGATGATATGAAGTGTTAATAAATGTTCCATTACTATTTTTTAATTTTATAATGTGTTGGATGCTTGAAAAATGCACTTACACGGGAATATTGCAGAATGCAAAACACAATCATTGAGACTTGTAATAGTTATCACTTATCTAGGATATAACCTTTTTTTGCACGTCTTTTCGGCCTTACACAATTTCCTTTTTGGTAATTGATTAGTCCTTTTTGCAGTAACTAGTGAAAGTATGTGCTGCTAAAGAGAGCAGTTTTTGCGAACTTTTCATGCAGCAGCTTTAACTAGTATAGATATTCTACTTTCAGCCCCAATGCTTTCGTTAGCATTATTCTACTTGTCGTGGGGTAACAATAGCGCTAAAACGGTTCATATGTGAGTACGGAAGGTACTAACTGCATGCTATTCTTAGCACCTTTTAAAGTTTAGCACCGCTAGGGTACTGAAAATTGGTCTAGCAGGTGTAGGGTACTACATTTAGTACAAGGGTGCTAAACAAATATGGGTACTTATATTAGCACCTTGATACTAAACTAGATCTCAGTTAAGTACGAATAAAATGCTTAGCTTAGCACCGCTAGGGTACTGAAAATTAGTCAATTGAAAAGTACCTCTATGGTGCTAAACTTTTTTTTTACAGTGTAGGTGCCTACACTGAAAACACTTTGGAAGAACGTTAAGAACGTACAGGGGTATTTAGACCCCTGTGGGGTAAAATGTTATGCCACCGTTTTTCAGAACCCCCATGGTTCTTCACGTAGACGGCTTTGCATTCTCATCAAAAGAATCCACACGATTCTTCCAAAGACTCTTATGAGGTTTAGGGTTTATAATAAGAGCGTTCTTAGCACCTAGATAAGAACCCCAAAGAGTCTGTGAAGAAGTCCCTGAGGTTTATAGGGAAACCACCCTGTGTTCTGAATATCGGTTGTAGAACCCTTTCAAATCTATTGCAATACCGCAAAATCCCCGTTCATTCGTCTATTGAACCTCCCATGCATGGCTATCGACCTGCGCCGTCACATCTGCTGCGCAAACACAGTATTTGATACACCTTAAAGTGTATTACCTTCCTCTTTACTCTGAGCAATCAGCCTGCAAGTCTACAGTCAGGAACAACCAGCCCGCAGGCCGCAACCAGCCCATGCGATCAGCCCGCATTCAGCCTGCGATCAGCCCGCAATCAGCCTGCAGGAACGATTTCCCCTCGGCCGTGTCACTTGCCTTACACATCCAAGCCAAAGAACTCCAGAGCCTTTCGGGCATGTTTAATTATTCAGGTTGATTCCTTCACGCTCAGGTTTGCTTTCTGTACAAATATGAACACATTTTTAGCTTTAGCAAGTGGATGTTTTCCCAAACACAGGATGCGCTATCGCCCATGTCAGCAGCCGCGGGTGGCGATATCGCATTCTCCCAAATCACATACAGTTTCTCCTTCCACCACCAGCTTCAAGCCAGCGTTTTCGACGATGTCGACGTCTCCGCGCGCCAGGACGCTCTCCTCAGACTCCAGGGCCTCAATCAGAGCGGGATGGCCTCGTCCCCTAGAATGAAGAGTCGGGCGGATGCGTTATTCAACAGGCAGGGAGTAAAGAAACTTAGATTGACTTCAGAGACCATGAGCCTACTCCAAAAATAAAATAATGCACTTAACATTCAAAGTGCAGCTAGATAAAGTATTGCACTAATCAGCAAGAACATACCCATGTTTATTAAAATCAGCCAAATTTATACCTAAATCAGTTGACCCCAAAATGGCAAGCTGATTCTATTCCTGATTTATCTTCATTTGGAAGATTTGTCTAAATACCACATGCATAATTTAAACTATGGGGCATTTATACAGCATATAAATACTTACTGCATTGATTGGTCTTGCATATGAATTTTCTTCATCCAATGCATTCATCCATGCCTTTGAAGAGCGTTGTGATATTGCTTATCATTGTCAATCACAAGTAATATAAATAATACACAACACTTGACAAGCCAAAAATTAACCTTATTTCAGTTCTTCAATATTCGATTACTTGCCATTCACCCAATCTTGCACCAGCCGCTCGTCACTGCACAAAGCGTGATCCAACGCGATCGAAAAATGGCGATCGCTTCCGGTATGACGCTAGAACGTGGTACCGCGGGCGTGGTCTTGATGAAAGCCATTACACTGATTAAACCACAACCCCTTCTTCTTAAACCCGATGCTAGTTCGTGCAAAACCTTCAAAGGGTTTATCTTTCGCGCGCTTTGCGTGACGTAATATCACGTGACTAGGGAGAACGAAGAAGAACCGGTGTTGGTCGAGTTGAAGCCCCCTGGGGCCGCTAAGACTGCACGCGAAGAAGCAGCACGTGTCTTCGGTCTATTTGAAACACTGTGTGTGTTCTTCATGAACCAGACGTTCTGCTTCGCCTCTAAGCCAGTTTACCCTAATACCCAAAAAACCTAAGTGTGGAATATTTTAAGATGCTTTTGCATTACGTTCTTTCAACTTGTTTTCAGTGTACGCTATCAACGAAGAACTCTGGCATTCAGTTGCAGCTAAACTAGTCCAATTTTCCCCTGGCCTTGTACCGGTTCTTGTGACCTGGTTACCTGACCTGAAAAGACTGGGACCTGAAATTTTCAGGATAGGTTCAAGCATGTTGCCCCAGAGGACATGCCAACTTTGGCGGCGCTACGCCCCACCGTTTTACGTTATTTGCGAAAAACCCTAAGGGGGTTGCAATCCAAACCCCCCTCGCCGGGCGAGAGCTAGCTTACCAAACAAAATACCTAATTAAATTTTAAATGTTTCGTTTGTAAAGCCCAATGTAACGGGATTTTTTTCAGGTTACAATAAGAAAATGGTATTGGGCTAAGGCACACCGGACCTATATAAGAAACTCAGATTGCTTTCCGTTCGGTCAGGAGAGTGAATAAATCGTATCAGGAAACCATCGAATGACCAGTCAGAGGGTCATCAGAGCATACTTAAAGAACCAGTGAGCCTCTGGGGACCTGGCAATCACGTGACGTATGAGAGAAACAGACGCCTGTCATTTGCAAGTGTCGTCAATGCCAAGTGTACCATTAACTCATCATGCAGATGCATTTCGTAATGTGTTTCTCTAATGATGCCAATGATAAGTCGGCACAAATGGTAGTTGTACATTCTTCCTCTGTTCGACTCCGAAACGAACGATGGGCTGATCATCATAGGCGCGGGAGCCGGGGGGCAGTGCAGGGGGCAGCTTGCCCCCCTCCAACTCTGGGGCCGTGGGGGCGATGTCCCCACAGCTTTGAGACGGAATACCACACTTGTTTTTGCAAATGTTTTCTTTTTTGTTGAAAAAGCCAAGGGATGAAAAATAATTGGCCTAAAACCGGTGAGAAAACTAGATTTGGGGGTACCCTAGGTTGATCTCTATTATGGCGTGCCCCCCTCCCCCCCAGTCTGAACGTAGTTCCCGCGCCCCTGCTGATCATTCACATGAGTGAAACTGAAACTGTCAACTTTTTTCGACAGGGATAGCTTTGCTGCGGTAACATGTAGCCCCTATTCAGACAAACTGCTCAAGTAATCATGTCCGCGCTGTGCTCAAGACAGAGACGCTACCTAGATTTTCCTACGCATAATGGGACCTTCGCATTGAAAACAGCCGTTCCAATGATTCCTTCGAGCTTTTCTGATGGCTGCTGGATCCGTCGCGCCGGCCGGGCCGCCGAACCATTTTGTTGCGCCTAGGCCGAGCAGGAACAATGGAGCCGGCCGGGCGCCTGGATGGGTAGACTGTGCCGCATGACACGGCGGCCCGGCGGTGCAGCCTACCGCACGGCTATTGTTCGGCGGGCTAGGATAAACACGGTGAAATAAGACAATCCCCATGTTAAAGGGACTATCCCACCTTTAACATGGGGTTTGAGTTGAGATAGCCAAGTTTGCGGCGAGGTTCAGAAACCACTATCTATCTAGGTTGCAACCCCCGCGGCCTCTTGGTGTTGAAGAAATTCGTTCCCTTCATTTGAAAATGGGCCTTGTACAAGGCCCTATCTTCAACATGGAGCGACCGTTAGTGTGACGTCACCTCGTTTAGTCATTCTGATTTAAATGGGTTTGTTCGTTGAAAAATCGCTTAAAACTTGGTCTGAACTTTGCTGTGGTGCCTACAGAGTAAAAAGAATCAGCTTTATGACAGTAATGTGGCCTGGGGAAGGAGGTAATTTTGGGCTGTGACGTCACATATTTGAAAGTTTGTGTTTGGAATATGGGAAGCCTAAGATGTTTAATGAAAAATAAATGCCAGAACCGTGTTCCTGGTCATCCAATCTATAAAGTCGGGCACAATTTAACTGGTTTTAACAACATTTTAGAAGGTGGGATAGTCCCTTTAATAAACGACATGAGAACGGTAAGCTTTGCCATGTAAGGCCTGCCTTATTATTTTCTGATGATGAAGATGATTAGCCAGATGCTCATTATTTAGGATCAAAATTGATAGAATAGTTGTATTACGTTTCACCCACGGGGCTTCTTCGGATACATATAGGTAAATTCAACAAATAGAACAGAGATGCAGCTTGGCCTGCATCTCTGTGTTCTATTTGTTGAATTTACCTATATGTATCCGAAGAAGCCCCGTGGGTGAAACGTAATACAACTATTCTATCAATTTTGATCCTAAATAATGAGCATCTGGCTAATCATCTTCATCATCATATGTAACACAATGCTCAGTACTAGCATCTCCATCCTCAAAAATGTCGAACCAGTTATTATTTTCTTCTGCCTTTTTGGCGTGGTGTTCTCTGAAGTCTGTTTCTATGTAAAAGATGCTGGTGCATTGGGCTGGTCGATTGAAGGATGTCACTAAAAGTTTATTTTTGCTTTGTCAGCATGCCTATATAGTCTTTACCACATGCCGAGATATCCCTTTAACATTAGCACGTGCATTTGGGAAATGGCTTCGGCCCGCCTCGGCTAATGTTGAAGGTATTTGGGAAGGGAGTGTCTAAAAAGCAGACGAGATTAGCAGACGAGCCCATGCTCAGTAACTACTGGACCGATTTTGATAATTCTTTCACCATTCAATAGCAGGGAACTCATATAGGTGCCGTTTTTCGTTTTTTGGCGATTGGTTCACTCTGACTGGACCAATTGGACCAAAATGGTCCAGAACCATACACCCCCTTAAAAGCAGACGAGCCCATGCTCCGAAACTACTGAACCGATTTCAATGAAACCTTCACCATTAGATACGCCGTGGTCTGAAACGGTGCCGTTTTTAATAATATTTTGATTGGTCCACCCTAAGTGGTCCAAATCGGTCCAAAACCCCTAAAATCTGTTGCAGACGAGCCCATGCTCCGAAACTACTGGACCGATTTCGATGAAACCTTCACCATTAGACGCGCCGTGGTCTGAAACGGTGCCGTTTTTGATAATTTTTTGATTGGTCCACCCTAAGTGGTCCAAATCGGTCCAAAACCGCTCAAATCTGTTGCAGACGAGCCCATGCTCCGAAACTACTGGACCGATTTCAATGAAACCTCCACCATTAGACGCGCCGTGGTCTGAAACGGTGCCGTTTTCGATAATTTTTTATTGGTCCTCCCTAAGTGGTCCAAATCGGTCCAAAACCCCTAAAATTTGTTGCAGACGAGCCCATGCTCCGAAACTACTGGACCGATTTCAATGAAACCTTCACCATTAGACGCGCCGTGGTCTAAAACGGTGCCGTTTTTGATAATTTTTTGATTGGTCCACCCTAAGTGGTCCAAATCGGTCCAAAACCGCTAAAATCTGTTGCAGACGAGACCATGCTCCGAAACTACTTGACCGATTTCGATGAAACCTTCACCAATAGACGCGCCGTGGTCTGAAACGGTGCCGTTTTTGATAATTTTTTGAATGGTCCACCCTAAATGGTCCAAATCGGTCCAAAACCGCTAAAATCTGTTGCAGACGAGCCCATGCTCCGAAACTACTCGACCGATTTCGATGAAACCTTCACCATTAGACGCGCCGTGGTCTGAAACGGTGCCGTTTTTGATAATTTTTTGCTTGGTCCACCCTAAATGGTCCAAATCGGTCCAAAACCGCTAAAATCTGTTGCAGACGAGCCCATGCTCCGAAACTACTGGACCGATTTCGATGAAACCTTCACCATTAGACGCGCCGTGGTCTGAAACGGTGCCGTTTTTGATATTTTTTTTATTGTTCCACCCTAAGTGGTCCAAATCGGTCCAAAACCGCTAAAATCTGTTGCAGACGAGCCCATGCTCCGAAACTACTGGACCGATTTCGATGAAACCTTCACCATTAGACGCGCCGTGGTCTGAAACGGTGCCGTTTTTGATAATTTTTTATTGGTCCACCCTAAGTGGTCCAAATCGGTCCAAAACCCCTAAAATCTGTTGCAGACGAGCCCATGCTCCGAAACTACTGGACCGATTTCGATGAAACCTTCACCATTAGACGCGCCGTGGTCTGAAACGGTGCTGTTTTCAATAATTTTTTGATTGGTCCACCCTAAGTGGTCCAAATCGGTCCAAAATGCTTAAAACCCGCTTGAACTTTGTCAGAGTCCGGATAGATTTCTGCAGCACAGAGGTGCCCCAAACCCATTGTCATGCATTTTGCTTCACAAACTAGAGCAAAAATGCATGCTAATTGGGCCTGGGGCACCTCCGCGCTGCGGAAACCAGCTCATCGGTTGACTACATGAAAACGTCTTTTTGGGCTGTACTTGAACCGATTTGGACCACTTAGGATGGACCAATCAAAAAATTATCCAAGAGCGGCACCGGTAGAGACCACAGCGCGTCGAATGGTGAAGGTTTCATCCAAATCGGTCCAGTAGTTTCGGAGCATGGGCTCGTCTGCAACAGTTTTTAGGGGTTATGGACCGATTTGGACCACTTAGGGTGAACCAATAAAAAATTATCGAAAACGGCACCGTTTTACACCACGGTGCGTCGAATGGTGAAGGTTTCATCCAAATCGGCCCAGTAGTTTCGGAGCATGGGCTCGTCTGCAACAGATTTTAGCGGTTTTGGACCGATTTGGACCACTTAGGGTGGACCAATCAAAAAATTATTCAAAACGGCACCGTTTCAGACCACGGCGCGTCTAATGGTGAAGGTTTCATCGAAATCGGTCGAGTAGTTTCGGAGCATGGGCTCGTCTGCAACAGATTTTAGCGGTTTTGGACCGATTTGGACCACTTAGGGTGGAACAATCAAAAAATTATCAAAAACGGCACCGTTTCAGACCACGGCGCGTCTAATGGTGAAGGTTTCATCGAAATCGGTCGAGTAGTTTCGGAGCATGGGCTCGTCTGCAACAGATTTTAGCGGTTTTGGACCGATTTGGACCATTTAGGGTGGACCAATCAAAAAATTATCAAAAACGGCACCGTTTCAGACCACGGCGCGTCTAATGGTGAAGGTTTCATCGAAATCGGTCGAGTAGTTTCGGAGCATGGGCTCGTCTGCAACAGATTTTAGCGGTTTTGGACCGATTTGGACCATTTAGGGTGGACCATTCAAAAAATTATCAAAAACGGCACCGTTTCAGACCACGGCGCGTCTATTGGTGAAGGTTTCATCGAAATCGGTCAAGTAGTTTCGGAGCATGGGCTCGTCTGCAACAGATTTTAGCGGTTTTGGACCGATTTGGACCACTTAGGGTGGACCAATAAAAAAATTATCAAAAACGGCACCGTTTTAGACCACGGCGCGTCTAATGGTGAAGGTTTCATTGAAATCGGTCCAGTAGTTTCGGAGCATGGGCTCGTCTGCAACAAATTTTAGGGGTTTTGGACCGATTTGGACCACTTAGGGAGGACCAATCAAAAAATTATCAAAAACGGCACCGTTTCAGACCACGGCGCGTCTAATGGTGGAGGTTTCATTGAAATCGGTCCAGTAGTTTCGGAGCATGGGCTCGTCTGCAACATATTTTAGGGGTTTTGGACCGATTTGGACCACTTAGGGTGGACCAATCAAAAAATTATCAAAAACGGCACCGTTTCAGACCACGGCACGTCTAATGGTGAAGGTTTCATCGAAATCGGTCCAGTAGTTTCGGAGCATGGGCTCGTCTGCAACAGATTTTAGTGGTTTTGGACCGATTTGGACCACTTAGGGTAGACCAATCAAAAAATAATTAAAAACGGCACCGTTTCAGACCACGGCGCGTCTAATGGTGAAGGTTTCATTGAAATCGGTCTAGTAGTTTCGGAGCATGGGCTCGTCTGCAACAGATTTGAGCGGTTTTGGACCGATTTGGACCACTTAGGGTGGACCAATCAAAAAATTATCAAAAACGGCACCGTTTCAGACCACGGCGCGTCTAATGGTGAAGGTTTCATCGAAATCGGTCCAGTAGTTTCGGAGCATGGGCTCGTCTGCAACAGATTTTAGGGGTTTTGGACCGATTTGGACCACTTAGGGTGGACCAATCAAAATATTATTAAAAACGGCACCGTTTCAGACCACGGCGTATCTAATGGTGAAGGTTTCATTGAAATCGGTTCAGTATTTTCGGAGCATGGGCTCGTCTGCTTTTAAGGGGGTGTATGGTTCTGGACCATTTTGGTCCGATTGGTCCAGTCAGAGTGAACCAATCGCCAAAAAACGAAAAACGGCACCTATATGAGTTCCCTGCTATTGAATGGTGAAAGAATTATCAAAATCGGTCCAGTAGTTACTGAGCATGGGCTCGTCTGCTAATCTCGTCTGCTTTTTAGACACTCCCTTTGGGAAACGATTCGGCCCTAGGGCTTTTTGATTTTCCCAGACAAAGTTTTACTGAATATTCTGAGCGGAAGAACCAATTTCAAAGAAGATATTTACGGATTGTGTGTTCACTAACAGCAACAGCAAAAGTAAGTGACTGCGTGTTTACATGCTTTTGCTGTCAACGTAATTCAACTAAACAAGGTTATCGTTCCAATGCCAATGTATTTATTGCTGCAGAACATGGTCGGAATAATCATTATTTCTACATAATGCACGCAAAAAACGAACAATTTAAATGCGTGAAGCATCTTAACGTGCCACAATGAAACATTTGATATTGTTCCAGCAGGGATCCAAGACGCGTTTGATTCAGCGTTTCACCCAATTTTTTAATTTTCCTCACGGTTTCCTCACTCCTGCTGGACTCCATATCTTTATTCTAACTTCTGGCGTTTCACCATCTTCATCCTCAGCTTTTTCAAACCCTAAATAAGGGGGAAGTAGGAATTTCATCTTTCATACTCAACGCAGCCTAATAATGAAAAACACAAACAAATAATCACGGTGACTATAAATATGAGCATAGTATCAATATGATATTAACACAATATTAAGATTAAAGTGTAAAATATCAAATGAATATGATATTAACTGTTGCGCCGGTACGGCATGTGGTAAATCTCTTCCCAACCTTGGGCTGTGAAAATGCAGTTTTATTCACCTCGGTTTTTGGCTACGGACCTCGTGCCTACCGGCACTCGGTCCTCCGCACAAAAACCTCGGTGAATAAAACGCATTTTCCCAGCCCCGGTCGGGAATATATATTCCCATACCTGCTACATTGCATGATTAAACCGAGACATCCAGGCATTTTAATGGCACGTGCACTGTACCACACTTTTCAAAGTTTAATGCAGTGCTTTAATATTGCCAGCCGTGTGGTTCAAGGCGGGATGTGGTTAAACGCGTTGAACCACACGGCTGCTGACGTCACTATCAATTATAGTTGTGAGCTTTTTGGCAGGTATGGGAAACACCTTCCAGCCCTAAGGCCGGGAATTCAATAAATGTCACCTTGCTTTTTTAGCGAAAAGCACCTCGGGCCTATCGGCCCTCGGAGTTTTCGCTAACAAACCTCTGTGACATTTATTGAATCATCCCGGCCCCGGGCAGGAATATATTAAACTGCAAAACTGCATTTTTAGGTCATTGCAACAATCTCAATGAAATGAAACTACAGCAGACATATTTTTAACATTGCACACAACTTCATAGGAAGATGTATGTATCGTGTCAGACATTGTGATATTTATTCACTTTCGATGACAACACAAAAGCAAATATTCTAAATAGCCAGACGTTTCGGCCTCAAGGTGCCTTCGTCAGTGACAATACCGAGATACTAATACATTAATAAATTAATCAATATCTTTTACACTTTCAAAATACACATGACGTAATTGTCTCACATATTTCGTCTGTGCTGAACCAGCCATTACCGCCTTCATAGCTGGCTTGAGTATCATTCCATGGAACTACACGCATTGCCAGCTCGAGTTATCAACCGTCTTCACGACAGTTTAGCTAGCAAAGGCACCAAAGTTGACCAAAGCTGACGAAATCTCAATCTCACAAATAATGCAAAAAATTCATTGGACATATTTCCAATTTATCATTTCAATGTTATAATTATTAGTGCAAACTAAGCTGAAAAATAGTAAGAATCAACTATGAACCTTAGTTGACCAAATCGTACCAAATGTGAGCCAAATGTGTGCGACATAACCGTCTTGAAAATTGCTACCTTATGGCGTCTTTTCTTCATGGCAATTGATGTGTGTCGAATCCATAACTATAATGTATTTCATCCAGCTATGCTGAACCCAAAAGGTATGCCAAAATTTCATAACAATGATCGTCCAGTTTCTATTGCTATTTACGCCAAACAAATCGCATTCAATAGTGGTGCTAGAGGGAGTAGGATGCTTGTTGCCAACGTGATGCACACTTACGCAAATGTTTTTGTTGTTCAGAAAAGTTACTGGAAATTTGCATGCAGCTCCGGAACTAAATTCGGGTGGCATGACAACACAGTTGAGTCAGCACACCATCTAGGCCAGATAAGAAGACGTCTCCATCTGACCCCGAGGCTGGTGAAAAAATAAGATTGTACATATCGCACCTGGCGGGATTCAGAAACTTTAGAGGAGCCATCGGAGCACCCCAGACTTTTCGAAATCATAGGTGAATGAGGTGCCGATTAGCACAGATGAAATCATCGGTCAGCCGTCCGCAACAACGTTTTTTTTTCGGCAGAGCGAAAATGTGCAACAACTACAGCAGGCATGCAGTTTGTAAATCATCAGGCTTTTGTGTATATGTGAGACCGGCAAGCAAACAAGTGGACGAACGGCTTTACGGCATTCATGGGGTGGACCGGGCGACACGAGTTAGGTCAGATGGGTCAGTGGAGGCGGGAATCAGTCAGTAGGAGCCTGGAGCTGAAGATCGGCCTACACAAGCTAGATCCGACGGGTCAGCAGAGGCGGGGCCAAGAGCCGAGGAGAAACGTTCCTGAAACCTGTGCGTCCCTGCTTTTGCAGGACCCTTCTCTTCTCTCTTTATTCTTTGAGTAACACTTACGGACACCCAACGAGTCTTTAGCTAACATGACGGCGTGGCTTCTGTCCTGACCTACGGATACCTACTGCTAGTTCCTGCAGCAGAGAGCAGGGAAAGGGCTGCTGCGCGAGGGTTTTCGCCGGTCGAGGGAAGGGAAACCATATCTGCGACCTACGTATTTTTTTTCTCGAGATAGTCTGAACTCTTCTCAAGCAGATTTTCCTGAGAATGGCACCGATACATGAAATGGATCCGAAGCAGCACATGTTGCTTCTCATTTCGATCCATTGCACCCCGCTCCAGCTACCGTTCGGGCTCCCTCCCCAATATAAATGGCTGGTTCCGGTGGATCGGGTGAGTCGGCGGGCCGGTCCTACCGATAAACTGATCCACCCCTGAGAGGCGGGCTCCTTATGCCGATCTCGTCCGCCATCATTCAGATGTAAATGTGCGAATGTCGACGGGCGGTGTGGTCTGTTTAGACAGGCTGGCCGACGGTGGAGCATCCCTGTCGGTAATCCCTTTAGTTGGGGCTCGGACAATAGCCGGCGTTGGGCCGCATCGCCGGCGGCCACTGATCGATGACGGCCGAGGACAGCCCGCTACGGGCCACCCCTGTGAACGGTGACACCTCCTAGCCGTCCCATTGGCCGACGGTGGATGGGCGGGGCCTCGCCGTCGGACCCGCCGCCTTCGCCAATCACCGCGCAGCCTGACGTGACGTCACAGCATGGAGCGCTGCGACTCGCTCAGACGGGCTGGCCCTCTCGCGGCGAGCGGCGAATGTTGGTTTAGCCAGGGTCTTGTTTTCAATTCATTTCGCCTTGCCGTCAGTATTGTGCGCGGCGCGCGGTAAAGAAACAGGCTCCGTGTTTTCACAGTGATATTACTGTAAACCGGCTCGCGAACGGCCATAATACGAGTTGAAGAAGCCCAATCTAAACTCTCGGACCATCGATAAATATTTTACTGTTTATTGAATAAATGTGCCGCAGTGTTTGCCGTCGGTGACCGAGCTCGGCGCTGGTGCTGGTGTTGGTGTCGGCGGTGACCGGTGGCCGGCAGAGTTTCCAAGTGTTTCACGACGTTTCCCTCGGGCGGTCGGGCGCCGCCGTCGGCCGGCACAATGCACACGCTGTTCGGCGCCGACCAGAACGCCTACTACCGGCACTCGGGCACCTACCCGAACGCGCTGCAGCCCATGGCCGCCATGTCGCCCATGACGCCCATGAGCTCGGCCGGCTACGGCGGCTACGACCAGTACTCGGTGGCGGCGCGCTACAGCCCCTACGGCACGTCCTACAGCTCGCACCAGATGCCTGTCAAGGACATGGTGAAGCCACCCTACTCGTACATCGCGCTCATCACCATGGCCATCCAGAGCACGCCAGAGAAGAAAATCACGTTAAGTGGCATCTACCAGTTCATCATGGAGAAGTTCCCCTATTACCGTGAGAACAAACAGGGGTGGCAGAACTCGATTCGGCACAATCTCAGTCTCAACGAGTGCTTTCTCAAGCTGCCCAGGGACGACAAGAAGCCCGGCAAGGGCTGCTACTGGGCGCTCGACCCCGACTCGTACAACATGTTCGACAACGGCAGCTACCTGCGGCGCCGGCGGCGCTTCAAGAAGAACCGCGACGGCGCGGCGGCCAACGCCGACAAGAAGGAGCCCCGGCCCGGTGAGGCGAAGGTCAAGGAAGAGATTCCCGAGACCGGCGCGGACGGAGCGGCCACCGGCTCCGGCGCGCCGTCCCCCGTCGAGCCACCGCCGCTCAAACCGAAAACGGAGCCCATCGAGCTGCCCGTGCTGGCGACGGGCGCGGCGGCCGAGCCGTCGGAGCCGCCACCGCCGCCGCCTCCGCCGCCGGCCACGGCCGAGCCGCCCATCTACACCAACATGGACTGTCCGCCGCCGGCGCCGACACCGCTGGAGCCACCGGCCTGCTCGGCCAACAGCGCCTTCAGCGTCGACTCTCTGATGACGTCCCGGTCATCCCCGGCGCAGCTGGACTCTGTGGCTGCGTACACGCCGGCGCCGCGCGGCCTCTACCCGTCCGAGCTGGGCTACACGCCCCAGTACTCGGACGAGATGGCCTGCATGGCCGCCTCGGCACAGAACATGGTGCAGTACGGCGGCCGGGCCGGCTGGTACCAGAGCGAGCCGCCGCCGCCGCCGCCGCCGCCGCCAGCCGCCGTCACCACCGAGCCCTTCCCCTCTGTGCGGGAGATGTTCGAGAGCCACCGGCTGATCCCCGGGTCCATGACCTCGTGTCAGGTGTCCCAGCCCAGCCCGAGCTCATGTCAGCTCGGATTCCGGCCCAGTTCGCCCTACAAAAGCTTCTACCAGGACTGCCACAAGTACTGACCCGCCCCGCGTCTCTAGTGTCGCCGCGACGGACGTGGTGCGCTAAGACGGACCCGGCGCACTGAGACGTACTCGGCGCGCCGCGGCTGAACCGGCCGCCGTATCTGGAGATGTGATTCGGCCGTCAAACTCGGGCGAAGCAGGCGTCTTCTCCGGCTACTGACGGTGAGGATTCAGCCAGCGCAGAGACGTCCATCACACCAGCGCAGGGAATCTCATCAGCTGAGGTCAGCCAACTACACGTCCCACTAGCTGATGGCCATCGGCTGCCGGGCGGCGCCTGGACATGCCATCAGCTGGCCATGCCACGTGCCGCTCTGGGCTCCCGGGCGGGGTCTGTCAGACCGCTTGGCAGACGGCCGCCGCCACCGCGGGGCGGGCTCTCGGGGCTGTTTTATTTGTCGTCAGGCGGAGGCGTCTGCGTTTGTTGGTATGCTGTCATGTGCGGACGGGTCGGATGAGGGTATTACAGGTGTAGGTCTCTAGTGGAGGTGTGGGGAAGGCGCCCTGGCGTTCTGTCGTAGCAATAGCTAGGGTATTTATCGTGTGCGCGTGCGCTCGACTTTGATAATTGGTCGGCGCCCTGCTCAGTGCGAGCTGATCGGCACAGCTCTGGGGTGGAGTTGTCTTTCTTTCCGATTATGATTGTATTGATTGTTGGGTGTACCTGCCATTGTTCGGTAAGCTCTGAAGGGGATCCGCTCTGCAGGCGCGGAGAAACACCCCGCCGCCCGGTGCCGGACGCTTCTTTAGCAGTAGCATTGCTTACTACGGAGCGTGCTTGTCGGATAATGGAACGAATGCGGGTTGAGGTCAGAAGCTAAAAGGACACAAACTGATGGGACGAAAGGTGTTCATAAGTATTCCTGCGCATAGAGAAACACTGTAATTATTTGTAAGTCTTATTCAGCTTTGTTCGGTACTAGAAACATTCTATTGGGTAGCCTCACAGCAAAATTCCTGTTGTACTTTAGAAACTGGCCATGTGTCGTCCTTACAATTATCTGTGTCTACTTTAGGGGTTGACTTTCGTCGTTCCAGCCAGGTATTTGGTGTATACGATGCCGTAGTATGTCGAGTTTTGTTATTGCTAATCAGTCTTTATATGTGAGATATCTCACGGACAAAGTGTCGCCGATGTTCGAGCAGCGTCTCTTCTTTGTACCCTCTCGGATAATGTGAGCCGGTGTGGCGGTCGTTGGGGATGGGCCAGTGTCGTTCAGGGTCCCAGCCGTACATAACCGCCAGTGATCGCGGAGCGTCACGCCGTTACAGGTATTTCGAGGCCAGCCTTCTGACGGTGCGCCGGCGGGCGCTCCGGTCACTGTGCGGGGTGGTGTCGAAATCCAGCCCCTCTTCTATCAGTGTTGGCCGTGGGGGGTACCGAAATCTGGCCCACTCCGATCACAATGTGGGGTGGTATCGAAATCTGGCCCCCTTCGGTCACTGTATGGGGTGGTATCGAAATCCGGCCCGGCCACCGGCCGAGCGCTGCCATATTCGCGAACATTGAACTATTCGTTTGATAGATGATGCACATTGTTTTGTGTTAACTAGTCAGATTGTGTTTGACGTTGATAAATATTGTAAATAGCCACTGTAAAATGCGCTGACTAAATAAAACTAGAACCGCATCTCTTTTTGTAGCTGGGTTCAGCGAGCAAGCAATTTAATCGAAACCAGAACCGACACATGCATCAAACGGCAGGAGCAAAGGATTCCAGGTCGAGCTAGTGGGAAATATCGTGTCGGCAGCAAGAAAATGTCCGAAAAGATGCTACGATGTGGGGTAGCATGTTACACTTCTATTTCGTGGTTCCTTCGTAATTATAACGCTGTTTAACCGTCTTATCGTAGACGATCATAAGTCTCCCTTCTAATAAACATGCGTTTTCTTTTTATTTGCAGACAAGAGCAATAACGCATAAATCCTTATTGGTCTTCACACGCGCCAGAGAAGACTAGTCAAACATGGCTCTATCTCATATCATGCACATTTATCTTTGCTCTAACGCCAAGGGCACTAAGCGTTGCCGAACTGACCGGGGTCGGTGTTCGTGCACGAAATTCAGGCCCAGGTGAAGGGATGTGCGCCAATAAGCATCCTTTGGCGGCCATGTTTCAACTTACCCCGACCCTCCGGTGGCCGACCTTCTCACGGTTGAAGTCCAATTAATGCAAACATGATAAGACCAGCCCTTCATACTTGGTAATCTTACAAAACAAAAGAAATGATCAACTAATATTGGCCGTTTTCACGACGGAACTTTCGCAGAGGAACTTATTTGATACCTAAAAAGTACCTACCCTTAGAGGCCTTAACTTCTCTCAAACTGAAATATTTTATGTTCAAAATAATTTTAGAAGTTTAAATCCGGGCATTTTTTGCCCTCAAATCACTTATTTATTTACAAACACAGCAATTTTTGGTTCTAGTAGCCCACCTTTCGACTATGAGGTATTAAATCAGCGTGGCAACTTGCTCCCTCTTTGCTCCCTCGGGTATCTAATTCCGGAATTCTTAAAAACAAGGAAAGTATATATCGAGTTCTCTTTTATACCTATTCAGTTATGTTTTAATGGTGATTAAAATATGACAAATTTTTTAATTACATTTCATATAAGAAAACACGCAAAACAATGAAACAAAAATAACTACGGCAGATAATTACCTTCAGGTATCTAATTCCGACCAATCAGCACCTCAGTAGGATATGACGTCATACAAGAATGGTGGTGAGGGCCGTTTGCAGTCCCGGCCGGTAGGTCACGTGACCGCCGGGCGCCTCGGGTCACGCGGCGGCCGGGAGTCGGACGCGGGGCGTGGTCGCGGGCAAGGCCCTATATACCAGGTAGGGTCGTCCGGCGATTCTACCTTTTCGTGACGTCAGCTCGTAACGTCATTTGGAGTCAAGTCTCGAAGCCCCGTTCAATCCCCATGTAAATGAGCGATTTTCGAAGCACTGTAGAATGAAGTTTGCACAAGATATATCAAACCTAAGTATCTTATCTGAAAGAGCAGACAATTTTCTGCAAGTTATCTATTACGTGTTTTTCGCTAAATCTTTTGCTTTTTTCACAAAAGCGTAAAATGTCCCCCCATGTCTCCGCAGCCTCCCTGCCGCCGGCCGCCGCGCGGTCGCGGTAGTGTAGTGGTTAGCGTGCCCGCGCAGTATTCCAAAGGTCCCGAGTTCGAATCTATGCGGTGCGGAACTTTAATTGCAATTCCAAGCTGAATATACGCACATCCATAATAAATTATTATTCGTATAGCTAAACTGTCACCAAGCTATCCATATAAATTGACTTCACCCAAAATATCGGCAAGATTCTATAAAAATATAAATTCAAATATGGCGGCTTGGACTGCCGCGTGCGTTAGGCTCCGCCCATAGCTCCGCCCACATGCGTGACGTCATTCGTGTTAGTGGACACACGCGGAGATAGGGGACGACATGGGCCTGGTCGCGGGCGGACGCGCGGGGCATCATGCTTTGCTTTGCTTGCTTTGTCAACTTCATATAACTTACTATCGCATTCGTGTGAAAGCCAAACACTGCTCAGTGCCCTTAGAAATTGAGTTTTGGAAAGCTCAAGTCCCTATAGCTCCTCAGGTCGGCAACAGTTGAAGCCTCATCTGAACCCATGTGAAAAAAAAACGAGGGTAAGGAACCTTGTGTTGCTTTTTCTTTTACCGTCATAATTATCTCAAACCATCACAATTTTGAGTTGCCACATTGTCTGCTTCACTACATTCGTGTAAAACTTGGGTGAAGGCTGGTGGCTCAAAGAAAGGTGAAGATATTTCTTTAAGTGCCTAATCCGTGAAATTGAAATATCCCGGCTTTACAAATCTACACTTTTCATTTTCTCCACGATACATTTTTTAAAATTGTTTAAATTTTATCTACATTTGTTAAAATCGGGGCTTTGGTTTTGTGTAAACTAGATCATAAAGTTTACTATAGTTTTGTGTAACCTGATGGCTGAAGAAAATAGTAATTTTGCTAAAATGATGTGCGGAAATTTGTTGCTTTCCAAATCAAATTACTCATACCTATATTTCATTCAAAATTAGGAGGCATTATTACTGTTTTTTCTTGTAACATGAACTGAGTTTGGGTACGGTGCTCCGGAAACGTTGTGGAACTTTAAGCTAGCTAGAGCAGTTTCCATAAAAATTGTTTAGATAGTTGACATGGCTTGTTGACAACTCTTTTGCTGTTTCTAAAAAAGTGAAAAAAATATTTTCCTGCATTAAGCACACAAGGCATGTTATTCTCATAAGCTATCGAATGTGTGTGTGTGTTTTTTTAAGCTGTTTTTTTTTTAAGCTTTTAAGCTGCAACTTCAGTTACTTCACTTTAGAACATATTGCCCAGAATGCGTCACTGATCATGAGCTGGTATATCATATCATATGTAGCAAATACATAAATGAGAATAGTGTGTCATGAATTTTTGTGCATGCTTCTGGATCATCTGTAATTACATCAAAGGCTCGGCTCAAGAGTGTCCTGCCGACCAGCTTATGCCCAACCCTTTCTGTCCGCAGAACGTCGCCTGCGACTCCCGCACGCCGTTTGCCCCGGCCGTCCGTACTGGTCTTCGCGCTGCGAGCCGCGCTGGAGTTCGCGGCGGCGTCGTGGAGCTCCCATCGGGACGGCGTGTGATGCCCGCGTCGAGCTTATAAGCCGTGAGCTTCGATTGGCGGCTCACGCGGTCACCAGCTGTATGTACAGCCTCGGCCCCGACGACCCCGCTAATGGCCGAGACCGGCATACCCCCGGCATGGGTCCGCTGTCCGGCGCAGCGCTGGCCGCCCGCATGCTATGCTACTTTTGGCTGTATCGCTGCCCAGCGGGAGCGCGCTCCACGCTGCGGAAGAGGTACACGTTGCGACCCGACTGAGGACTGCAACCGGATGGTGACACGTCGGCCTCTGCGCCCTGGCCGGGGCAGGCGTGACCGACGTCACAGTGGAGGAACGCCCAAACAAGACCAGCCCACCGTCGGAGCAGCATGGAAATATCATGTTCTGCCTGGACGTCGGACCCGGCGGCCGCAGTGCACCTGCACACGTGCGGAGAGGGGCGCTGGAGGCTACTCTGGAGCTTCTGCCATTCCGCGGCGCGACTGCTGGCAAAACGGCGGCGATTGAGGCGGTTGGGAACAGCTGCAGCAATGGTGATGGCGGTGATGGCGACATGGCGGTTTGGGACTTCATCTCAGCGCGGCCGCCGCCCAGTCGCCGCTGCGCCCGGCTGCTCAGCCACCTACCGGGCGGGGTGGCCCTTACGGCCCTCACACCCGTTCGGTCTGCGGCCACGTTGTGGGGTGGCGGTCGCGGGGTTAGCGGCGTTGGACTTCGTCCTTTATCCAGACTGCACCGTACCATCTGAACGGATGGATCTGCCAAGAAAGATGACATCCAAGGCGGCTATGAGGCGATCACAAAGCTTCACCAAGAGCTTCTCCTTCATGGGGCCGGCCGGCCGTTAAGTCGCAACACCGGCTGCCGAGTGCCAACAGCTGCGTGCGCTGGCGCCGACGCGTTGTGGGCCGCGCTGCTGACGCCCAAGCTGCGATATCAACCATCTATGAATAAGTGGCAGCGGTGGCGGCTTGTCAGTTGTTAACGTGCCTTAACAGACGTTGCGAATAGCCCGCGTTGGAATCGCATGGTTGGGAACACAACGCAAGTAAAAATGGGCTTCCTTGATGAACCTACTTTTTAAGCATTGTAGCCTTTGTAATTTTGGATGTTTTGCTGTAGATATTATTTTCTACATATATACTATATAGGCACTCACGTGCTTTAAATCGCGCAATGCAATTGAACCATGGTAAAGACAATGATAAATGAACTGAGAGCTGACATGCCCCATGCTTTGTGTGTGTGTGTGTGTGTGTGCGTGTTTTGTTTTTTGTTTTTGGCGAGTCGATAAAAGTGGTTTTGGACACTGGATGAGTTTTTAGGGGTGTGGTGAGGGGGAATGTAATTCCACAGACCTTTTGTCAGATTCACCAATGCAGTAGGTCTGTGCGGTATTTAGATATCGGAGCATTCTTTGAAAGTCGTGAATAGGGCAACTGAGTACCTACCTATAGCCGTGATATCCCCTCACAAAAACTTCTTTTAAATAACCGGGGATAAGTACATAAGCAGAGTAATTGCTATTACGAACACCTAGGTATCACAATGCTGAGCGAATAGGAAAATCTATAGATGGAGAATTGTGCCGCGTTACGGGTGCTCGGGCGCAGCCAATCCAGCGTTACCCCAGCGGTGACCTTGACCCGCATCGTCTGTCTCGGCTCCAAAGCCAAACCGGCGTGGAATTGGGAGCGCTCGAGCACTCATGGTCCAGCGCAATTCTCCACCTGAATCCATTCCTGATACACATTTGCTTGCTCATAGTCATGTAACCCCGGTAAATTCATCTAACTTTCATATTGGTCGCTCCATAGACAGATGGCCACAGATATCAACTTAAAAGGCCATTGTTGCATTCATTTAGTGGAGATCATTAAAGAGCTGTGATAGGCCACAAGTCGCGTGACATCATACGTGTAACAACCAATAACGTCGGCCTGCAAAACCCAATGGAAGCGGCTAGCAGCGTGCAATAAAACAGGGCGCTGCTTTCTAAATGTCTGTCGTGCGCCATAAATGAATATATCTTTTGTAGTGTGGCAACTCAGTATCTTTTTTTTAACTATTGTACTAGTATTTAATAATTTCATAATTTTATAATTGTGCTTACGCTTTATGTTGATGTTAGTGATAAATCCTTAGATAAAGTAAATCGATGTGATATTTAATAGAAAAATAGCAAACTAACGCGCCATTCATTCGAAAGCTGGTAAACCTACTAAAAAGAACTACTAAAATTCCTGAGGAACCAAAGGATTATATTGGTATCAAATAGATGCCTGCTATTCCGTCGTGAAAACGGCCATTGTGGATATATATTTCACATAATAAAATAAATGGCATCGAAGAAAATTGACTCGAAGAGTCGACAAGCAAAAACTACTTTTGCTGTCGTAACTTACCCCAGTGTGCACTGTCTACAGGGCGACTTAGCGTTCTATCTAATCTGAGCCTGCATTAGCACGTAAAACGTACGTAGCCTTTCTGTTAGCGTAAATATTGGTGCCTTACCAACACTTAACAGTATTTTTAAAGATATTTGACTTGTAACAATTCTTACACCTGTAACAGATAGCCCCACTCTCCCCTAATGAGTATGTCGGATGACAAGTTAGCTATGGTAGCCCAACAACTTCAACGCCCTGACAGTATAACATTTATGCCTCGGAGCTTAACTGAACGAAATTCTAATGACTATAAGCTCAGGCACTGGTATGTGCCTTCTGGGGCCTAACCAAAGCTATGTCCGTAGTTTGGTTTGTCCCATTCTTTGTTTCCCTAGTTGCATCTCGTTTCAGCAGCAGTTTCCATCACGTCGCCAGCATTCACATTGCACGTTGCGATGTGGCGGTGACGGTGTGGTAGCAAACACTTGTTTTGTTTAGCCTTTTGTCAAACGGTAGCGGAAAAGCGAAGTAGATTTATTCTCGAGTCCACTAGAAAGTGCTTCTTTTTGGGTGACAGGTTCCGCTATCCCCTACTCTGCAACCAAACAGGAGCTCCGCGAGAAGCAGAGTGGTGGACCGAAATTACGCAACGCCATGGCCTCTGCTCAATGCGTATAATTATGGCATCGGTCTCCGCCATTGGAAAATCGGCCTGCTTTTTTAGTTTACGGATGATCTATGTATGCATATAAATCTATCTAGAGATCTACCTATGCATATCTATTTGCACATATAAATGCATTATGCGACCGAGATTGTATGCTACAATTCCCTCCCCCATTCACTCATTATTGTTCAATTTACATACATCTCTTCTTTTCATCTGTGTCATTTTTATGTCTCCTTCACTCCTTTTCCTCCCTCTCGTCCTCCACTTAATTTCCTCCCTCTCCCTCTTACCTCTCCGTCTCATTATTATCTATAATTCTCCTATCCCTCTATCCTCCTATCTCTCTGTCCTCCCTCTCCCTCGGCTCCCCTCTCCTCTCCCCGCGCTGACGTGTGTCGCTCGCCCGACCGGGCCATCTCTCGCCGCCTTATTTACCGTTTCGCGCCAGTCGTGCGACGGGGCTGTTTGTAATATTTATACACAGCCACACCTAACGACAAACGGCTCCAGGAGCCATCACCCGCCGCTCGGCGACCGTCCTCTCACTCCCCCTCCCCTCTACCAGACTTGTAAACGACTCAAATTTTTTTTGAGTCGATTCTTTGTTTGAGTCTGGAAATTTGAATCGATTCATCAAACGACTCATGATGTTAAATTTAATTGATTCGAATCAACTCATGACTCATCAAGTTCCACGATAAAATGATTCGAATCAACTCATGACTCGAGCAACTAGCCAACGGAATGATTCGAATCAACTCATGACTCACACATTTTGATGAATCGATTCAAATCAACTCATGACTCACGACATTTTTATTGAACTTATTTCATTCAACCCATGACTCACTATAGGCATTTGTTGATTATTTGACTCAAAGCTATGATAAAATGAATATGCCGCATACCACAATTGTATTAAGCAGCATAGTAGCCTTGACCAAAGATTCAAGCAGCTACCTAGTAGGACTAGGTACATAGGTACCTACTTTGGCAAACATGGTTGATTGTGATGCAGTTTCCAGTTCCTAAGTCCCAATTCCACTTTTGAATTCTAATATTCCTGCAGATTGGGCTACCTATTCTGTAGCATACTGGTCACTGCCCGCTGGTCAGTCTTGCTTCAATTTCTTATCCTGTCACCTACAACAAAGCAAACAAGTTCTAACTGCAAACAGTCCAGAAAATACTTCAAATGTTTGTACACATCACTTCCATTCAGTTTGCTGTACACACCCAACAATATTTTGGGCTGTAGAAATCAAATACCAATAACATATGAGGTAAGTATGGCTGAAATCCATTTATAATGGACACAAATCCAATTGAAGCAAGGTTGACCAGTTGCAAATCTTACCTGCCTTTTCAAAGACATTGACATACCAATTACCAAAGTCACTGTGCCCACCGGAAATCGCAGTTCATGTCTGATACCCATGGCCTTGGTTTGATATTTAAATGCATTTCATAACTCAATCAGCTTTGAAATTATTTCTATCTGTATGAAATGAATCTAAGGCATTCTCCAGAAGCCGTGATGTTGAACAGATTTTTAGCCAACTGGCGCCGCATGGTGGCGCTAGCAGAGCGTATAACACTAGCGCTCTACTAGCGCCATCATACGGCAAAAGCTGGCAAATAACTGAGTCAATACCAATGCCATTCTCCAAGGCCAATGATTCCGTGTTGATATGAAAACGGCGCATTTGAGCGTCATATATGCTCAGCCTTACGCACGCTAATCTACTGCATAAAGGTAACAATTTTGGAACACGATCGGGAAGAGGACAAAGTCTCCACTCTAGCACATACTAAACGCCTAATGACATTGATACAAAGACCCCGAATGCATTGACGAGTAAATGTGCATCAGGAACGGATTTTCCTACTTGTTCATCATAGTGATACGTTTGTAATACGCAATTACTCTTCTCATGGATCCCAGCTCAAAGACGCTAAGATCAAAATCAGGTCAGTCCCAGAAACTTTGGTTTTTATTCTTTATCTAAGTACTAACAACAAATTGTAGTTTGAATTGGCACTAAGTCATGATCGCAACCTTGCGGTACTTTAATGCCATTTCGATTTTGCAGTACTTTAACGCCAACAAAATTTTGCAGTGTTTTAACGCGTGCTTTGTCTTGCTATTGGTGTCGACATTTCTGGCGGACCTTACAGTTTTATGTTTCTCTATTTTGATTTTGATTTTCTGGTTTGGGACGTTATATAGTTGATATTTGAAGGACTTATGTATTCCATTCTAAAAACGAATATCTTTTACTAAGAATATTAGCAAAGGTATCAGTATATTTATCTTGTTCCATATTTGATGTTAGGTTCTGACTGATGAAGTCACTGCTCCATGGATCCCCAGTTCACATCATTTTTAGCAGCTGTAGTAAATGGGGCTTAGGTGAGCATGAAATTCATTGTTCTTCTTACGCCTTATATTAATAAATATGACCTGAATCTGGTTCTAAAATACAAACTGTGAAGCGAAGTGAAATGACCATGGCATGAGTGTTTTACTTTGCAACACAAGGTTGCTCAATTGGAAAGAAAATATTTTCTTCTTGCACAGTACACAATTTTCCAAATGAATTTCGGGAACGGGTCCATCTGGTTCCAATGCTGACCTAGACCGGGTCTGACCGGTTCTGGAAATGTGCCAGTCAGACTGGGTCCGGGTCAGGGTCCCAAAATTTTCCAGTTTTGCCACCTCTAGTACCTAGGTACCAACTGCCAAATGCTTTTGGCTCAGTAGGTGCCTGTGCCTGAGCCTCTGAGGCTCTTGTAAGTCTGAAATATGGAGTTAAGTGATGGCTAAAGCTGAGGGGGTGATCTAGCATTGATTATTAGGGTGTTGATGGTGACTTGTAAACGACTCAAATTTTTTTTGAGTCGATTCTTTGTTTGAGTCTGAAAATTTGAATCGATTCATCAAATGACTCATGATGTTAAATTTAATTGATTCGAATCAACTCATGACTCATCAAGTTCCTCGATGAAGTGATTCGAATCAAGTCATGACTCATCGAAAAACGGTTTGATTCTGAGTCGATTCACGAATCAACTCAGAGTCGTTTACAAGTCTGCCCTCTACCCCTGTCCCATACCTCTCCCATCGTGCTCTGCTCAACACAGGACAACCTACCAGGCACTCAAATCGGGTTTTTGGCTTCCTGACCGCCGCTGGAACTTTTCGGCGAGTAATGTTATTACCGAAACGAGATGATTATTTGATTTGAAGCTTGTATCTCCGATAACAGCTCGCTATACTAGAAGTCAAAATGAAGAATGCTGTTTTTGCTATTTGTTGTTTTTTCTCTGATATTCTGGCTGCAAATGTAATTGGAAATGAATATCGGAAAAAGGGCGCCTTTGCATTTTGTGCGTCCGTCTTAGCTCTGTCTGCATACATTTTGCCTTCAGATGAGTCATTTTGCAGTTGCCTAAGCCCACCCACTGGTGGATCAAGGGAGGGGGCATGCGGCGCCCGAAATTGACAAAATTTTGCGGTTTTCGAGAGTGAAGAGAAAACAAAACATCTTTTAAGAAAACTTTGTTTTAAACTGCTCAGCAGTGCGTGAGAAATTGAAATCCTGGGATTTTTGAGAAATTAGAAGAAAAAAAACTTTTTGGGGTATGCCATCCCCAGCAGCATCCAACACCGCCTTTCTGGGTTCCACAGTGGTCCCACGACCCACACTCAGCGTTTCTGCGATCTACTGACGTCATTTGTCTGGCGCGCGCCGGCCGGCTGATGACTGAACACACCCTCTGTCGGCCTCACTCAAATAGCCGAACTCGTCCCCTGTTCGCGCAGATTTTATTCCAGAATGAGCTTTTGATTATTTAGCATGCCATTCACGTTAGACAGGGCTAGAGACTTTATTGAACAGCTGTTGTTGCAGAAATATTCACAGCGAGATGAGGTGGCTTGGTCAGAATATTCAGCCCACAGTTGGCCCACCTGCTGCTTTGAGAGACCAAAGCGCTTCTCAGGGAAGACAGGCTTAGAAGACATGCCGCACCGGCAAGAAGAGCTCCTTGCCTTCCGTCTGTCTTTGTTTCTCTCACCTACAGCTACTATTGCTCACCACATTGTCATATGTAGGCCTGTCCCACGACGTAGATCCTGTCCCCTCCTACTTCCGAAACTCCAATAGCCCCCTTCTTGCTCCTGTTAGGTCGCCCGGGTGCTCGCCCCGCCCGTCCTGTCTCTCGACTCCGCACTGTGTCCCAGTCTCACTTTGTCCCTTTTCGCTGCTCCGTTCCATCTCATTGCTAATGCTCCGTTCCTTCTCCCGGCTCCGGCTCCGTTCCGACGCTCCCGTCGATTCCTCGACTCCTCTGCCCCACGAAATCGGAGCCGACCGGGTCGACAGATAGCTCGGCGCATGACTGGCATTTGTCAGAGCCGTGCTAGAGGGGTGCGCCGGCGACCCATGGCTAGGCGAGACCAGAGGGCTCGGCGCCGGCCACCGCTCTAATGGACGAGGTGTTACGTTTCACAGAGAGCGGCGACAGGGATGACGGCCGGTCCTGGCGGGTGAGACGCGATGGGAACTGGTCCGGGTCGAAAGGTCGGCCTGGCGAGGCGGTCTCGTCGGCAGGGTTGAAGGCTGGTATTGTCGTACTATGAGACGCGGTGTCTGGTCCGAGTCGGTCTCGGCGGGTCGGGTGGAAGAAATAGACTGTCGGGTGGGATGCGAGGGGAATGGATCGGAAGGTCGGTCGGTAGGTCTGGCGCAGTCTCGGCGACAGGGTTGACGGCTGCTTATGTCGGATGGGACGCGATGGGAACTGGGCCGGGTCGGGCTGTCCGTCGATTTCGACAAGACGGCCGGGATTGGTCGGCTGTTCTGTTGTGACACGGGATGAGACGGATCGACGGGCCGTCGGCAGCGCCGGCGAACGATATCCGGGAGACACAGAACGCCTTTGGTGGCGTTCAAGCGGCTGTCGGAGCAGACACGGGATCGGTGAGGTTGGTGAGACACTTGGATCAGGTCCGGTCAGAACTGTTTGAAACTGAGCCGGTGGCAAACGATCAGAAATTGCAGTGGCTTCTTGATTTATTCAGATGGAACAGAAGTCTATCACGGTGGCATGCCTAAATTTCTGTCAGCCTTTTTACATTGTAATTATTGTATCGTTGCTTTCCGTCCGTCTAATACAGATCGTTTAGAAATATCAAAGAAAGGTCACTGATTTTCCTCTCGGTCAATCAACACCCTGGGCATGACGTTCTGATTTTTTATTCTCTCTCCAGTCCAGACCGGACAACGGCACATCGGCATCCTCCCATTAACCCGCGCCCCGTTGGGCTCTGCCGAGCAACGCGCCCGGTTGGGGGGGGGGCCATTTTGGCCCCCCCTAAGATCTCGAGAACCACGCAACATAGCGACAAGCGGTAAACGGCGTTGGATAGCCCCAACGGGGAACTACCTTGTGACCCAATTTTATTGACCTAGGTCAAACCGATGACGTCACAGGTCAGGTCAAAGGTCAAATTTTCACCGTTTACAGGCACTTCAAGAAATGCGTTGTAAAATCGAGTAAAATGCATTTCATTGAAAGTCATCGATGGGGAAATGTTCTTCAAACACATATTTTGCTATTTGAGGTCACTGATACCAGGTCAGGTCACAGAGGTCAGGTCACGGGGGGGGGTCACAATATGAAAGTGTCGTGTGATACATGTTTTATGGTCCATTTTACATGACAAATGCGATTATATGGGTCAGGCAGCCTTTGGGGCCAGCTTAGATCACGTTTTGGTCAAGGTCAGGTCAAGGTCAGGTCAAGGTCAGGTCAAATTAGGTCAAATTTCAAAGTTAATATTTTTGCATAAAATGGGTATCGAATCGATGCAGCTCGTCACGGGGAGTTCAATGGTGGTCTTTGTTTTGCCGTACGTGGTCTAGAATTGCTAAAAATTGAGTTCAAAAATTTGACGTCATCATTTTTGAACAGTTTTTTCGCTATAACTTGGCCAAAAAACGAGATATCGATCTGAAATTTGGTATGTATATAGAAGAGCGCTGGGACTATCACATATATTCCGGTTTTTTCGAAATTCGGAAAATTTTTGGATTTTTTCAAAGTTTTTCTAAAAAAATCAGTTTTTTGAATTTTTTTTGGTCAAAAACCAAAAATTTTGAAAATCCGAGATAGCAGTTTTGTAGCGCTGCTTTTTGTCTACTAGAACATATAAAGAACTTTGAAATTGCTTGATAACTGTAGATTTGGTGAGCGTTTCAAGATTGCATGTTTTTTGCTCATTTTTGCTCGAACATGACCTCAGTTTGACCTCAATAACTCCTGACCTAAGGTGACCTAAGACTTGAAATTTGGTGTGAAGGTGTCAAATTCATGCCCGGGAAGGTACTGAAAATTTGGCGGCGCTGCGCGCCGCCGTTTTCTTGCTATTCAGGAAAAACCACAGGGGGGGGGGCCAAAATGGCCCCCCCCCAACGGGGCGAGGGTTAATAAGCCCACGCTGAGATATCGGTGGTCGGCCGCCGGCCGACGGAGGGACCACGCTGGGTGTTTGGCCGATGACACGGCGGCAGCGGAGCGCGGTGGTGCCGTGTGCCACCGCGGCCGGTCGCTCTCCGCAGCCAAACACGAGCTGCAAGACCGGTAGCCGTTAACAAGCGTCGTGTGACACCGTTACGTTCCGGCGCCATCACTGAGCGGTGCAGAGCGACTGACCAGCCGGGCTTGCGTCAGCTGTGAGAGGGAGGCAGAGGAGGATGCGGGCCAGACCCGTTAGCGGCGGCCAGACGGATGTCCGGCAAAAATTACACATATGAGGTCATATAGCCAGCTCCGTCATTCAGGCGCCACTCAATTTAGGTATTTACACAGAAATACACACAACTGGCGCTGTGCGATCCAAAGTGAATTTTTGAACCGCGTCCAGTTATGAAGGTCAGTACCACTTGGTAGCTCCGATCCACAAGTCGAGCCGATCACTCAATTCCCAAATGGCTAACAAAAAAGTGACGAAATTCGATTATAATCAGGCCTGAACCGTCTGATATGAAGGTTTTGGGAGGCAAGGTCTGCTGCAAATCAGGGCTGGGACCAGGAAGGCACATACTAAAGACAGACTCGGGCATGGTTCATGTATTTGGGACTACTATTGGGTATGGCCGAAGCACGTAAGTAACATTTAAGTTGTGTGACAGCCTTCATATTTTGTTTTCGGTACCAAGCGACCCGTTGGGCTGGCTCCACAGACCGTCTCCTTGGGTCCCCGTTTTGTCACTTCTAGTCAGCGGTGCAGGCCGGTGGCAGCGGCTCGAGAGGCGCGGCACAGACTTGCAGTGGACCACCGGACTGAATCAACAATGACGAGGGCCCTCAGCCGGTGCGGGAGGGGGGGGGGGGTGAGGGGACACGTGACACAGCATCTGCAGTATGGCGGCGGTTTGCGCGACAACCAATGGAGTGCCTCCGTGCCGACGGGCGGCTACTGGTCTCCACGGGCTACTAAGTAACGACAAGTGACGACCGAGTAACGACGAGTAACGACCGAGTAGGTATCGACCGAGTAATGACGGGTCACAACAGGGCCGAGTGACGACAAATAATGACGAAAAACGGCTAAGTAACGACGAATAACAACGAGTAGCAACCAAGTAACGACAGAGTACCAAAAAGTAGCGCCTCCCGATGTCTGATTAACGACCAAGCAATGACGTATCGTACCGGGTGACGCCCCTGCCACGGTCCGTTTGTGGAACTCATTGACATGTGTGATGTAGTACTGGTTTGGAAGATGTCCTGCGCAGCCGCCCGTCTATGCCATGTCTTATTTATGTCTCCGGTGTGAGGACAAAGAATGACGTAAAATGACATCGCAGATCTTGAACATCGATGGGTGGAATCTGTCACTCAACGCCGTCCGTTCGTTCGTCGGTCAGTTCGTCTTAATTACAGACTTGTCCGTCTGTAAGTCTATCCATCTGTTCGTCTGTCCGTCTGTGCGTCAGTCCGTTTGTCTTCCTATGTCTGTTTGTCCGTATGTTTCGTTTTCAAGCTGTCTTTCTATGTCCGTCTGTCTTTTGCCCGTCTGTCCGTCTGTCTGTCTGTCTGTCCGTCTGTCCATCTGTCCGTCTGTCTGTCTGTCTACCTCTCCGTCTGTACGTCTGTCCGTCTGTCCACCTCTTTGTCTGTCCGTCCGTTCGCCGGTCCTTCTTGTCAGTCTGTCCGTCTGTTTCGAGCCGATAGGTCTCAATGGGCTATCAGGACCGAAAGAGGTGTGTCTGGCGTCTGCGACGGACCAAAAACGGAACTTAAGTCGTATCGGCGTTGAGCCTGCCTGAGAGAGCCCTCCCCTCCTCTTCCATCCCCGTCGGTCGGTGACACTGGCGGCGCCAAGCTGTCGTCGCCGGCGGCGAATTCTCCAGCCGAGGAGCGCCATATTTTGTCTCCGATTCTATTTGTTTTCTCTGAAAATAGGGTGGATTCGGCGGTGGCTGGGCTGAATAGAACTCTGTTTGCCTTGGTTATGGGAGCGGCGGCCGATGCAAATGCGGCGCGCCAGTGTCGAGGGCGGCGCGAGTCGCGCGGCGGCGGCGGCGGCGCGCGGCGGCTTTCTCGGCGCGGTGGCGGCGGAAAATGCGCGGTGGTGCTGTGATTGAAGTGGTGACGGCCCCGTGTCGGTGGATAGACTCCAGTTGGTGAGTGGTGGAGTGGTGCGAGGAGCGACACCAATGGGTAGTGAGGACGGTGCTATGGCGGACACTGCCGCGCCGGCTGGTGAGGAACCAATAACATTGTGTTTAGTACTGGGGCGACTGGTGTGGTGCTGATGGGGTTGCGCCCTGGGATGATCAGCGTATATGCAGCGGAACGGGGGGGGGGCACCGGGGCACCGTGCCCCCTTTGATTTTGGCATTTTAACATTAGCCTTATGGTCGTTGCATGGAAAGAATGGGACCAAAAGTCGGCAGTGCCCCCCCCCCCCCTTAACCCGCGAGTTGCTGGGGGGGGGGGCGTTTAACGCCCCCACTTTTTTCGCCGGGCCACAGCATAAAAACGGCGCGCCGCGCCAAATTTTGGGTAACTGTAGGGAATTGATTGAAGTGTATTGTGACAAATTTTCAAAAAAAATCGGTCAGAAAACTTTTGAGATGTCGAGGTTTTAGTTACGTCATGATTTCTGAGTTTTCGACCAAAAACGGCATATGTTCAAAAAATCATATAAAATCACAGAATAGACATACAGACATGCCGTCAACGCCATTAGACTGCCAATACCATCAGTGGCGTATCCAGGATCTTGGAAAGGGGGAGGCCAAACCTGCTCGAGGGGCCCCATCCTTACCTTAGGGGCCCCAGTAGTATAGCGTACTTAACTCACGCCCAGGTGCGGTTCTTTGCCATTTTTGCCATGTGAGGGAGCCTTTTTAGGCACACTCGGCAATCTAAAAAAAAAAATGTTGAAACGTGAAAAAGGCATCGATATCGATAGCTCTGTAGCGTACAATTTATTTCAGCAGTAGGCATACCTAGTTTTTTTTTTTTGCTTTGGTCGTCGCTAGGGTCACTAAAGATCATCAAAAGCAAAATGTCTTTGCCATTTTTTTTAAAGATTGTAACATTTTTCAAAGGGCAGATGTCAGTCTCTTAGTGTCTTGCGCTGGTTGAGGGCTGGTACCCTTAACTTTAGAAGGGCCCCGACTCGGTTTGAGCTCTGATTTAGACTCTGATGGCTCTATGTCGCCCACATTGGCCTCACTCCGACCTCTGAAGGCTCATTCTGGCCTCTGAAAGCCCCACACCGGCAACAGAGTGAACCACGCTGGCCTCCGGGCCACATAATGGCCTCAGGAGACCCATGCTATGGCTGACCTCACATGGCCCCCCGCTGGCTCTTGGGAGCCTTTGAGTCAGGCTCTGATGTCCCTATGCCGCTCTCGAACCCACGCCGGTCTCTAGAAGCCCACGATGTCCCCTGAGGGTCCCACGCATGCTTTTAAGGGCCACCCCTACCTTAGGGCCTCAGGGGGCCCAAACATGCATAGGGTCTGAAGAGTGGCTGCCGAGGCCCTCGAGGTGGTCTCTAATGGCCCGACGCCAGCCTATGAAGGCCCGCGCTGGCTTCTGAGGGCCAAGCTCCAGCCTCTCAAGTCTGGAGTCAGATGACAGATGGCCCCACGCTGGCTTCAGAGGGTTCACGCTGGTCACAGAGGGCCCCACACTTGCCTAAAAGGGCTCCACATTGTCTTCAGAGGGCCCCAAGCTGGTCTCCGTGGCCAATGGACCTCAATCTGACCTAAGAAGGTCCCATGTCTCTGGGCTTAAAAGACCCAATGCTGGACATCGACGGCCCCACGCTGGACATAGAGGGTCCAACACTGGCCTTAGAAGGCCCCACAATGGCCTTAGAGGGTCCCACGCTGGCCTTAGAGGGCTGAGCGCTGGCTCCTTAGGGCTCTACGCCAGCGTCAAAGGGTCCCACGCTCAAGTCTAAGCTTTTTTATGGCCGCCAAAGCGACCTCTGAGGGCTCCACGCTAGCCTCTGGGTGCTCAGCCTTGGCCTCTAAGGGCCCTACGCTGGCCTATGAGGGCCATCAAATGGCATTTTAAGATAGTTTGACGCAGTTTGACCCTGAAAGTTACTGGTGGCCCTTCATAGGCCGGCAA
Source organism: Amphibalanus amphitrite (assembly GCF_019059575.1). Taxonomy (NCBI): domain Eukaryota; kingdom Metazoa; phylum Arthropoda; class Thecostraca; order Balanomorpha; family Balanidae; genus Amphibalanus; species Amphibalanus amphitrite. The sequence continues at coordinate 946,424 of NW_024881562.1, forward strand.
GGGACCCTCAGAGGCCGGGAGGCCCTCAGAGTCGCTGGTAAGTGGTCGTCAGATGCGCTGGCCGAGGGCCCTCGGAGGCGCCAGAGGCGCCTCAGAGCCACCGAAGTAGGCCCTTAAGAGGCACTGGTGTGGGACCCTTAGAGATGGCAGTGAAGGCCATCAGAAACTGGTGTGGACCGTAGGGCCATAACAAACGGGTATGGGGCCCTTACAGCTGATCCCTGATTGGCCGGCACCGGCCCTCAGAGGAAGGCAAGGTCCCTCAGAACCCGGCGTGGGGCCCTTCTGGAGATAAGTGTGACTACACAAGAGACCATGGGGTGTTCTCACAAGCCCTGTGATGTCCTTACAGTTGAAGCGTGGCCAGCGCGAACCCTCTGCTGCCAATTGGCACCGCAGGGTCCCTCGGGCCCGAGGGGACCCTAAACCTTATAACGGACATGTGCCCCTCGCCCCTGGCTATGCCGTTGAATCCAAGTGATCAGGGGCTGTTCAGGTGATCAGGGGCCTCTCAGGTGACTAGGGGCCTTTCAATTGACCAGGGGCCCACCAGGTGACCAGGGGACCTTCTGATAACCGGGGGCCGGTTATACCAGGAGCTCCACGGGTACCTAAATGCCTTCATGTGACTGCAGGGGCCCTTCATATAACCAGGTAATCCCCGGGTAAACATGGCCCCTTGGGCGACCAGGGTTTCTTCAGGACACTGGCCAGGGGCCACCCAAGGGATCAGAGACCCCTCAGGTAGCTGGGGGTCCCTTAGATAACCAGGGGCCCCTCAGGTAACCAGGGGCCCCTCAGATAAACCAGGGGGTCTCAGGTAATTACGGGCCCCTTAGGTAATCAGGGGGCCCTCAGATAACCAGGGGCCCCTTAGGTAACGCAGGGGCCCCTCAGATAGCCAGGGCCCCTCAGGTAATCAGGACTCCTTCAGATAACCACGGGCCCCTCAGGTAACCAGGGCCCCCTCAGATAACCAGGGGCCCCTCAGACAACCAGGAGCCTGTCAGATAACCAGGGACCCCTTAGGTAGCCAAGGGCCCCTCAGATAACCAGGGGCCTCTCAAGTGACCAGGGGCCCCTCGGGGCCCCCGTGGGCCCCCTTGGGTACGTCACTGCACTCAAGTGACCCAAAGGGCCCACTTGCATGTTTGATGCCAAAGGGGGAGGCCATGGCCTCTTGGCCTCCCCCCTGGATACGCCACTGAATACCATGAACAATCAAATGGCTATCTTCGATTATTTATTATCGTTCTGCATTTTCCAAAATCTTGAATTGAATCTTGGCAATTTCTCGTGACTACTTCACGACCATGATACATGCATTTCTTAAATTGAACTTTTTGAGCCAAACACGTACACATATGATAAAATAAATGTCACCATCGTGTTCTACGCCCCAAATTACCCATAAAACATGTGTCACAGGCTACGAATATCAGTTTTGATTTTTGGGGATATGTGCCTACCCGGTTGACCTGACCTTGACCCTGAACTATGCTTGCCTGACCCCTACATGGAGCTGACACTCTTGTAAGCCTTATATGATGGATTGGGTACCGTTTTGACAGAGTTTATGATGAGAGGCGCCCATTGCAAAGTCCTGAAGTCCATGCTACTGAAAGCCCGATTTCAGGTGTTTGACCTGACCTTGACCCGACCTGTGACCTCAAAATTCAACTTTAAAGTACTCATCTGAAGCGTCTCGTCGCGTTCTTTCGTTTGCCGCCTCGTGCGTTTCGCGCGCCTATTGGTTCTCGAGTTATCGGCTGGGGGCGTTTAACGCCCCCCCCCCCAGCAAACGGTGGGTGGCGAAATACCCCAGCAACTGCCGGGTTAATTGAAGGTGTTCCGCCGCTACTGTTGATCAGGTCGGCTGCAGTTGCAGCTCAAGTCCTCTAGTACCCTAGTCGAGAGTCCTAGAAAGTTGTTCGACTACCTTGAATTTGTCGTTCTTAGGAAAGAAAATATCTGTATGCAAAGTGTCACATGTGAGTATTTAGTATTGGCTTCATGCCGAGCTGGATTTGTGCAGTGTTGCCCTGCAGGCTGCATGTCAGAAGTAGATTAACCCTCGCCCTGGCAGGACCTTTTCATAACACGGCCTGGCGGGGGGGTCGATGCGACCCCCCTCGCGATTGGCTCCTATGGCACCTAGAAACACTAAATTTGGTAGGTATGTGGGCTCCCTGGAGTTCTCGCCCCTGTGCAAATTTGGTTGTCCTAGGTCAATATTTAGGGTTTTTTTTTTGGGGGGGGGGGTATAAATGTAAAAATTTCGCTAAAACAGGTCAAAAGTTTTTCGCTTATAACTTTTGATCAGAGCAAAAAGAAAAGCACCAGTGAACTCAGCACGTCAAGTCACGTCGAATGATATACTTTTTAGCTTGCTTAAGTGTACTTAAAGTTTTCCTTAATTTTTAAGTAAACTTTAATTAATTAATTAAGTTCAAGTTAACCAAATTGCATCATATCGCATATCATTCGATTCGGCTGATCACCAGGAACACAATGACACCATTGTTTAAGCTCTAGCGTCATTATGTGCCAAGTTATTGGCAAAAATGTCATTTGACCTCAGTTGACCTCATTTGACCTGACCCGTGGATAAGTACACCAAACAAAGAAGCACCAAGTGACCTGCTGTTAAGTACTGTGGTTTCAAAGCACAAAACTGATAGAACGAAGCGGATATCTCCAGTATTTTCCGAATTTAGTATTTTCCCATAGGCGCAATGACCTCTAACTAACATTACGACGCAATGACCTCTAACTGACCTCAGGTCAGTGACCTCAAAAACCCGAAACTATATGTTATACAACTCGGTGAACTTAGCACATCCTGAAATTTTGAAAGAAATCAGTCGAAAACTGTGAGTTGGACAGGTGCAAAAAGAAAATTGAAATTTGACCATGAACTTGTACCGGTTTTTCTGACCTGGTGACCTGACCGAAGGTCACCCGGTCCTGAAATTTTCAGGTCATATGTAAAAAAGTTGCCCCATAGGCTGTGCCGAATTTGGCGGCGCTGCGCACCGCCGTTTTTACGCTATCTTCGAAAAACCTTAGGGGGGTCGCATCGACCCCCCCCCTGCCAGGGCGAGGGTTAAGCCACACAACACTTGCTCCAATTTTGTTTTGGTAGTAAACCAATCAGTTATCTATCAGGCCTGCCGCTTGGACGGCTGAGACAGACTGCTACCGTCGGCCGAGACCAGCTGGCGTCAAGCGCGCGATTGCCGACTCCACCTCCTAGCATTCCCGTGCCATAGCGTCCACTTGATAGCCGGCGGTAGTGTGGCCGAAGGTAGTCTCCAGTCTTATAGCCGGCTACAGTCACCGGCTCTCCTATGAACCAGTTCAGATCAAATGCCGGACGGCAGTAGTCCCCGTAGACGCCAGCCGTAGACGTTAGCCGTAGACGCCAGTGTAGGCAGTGTTAGCGGTCGGAATAGCCGGCGGTAGTCTTGGTATAGTCTCCAGGATGTAGCCGCAGATAGTCTCTGGTATAGCCGACCGCAGTCTCACATGGCTCAGTTCAGATCAAAGCCAGCCGGGCGGCGGCGGAAGCTCGCTGGTGGCGGCGCCAGCCCGGCCGAGCCGCTCCGCTGCCGCCCAGCAAAGGTCAGCCCGTGTGCCCCCTGTGATCCGGCGGACCAGCCGTGCCCGGTGGAAAAATAGCCACCGCCGGCGCCACCGGTAACGCCGGCATTCCTCTGCAAATAGCAGCCATGGCGAGCTGAACATCACTGGATCAGCGCCGCAGATGACCGACAGCAGACCTCCAGAGATCGGCACGGCACACTGATCTGATCGAGCCACGGGCTGAACGGCCAGGATGGGGACCTTTTGCTCGAAACTGCATGGATAGTAAGGCTGATGATGCTGATATTTTTCTGAAGAGGTCTGTTCAAATAAGTCAGTATATTCTAAAGTCAAGTACCTTTGTTATTTATAATTTTCCATTTATAATTCGTCTAAGACAGCCATTACGATTTGGGAAGGTGGAGCTCGGTGCGGAAATTTTATTTGTTGTTCTCAACCGACAGGCACTATGTAGTTGAGCCCACCTGAACTACAGTAGTAGTTCAGGTTGTACTACTGTAGTACTACTGTAGTACAGTTGGTACTACAGTAGTTCGATTGATACGGTGACACAAAAGTTGGAAAATTCACTGATCGCTGTAGGCAGGATCCATCAACTGCGTGTGATATCTGAAGTCGCATCCGTGGGCGGCGAGGGTGGCTCGCTGCACCGACGACTGAACACTTGTCCGGCTGATAGCGTCCGTTTTTGCGGGGCCCCGGCGCACCCAGTTAGAGTCTGTCCTGTGTTTGCTCAGCTTGGTTTCCCCGTCGCTTCGGGCGATACCATCGCGCATGTGTACCTGCAGGGGCAGACATCCGTGGCCACACCTAGTCAGCTCGGTTTTATTTGGTTAAATGTGATGTTTTGGGTAAACGCGAGGTATGTTTTGCTATGAAATAGACATAAGGCTTATGACTGTTATATTTTTATAACCAATACAAATACATATATGATGCTACTTTTGAAGTCTTACTGTCGTTCAGACACGTTAATTCGATTATGTGGAGTTTAAGCTTAGATCTGTGTGCTAGCAACATCCCAAAGCAGTTATGCCTCCTAAACCAGTATAACGCCTTTTGGGGCGACTAACGGAGCGAGCGAGAGGGTGGGCCTTGCACGTGCGAAATTGCGAGGGGGTACCTTCAACTGACTTGTGCACGGCACCCTACTAGCCGGTCTCTAGCGATGGGCCAAATTTGAGCACAATCGGCCCAGCCGTTCTCGAGATCTGGAAGCGGCACCCTGCACGTGCGCACGTGCAAAATGGGTCCCAACTGACTTTTGCACGGCACCCTACTAACCGGTCCCTAACCATGTACCAAATTTGAGCGCCATCGGTCCAGCCGTTCTCGAGATCTGGAATCGACCCCTGCACGTGCGCACGTGCAGCAGCACCCCAACTCTGGCACATGGATATGCATTGCCTAGTGGGTGTCTACCTACATGCCAACTTTCAGCGCAATCGGCCAAGTAGTTACCGAGATATTGCAACAATTACAAAAGTGACACCTCTTCGTTTTGCACGTGGCACGTGCATAAGGGGTCACCTGCATGCATCGGGAATAGTCCGATACTTGGTAGAAGGAATGAAGCTACCCTACAAAAATTACTGCGTGTAAATCGGTCAAGTGGTTGCTGAGATATAAGCGTCGCAAAATCGTGACCACGGCCGGCCGGCCGGCCGGCCGCTCATACTCAGAAATTTCCGTTAAAGGGACCCTCCCACCTTAACATTAGTTTTGAGTTGAGATAGCCAAATTGGTGGCCATGGCCTGAAAATACCGGTTTGGGCATTCACAACATCGAAAAATGCTTTAATTCGGAGATATGGAATTTCAAACTTGCAGTTTTCGGATTCTAAGGGGCTAATGCATTGGTATGCCCCCTTAGAATTTGTGACGTCAGCGGAGATCTAACGATTTTTAAATCTTTTACTAAAACGTTTGGCAGCACGCGGTGGTATATGCTGCTTTGCGCGCAACAAATGCCGCACTTTCAAATAAAGTCGCTAGGAACAGCGGAGATCCCAAAAAGTAAACAAAAGTAAAAGTCTAATATCTTGAAAATCGGTGAATATTTTTCGATGAAATTTGGTAGATATTCATTTTTGCTCTTTCTGAACCGAGCGACATCACTTTCATGCCAATTCATTAACTTTTTTGAAGGTGGGAGGGTCCCTTTAATCTAAGGAAAGACTTCGCTCGCTTCGCTCGCTCCGTAACTACCGCTTCGCACGAGCAACTCGATGTCATGTTAATATTTCCAAATATGTATATTGGTCTTTTTTTTTTCTTTTCTGCATTTCGGCCGCTGTTTGTCAGAAGCTGTCACCTTGTTCGACCTGTTCACTTTCAGTTCAGTTGGTTCGAATCTGGTCACCATTCCGTCTGGCGAGGGATGCATCCACGGGATGTAGACTTTGGGACGAAGGGGGACGGAAAGATCCGGACCCGGGATCCGTCCCGTCCGGGTGGGGCACAGCGGGTCTGGTCGGTGACTCAGCGGGGAAACTCGAGCCGCCGCGCAGTCTCTTTCCCTCCCTCCCGGATCGGCCGGAGAACGCGGCAGGCGCGGCCATCTGGCGTGCCCCGGCCGCGCTGATGACCTCCACAGACCCGCCGCCATGCTCTGTGCTCTGCGCGGCTGGAGCTCGAGTGATGCTCGGCTGCTACCGGAGCATGACGAGTGCCCCGGCAACATCCCACGACCGACCCCGGCGCGGGCTTGGTTAGTGCCGCAGCCCGCAACGTTTGCAGGCTGCACGGACCCTGGGAACGACACAGGTCCGGGGAGGTCAACGAAGGGTGCCGCTGCTGAGAGCGCTGCTGCTGCTGAGAGCGCTGCTGCTGATGAGAGCGCTGCTGCTGCTGCTGCTAGTGCCAGCACTGCTGCTTCTGTTCTAACTGCTGCTGCCGTGTTTTCTGCTGTCACATCTGATCTGCACCTCTCCTCCACCGGCCACTGTTAGTCGACAGTAGCATGCCGATCCACGCCGTGTCGGCAGCACCGGAAGCTGGTGAGAGGTGTCCCCGTCACCCCTGCTTCTCTGTGGCCCTCTGTTGGAGCCTGATATCACGGACGGCTCGCTAAACAGCTCATCCCGGCGAGATATGGGCGTGAATGCCCTCCGCCGGTACCGGAGCAAATTCTGTTGATGGATTGGAAGTATAAGGGTAGCTGAAGGCCTCAGCTGGGAAGCATGCACAGGCACTGCCGCACTGCATGTATTGTGGAGGCCCTGGCCGCTGAAAGCCAAACCGTGTCTGTATCTGGGACGTGCTTTTTTGCTGGGAAAATATTACTTTAAATAATTTGGGCCATGAAGCGTTCTTTGCATAGCCAACGTGCATGCTAGCACTCTCGGAGGTGGTTGAGTTTCCGCGCGGATGTTCAGTTATGTGATAGAGACTGTTATTAAGACAGATTCACCAGCTTGGGATTATGTTGCATTGGCACTGCACCTGGCTTGTTGCATTTTCGTAAGGGTAGTTTCACACTCACATTGAACTTGAAGTCGTCCGGAACTTGAGTTGGGACTTGCGGGCCCTTCAGCCAAGCAGTTTAATAGGTATGTCTAGTTTGATAAGTCCAATTACACGTTTGATATGGTAACTATTAGTTTGATATGTCCAATTATCCACCCCCTGCCGCACTGTACCGGAGCTGCCGGCGCTGCACTGCCGTCCAGCCGACCGCAGGCCCACCGGAGCCGCCCGTTTTGACCGGATGCCGCCCCCGGGTTTCTGGACAGCCGGACGGACATAGCGGCGTAAACAAATCGTTAACCGGAGATATGTGCAGTGCAGAATTACATAACCCGCGTGCACCTCTTACCCTGTCGACCACGCTCGGTGACTCAATATCGGTTACCGGTACCAATGACCTAGAGACCGTAAGTCGTTGACTCAATATTGGTTATCGGTACCTACCGATGACACAGGCCACCGCAATGCGTTTTTGACTCCATATCGGCTATTGCTTTCGCCTGACGGTGACCCAGGCCGCCGGTCGGTGCCACAATATCGTTTATCAGCACCGGTAACCTAAACCAAAAGTAGGTGACTCAAAATCGGCTAATGGTTTCGGTGACACTATAGGTGACTCAATATTGGGTAGCTATCGGTAGTGCCTAACGGTGGTCAAGGCCACCAATTGATAACCCAGCCACGTTCCCAGTCAGTGACTCAATTCAGAGTATCGATAACGACTAACGGCTCAGAGACTCGATGACTCACCTAGAGGGTGAGTCATTCATGGGGTGACTCGGTTGGCGACTCGGTCCATAGTGACTCACTTCAAGTTGACAAGGAGTGCTTACTCGACTCTGTATGTATAATGGCTTCTTGGTTTCATATCTGTATTTTTCGGATTAAAATGCGCTTGAAGGAAAATTTATATATCACGGCCTATGTCCCGTGCTATATACGAGCATGCCGATACAGTTATCGATACAGTAATTAATCTTTTACACTCAATGTACTTTTTTATATGATTTTGCTCACACACTAACCGCCAAAGTTCCGTCTTCACATTCCACATCATATCGTAAAGTTAGCTATAAGAACTATGTATAGTGCATCATCACGATCCGGTCCTGTCGTAACACCTCCGACTGACCACGCTTGACCCTTTGACCGGCTGAGTATGACCTTTCTGACCGGCTACGGGTTGCGTGTAGCCCTTTTGATGCGGCGTCACGTCTCACTAACGTACCCGGCCAAACAACCAACACCAGCTCTGCTGATCGGTGACCTGACCGGCGACCGCTGTGTGCATAGGCGTAGGAACGTTTTCGAAAGTGGGGGGGCCAGGGTCCCAGAGGTCCAAAACCTAACCTACCCCCAAAATCCGATTTCTCCTCGGATTTCGGCCACTTTGTTTTCGCAAACATGCTCAGAGGTAAAAAAAAAAATCGAGACAAAAAAAGGAAAAAAAATTGGTTGAAATTTCAGGGAGTCTCCCGTCCATAAGCTCAAACTGATGGACGCGTTCCCCTGACCTCCGCAGCCGTTGGCACCCATGCAAATTCCAGAGGCATCCAGCAACTTTTTCATTACGAGCAAGCGTGAAACGTGCAAAGCGAGTCTTTTCAATATACCTATAAAAATCAGCATGAACGGCCCAGCTAGGCTCAGCCAGGCCTATAACGTTTTTAAGAGGTTTTATATCAGCGACCACTGCAACTGGGCTGATTGACTATCACTTATCAGAGGCCGGTGTGGGATTTTTAGACGGTCTGGGCCTTCAGAGGCCAGGTTAACCCTCCACGGCCCGGTCCTATAGGTTTTCTACATACGCGCTGGCCGAAGGGGCGGGCCGGCGGGTACGACCCCCTCGCCGTTTCGCCCCAGGTGGAGCTAGCGCGTCGCGGTAAAACGAGCGTGTGCGCCGTTACGGGACGCAGAGATCGATACCCGATTTTATGGTCCTAGGTCAACCGGTGACCTCTGACACCGTTCCGTGCTTCTATCCTCAGGATACTGAAATCCTTCTCCTCCACACCGCAACCCCCTCCGGGCTGGACAGGCAACTTTATCTCATGCGGGCTGCTCCCTTGGAGCGGCACCGCTGCTCCCGAGGGAGCGCACCCCGTAGCCGGGTGCAGTGAGTGCCTTGGGGCTGGGTGGCCTGTCCTCTGGACGGGCTCAGCCCCGGCGACTCACTAGGGTGCCTGCCCAGACCAATGTCTCCCCCTATATCCTATCATCCTTCCGGCTCTGAAATGGTCTCATTGGACCGAAAGGGCCTAACCCAACAAAACAAACAAAAACCGGTGACCTCTGAGGTCAGGTCAAGTGCCTCAAGGCACGGTTCCGTTTTTGGTGAATAACTTCGCAAAAATGGCCGCAGAGCCGCGATTTTGCAAGCATCGTGTTCGCCTCTCTCAGGCGCGTCGAATGATATACTTTTTGTTTGGGTGAGGTAAACTTAGGGTGTTGACCTCGGGTCACGGTCAGGTCGGCGTCCCCAGGTCACGAAATTGGTCGAAGGAGGTCATGTCGCATATCATTCGATTCGGCAGGTCTTCTTGAGTCCATAGGTGGCTTTCCCGACTCGCTAGCTCAATTTGATCGGTACCTAGTTATTGACGAAAAACTAATAAGACCCTTATAACTTCATAAATGACGTCGCGCAAGGTCAACATTGCAAAAGTGACGCATCGAACCTTGCAAGGAGTGCATGAAATCACGATTCGGTGTGCTTGAGATAGTTGGAGATCGATCATTCCCGGCGCCAGAAAAAGTTTTCAGTTTATCCCCATTGACTTATACCTAATGGTGAGGTCACGAAAATGACCTGACCTCATATGAACTTTAGGAAAAATCCGAGATATACATTATACAAGTTGAAAGACTCCTATTGGATACTAGGTCCTCCAAGGTTCATTTCCCTGTGAAATCTCCTCTGGCAGTGAGGGCGTTGCGAAGTTGCGACATCTGAAGACCCGGCAGAGGTTCACTTATGACCACATGGGTCAGTGACCTGATCTGACCCGAAAATGCGGTTGGTGTCAAAAGATCCCGTTTGATTCAAAGGTCAGGTATGCCAAGCTTCAGCTCTCTATCGCCGGCGTGTTCGGAGCTATCGCGAAAAAAAAAAACTATGGAGGGGCGGCACCCCCCCCCCCCGGCTGGCGAGGGTTAAGGCCCTCAGAGACCAGTACAGGGCCTGCAAAGGGCAGGATGAGACCTTAAGATGCCGACTTGGGCCATCAGAGGCTAATGTGGGTCCTTACAGGCCAGTATGGGCCCTCAGAGGTCAGTGTGGGACCCTAAAATGCCGGCATGGGCCGGTGTTGGACCCCAGAGGCCAGCAGAAGACCCTCAAAAACCAAGATGGGCCTCAGAGGCCAGCATCGGGTCTTCAGAATCCAGTGCAAGGCCCTCAGAGACTAATGCGTGTCCTTACAGGCCAGCATGGGCCCTTAGAGGTCAGTGTGGGGCCGTAACAGACCGGCATGGGAGGGACTTGGAACCTAGAGACCAGCGGAGGGCCCTCATAGGCCAAGGTGGGCCCTCAGAGGCCGATGCGGACCGTTGGAGACCGGCATCGGATCTCCGGAATCCAGTGCGGGGCCCTTAGAGGTCAATGTGGGACCCTAAAATACCGGCATGGGCCGGTGTTGGAACCCAGAGACCAGCAGAAGGCCCTCAAAAACCAAGATGGGCCTCAGAGGCCGGCATCAGGTCTTCAGAATCCCGTGCAAGGCCTCATAGGCTAATGTGGGTCCTTACAGGTCAGCATGGGCCCTTAGAGGTCAGTGTGGGGCCCTAAAAGACCGGCATGGGCCGGCGTTGGACCCCTCAGGCCAAGGTGGACCCTCAGAGGCCGATGCGGACCCTTAGAGGCCGGCATCGGGTCTTCAGAATTCAGTGCGGGGCCCTCAAAGGCACCTAAAGGCACCCCAGAGACAGAAATGAGGCCACCAGAGGCCGGTGTGAGGCCCTCAGACGCCGGCTGGGCCCTTGAGGCCGGTTTAGGGGCCCTCAAATGAGGTCAATGTGGGTTCTCAGCGGTCAATGTGGGCGCTTGACCGCCACTGAAGGGCCCTCCGAGATCAGTGTAGGACCCTCAAAGACTGGTTTGGGAGCTGTTAATAGCTAGCGTGGGATTCTTGAGTCTCGTGACAATCGAATAAGGGCCAGAGCCCCATACGCCCATGGGGGCCCATTGGTTGTTTGGGGGGGGGGCCAAATGATATGATGGCCCCCTGATTAGCCTTTGGAGGGGGGAAGGGCATGGCCCTGATCCCCCTCTGCGACCGTCACTGCACTGAAAGTGGAAGGGGGAGGGGCAGAAACAGACATTGCTGGCCCCCAGCCTGTTTGAAACGAGGCTGAGGCACGGTCACCCTGGCCCCCAGCTAGTACGTCTTTGACGAACTATGCCGACCCCAAGCAGATAAGGTCAAGCGTTGGTCGTTTGTATACGCATTCTCCTGCACCGTGCTAGTATTGTCTTAGTATTGCCTATACCTTTTTAGTGCTCGCTGTCCCGCGCCTCGTATTCAACAAAATGCTGTCACCAGGACTCACAGTCTTGTCTCTGATATGGTTTCCTTCATTGAGTGAAGGAAATTGCGGTCAATAACGCTGTAGAAACAAAAAGGAATCCTCATTAAAGGGCAAGCTGAATAGTTGTCAAGTTACCGGGTGTAGGTTAGGTACAGACAGACACTTAAGTCAGCAAAAAGTGGGGGGGCCAGTTAACATTGCTGGCCCCCCCACCTCCGAAAGTGGGGGGGCCATGGCCCCCCCGGCCCCCCCTGTTCCTACGCCTATGGCTGTGTGCAATGCGCGTGCGCCGGATTCCGCGAGAGGTTTTGGCGCGAACGGTTGGGAGCGCGCGGAGGAATTCTGGCGCAGGTGTGTGGTGGAGCGCCTCGTTTGCTGAAGGTGTTTGAACGGGTTATGGAGACGACATGAGAAGGCGACGGCACGCCACAGTGACAGGCAGCGTAACGGTGTCCGTGACTGGTGGGACCGAGGACAGAGGGCGGAGAGCGAGAGAGGACAGAGAAAAACAGGAAGTTCTTGTCGAAATAAAACGTCTGACAAGCGCGATTCCTTGTTAGTTGTTAGGAGTAAATTAAAACATGAACGTTTATGAGGTCATTTGATGAAAATTAATATTAAATACATCGGTCTATATATCACTAGATGCTTCACTAACATATCTTGCATTCATTAATTATCGAATTTCCATTTCCACTAAACTTAAAGCACGACAGAATGACGGAAGCCAACGTGTACGTATAGGTATCATAAATGTGTGTCATATTTTGGTAAAGGCGTTTACATGAGAGCGTTCGATGCTCAGTTTGATTTGTCTCGATGGAAGTTTATTACATTCAGTAAATGTATATAGTATATCGGTCTACCACCAACAATCACGGGCTGCAAGGCGCATGGATGCAGCTCAGTGCCTTCTTTTTTCGTTCTTTTTTAATTTCGTCGTATACATCTTGTCAAAAGGGACCTGCAAGCCAATGCCGTTGATCATCCAGCAGACATATTGTCTATTATCCCAGCCCTAATGTGCATCCCCTCCGGCCTTTTGTCTGTCGTCTGTCAGCGGCAACGGACGCTGGTTAGCTCCTATTTAGCTCCTATGTCACCGACAATGTGTGTGTGTTACACGGTGGGCCGTCAGCAGCCTTGTAGTGCAGTTGGACCAACACGCTCACCGGCCGCGCGCACATGCGTCTCGTGTGGTGTGGGCGGGCCGGCGACCACGTGCAAACAAACAGGTGCACCGCTGCACGGCGACAGGGGTGAGAAGCGGTGAGGAGGTGAGCAGCTCAGGTGAGAAGAGGTGCCGACAGCAGGCCGGGATTGAATGGACGCCGATGGACTGGACTGCTCACCAGGGGAGAAGGGGAAGGGGCTGCGATGGGAGAGTAGGGACTGGAGCGGAGAACGCGAAGCGTTGGTAAGTGTCGACCACCTCTCTAGTCTGTCATCTCTCTCTCTCTCTCTCTCTCTCTCTCTCTCTCTCTCTCTCTCTCTCTCTCTCTCTCTCTCTCTCTCTCTCTCTCTCTCTCTCTCTCTCTCTCTCTCTTTCTCTCTTTCTCTCTCTCTCTCTCTCTCTCTCTCTCTCTCCCACTTCCTCTCTCTCCCTCTCTCTCTCTCTCTCTCTCTCTCTCTCTCTCTCTCTCTCTTTCTATCTCTCTCCTACTCGATCACTTCGATCACATTTCATCCACATCTGTCTGGCCGATCTGCCACCTCTTTCGATCTTCTAGCTAACATGATCTCATTGCCTACTCTCTCCCATCCTCCTCGGCTCCTACTCTCTCCCGCCGCTATGCAGCATGTGTCGCAATGTGGCGCACCACAGCTGCCGCGTCGCTGGCGACGGCACCGACGCGCGCGCGCAGCCCACGCGGAAAACCATTCCGAAGCGGGTCACCTCGTTGCCGCTGTCGTTGCAGCACCGACGGCAGCTCGGATCGTCGATTGACAGCCGAGCAGCGCTGCAGCCGCAGTTGCAGCCGTCGGTCCGTCGATGGCCGGTTGCCGTCGGATGGGGAGCGCTCCGCCGGCCCGGCACCTTTTTGTGGCCGCCACAGCCTCCGGCCGCAGCCAGATGCGCCACTAAATCCCGGACGATGTAAACGCGCTTTTTTGATCCGCGCCCAATTAATCCTTTGTCAAGCCGTCCGTCGGCCGAGCCTGTTTCGCGCGCAAATCTCGCGCGCCAAAAAAGCGCGCGCCGTGGCGGGATGGCGCGGTGGCGATGACAACAACAATGCCTCGGCGGCGACTGACGGCTCCCGCCGGGAGCGAGGGGGCGGGCCGCGGGAGGCGGGGCTGGGGGCGGGGCGGGGTGCGGTGACGAGATGAATTTATGAGGAAGAGGCGGCCCGAATGCTGTTCTACTGCCGTTATGATGCAGGCAGCATTTCGACGTGTTTTTTTTTTTGAAATGATTAACAACTAATTGTATAATTTATAGAATACCTAGGTACTGCATGTTAGTTTCAGCAGCCCCTTGACCTAGCTTACGAGCATATCGCCCACTTCTAAAACCGCTTTTGATTTGACGTCGACTTTAATAAAAATTTATTAGCAACGAATTAAGTCAGTACTTTGACTTGCGTTTAAATTGATGCAACCATTAGCGTTTTCAATGTGAAGTTCTTATCAACGCCTATGAGTTCTAACCAGTTCTAACCAGCGCCTATGAGCAGCGCCAGCGTTTATTGTAGGTTCATGTCTCGACTGGCTGATCGGGTCCGCCCAGACTAGCCCGCATCCTGCTGGGAGGTCCAGCAGCATTCCCAAACCGCAGCCTGTGTTGGGAGGAGCACTGGAGCGCGTTTCTGCTGAGTGCGCATCGCCACCGCCATGTTTTCTCCAGCAGCAGCAGCCGGCGTGACTCGGACTGCACTGCTCGGCGCTACTCAGCGCCACTCGGACGGCTCGGGCCGCGCCTCTGCTGCTCGCTGCTGCTCGGGGCCGCTCAGAAGGCGTGGGACGGCGGTGGCCGCGCGGGGGAGCACGCCCGCCGCTCCAGATGGTCGTCGTCTCGCCGTGTCACCTCGTCACTCTGCTCCGACAGAGCGCTCCGCTCCTCTCTCTCACTCTGCCTCGTCACTCTGCTCCGCTCACTCTGCCTTTGTCTCCGCCTGCCGAGAGCGGAGGAGGCTTAGCGGACGTCATCCGCGCGGATCTCGGGGGAGTCAGAAAGCCGCCGGAATTTCAGCGAGCATCTGGGCCGCCGCGACGGGCGGTCAGGGAGGTCACACCCCCGGCTGTTGGCGCAGGGCTCAGCCGCGGTCGGGTGGATCCCGTAACCGCTCTTCTCAGCCCACCCGCCTCCTTCATTTTGAGGTCGGTGGGACTGGTAGTGGGACGGTCCCTTCATTCTGCGGTGGGTGGGAGGGACTGGCAGCGGAACCGTCCCTTCATATTGCAGTCGGCCGTCGCGTCGGTGCGACTGACGAGAGGACGCCAGCACCACTCACTATCCTCTCCCTTCCCACGCCGGCTCCCATCCCTCGGTTAGGGCCGTACTGTGCCGTGCAGCATGCCGTGCTCAACCGTGCTCCGGTGGCTCGCCGCCTGGAAGCCAGCCGGGCACGGCCAGCAGTTCAGGCTCTGCAGCGGCCGCGGCTGCCGGGAGCTGGCCCGCCGCCAGCCCCGTTGCTAATTATTTGCACGTGGCCTGGCGGCGCCGGTGGCGGCCGGCCACGGGCCGTGGCGCCGCCGCGCCGCCTCCGTCACGCCCGCGCCGCTTTGAAGTGGCTGCGTCGATATCGACGCGCTGGTGGCTATTTCAGAGAGGGGGCCATCGGTGGGCTATTTCTACGGATGATCGGCGCCGGCGTGTCCAGCTCTGGCGGAGGCTGAGAGGCCGGGGGCGGGGGCGGAGGGGACGCTTCGTCCCCAGGCACCCGTCAAACATAGAGATAGTGGCCGGGTGGTCGGCGGGAGCCCACTCCGACGTGACAAATTAGCACATCACGCCGGCCGGCTCACCAGCCATGAGTTGTGGCTGCTGAGTGGAGTCTGTGAGAGCTAGTCCGTGAGTTGAGTGAGAAGGAGCGGAGTTTGGGCGGACCAGCCGGCCGCACCTGTCTGCCTCTCCAGCCGTTCCGTGCAGAGCCACTAGTGGAGGCCGGCGCGGTGGGGTCGCCGGGGGAGGGGGAGAATCGGCCTGCAGAACGGCCGCGCCGCGCCGGGCGGGCCGCCCAGCGCGGCGGGCGTTTAGCGTCGCCGTCACTACTCTCCGTTGGAGACCAATTAGCGACGAACGTAAACCGCCGCCGTGTTTATCCCCCGTCTATCGATTGTGTGCGTTTCCTACGGGTAAATATTGAAAAAGCAGAACTCCAGGATAAACCAGCGAGCGGCGAACGACGCTCGCTCGTGTCTGTGACGGCCGGCAGCGTCCAGAGCCGACGGGGACGGTGCCAAGTCGGTGCCAGAGCGGCCACTCGCAGTGTCGGCGGCGACGACCGACTCACGTGCGACAAAAACGACGCACGAGACGCGATGGAGACACTTGTGATGAGGCACAGGGTTGAGGGTGTGACAGTCATCCGGACGAGACGGCTCCAGGCTCTGGAGTCCCCACCACCAGTGAATGATGCCGTTGAGCTCCGGTCTCCGACACCGGCTGACGGGGCCTGGCTGGGCTCTGGGGTGGACCAAACCCATCTCCTCTGGTGTCAGTTGTCGCGCCCTGAGCGATGACGCCGCCTCTGTCCGGTCAGTCGGCGCACCGCGTCACCCGGAACCGAATGGTGCCGAGTTGGACGGGTTTGGTGGTGGCGTTGGCGGTAACAGTCAGTCACAGTGACAATGACGGTGATTGTAACAGCAGCCATGGGTGGAGCTTTTCCAGTGAAGTTGGTGGAGCAAAAAGTTGTCAAAGCTACAATGTCCGATTGTTAGTTAGATAAAATACAACAATGAATAAATTATTTGTATTACAGAGATAATATTTTGCATTACGCAGACATTTCGAAGCTTCCCAATGCGAAGAAGATTGGTTTGCTAAGCAACAAAGTCCTACAAATCAGCTTGAGTCGGTGGGGCAAAACGCTTATTGGTGGGGCAAAATGGCAAGTTGGTGGGCAGCCGCCCCACCAACTGAATAGGAAGCTCCGCCCCTGACAGCAGCATGATGGCAGTGACAGTGGCAGAGACTGTCGTCCTCTCGCCGAGGCAGGAGTCATCTGTTTAGCCTGGCCCGGTGGCAGTGCACCAGCCCTCCGCCGCCGCCAATGGGTTTACATGTTTGTGTACATCCCTCCAGCGTTGTCGGATCGGCCCCGATCCAAGCTTCTGCGGTCGGCGGCGGCGGCGCACCGACTCTGGCAGAGGAACTCGGCGTCAGTCGCTCTCTGAGGTGGCTCAGCACTGACACAGAGGCCGGACATTTCTGAGAGTCGTTGGATAGCCCAGCCGGGCGCCGAGAAGTATACCTACCGTCTGTGATCTATGGCACGGGTGGAGGGCAGGCTCGGCGGGCCGGCCGCGGCCAGTGTCAGTTCCTCACCGGGCGCCCTTCGACAGAGAGCACTGTTTGTGCAATTAGTCACCGCGCGGTGGCAATAAAAATAATCGACATAACAATAAATAAGCCGGCTAAAGATATGAAGATATGAGTGGTGGCCGTCGCTCTGGGAGGTGGCTGATGTGGTGCCAGATGGTGAGAGGGTTGCCAGATTCCGTCCGGAAAGATGACCGCTCCAGATACGCACGCTTGAATTAAGAACACCTATTAACTCCCGCAGACGCCCAGAAATATTAAAAGTGCAATTTACAACGCTGCTTACTATTTTAAGACAAACGAAAGCTTAAATATTTTGTAACGTTTATTGATAAGGCACTCCATTTCGACCACAGTTAACGGCTCCTTCGATCATCGTAGACCTTCTAATAATGTGACGAATATTCCTGATGACACTGATTAGGTACGTACGTGGATAGTGTCCCATGCGACTGAGACTCCATATTCCCTTTCCCATATTACCTACCTTCCATATTCCCTTCCCATGCGACTCCAATGCGTAAGCCTTTCCCCATTTTATCTTCCCTCCCTCAATTTATAGTCAGTCCCCTTATCGCTCGGTTCTCATCCTGACCGTCTCAAGAGCGCCTCCCAATATAGGGTCTTTTTTCCCCTCCACAAAGCTGCAAGGGGAGCATCCCCCAGTTCTCATCGCCCGTCGACCGACCTCGGCCACCATGGCCGCAGCGATGACGTCACCACTTCCCTAGGGCCGCGCCGGCAGCTGATTGGCGGCCGGCGGCCGGTGGGCGGAGCCAGGGCCGGACAGTGCGAAGGCCGGCCGGCCGGCCGATCTCGGGTGGAAATAGCCGCGCCGGCTGCTGTCCGGTCGCGGTGGCCGGTGGTCATCTGACGACTCTGAGTCTGAGTCAGAGTCAGAGTCACCGCCAGCTGACCGACCGACCCCCGGCGGCGGCCACACTCGCTCAGAGTTCTGATTAACGGCACTCCCGCACCGCCGCGCCGGTGAGATATGGCCTCTGGAGCAGCACGAACCGCGAGCAGAGCCCGGCACCTGGCCACCGTCTTTAATCTGATCCCGGCCAGAAAATATCGTTCGGCTCGATTGGTGGAAACAGCCGCCCAACATCTGTTCTATGCATCTGTGGACTGTGGGCCAACCGGGGAAAATAGAATTCCGATCTTCTTTACTTAAGTAAAAAAAAGTGCACTGCTAATTGCTAGACAACCAATTTCGTTTCGATATTTCTTTCAATGACCTCAGTTCCTCGCATTCCCATTCCAATGATCAGCTTCCAAGTGCTCTGCAGTGCTCGCCGCTCCAGACTCCAGTAAACCCGTTCCAGTGGCCCCCATTGCAGTGGCCCCCTTTACAGTGACCCCTACTACAATGACCCCGTTTCAGTGACCCCATTAGCAGTGACCCCGCTCCAGTACCTACCTGCCGTGCTACCCATCCCGCGCGGCCCGTGTTGCGCGCTCGGCGGCCGGGCAAGTAGCAGTCGAGTCGAGTGGGTATAAATAGTCACCTCTCTAGGGCATACCGCGCCGCCCGGCCCGCCCGCCCAGCATCCCATGGTCGGCCGGGGCGGAAGTAGCCGTCAGGTCAGGGCTGCTGGAGCGTCTGGACGGGCTGAGGTCGGTTGTAGTGGGCTTCAGGGGCCTTTCAGCCCTCCAGTGTGGGCCGTGTATGGGCTGGAACGGCGGCGCGGCGCGGGGTAAATGCCATTGCCTGTCGGCTGCCGCCTGCCCTGCCCATCCGGTGTGCGTAGCCAGTCCGGTTCTCCAACGTATTTACTGGCTATGCTGTACTGAGTACCTGCTTATTGTGCCACACTGGTTGTGCCGTGCTGGCCGTGTTAGTCGTTTTGACTATGCTAGCCGCACAGTGGCTGTGCCGTAGGTACTGTCCGCGCCGTACTCGTCGTACCGACCGTTCCGTACCGACCTTCCCGTACAGGCCGTTCCGTACCGACCGTCCCGTACCGACCGTCCCGTACCGACCGTCCCGTACGGAACTTCCCGTACAGGCCGACCCGTACAGGCCGTTCCGTACTGACCGTCCCGTACCGACCGTCCAGTACCGACCGTCCCGTACCGACCTTCCCGTACAGGCCGACCCGTACTGGCCGTGCTGGGCTTCGTCGTGATGTGCCCTGCTGGCTATGCCGAGCAGCGCCGGTGCCAGAGGGATACCGCGTCCCAGCCATGTTCGGCGGCTGCCAGCGGTGGCAGGGCCTCGGTCGGCTGCCCCGGACGGTCCGCGTGCGTCACGAGACACTCTAATGGCTGCAGCAGCCACCTGCCAGGAGTGGATGGGGACAGAGGCGTCACACGGCCTGTGACTGCCCCAGAGTTCGCCCTCTGCAAGTGTAACTAACGCACACTGAACTATACTTTCCATACTGGCCCATGGTGGGCGGTGGCCCGTAATGACCCATACAGACCCATACTGGCTAATATAAACCCATACTGACCCATACTGATCAATATAAACCCATAGTGTTTCAGTCCTGGCGTCCAGCGGGCCCGCAGCTCAAGCTGAGAGCGCCGTGCAGTCCGGCTATGACCGGCTCCCGCAGCCGGAGCCGGAGCCGGAGCGGAGCCGGAGCAGCGGCCGCGGACGGAGCCACGGGTATCCGTCACTGGAGCTGGCGGCCGTCCAGACCCGGGCCGATTCCAATGCCGTTGGTGCCACCCCGCCCCACCCCACCCCGCCCCGCCCCGCCAGGCCGAGAGCGAGCGAGCGCGCTCACTGCTGGCCCCCGCTGACTGCCAACTGGCCGACCGCTCACTGCTCACTGCTGGCTGCTGATTGCTGACTGCTGATCGCTGATTGCTGACTGCTGTTGACGGTTGGATTGCTGACTGACGAATTCTGGCCGCCGTTGACTGCCGTTGACTGCTGTTGGCTGCTGAACGCTTGTGGTTCGACTCTCCATGACTGCTGGAGGCTGAGTGCTGTGTGATAAAAGTCGCTGGCATTGTGACAGAGCCAAATGGTGGTTGGCCGATGGAGTCATAAGCGTAGGAACCATGGGTGCAAGGGTGCAGCTGCACCCACAATATTTATCCAGTGGGTGCAGACAATGTATTCTGCACCCACAATAATCCGAACCAAAAACCCCTTTTTCATCAACACTACTTCCCATGCAGCACGGCAAATTCACCCCGCGTTCGATGTCTCTCGGACGACGAAGATTCTACGTCGTCCGGCCAATCTCGTCCAAGGTCAGCGGGGCTTGGTTGAAATTATGAAACGTGATTGGCCGGACGGCGTAGAATCTTCGTCGTCCGAGAGACATCGAACGCGGGGTCAGAATATGTTGCCTACTATTCATCTTTCGAAGCATTTGCTACTGTGATCAGTGATGGTCTTCAAAACTTACATTTGTGCTGAAAAAAGGGAAATGGAGCATGTGATTTAACACATACCGAACCGATGACCCACTGTCAAAAATTTTAGCCCGATATCTTCGAAAATGGCTAAGTTGGCCGCTTTTACTTTTGTGGTAGTCAATATTGACAATGTTAGCCCTCGAATGTGTGCAGCGCTTTCCAGCTTCTAATGTGTAGGGGGAGGGGGAGGGGGTCGGTCGGACCCCCTGCCGTTCGGCCCCTGATCGAGCTAGAGCTTCGCGGAAAAAACGATGGTGTTGCCCGTGACGAGAGGAAGCCGATGATACCCAATTTTAAGGTCCTACTTCATTGGTTGACCTTCCAGGTCAGGTCAATATTCCAAAAGTCGGGAAAATCGGGACCTGCTAGAACTGCGTAAAGTGAAGCTGTTATCGGTTTTTTTCGGGGTGCTGATCACAAATATCTGATGTTAGTTTTGATCACAGATGATTTCTTCATGCATTTAGGCCAGATCGGGTCAGGTCAGGTCAGGTCAACCATTAGGCGTCCTACCGGCTATCCATAGTAGGTGTCAACTACCACTGACGGCGTCGTAGCATGTCACGAAAGCACTAAAACTACTTCGTAAACGTTCAAATGGATGCTAAATTCGAAATCAGCCCTATAAACTACCCTAGAAACATGTAAAACTCGAAAAAGTGAACCGAGGTCATCAAAGGTCAATGACCTGACCTGACCTTCAGGTTATCTTCACACCCACCGTGATGCATGGGAAGAACATCATTTCACATGTTTGGAAGTCTACAATCACAAAAAGACTGGAAACGCGCGGATAATGTGAGCTGACATACGCCAAATCGCGATTCCGGCCGAACATGGTCTCGAGAATCAGGTCACAGGTCAAATGTCTTTTGGGTCAGGGTCATGAATTTTTTAGAGTAGGTGTAAAACTGATCAACTCGAGGGTACTAAAAGTTTCGTCGCGATCGGCCGCTTTTTGCGCGAGTTATTTGCGAACAACCATGGAGGGGGGGGGGGGGTTGTTCATCCGACCCCCGTACACATGCGAGGGTCAATGCTTCCAAATGCACTTATCGGTTGGTACCTTTTCGACATGGTACACCCTCAAAGCTCGTAACGAGCCTTCGCTCGGGTATCGCCCCCTCCCCCCCCCCGCTTCACCGGCCATGGCTGGATTTCTGCACCCATGCACCCACAATGTTCCAGCCGTTCCTACGCCCATGGATGGAGTGTTATTCAAATGAACCAGGGAGGAGTCATGAGACTCGCGGCTCTGACTTTCACTGAATGGTCTCAACCGTGTTCATATGGTAACTGGAATAATTTGGAGCTCGACTGGTAAGGTGCTGTGCGGGACAGACTCGCCACTAAACGGTCTTTCAAATTTTACACTGGGCAAACCTATGTATGATCACTTCTATTGCCGAAATCTGCAGCGAACTGATTTCAACTTGCAGCAGCCTGGCTGCCCAACAAATGTAACCTTTCTCCTCAACCACTGATGGAATGTGCATTTTACCGCCAGCCTCATGGGCTGAAACAGTCGCACTGAAACTCGGTAAGCGAGTGGAGCTGACACGCCGCTGGCAAGGCATCCTGGCTATATCGCGGGTCGGGGAACGGGCAGGGGGTCTGGGGCTGGGTCGGGAGGGGGTCTGTGGCGCAGGAATGCCAGGGGAGGGGGCCAGGGGAGCAGTGACCGGCCTGAGCAGGGGGTCTGGGTTTGAGAGGGGTGGCAGGAGCTCCACGCCAGGTTACAGGGCAGGGCTCGGGGCGCTGACTGCTGGCCGCTGCCGCTGGCTGCTGGCCGGTTCGCCCAGGTCTGCTGGCCGCTGAGGCCGTGAAGCCAGGCGCGGCCTGCCGGGCCCACCGGTCGGCCAGCCCCCCCCCCCCCCCCGGCCCGCGGAGGGGGGGGGGGCACCGTCCAGAAATAGCCGTCGGCGTCGGCGGCCCGCCGGCCGTGCTAATGAATTGGCCACGTTGCACGGCGGAGCTAGCGGAGACGTGCGGCCGGCAGCTGACCAGGCCGCCGACAGATGGCGCCCAACTTAGTCACCGACCGGCTGACCCCGCGGCCAGGCTACCGCCGTCGCCGACCCTCGACCTTCCAGCTCCAGCGCAGTGCCAGCAGCCCCGTCCGATCTCCAAGGAACTGCCACATGGCTCAATCGGCTACCGTCGCTGGTTCTCGGCACGGGACTTCTGCAGGCCTATGCCGTGACCCGTGACTTATGCTGGGTCGGTCGGGGAGAAGTATAAAAATCCCTGGTTGCTGGGGTCTAGGGACTTTGTACTGAGCGAGGGGTTTTGCCCAAGGTATTCCCAAGTTGAGCCCGACAACAGTCGGTACAGCCCCGTTCTTGACAGACCCAACTGGCAACTACTGATTCCGGTATGCAGTGTTTCGCTTGTTGGAGGCTAAAACACGGAATCTGAATAAACATACTCGTTAAAAAGTTACAATTTTTTGTAAAGTAAGAGGCTACCGTCGTAAGTTTCATCATTGCATATCGGTGCAAATTCACCAGATGAGTCATGTGGCGAACCGGAAAGAAATTAGAGCAGAAATGAGACACATTTTAGGTATCTTTAGTGCCTGGTCTCTTGAAAATCGAACTTAACCGGCGCCCCACGGGTCTGCGTATAACACGCCCTACGGGGGGGGGGGGGGAGCTCTCCATAGCCCCCCCTCCTAACTCCGAAACTACTGGGCCGATCGTCAATATTCAAACGGCGTCTGATAGCCCCGGAAAAACTGTCGAACGGAACCTAATTTCATTGACCTCGAGGTCACCGATGACGTCACAGGTCAGGTCAAAGTAAAAATTATTAACATTTTGGCTGGTTCACATTTTGGGCTCTGGCCGCCGTCTTACAAGTCAGATCAGGCTCATTTTTGGTTTACACACTCGTGAACAGATGTTCTAGATACCTTGAGGGTACCAAACTTGTACTTTGATTTTCGGGTCAGGGTCAGGTCATCACAGGTCACGGAAATATTATATAATGCTTCGGTCACGTGACACATGTATTATGGTCCATTTAGGCCATGGATTTCGAATCTGATGTCGTCTGAGTCATTCGAGGTCATTTCGAGTCGAATTTAGCTTAGATCAGGTCACTTTCAGGTCAAAACAGGTCAAATTTTGAAGTTTAAATTTTTTCAACAAAAAAGGTGTCTATTGGATGCAGTTTGAGCTCAGGAACACGATGGTGCTATTTATATTGGTGTACGATGTCAAATACGAACTGAAAAATTGATTTGAAAAATTAATAATTGTGATTTTTTTTGCAATAATGCGAATAACTTGGCCATTTTTGAAGATATTTAGCTAAAACTTGCTAGAGTTAGTCATAAGCATGCATTCTGTCACATATATTCCGTTTTTTTCGAAAACTCAAAAACTTTTTTGAAAAAATATAAAAATATACATTTTGAATATTATTATATGAAATTTTCGAAATTTTCAACGTTTTGAAAATCCGAAATAGCAATTTGCTAGCGCAGTCAATTTTGAGTCCTTTCATGCAAAGAAATTGTACCTAGCTTAAAAACTGAGCTCTTGAGAGCGATTGCCGTGGTTCAATGTTTTGCGTCGAAATCGGCCGAACATGACGTCACTCTGACGTCATTTCCGGCCGATCTATGGTAGCTACGAAGTTTAAATTTTGACACAAGGTGTCAAATCGATGCAGCCGAAGGTACTGAAAGTTTGGCGTCGATACGTCAAGTGGTTTGGAAGTTATTGCAGAAAAACGGGAGGGGGCTATGAATAGCCCCCCCCCCAGTGGGGCGCGGGTTAAGCAGATATTTTCAAACAACATGCGGCTAAAACAAGCATAAACAGCAAGATTTTTACATCGCACGACAGCCTAGGAAGGACAGTTTGCCGTTTGGGCAGATTTTGCCAGTAACTAGGTACACGCCTTTGGAAGTGTATGTATGTAAGCTTTACAGCATTACATCGCGGTATCACACTATAAACATTTCCTACCAATCTCGGTTTTATTAGATTCAATGCTAAAATCAGCGTCGTTGTCAACGTCCCGTTTTTCCAAACTGTGTGGTCGGTGTTTTATTGGAAGCTCTGAGTCATTGGCACCCATGCCACGTGTCACAACATTGTGACTCAAAACTAAAAATTAACCTAGACCGTGACGCGCTGCATGGAAATAGGGCTACAAAAATATGTGACAGCTCCGACGGAGCACAGGTGGGGCTGGCATCAGAATGACGCAAGGTAACGGCTTCTATCAGCCACTCGTTCACATTCTGAATCTCTTTGAGGAGCGGGCAATGGTTTAAATGGTCCTTCTACTCCTGTCTCGCCATTCCATATCGATATATTTCAGTAAATCCGATGGAACCTCACAGGCAGGTTGCAGTTTTGCTGTCACCTTCTGGAGAAGTTCCAACGACTGTTCTTCAGTGGTGATGTGATACCCCCGTGCCCACAGTAAGCGGGAATGTGGGCGCCCAAAATACCGACCAGGGTCGTCAGTCGGGGATGGACTAGGTTCATGATCATTGATCGGGGGCACTGGTCGTGGGAAGCATCATCGGGTTGTCCGTCAGGGGCGTCGTCCTGGCGTCCCAGATATTGGCGACCGCGTGTGTCAGGTGTTGGGGCGCCGGTTAGGGCGCGGAGCTCATCTCAGGGTCAGTGGGGCCCGTCTGGACAGACCGACAGACCGCACTCCGTGCCGCGAGCCCACCGTTCCCACGGCCTTCCGCCGATAGCGTATAAACACCGGACTCGAGCCCAAATGAAAATACACAGTCCAAGCCGGACCAAAGTAAATATTTCCGAGCAAACAGACATGACCAGCGCAACATTTTTTGTGTCCCCGGCGACGGTCATAACTCGGCCGGTGTGCTGTTCGTCTGTTGGTGTTGGCATCATCGAGTGCGTGTCTCCACGGCATGGAGCTGACACTGCGCCGCTCACGGACAAGGCCGGGGCGAATCCATCACGGCTGGGACGTACTGGCCACGGCCGGGCCGTACCGAGCGGCACGGCCGGGCTGTACTGACCACGAGTGAGCCTCGAGTGGATTGACAGTGGCCGGTCGACCGGCCTCGGCTGACCGCGCCCAGAATTTCACAGTTTACAAAAGGGACGGTGACGAGCGAGCGCCGGTGGCGTGTCAACGTGCGACCGACCACGACGCTGCCCCCTCCCCACCCACCCCTCCCCTCTCCCTGCAGGGCTGCAATATGGCGGCCGACCACCAGCCGGGGAGGGGGAGGGGGGACTAATCACGTCCGTCTGGGCGGCCATCTCGACGGGTAGCCATCGGTCACTGGTGAGAGGCCAGATAACGTGTGAACCGACACGGCCGGCCCTAAACAGGCACCAGACACAGGACCGCAATCAATAACAAATGAGCGACGCCCCAGTTTTGATTGAAATAAATCGACCGTTCTGTCTCGTTTATGTCGCGATACTGTTCCAGGAAAGTGGCGTCATCTCGGCTCTAGGATGATGGCACGAAAAAGTTGATGGATTGGACAATGGACATGATGTTTGGATGTGGTTGTGCGTCCACTGTTCTTTAAAAGAAATGTAGGTAGATGGTAGGTAAGTGACGGATTAATCGTACAACTTCCTCACAGGTCGATCGCTCGATCCCGTTTTCTTTTGGTAATCATTGCGCTGCATAAATTGCAATTCACTGCCCGACAGTAAATAACACATCATCACTCAAGGCTCATTTCGTGGGTTTTCCTGGACTTTCTACTTTTTTACCTAGAATTAGGAATAGGACCTATACGCTACGAGAGCCGCGATGTGATGCTTGTAGGCATAACGGAGTTTATGATTTGTTGGACTTTTCTTTTATCGGTAGGTGCTCAGTGAAGCTTGGTGGAACAGGTTGAGGTACCTATGCCTCTGCCGTCTTCCGTAGCCCCCGTCCATTCAGCTTCTCTTCGCTGAAACAACACCCATCTTTATGGCCTTGACTGAACGAAGCGGAAGGTCCCGTTTACTTTTCACCCACCCCACCGCCCCAAACTTCTGCTGAAAGCGCACTAATAGGGGCGGATCGCCCCCCGACGCAAGCGTCTTCACTTCGCGCGGCCCCGAAAAGAATGTGACGATGTTCACTGGGCCAGTTAAACACATCTCGGTCAGTTTACAACAGGGCACCTCCCTGGGAGTTGGCGCCACTCCGGAAATCCCGCGCCGCACCGCGTCGGTTGGCGCCAAATTCGCCGCAGAACAGGCGTGACATCGCCGCCGAAAATCGCAACAGAAATCGCCACTAAAAATCGTCGATGAAAGTCACAACCAACCATGAGCAAGAGATATCACAGCAGAGAATTGCAGCCGAAAATAACCGAAAATAGCTCACATGCCAGCTGGCGGGCGCGTATCGGAATGACTGTCATCGCGCCGTTCTACTGCAACCGTTACGGCAACGCGCCGTTCAGCCGCAGCCGTTATAAAGCGCTCTACCGCAGCCGTTTTGCCGTTTGACCTCGGCCGTTACGGCGTTTTTCCTCGGCCGTTACGGTGTTCTAGCGCAGCCGTTACGGCGTCGATGAGGATTGAGAGGACGGACGATGTGAAATGCGCTCAGTTAGATGCGCGTGCAGCAGTGCAAATTGCACCAGTGCCACTATTGGTAGCACATTATTTGGTGCGTGCACAGTAAGTAGCGCTCTCGTTCTTCCGAAACGGCGATTCCAGGTTTCCGAATGGCCGGCGTTCTGTGACTGATTGTCACTTCCTGTGACGCTGACGGCGTCCGTGACAGGGCCGCCGCTCCTCGACGAGAGTAATAAACGAGACAAAAACGGCGTCAATCGGCCGGTACTGACACGCTGCGGCCGGCCGCTCCGGGCGGGGGCGGCGGCGGCGGCGGCGGCGGCGGAGATATTTCGGGCGGCAGCCATCTGTTCAGGACGGCACGGCAATTAATTATCGGCCCGTCGGTGGTGTGCCCGCGACTCCTGCGCGCTGCTGGCAGGGCAGTCCTCGGCGTGGAGCAGCGAGTGCCGAGACCGGGGAGATGGCCCTACCTCCAATCGCTGGTCTCGGCCCTACCTATAGTCCTCTGCAGCTTATTGTGACATTTGCTTTCTGGGAAATATATCTGTCCTGTGACTCCTGTTGGTGTTCCTTTAGTAGAGAATGCTTGAACTAGACTGGCTTCTAAGTTTGTCAGAACCAGCGAAATTATGTAGGGGAGAGTGGGGTGGGTTGTATCAGTTTTTACTCCGAGACCCATAACCTCGTAACTATCCGTGATAAACTCATTATTTCCATACTATCTCCTTCTTTGATTCTTCTGCTTTTTTGTGCAAAGTAAGTTTTCCGCTACCTCTACCAGTTTTTCTTCTACGGTCTGCCGAATAGAACAATGTTTTTGATACAACTTGCCCCATGGCTTGGGTGAGTTGTATCACATGGTGGGGTAATTTGTATCACCAGGTATTTCACGTTTCAGGGAGTGTGCTTACTGCTTGCTACTGGTTTTGAGCATAACAACAACATTAAATGGGGCTGATACAATGTATATGCTCAAAGGCTTCACTTTTATTAGACCAAACTTAGGTCAATGCAATCCGAACGAAACATCGAAACGAACGAAACATCAACAGACTAGACGCAAAAGTGGCCCGGAGCAAAGAAGCCGACACATTGTGCCAAAATGGAACCAGTATTGACTAGGTACCTACAAACGCGAGCCAGGGCTTAGCTTTCGCGATCAAAAGCAACATACCCATACATACATACATGTTACAACATACCCCACCCGGCTCTGATACAACATGTACCTCGCCGCCATCTTGGAAAAACATCCTCGTGCTCAAAAACAGCGGACAGCTGGAGAAATCCATTTTCACTCACGCAGCCTTAGAACTTACCCTCACCACCGCTACGGAGATCTTTCAAATTCGTGCACATCTAAATGTCCAAAACACACATTTTCTTGCAACTTATTTTTTTAGAATGACATTAAAAAAACATAAAATCGGCTCTCACCTCGAGACGCGTCCACCCAGCCACACGACAGAACAGGGAAAGATGGCACCCGGAAAACCTCGTCGGCTGGTCGTATCACGAGCGCCATCAATTGGATAAGTTTCGCACAATTCGCCCTGATACAACTTGGACATGATACAACTCTCCCCGCTCTCCCCTAATTATCAAGGAGTCAAAGTGGCGTATTGTCACATAGCAATGAAATTCATAATGCACCTCATAGCTAGGTATGCATCGAGAATCGCGGCGCAAACATGAGGCATGGTTGATCAATAGTTGAACAATGACACGTTAATGCTATACCGATTATCACTTCTTCTCATGTCTCCAAAATCAAAATATAGTCTTAACCCGCGCCCCACTGGGGTCTGTGTATAACACGCCCTACTGGGGGGGGGGGGCTATTCATAGCCCCCCCTCCTAACTCCGAAACTACTGGGCCGATCGTCAAAATTCAAACGGCGTCTGATAGCCCCGGAAAAACTGTCGAGCGAAACCTAATTTCATTGACCTCGAGGTCACCGATGACGTCACAGGTCAGGTCAAAGTAAAAATTATTAGCACTTCGGCTTGTTCACATTTTGGGCTCTGGCCGCCGTCTTACAAGTCAGATCAGGCTCATTTTTGGTTTCCACACTCGTGAACAGATGCTCTAGATACCTTGAGGGTACCAAACTTGTACTTTGATTTTCAGGTCAAGGGTCAGGTCATCACAGGTCACGAAAATATTATATCATGCGTCGGTCACGTGACACATGTTTTATGGTCCATTTAGGCCATAGATTTCGAATTTGATGTCGTCTGTGTCATTCGAGGTCATTTTGAGTCGAATTTAGCTTAGGTCAGGTCACTTTCAGGTCAAAAAAGGTCAAATTTTGAAGTTATAATTTTTCAACAAAAAAGGTGTCTATTGGATGCAGTTTGAGCTCAGGAACACGATGGTACCATTTATATTGGTGTACGGTGTCAAATACGTACTGAAAAATTGATTTGAAAAATTAATAATTGTAAATTTTTTGCAATAATGCGTATAACTTGGCCATTTTTGAAGATATTAGCTAAAACTTGCTAAAGTTAGTCATAATCATGCGTTCTGTCACATATATTCCGGTTTTTTCGAAAACTCAAAAAATTTTTGAAAAAAATATACAAATATAAATTTTGAATATTATTATATAAAATTTTCAAAATTTTCAAAATTTTGAAAATCCGAGATATCAGTTTGATAGCGCGGTCAATTCTGAGTCCTTTCATGCAAAGAAATTGGATCTAGCTTAAAAACTGAGCTCTTGGGAGCGATTGCCGTGGTTCAATGTTTTGCGTCGAAATCGGACGAACATGACGTCACTCTGACGTCATTTCCGGCCGACCTATGGTTGCTACGAAGTTCAAATTTTGACACAAGGTGTCAAATTGATGCAGCCGAAGGTACTGAAAGTTTGGCGTCGATCCGTCAAGCGGTTTGGAAGTTATTGCAGAAAAACGGGAGGGGGGGGGGCTATAAATAGCCCCCCCCCCCAGTGGGGCGCGGGTTAAAAGCATAAGGGCTGATTCCTCGTAGAGACAGAGTAATGTAATCGACAGGTAGGTCACCTGTAAGTTGACGGTTGATTTGACTCAAAATTCGCTTAGATTACTTGTTACGAAATTGCAAGCGTAAACAGTGCAACTGCAATTTGAGCAACGAAATTGCGGGCTAATTTTAAAAGTAACAAAATATTGGCCAATTAATCGACCTCCAGACCACCCAGGCTGCATATTGCTATATCATCTTAATCAGAAATAAATATGTTGACGAGTTTGTCATCGACACCTTTGAGTCGGCTCATATCAGCCCGCGATAGCCAACTTATTGCACCAGCCTGTTGCCAATAAGGAGCCCTGTTATGATTCCAGCAGTGATTGGGGATGAGGGCTGGCGCCATCCATCGCCACGGGGGGGGGGGGAGGGATGACGACGGTGGGAAGTGGGAGAGGGAGGAGTCATCGTCGCCATCTGAGAATCCCTAAAGACGTCCCGCGCATCACGATCTTCTCCAGGGATTATTGAACGGTTGGCGATACCGGCACCGACTGGTCCATGGCTCAGACAGTCACAAAATAGCGACGGAAACGAGCGACCGTCAATTAATCAGTGGGTCAAAAACGGCCGTTTATAAACGAGCAGCGGTTCCGTGCCTGTTTGAAAACAGCTGTTCGCTGTGATTTTTCTCGATCACCTGACACTTCCAAACGCGCTGGAATTAGGTTGACTGGCTGATCTGCCGATAGTAGATGGAGCAGGATCATTGAAGAGATCCCAGTGCCCGAAATCTCAGCCCCTTCCCCTCCCACGCACCACACCCATATCGTTTTCGTCGCCAGGCTCGTAAACGACGCGCCGGGGCGCGTGCCAAGCCGTTCTTGCGGTTAACAACAGGCCAATACACTAATCTCTACGGCCCGTCGGCCAGCTCCCAAATACCGCCGCCGATCGGGGTCGGTCGGCGCGCCGCCTGGTCCGCCAGAGCGCCATTTGATAGACCCACATCGCCTGCGGCAATCACGGTTCAAAGGGGGCGACCACCGGGCTAATGGCCACCCTCCATTGCGCCATCTCGCCGCGGACAGTACAAAGGGACGGCGGCGCTGGAAGAGGCGCGGAACGGGCGCGAGAGACGCTCCAGCGCGAGCAAAAACGCTGCCGTGGCCCGGCGACCCTGTCTCTGTGATAAATGAGACGGCGTTTTTTGCCTGAGGCGGCGAGGCGTCGGGTGTGCGGCCGCCGCCACAGCGCTGGTAGATCTGTCACGAACGCATCTACAGCGGTGGTATCTGTCACGAACGCATCTACAGCGGTGGTAGGTGTCACGAACGCATCCACAGCAGTGTAAGTACGTGTCACGAACGCATCCACGGCAGTGGAGTCACGAACGCATCCACAACTTTGGCAGTGTCACGAAAAAATCACCCAAAGCAGTTTGCCCGGTGTCCCCCCGCCCCATGATTTTCACCGAAGCAAATTATCGTGGCGAAACAGATGAGTAGGCATCGGACTATAGATAGGACTCAGCAAACGTATCTTAGCCCTTCTTGAAATTGGAACTTTGAGAAGTCGCGACAGGTCAAGGTCAGGTCAAATGTAAAAAATAAGCATATTCACATCTAGGGTTCTAGTGAACGTGGTGTCAGTATTGTTGAACCCAGTTTTGAGCTTTTTGACAAGCTGATTATTTTGTGGTTAATTAGGTACATATATCCATATCGATAATGATGAAAACTTAATTATGACATTCCGCGTTTCTGGTGAAAATAAAAAACTTTCGAATGTATTGGTACATGAATGTAACGACAGAACGACTAAATGAGAATGCTAATGCAGCATGGAATTCAGAGTCTGAGTCGGAGATGAAGCCGGAACTACACTATCATGACTCCGAAACCCTGCGGTATCCAACACGAAAACCCCGGGGGGCCGGGCTTCAGCATCTTGAAGAGCTAGGAACATATGGAGATTGATGGTATCGGTAATGAGCTTTTGTTGCCAACCAGTTAATACAGAGAGAGAGAGAGAGAGAGAGAGAGAGAGAGAGAGAGAGAGAGAGAGAGAGAGAGAGAGAGAGAGAGAGAGAGAGAGAGAGAGAGAGAGAGAGAGAGAGAGAGAAAGAAAGAGAGAGAGGGGAGAGAGAAAAGGATAAGCTGGAGAAGAAGAAAAAGAAGAAGAAGAAGAAGAAGGAGAAGAAGAACAAAAAGAAGAAGAAGAAGAAAAAGTGAAAAAGAATGATCTAATGAAGACAGAGGACGCCAAAAAGATGACAGAAAAAATCAGCGTCTACGGCAGTAGTGACTAATGCCCTGTGTCGCTCCTGTCGCCGGGCGCAGTCGGACCAGATCCACTCCCCACGGTTGACTGTCGGCTGTCTTGGACCGTGGGAGAACGCGCCGCTCCGCCGGACGACGGAATGTGACGCCCGCGGCGCGTGACATGGCGTGACACCCCCACGTCGGCGGGCGTCGTGACGGAGCTGACGGCGGCAGGGCGGCGGCGGCAGCGATTTGTCGGCGGCAGACGGAGCGTCGGCGCCGACACGTGACCGCCGGAGCGACGCGCCCGACCGACACCGGATGACGTCAGAGGTCGCGTGGACCACACTAGCGAAAGTGATCTGTGAACCTCCAGGTGTGGGGCTATTTTTGGAAATGTGCCGGATCCAGACCCTGTCAGAACACGGGGAAAGTAAGCACTTTCGTCTTCCAGTAGTTTTAGAAACCTTGTGAAAGTTACGTGCATTTGTTTTGATATGAGCATTTGATGTGGTTCGTGACGCAAAGCGCAACTTTGCCCTGGTCTGCGCCTAAACTTCTAATATCGTTTATGAGCCTGATTGATAAATTAACTCGTGCATGACTAAGGTATTTTCCGACAACAAGAGTGACTGCGGTGCAAGGTGGGGGCTGCACAGAGTCCCTCGCCTAACTTTGAACATACTGATCGTATTACCGAAATTCAAACGGCATTTTATGCTTGAAAGCCTCGGATAGCCTGTGAAAAAGCTCAATTACTTGCCTTGAGGTCATTGATCCATCGGTCTACACTTCAGGCTCTAGCGGTAGTTAACCCTATTAGTGGCAGGGGGGGGGGGGGGGTTGTTTTCATCCACCCCTCAGGTTTTTCGGGAATATCTCCGAAACCGCTGAAGCTACGATGCTGAAACTTTCTGACTTTTCCTAAAACTAAATTGGGCACATTCCCTGAAAATTTCAAGTTCATAACTTTACCAGAGGCGGCTCCAGAGCACTGGGAATTGGGGGGTCCTATTCGTGAAGCGAGTCATTTGGGCGAAGATCACGATGCTGCACCAGTTTTACGAACAGTGAATGAAAGGCATCATGTGATAACATATACAGTTATTGTGCATCCTCTTTTGACACGTTTTTGCTATAATAGGCGGATCCAGGCGTCCAAAAAGGGGGGTTATGTTTTACCTCCCAACATAGGTGCCCTGACACCGCCTATGCATGACCAATACAATTGTAGTCGCTCTCTCATAAGAAAATTGTAACATAACAAGACCATTACCACCCTTTTTAGAAACAGTACCAACAAAAACCTTATTTACTATACTTTTTGTGTACCCCAAATCTCAATGATCTGTATCCGCCTATGATTTTTGAAAATGCATATTTTTAGGATCCATGTGAATTCCTGGTTCATTCTCTATCGATCGGCAAAAGTTGCGTTAAGATTGGTTCAGAAACCTGGCCGTGATAAACAGTCTAAAATGTATCTGCAATTTGCCCGTTTTTACCCCCCTCTTCCCCCCCCTATTGACATTTTTTAATTTTTATTTTTTAGAAATGTAGATCACGTTGAGCGAAATCGAATGCCGTTTGAATTTTGAAAATCGGCCCGTTAGATCTCGAGATATCAAGGGGGGGTCGTAAACAGCCCCCCCTGCCACTAATAGGGGTAGCCAGGAGCCTGCCACTAATAGGGTTAAACAAGTCGCATTAAGCTCAATATGCACGTGTTTGCTCACCGATATGCACATTGAATGTAGGTGAGGATGAAGGTGTCTGAACTCTGACTTGGCATGTTTGAGGTCAAAATCAAGTTGGCCTTGGTCACAAAAGATCACGAAAGAAAATGTTTGTATCATAAGCAACAAGATATGGATCATGTGACACATGTTTTTATGGATAATTTGGGCCATATTTTTCAAATATATAGGTATAAGTGCCAAATGCGCAATCCAAAGTCATTTTCAGCTTAGCATAGTGAAGGTCGGGTCAGGGTCTGGCAATAATTCCAAATGTTGAGTTCAAATTAACCTTTTCGCGTTTCAACAATCAGCCGACGACCGAGTGGTTACCCATCCCTACGTAACTACGTAACTAATCCACGTAACTAAAGGAGCAAGAGTTGGGTCAGGAGGCCGAACGGAACCCATTGCGTGGCTGCCGGCTAGTGGGCGGTCGGGTCAGCGTTGGCAAGTTTCATTCCAGCAAAAAACTCTTCGGCTGTTTCCACTCCGTTGATGTTCTTACGAACAGGAATTGCAAAGTTTTGACAAGTTTTCAGCTCGCCCACCGTTACTTGACCATAATTTGCATGAGAACTCCTCAAGATGCTGCGTCAGAGAGCTAACTTGCCGTAAAGTTAGTTGTGGAAAGGTATAGAGGACGTCATATTCGAGCACTGCAAGAGGTTGCATTGATCTTCGTAATTGAAGGCAGTAACATGCACTTAATTAAACTTAACGGAACTGCTTAGCTAAAAGCCAGCTGTTTCATAATACGTTATAATACAAAGCTCCGCAGTAGCCATCGAGCATGAAAACATCAACGCACTAGCCGCTAGCGTCATATACACTTGATGTTTTAGCCCTCGCCCATGTAGGGGGGGGGGGTTGGTGCAACCCCCCCCCCCTGAGGTTTTTCTTAGCTACACGCCGAACCGTTTCAGATAGCCTGCTCAAATTTTCAGTACCCTTTGGGGCATCCTTTGCGCAACTTTTGGTAATTTTTTTTGTCAAGGTCATGTCAGGTCACGGAGTTATGACGTCATAAAGGGAACAACCTCCGGCTAGATTTACGCTAAATTGGAGATTGCTTCACATTGGTATAAATGCCGACTGACCTGACACACTGATGGATTGTTTTAGAATCACAACTGGCTGATTTGACATTGGCACAATGTCCGTTGACATTTTGAAGGTTACTAAAGGTCAAGGTAAGGTCAGTGACCTCGGTTGACCTGTAATGGCTTCTTGCACTTGTATGCCTTTTCGGGGTATTTTGATGCCCTGAATTCGAATTTGCTATCCATTTCAGGCATCGTCGGTTGTTTCTTGTAGTTCATTTTGGGTCAGGGTCAGGTCAGTGACGTCACACGCCTGACGTGACCCAATGCACAAATGACCTTGCAGACTTCCGATGCTCCGCAGCTCCCAACGCATCATTTTTAGAGTTATGACATCGAAATATACACCAAACGATAGAGAATTGATCAAGGATCACGATAGTGAAGATTTCAAGTCGATATCTCTTACCGCTTTGCCGCAATCGGCGCGGAAATCTGAAAAAGTAAGATTTTTCCGAAAATTTGACCTTTGACCGGTCATAAGTAGGTCAAATGTTGATCTAGGACCAAAAAATATACCACCAATCGCGAGATCTCGTTAAGAGCAATCCGTTGGTCTTTTCCGCTAAGCTCTACGACGCTCCGTTTTCAAACGCCAGGGGGGGTCGCACCAACCCCCCCTGCATGGGCGAAGGTGGCAAAACACCGTTTACGGGCGAGGGTTAGTTTTTACAATTAACCCTCGCCCATGTAGAAGGGGGGGGTTGGTGCAACCCCCCCCCCCCCTGAGGTTTTTTGGAAATAGTGCAAAAACGGCGGCGCGCAGCGCCGCCAAATTTTGGGTACCTTATGGGGCAAACCTTGCGCATCTTTTGATAAAAAAAAAATTTGACCGGGTCATGTCAGGTCACGGAGTTATGACGTCACAAAGGGAACAGCCTTCGGCCGGATTTTCACAAACTGAGTGCCAACGCCCGAGGTTTCCTGCCGGTGGTACGGACATCGGTTGATGGATCGTGATGAAACTTCCCATGCATGTTGGGGCAAGTATTGGCTATCATATGGTATAAGAAACTTGACCGGGTCAGGTCAGGTCACGGAGCTATGACGTCACAAGAGGAACAGCGTCCGGTACTATTTTTGAAAAGCGCCCGGACCACTATTTTGCTAATTCTTGTCACCTCAATGGGAATATGTAGCAATATTAGCTTCTATAGGGAGCAAATGGACCTCCCAAATACAAAAATACAATCAGATTTCAAAAATTTAAATTTTGATTTTTCGAATTTCTGCCGCCGACTGTGACCTTGCCGACTTCCGGCGCTCCCAACGCGCCATTTTTAGAGCTAGGGAAACGAAATACATACCAAACGATAGAGAATTGATCAAGGAACACGATAGTGAAGGTTTCAAGTCGATATCTCCCACCGTTTTGCCGCAATCGCCGCGGAAAGTTGAAAAAAGTCTATTTTTCCGAAAATTTGACCTTTGACCGGTCAAAAGTAGGTCAAATGTTGACCTAGGACCAAAAAATATACCACCAATCGCGAGATCTCGGCGAGAGCAATCCGTTGGTCTTTTCCGCTAAGCTCTACGACGCTCCGTTTTCAAACGCCAAGGGGGGGGGGGTCGCACCAACCCCCCCCCCCTGCATGGGCGAAGGTGGCAGATCGCCGTTTACGGGCGAGGGTTAACCCAATAATGCTATTAACATTGCATGCAGTCAGTGTGAGATAACTGAACGATCTTTCTTCCTACCTGACGAATTATCATGTTAATTGTACGAGTAGGTGCCTGAGGAGCCACCCCAGAGATGAGCGTGATGACTTATCTTCGCGACTAACAAAAGCGGCATATACCAATGCTGACCCTGCCTCATCCGCCAACTCAGAACAAATCCGATACAGAGCTTCCCCCGGCAGACGCTGGCGGAGATTCTGATGCAACCGTTCGCTGCCGGCTGGCCGAGTTCGGTCGAGGTCGGGTGCTCGGGGCGGGGTCGCTCGGGCCGGCCAATCCATCACGCTCGGCCCGGAAGGACGCCCTGCCGAGCGGCTGCATTCCTGGTGCGGCCATGGTCCCGCTCCTGACCTGTCAGCCGTCACCGGCCACATCAGCGGCCATCAATTCTCGCCTGCACCCGCCTCCAGGCTGGCCGGGATCCTGGACTCTGATCCCTCTCCCTGCTGTACAGTGTGTCTAAAAAGAATGTACCGTCGCCACTACGTGGCGCTGGTGTCGCGAGCCGGTAGTTGGCTGAATCCGCACCAGACCACACATTCCCAGGCGCTAGGTGACAGCTGCGCAGCGGCCGGTAGTAGCGTAAGCCCGAACCTTCGTGACACGACCCCGGGGGGGGGGGGGAGGGAGGGGAGCGGGCGGGGCAGCGCGTGTAGGGAGGGGTGCTCCAGCAAGCTGGCAGTTGTCGCGGCCAAAGGTCAAGGGGTCACACACCAAGCGAACGGGCGCTGATGTGGGTTCGTGGGGATCATGAACTTGTGTGTGGTAGGTGCGTCTTGCGATGCACGGGTGATACGCCAGGTCTAAGCCAAAGGATTCAGGGGAGAGCTGAAGAAAACACCTGGTCAACTACGGCGAATAATAGTGCTGAAAAATGGAAAGTATGGGTCAATGCAAGCCTTCATGACTATAAACAACTTTCTGCGGACGCAAAGGCCAGCATTGAATAACGATATCCGGATCAAAATTAGCAATGATTTATAATTAAATGCCGAACTAATAGCGCTGCAAAACCCTCCTAGTAAATTGTCAAGTCGGATTATACCCACTTGAATTAAACTATCCTAAATAAAATTGTTAATTAACTTTCTAACACTGACGTTCTTTATCATACGATTAGTATGGGGTTAACCAAGATTCAGCATCTTCCGCGTTCAAACAATCACCTGTAAGGCTAGAACATTAATGGCCAGGTAAAAACATGGTCGGGATTTGATTAACCGGATTATAAGTCGATTTTTTTAGTCGGGATTTGATAAGTCAGATTTTTTTACGCCAACCGCATTTTTAAGTCAAGTCAGGTCACTGATCTATGACGTCATAAATGAGCAGTCCTAAAATGAACTGTGTGAAACTGTCCTAAACTGTCCTCAACATTTTAGGACTGTGTGCACACTCCTAAAATGTTCAACTTCGCTACACCCTCAGTGCAGAGCTTTCATAGGGAGATGAAACTTACAGGATCTTATAGTATGATCGAGAGTCTCACAACTTGTATAAATGTATATCTCGGATTTTCTGAAGGGTCGCCTGAGCAGGGGCGGATCCAGGATTTTTCGGGAGGGGGGGGCGGCAAGTCAAAATAGGGGCGACCTGGCAATCTGGGGGCGCTTCATACGAAGGGGCGCCAAACCGTCGTCAAAATCGAGAGTCGTCGAACCCGCGCCCGCGCCGTGGTGTGGGACGTTGCCATGCTCCCCCTCAGGTTTTTCGCAAATATCTGAAAAAACAGCTGTGCGCAGCGCCGCCGTTTTCAGCACACATTATCGATGCACCTTTTTTGCACATGTTGTGAAAGTGTCAGGCCCGGGTCATGCAACGGCAGGTCACCAGGTCATGACAAGTGACCTAACCCCATGGAATGTTAAAATGCTCACCATTGCTATACCGACAGAACGGTCGCTTTGAAACTGTCAACGATTGATGAAAGCAACAATATTCATGAAATGTATATCTCGGAATTTTGATATTTTTGGGCTAAGGTCAAGTCAGTTTTGCGACCTCTCCAATCTCCATTAGGTACCTATACCGGGTAGGTATACTACCTAAGTTTATGTGAGACACCTGAAAGGCTTTTGGACGAGCGCCATTCTAGACAATCGCAAGCATTAGGATGCATGTAAAATCAACACACTGAATAAGAAAATTGCACCTGTGACCATTCATTGTGTCCCACAGGTCATCCCAGGTCATGAAAGGTCCTGAACAGTTTTTTGAAAATAACTTTTGATAGATACATATGCTAGAACGATAAAAACACCTCCGTTGTGTTCAGCTCGACGATACAGATCGACTGATATGCAACATGACATTTCCCGGTGAGGTCATGACCTTGACCTGAGGTTAAATTATCAAAATTACCTTTGTCATGACCAAAAAATTACAAAATTACTCGACGACAGAAACGCGATGCTGGCAAACGTAATGTCGAGCCTCTCTTGAGTCAAAAGCTATTGCAGGAAAACATTGTTCGTAAAACTGCTATTTTTAGAGTTTTTGCCCTCTGGAGGCTAGACCGTTGACCAGAGGTCAATTCTGAGGGCAGTTCCAGAAGCACCTTTGAAAGGGCTATTGAATGCGCTTTACCGCGGCACTATAGCTCTATTGGTTTCCGATCTATGTGCCGGCGTTTCGAAAATTGTTGAAATAGGCAACATTTTACCTTTGATGACCTTTGGTGACCTGACCTTATTTGACCTAGCCTAGAAAACCGCTTACCGCGTGTCTCTAGTTCTACGCGACCTAGGAGCCGAGTTAGACGAGGGGACGTGACCTCCCCCCCCCCCCCCTAGCACGACACGGAAAACTCGGACCACCAGCACGGCGCGGGTTAAAAGTCGTAGATGGGCGCCGCTACGTTAGCAAAAAATATTAGCAAAAAGGTGGCCTCCATTTGCTGGTGCATCCTTCTTCTCCTTTTTTTCTGGAAGCGTTTCACTTATGCTGGCTTGCCTCACTTCTCCTAAGGGCGCCCAACCGCCCCAACCTCTGCTTGGATCGCCCAATGCCTCATGGGGAGGCCCACTTTGCTTGAGTCGCATCATTTCTTCTAAGAACGACCTATTGGCTGTAGGCGACCCACTTATCTGGGACGGCCATCTTCTGCTAGAAGCGCCCCTCTTCTTCCTGATGCGTCACACTTCTACTTGGAGTGCACCTGTTCTGTTAGGGCGCCCCTTTGCTGCTGGGGAGTCCCTTTTCTACTGTGAATGGGGCGACCCTCTCCTGTTGGGCGACCCCAAATTCTGCTGGAGGCGCCCCATTTCTGTCCAACTTTTGCTGGGGTGCCCCTGTTCTGCAGGGGACACTTCTCTTTTGCTAGAGACACCTCTTCTGGGGGCGCCCTTCCACTGCGGGGACTTATCTCTTCTGCCAGCGGCACCCCCTTTTTTCTTATGTTTTTTTTTTTTACTGGGGCGTCCCTCTTTTGTTCGGAGTGGGGCACCCTTCTCCTTTTTCTGGGGCACCGCCCCTCTGCTGGGGCTGCCCTTCCGCTGTCAGGGGCGCCCCTCTTGTGCAGAATATGCTCCTCTTCTTCTTGTAATGAGGCGCCCCTCTTCTACTGGGGGCACCCGACGACTGCTGCCTGCTGGGAAGCCCATCTGCTGCCGGGGTAACTATCTTCTGCCGGATATTGTCAATGGGGCGCCCCTATCCTGTTTGGCGAGCCAAAACTCTGCCGGAGACTCCCTATTTCTGGTCAACTTTTGCTGTGGCGCCTCTCTTCTGCTGGGACGCCCCTCTTCTGGTGGGGCGCCCCTCTCCTGTTGTAAACCCTTCTCTTCTGGGCCCCCTCCGCTGCCGGGGGCACCCCTCTTCTCTTAGTGGCATCCATTTTCTTCTTATGGGGCTCCTTTTTTGCTGGGGCGCCCATCTGCTGTCAGGGCGCCTCTCTTCTTCTCGGAATGGGGGCGCCTCTCTCCGTTTGCTGGGGCGTCGCTCCTCTTCAGGGGTGCTTTCTCCTGCTGGGGGTGCCCTTCCGCTGCCAGGGGCGCCCCTCTTGAACAGAAGGTATCTTTTTATTCTTTTAATAAGACGCCGCTCTTCTGCTGGGGCGACTCTCATCTGCTGGGAACGGGCAATTGGGCGTCGCTCTCGTGCTTGGTGAGCCCAACTTCTGAGTGGAGGCGCCCTTTTTCTCCTCAACCTTTGCTGTGTCGCCGCTCTTCTGCTCGGGGCCCCCTCTCTGCCGCGGGCTATGGGCGCCTTTTCGGATGGAGGGGGGGGGGGGGGGTGGCCGCCCCCGCCGCCCCCCGCTGGATCCGCGCCTGAGGGGCGCCATGTTTTTTTTCAATGGGGCACCCAGTCGCCTGTGATCTTCAATGGGGCGGGGCGCCTGTTATGCTTTGCAGATCAGGGGCGTAACCACGCTAAAAGTGGTGCGGACAAACTTATAGGGGGCGCCATCCCTTAAGGGGGCGCCATCGCCCAAGGGGGGCGCCATTGCCTAAGGGAATGGGGTGAGTAAGAGGGGCGCCTTTATGTGAAAGAGGGGCGCCTATGAAGTTTATAGGGGCGCCTCCATGCGATAAAAGGGGCGCCTTGCCTTGGTAGCGACTGCGTATGCAATCCACTACCATCTACTGTTGCGTCGGAGCTTTGTGTGGGGCGCCATTGCATGGGTCGTGGGTATTGATAGTGCTAAAGCGCGCCTTATATGTATATGGCGTTGTCCGGTGCCCGAGGCGCCGGGCACCGGACAACTGAAAGGGCGCCACTTTGCCGGGGGGGGGGGGGGGGCGGCCGCCCCCGTCGCCCCCCCCCCCCTGGATCCGCGCCTGCGCCTGAGATCAGGTCAGTCTCTCACCATTAAAAGTCAGGGGAATATGGAAATTGCTAATTTGGTCCGGAAATGATATACAACTATCTCAAATTCTCAAGCACACGGAATCGTGATTTCATGCGCTCCTTGCAAGGTCTGATGCTTTAATTTTGCTTTGTTGATCTT
Organism: Amphibalanus amphitrite; assembly: GCF_019059575.1. Classification (NCBI taxonomy): domain Eukaryota; kingdom Metazoa; phylum Arthropoda; class Thecostraca; order Balanomorpha; family Balanidae; genus Amphibalanus; species Amphibalanus amphitrite. The sequence goes on from NW_024881562.1 coordinate 988,123, forward strand.
GCGTGACGTCATTTATCACGTAACCAAGGGTATCAGTTTTTCGTCAATAACTCCCGATCAACTAAAGCTACCGAGTCGATAAAGCTACTAATGGACATGAAAAGACCTGCCGAATCGATTGATATGCAATATGACCTCCTTTGACCAGCTTCGTGACCTGACGGGCTGTGACCTGACCTTGACCCGAGGTTAACACCTTAACTCTCGCCCATATTGGTGTTTTTCCAGCCGCAAACGTATAAGGGGGGGGGGGTGTCCGTTGGACCCTCCCTTGCCGTTTCGCCCCTGATCGAGCTAGAGCTTCGCGAAAAAAACGAGCGTGTTGGCCGTGACGAGAGGAAGTCGATGATACCCAATTTTAAGGTCCTAGGTCATCGGTTGACTTCCCAGGTCAGCTCAATGACCCAAAAGTCGGGAAAATCGGGCCTGTTAGAAAGTCGTAAAGCGTGGGTGCTATGGGGTTTTCGGGGTGCTGATCACGAATATCATATTAGTTTTGATCACAGATGATGTCTTTATGCATTTAGGCAGGTCGGGTCAGGTCAGGTCAGGTCAACCAGTAAGGGTATTCGTAGTAGGTGGCAACCGCCTCTGACAGCTTCGCAACATGTTACGAGGGCGCCAAAACTACTTCGTAAATGTTCATATGGCTGCTAAATTCGAATTCAGCTCCTAAAACTGGCCTAGAAACATGTAAAACTCGAAAAAGTGAACCGAGGTCATCAAAGGTCAATGACCTGACCTGACTTTCCGGTGACCTTGACACCCACCCTAATGCATGGAAGCAACATCATATCCCATGTTTGAACGCTTAAAACCACGAAAAGACTGCAAACGCGCCGCTAATGCGAGCCGACATACGCCGAATCGCGATTCCGGCCAAACATGGTCTCGAAAAGTAGGTCGCAGGTCAAAGGTCATTAAGGTCAGGGTCATGACAATTTCAGGGTGGGTGTAAAATTGATTAACGCGAGGGTAACGAAAGTTTCGTCGCGATCGGCCGCTTTTTACGCGAGTTATTCGCGAAAAACCGAGGGAGGGGGGTCCGTTCGACCCCCCCCCCCCTCCCTCTATACGGGCGAGGGTTAAGTTGATCTCACCCGAAGAAAAAGTATACCATTCGACACGCCTGAGCTAGACAAACACGATGCTGCTAAAATCGCGGATCTGCGATCATTTTTAGCGAAGTTATTTACCAAAAACCGAACCTGTGCCTTGGGCCACTTGACCTGACCTCCGAAGTCATCGGCTGACCCTGGTCCTTAAATCGGAGACCAATCGCTGCATTTCGTAACGACGCACACGATCGTTTCTTTCGTGAGGCTCTAGCTCAATTAGGGGCGAATCGGCGAAGGGGGTTGTTTCCTCACTTCCAACCCCCAACGTCCCTCGGTATTCAGAAAACCTGAAGGTCCGGTGAGGGTTAAAACGTTTCTCCTGAACGAGGAAGAAATGTAAAAGTCAAAGCTCTATAGACGTCCTGTAAAAGTGGCCATAATAATAAATTCGTTAGAAATAAGATGCTTTTTAAACGACTTCCTCATATAAAATCGGGTGCTGGGACCAATCTTATAAACGCTTTAGAATGGACAGGGCGTCACTGGCTAAAGTTTGGGTGCAGAAAACGGCTATTACCTAAATGCAAAATGGTTTTCATGCATTTCAGTCAATTGTATATTGTCGGTCCCAGTGGCCGAGCTAAAAAAAAAAAATCGGTAGTGTTTTGCATCTTTTACGCCCTAAGAAACTACACCATCTATCGAAGTGGGCGGGCTTATTTGAATGGGAGGGCGCATTATGCACGAATCGAGTGCTTTCGTTTATTTTGGACTGTATTTTACCACATCCACTGCTGGTATCACTATTAATATTATCTAATGCCGTGAATACGACAGCATTCCATTTATAAGATTGGGCCAATGGAGTCGCGCCCCGCGAGCTCGGTTTTCCGCTGGGCCGCTACAGGCCAGGAAGTCGGTCTTCGCCTGAGGGCAGGACAAAGGTCAGCGAGGGAGCGCGGGGTCAGCCAGGTATCGCCAAGTGCCGAGCGGATGCCGCTCCCTCCCCTCTCTTCCCCTCTTCTCCCCTCCCCACCTCGGTATAGATGGGGAGGGACCGAACTGCCAATGACATGCGAGCGGTCAAGGCCGCTCGCGCGGCAGCGACCCTGGCGGCCGGATGCCGCAACTGGGATTCAGCCAAGTTACCGATTCGCCTCCTGTGGGAGAGCCAAACCAGGGGACATACTTTTTAGATATACACCCTACTGCCTAACTGCTATCAGCTGCTGGTATACGGGGATGCCTGCTCCGTTACACCGGTTTGCCAGAGGAGACAGAGATGACAGAGATGGTGACAGTATACTGTACGCACTGAAAGAGTGGCAGCGGATAACAATGACAGTAGTGGACGCAAAATGACAGCGAAGTGCGAACAGACAAGGACTATAGGAACTGTGATTCGACGGTAAAATGAAAAAAAAAACGATGAATGATGACAAAATTGTTGGTATTTCGCAATTGCAATAACTATTTCTTCCAATCACGAAAGCAGTACCTAAGGTTGAAGAAAACTAGGCACTCGACAGTCATCTATCTCTAAAATGATCACAGTAGCCATTACAACCTTACATTACATGTACGTCAATATATGAGATCATCGTTATGCTCGTCAACGGTAAATGTTCTCGCACGCCCCGCGATTTCATCAGATAACTGTCGGGCGTCAAGACCAATAAACTCACCACCATATACTATACGGCCGCTCCCGGTTTACATGGCTAACTCGCTCGCTGCTGGCGAGGAGTGGTTTGGGATCGGTATGTGGCCTCTGGCCTCCGCGGTTCATTCGTCTTCAGCTGTGTGGATTTTTGAGTTGTCCGAGCATTGAGAGCGGTCTGCTTTGATCGCCCGAGGCCTAATTGGCTGTGACAGCCAGCCGGCGACCAGCGGCCATTCTAAACATTTATCCTAGGCTAATTACCATGGGCGTAAGCACACAGCGGTTAATTTGTCAGTGGGAGCCACACCAAACTGGCTAACGTGAACGTGGAATTTGAGAAAAACAGCCTAAAAATTAGTGTTAACTGTTAAGAAATTCACGTTGTTATTCCAGCAGCCGCGATTTTTATTACAAAATTTTATATTGCATTATTTTGTAGAAGTGCATTGTAACGGAGTTCCTTGATTATTATTCTAATTTATATTTATTTATATTCGATTTAAATTGAATGCTGGAACACTGTGGATGAAATTTATTTCAGAAGGCTGTTGTTTCTCCACTGACGTACGGCGAATCAATGTTCTTCGTGCTGAATCTTTAGACCAAAAGGTAAAGCACAACAAAGCAAACGCGAGTGTCTGTTCTTGCTCTTCGTTGATGTCAGAGCGACCACAAAAACAATGAACCAAAGCGCTTCCGGCCCACCACCCTGCTTCCCCGACGAACTGCATATTCGGCTGAAATGAGCAAACTGAGAAGCCGCCTGCTGCTCGAGACACCACTTCCACACAGCCTCCCCTATGTCGACGCAGCCCCCCCCCCCCCCTCCCCTGGACGGCCACTCGCGGAAGTCGACCTGCGTCGCTGCCGACGATCTGGAACGGCCGTCCGTCGAGATCGACACGGCGGCAGGTTTGTGGGCCACGGTCCGGGGGGGGGGGGGGGGGTTCTGGCACGGACTGAGGGTCTGCTTGCACTGGGGTCGAGCGGGTCAGTCCAGCCGTAGGGCCTCGCCTCGGGCATGGGTGTTCCGGCTGACCGAACGGCCCATGCCAAGAGGGCCGAGTGCTGGTGTTGGACGGCACTGGTAAAAAAGAGAAGACGCTTATCTCTACATATATTGAGACCTTTATCTTTCAGTTTGCATATATGTAATTCACTGGTCTGCACCTTAAAAGTTCATCCTAAAAAGAACTATTAAATATATTTCATGAGTGTTCATTAAAGATTTTAAACAAATGTTTATATTTTATACGAATATTGCCGATCCCGTAACTCAGTCGGTAGAGCGTTGGATTCCGCGTGGTGAGAGCACGCGTTCCCGGTTACAACAGTCTGGGTTCGAAGCGCGACGGGCGCTTGACGTTTATGGGCCTCCTGGCAGGTATGGTTGCGGTTGGTGACAGGCCGTAGCCAGGCGAAGTCAGTGAGAGGACCGGCCGTGCGCGGCAATGTGCGCACGTTAAAGGGACCCTCCCACCTTCAAAAAGTTAATGAATTGGCACGAAAGTGATGTCGCTCGGTTCAGAAAGAGCGAAAACGAATATCTACCAAATTTCATCGAAAAATATTCACCGGTTTTCAAGATATTAGACTTTTACTTTTGTTTACTTTTTGGGATCTCCGCTGTTCCTGGCGACTTTATTTGAAAGTGCGGCATTTGTTGCGCGCAAAGCAGCATATACCACCGCGTGCTACATACGCAGCTTGCGGCAATTGCCTGCGAGTGGGAGAAGCGAGTGGGTTGCATTTCGGTAAATGGTTGGTAAGCATAATCCTTTCCTTCCCATCCCGCAAATAATCTCACCGATAATCTGTGAGGAACGTCATTTACCAGTCCATTTCTCTCGGGATCTCCTTCCTGAAAGCGAGAGAAGCTCTCGGACTCGGCACAGCAAACTGAGGCAATTGTGGCGCGGCACATGAGGTTTGTATTGCATGTGTTAAGTGGGAGAAGGAAGACGCCTACCTATCATTCAAGGTAAAGGTGTAAAAAACCCTGTATATAACAGCACGTTGTCTGTGTGCATGCAGGCGCCTTGCAAGCTGATGTGGGTGTGAGGTGGATGTGCATCGGGCCTCGGAGCATGCTGCATGCGAATTGCTAGGCAAGTTGCTTGCGGGCTTGGCTTGAGGAAAAATCGGGGCTGTGAACATAGCTTTGAATCTTGATCTTGATTATACACACAACTATAAACACGAAATGGGGCCAGGAATCTCACCGGCAAATAGCAGGAAAACACCTACAACAAGACAGATCGCGGACAAAGGGAAAGGTAAGAGAGATGCAGAGAGGGCGGAGAAGGGAAAAATGGCCAGGGCAGAAGACAAAGAAAGACGAGTAGTAATGAGCAAGAAAATGGAAACAGAGAAAGCCATTGGAAAACTAGACAACAGTGTCTTTGAGGCTTTTGGACCAGCACACAGATCATCAGTTGACCTGAGTAAGGAGGCAATATGCAAGGGAGGGCCTGGGCACAAATGTGGTCTTCCAGTTGGCTACGAAGATGAGGGAGTGGAATGTGACCTTTGTCATCGTTGGTTCCACGCAGCATGTCAGGAGATACATACGGAAGCATACAAAGCACTCCAGGAACACCCTGACACACTGGCATGGATGTGCAAAGCCTGCAGAAACGAGTTAAAGAACAGGAAGTATCCACACTCAGAAACTGAGTACAGCAAGTTGGAAGCCAAAATCGATCAGTTGGCAGAGGCGCTAAAAGACCAAACAAGAATAATAAGGAAGTCAGCAATCGAAAATGAACAAGCCATTAGAGAAGTAGGAGAGTTTCAAGGGCGCAATATTTCCACATTGCAAGAGCAGAACGAAGCAATGATACAGTGTGTAGAGGAAATGAAGAGCAGGGAAACGGAGAAGAAGACGGAGATCAGGAAGACGTAGGGGAAAGTGGGGTAAGACGGTCAAGGTAGGTAAGACGGGCACCCCCTCTGCAGACCAAACCAATAGCGCTACGAGCGAGAAAAATTAGGACCAGAATAGCCTTTCCCACTACACACCGCCATTGAAGTCTGGTGAATTTGTGTTCGGTCAATAATCTTTTATTTTGATTTCTTTAAAACACTCATTTCATTGAAAACATTCATAATGTATTGTGCAAGCTTTTGTGTGCAGCACTATAGAGTTAAAAACTGGCAATCACTTGTGGCACACTCATATGCCTCCAGTGTTCATTCACCGCGGATTTGCTTTGTCTGCATCAAATTGTCCACAGAGAAAAATCGTGCTGAACTTCTGACATTGAGTTTGGGGTAAGACGGGCAACTATGAATCCGATGGGTCTGTAATGGTAAAAATATTTTTGTTGCTGTAGGAAAAAAGAAGCATTTCTGATAAGAATATGTTCGATTCCGATACTCACAGACATGTTAGCAATATTCCTTCGGCACAGTTTATTCTCGAATAATGAATGTGAAAAACGGCTCTACATGGCTTCTGAACTAGGGCCTATATACGAGTATACGCCTTCTGCACGAATCTCGTATACTGCCATTTCCGAAGCACTTGAGACCAACGAGCGACTGTATCAATGCGGCTAATCTCGGGCATTTGCTGCGAGCTGTGCTGGTCGGTGAAAGAAGCTGGCCGTCTTGCCCTACCCATGTGACCGTCTTACCCCATGGAGTGGGGTAAGATGGGTTTTTGCAAGGTTTTGCAAAAATAGCTGCAGTTTATTTGTTGAGTCAGGTCTAAGTCTCATCTTCTGGCAAATGGAAGTAAAATGTCTGTAAAAGGTTTTCACTCAGTTTCCCGTTTCTATGATGTTTCTAACCGGCCGAAAAATGGCTCCAAAGTTAAGGTGCCCGTCTTACCCCACTTTCCCCTATGCAGATGTCACAAAAGTGGTAGAAGAAATAAAAGAACAACAAGAAGTCATCAAGGGTAACTCTGAAGGTATCAAAAGAGTGATACAGAACAAGGAGTTGGAAGAAAGGGCAACAAATGTGCTGATACACAATCTCCCAGAGAGTAAAGCAGAGAAAGGAGAAGACAAAAAACAGGAAGACATAGTGAAGTTCAAAGAAATAGCAGATGCTCTGGGAGTGCGAGACTTTGAAATTCAGAAGATTGTCAGATTGAGGCAAAAACCTACAACGGAGAAAGGAGATGAAAGAAACGCAAATCAGAACCAGAAAACGAAACCAAGAATACTCCTGCTGAAGCTGAGATCAAAGGAGCACGTGGAGCTTCTGTATAAAAGGAGGTTTGATCTCAAGAGCAAAGGCATAGAAAATACCTACATTACAAGGGACCTACCTCCCGAAGAAAGGGAGAAGCAGAGAAGACTGAGAGAGGAGTGGCTCAAGAAAGGGCGAGAAACTCATGTCATTTCTCGGGGGAGGGTTGTCGAAAGGAAGGGAAACAAAGTAACACAGTAAGAAAGAAAGAAAGCAGGGATGGAAGGTACAGGAAACAAACATCAAACAAGGGGTCGAAGACCGACAACCAAGAAAGTAGAAAGGTTTACAAATTGAATCTCATTAACATACAAGGATTAACAAAGCAAAAGCTGGCAGAACTAGAAGAATTGTTAGCCTACAGTTGTGACATCTTATGTATTACTGAGACCCACCAGAGATATGATAAACTTGAGATTGACAAGAACTTGATCAAGATAGAGAGCATGAGAAAACAAAAAGACAAGAAAGGAGGAGGGCTCATGTTTTTGTATAAACAAAACAGTGGTGTCGCTTTAAGTAAAGCCCCTTCAGAGAACGAAGATGTTTTGGAAGTGAGGGGAAGTATATTGAACAAACAGGTTAGGATAATACTTGTTTACATGTCAGTTGAAACAAAACCAGAAGATAAAACACGAAATGAGAAAATCAAACAAGAGCTTGAAGAGAAGCTAGAAGAAAGTCCAGACATGGCAACAATGTTGTTGGGGGATTTTAATGGACATGTAGGGTTCCTAGGAAGCCAAAAAGAGAATAGGAACGGAAAATTTGTCATTGATGTGATAAACAAAAACAATATGATTTTACTGAATGGTGATGACATATGTGAAGGCTTGTATACATGGGGAAGTAAAGAATACAGAAGTGTTATTGACTATGTGCTGGTCAACAGTAAGATGCATCAGTCTATCCTTAAGATGAAAATTGATGAAAGTCAAGAACTACTAGATCTATCAGATCACAACATGATCACAGTGTTTTTCAAAGATGAAAAGTCACTGAGTCTCAATAAAGCTAAATGGAAAGATGAATACTTCTTTAAGACAGACCAAGAATCATTGTCGGGCTTCGTGCAAGAGGTACTACAGAGAATGGAAGCTGATAACATATGCCTAATGGAAGATCTCAATGTGATAATGAAGGATGTGGCAGAGAAATTGCTTACAAGAAGGTACAGAAGAAAAACTGACAGAAAGAATGAAAAAATCAAAGAAAAACCATGGATGACCGAAGAAATACGGAAACAAATCAAGCAAAGGAAAGCCTTCAACAGACTCAGGAGAAATGCAAAGTCAGAAGAAGAAAAGAGCAGATTATATGAAAAAATATTATGAGCAGAAACGACTGACAAAGCTACTCATCAAGGAAGAAATAGCAAAGCATGAAAAGAAAGTGACTGACGAAATACGTCATAGTAGCTACAAAAGCAAGGCACTTTGGGAGAATATCAACAAACTTAAAGGAAAGCAAAAGGATAACAGTCCAGTTCGCCTATTCACAGAAGCTGGACAAATGCTGCAAGGAGAAGAAGAAAAGGAAAACTTAGCAAGTGTCTGGAAGAAAATCTATCAAAGACATGAAAACAAGTTAGAAGAAGTGTGGAACGATAGGGCGAAGCTAACCTATACTGCAGATCTGGAGAAAGAGAAACAGGACCAGATACAAATAAAAGGATATAGTTTCCCAATCACACTGAGAGAACATATGGATATGGCCATGAACAGTAGGAAGAGGATGAAGAAGATGGAAGATATACAAATAACTGAGGAAGAAGTCACCAAATGTATAGGCAGGCTTAAGAACAAGTCAGCGGCAGGACCAGATAAACTCAAGCCAGAACTATACAAAGCTTTGATAAAAAATGACAAATGCTTGAAGATACTGACAGGCTGCTACCAAGAAGTCCTCGAGAGAAGTGACACGCCATCAGAATGGAAGATATCAAGGACGAAAATGATACCAAATACGTCTAAGCCAACTGCCAAAGACTTGAGACCAATTGCTTTAACGAATGTGTCATATAAGATCTACATGTCAATTCTAAAACAGCGACTAGAAGATCATCTAGAAAGCGCAGAGCAAAAGTTAGAGACACAAGCAGGGTTTACGAGAGGAGGAAGGATAGAGGACAACCTTTTCCTATTACAGTACTGTGTGGAAGAAAGCTTTAAAATGAAGGCACCTCTGATTGTTACTTCAATTGATTACAGCAAGGCGTTTGATTCCATCGATAGAGCTAGGATGGTAGAGGTGCTCATGAAATACAAGATTCACCCCAAAATGATTGATGCTGTGGCAGCCACATACCAAGGAGACAGAACCTGGATTGAACTAAATGAGAACATTAAGTTAGAGATTTTAGTAACAAGTGGTATACGGCAAGGGTGTACAGGATCAACTGCCTTCTTCAAGCTCATGACTTATATCATCACAAAAGTAATGGAGGCAACAGAAGCAGGGTTCAGAAGCTGCAAATTTACGCTGCCAATCCTATTCTTTGCTGACGACGGGCTCCTACTGAACCATTCTATTGAAGAAACAGAGACTAGCATCAGAAGACTGACAGCAATTAGCAAGGAGTGTGGACTGGACATAAACAAGAATAAGAGCAACATTATCACATTTAATCTGAAAGAACAGCACAGAAGCATAGAAGATATTGAAGTAAAAGAAAACATAAAATACTTAGGTCTGAAAGTAACAAATACAAGGGATGTGTTCAGAGGGCAGAAAAGAATCATGATTGAAAAGGCACAAAGAATGGCAAACATGACCTATTCAGTAATTTCAAAATCATGCAACAGACTGCTGATTGGTAAGACCTACTGGAAATCCCTAGCACTGCCATCAATACTGTACGGCTCCAGTGTCATGACAGTCACAGAGGAAGAGACCAAGAAGCTGCAAATAATCGAAAATGGTGTCTACAGACAGATCTTGGGGGCTCCAAAATATGCACCAAATGCTGCATTGAGAGGAGAAATTGGAGCATCTCTGATGACAACAAGGATTAAAACTGGAAGACTTCAGTACATGAGAAGCATATCGCAAGGAAAAAATCAACTACTCAAAGAGGTGTTAACAGAAATGATGGACGAGGGCAAGAACAAATGGATAAAGGTAACCTATTCCATTATTAAGGAAGTCGGACTCAAAGTAAAGGATTTGTACCAGATAAGCAAACAAGACCTTAAAACACAGATGCAAAAATGGGATGGAAAGAAATGGAAGGAGGAATTGTTAACTAAAACTACTCTGTCCCTGTATATTGTCTGGAAAAAGGAGATGAAGGAAGTAACGTTTATTGACAACCAGCAAGCATCAACAATATTTTTCCAGGCAAGAGCTAACTGTCTTCCTCTAAATGAGCGCAAGAGATACAAGAAAGAGGACACAAGATGTATGATGTGCAATGCAGAAAATGAAGACCTCGCCCACTTTATATTGAATTGCCCAGCCTACGAAGAAGAAAGAAAAGAATCAATGCATCTTCAGAAACCCTATGCAAAGGATATTTTAGGGATGTTTCTGTTTGAGGAGGAAGATATCGAAGAAAAGAAAGAAGTATTGCTTAAGCTGTGGAAGAAAAGAAGACTGCTGGAAATAAAACAAATTTCTCCACCCTAGTTGACCTTCATCCTCCCAACACCCAATCCTGTCCCCTAGTGAGAATCCTAGCCACACAAACCAACCATAACAATGCAACCCATCGATTAAAGTAAAAGTTAAAGTTTAAGAAATCAAGGAGGTGCCGATACAAAGGCTAAACCTCCGAAAACCATCGCATCATCGCAACCAAACGTTTTAGTAAAAGATTTAAAAATCGTTAGATCTCCGCTGACGTCACAAATTCTAAGGGGGCATACCAATGCACTAGCCCCTTAGAATCCGAAAACTGCAAGTTTGAAATTCCATATCTCCGAATTAAAGCATTTGTCGATGTTGTGAGTGCCCAAACCGGTATTTGCAGGCCATGGCCACCAATTTGGCTATCTCAACTCAAAACTAATGTTAAGGTGGGAGTGTCCCTTTAAAGTTGAAACTTTGGAACCTTAATTCTACCATAGAACCGGAATTGCGCGATCGGAGAATAGAGGGCAGGGTCACCGCAACAAGCTTCGCTTAGCGGAGGCTCTGTCCTTGTGAATCTTTCCAATCAAAAGGTTCGGACTAAACTTATAAAAAAAAAACATATGGCATTGTATGCTAAGTCCAGTCAAAGATCAATCTTGTCCATGACTTTTTGTTTCACAGCCGATTTCGTGGCACACCGTACTCACTACCATAACACTCCGCGGCCGATCAGACAGGCGGCAGCGTCTGCTGGCCTGCTGTTCGGGAGCCAAGTGGCCAGGGCCGATTTATCGGAGCATCTCGATAGGACCACTACGTCTGGGACGGATCGCAGTGACCGACACCTGCCATCAGTCACAGGGAACAGCGCACACATTCCGACAGTGCCGCTCAGGAGGCAGCCAATAGGTGCCCTCGGTGGTTGAGAGATTTGACATTGAAAAAGGCGACGTCATTCCACAAGTCGTCTTGGCTCGACTGCTCAAGCAATTTAATCAAACAGATCGCCGAAAGACGAAAAACTAGGATCTGCATTATACTGAGCTAAACTGCAACATAAAGTGTTACGCTTCATAGGCTTCATCATAGACATATCAGAAAAATTTATTTGTACATGATTACATTTACATTTTACATCTAAGAATATTTCATACCGAATAATTGCACGTCACGTGCGATAAAATGCGCCATGAACGTATGTCAGCGATTTACGAGCCATTGTGCTCAAAAGAAGCTTTAATTTACAGCTTCCGTACTTATAAATTTATCAATTTCTTTTCGGTAATATTTATTTCTTTATGCCGCAGCAATATGAGCCTGAAACCTAGCATCAAACTTTCTATGGCAGGTAGGGGATGCGCACAATGCCAAGGACAGCAACAGCCAACAGGCAGCATCACTCGCACTTGCCAGCTTTTGAATTAGCCTCTTTTCATAACTAAATAACTTTAATATTTCGGCACTCATGTCATAATGAAGCCGTTATACGGTGAGGATCGATTCTTATCTCAAATTCAGACCGTATACCAAAACTAAGCGTGGAGAAGAAGGCTTTGTCTGTCCTGAGGATGGAAAAGAGGGAAAGGTACAGTTAGTATCGGCGGCACGGCCGTCCACCAAGCTGTGTCTGCAGCCGCTCAGACCGAATAGGTAGCGTCATCAGTGGTCGTCTGTCGGTGATCTGACCCCCCAGATACCGATCACGGGTCAGTGTCTGTCAGTAGTCTGTCACGGGCGTCTGTCGGCACTTCGTCACGGGAATGCAGCGCGTCAATCGCCGGTGTAACGCGCCACCAGTGGCCGCGGTCCTGGACAGAGCTGTTTACTGCTCTCTGTCGGGTGTGGTATGTATGTCGCCACCGGTCCGAACTGGGTTAGACAGACGGAGAGGGGAAGGGCTGAGTTGAGCAGCGCAAGGGAGAGAACTAAAAAACAATCCATACCTAGTCAAATGCGGAGGAACCCACAAGCGAGTGCACTCTTGTCGCACTGAGAATCAAGGTAAAGACGTGGCGGAGTGCAGGTCAAAGCACGTTGAATAAGACTGCAACAGCCTGCTAGAGTATGACGATTGGGTCACCTTCCCGAGTCTAATTTCTTGCACTTATTTTACCCCAGAGAACCCAGTGTTCAGTATTGAACACACCCCAGTCCGTCCCCAGTCCCCCGCGTCTATAGCGTTTAACTGTGCTGCCGGCTGGTCGAGGTCACGCTCGCACGTGCAGCCAGCATTAGGCCGAGCTCATCAGTCATCGACGGTCGCCTGTCGTGGCTGACGGGCCATCTCACCGAGTGAGCGGCCTGATTTGTGAGAAATGTCCCGCGCTGGTAAATAACACCGGGCGAACTGCGACGGTGACTCTGCGGGCCTAGAAGGACGCTGCTGAGGCGCACCCACCAATACCTCAGACCTCTGAGGCCACTTTCGATGCGACGACCCCAGCAGTTGAAATAGCGGTTCATTACGAAACCATAAGAAGCTTTTTTATTGAACTGTTTAGAACAATGGCACAAGCCCTTCTCGCCCTACTTAAACCAATGCACCTTTGGGCTAATCTCACCCGTTTTTAGCCAAGGTCAAGGCCGGGCGGGGTGCGGTCGCTCCTGTGACGGCAGTGTTTACTCAGTATGGGCGCTGACCACGGCGCACCGCTGAATGGATCGGCTGCGGGCAGGCAGCACCGTCTATACAGACCTGTTTATACGGAGCGGTCGGCGGAGAATTCCGGTAAGTGGAGCCGCCCGTAACGGTCAGGGCGGACACTGGGGTGGTAGCGAACGGATGGGAAGGACACTGGGGTGGTATTGTGCGATTGGGAATGGTCATTACGGACACTGGGATGGTACTGTACGAGTGGGAAAGGTCGGCATGGACGGATGAGCGACGACGTGCGGGCCGGCACGCTGTCACTTGGGGGTGCTTCACCGCCATGGGTAACGGTGGGTGACCTGCTTGAAATCTTCTCCATCAGTTTCATAAGCCAGTTAGACAAAACGAACAGCATTTTGTCCAGTGAGCCAGCTTGCAGCGCATGACCCTTTGCGCAAACCGTCGAGTCTGAGGCCTGTAGGAAATCCGTCTTGATGTCAGACTGCTCTCGATAGCGACTTTGTCATAGTGCTAGACTGCCCTTAGCAGAGAAAACTGCCAAAATGTCAAACTGCTCTCAGCGGGGGAGGGGGCTGCTGCACTGGTGTCAGATGGCCCTCTGCGGGGCGTCGCTGATTTGGTGGTCAGAGTGACGGCCATGACAGCTCCAGATATATCTATGATAGAACGACAATAATCAAAGCGGATGACTGATGACCGCCAAATGGACGTTCATGCAGCCTCCCGGAGACTGCAGGCCAGCTGGATGCAGGGTCTGTGTAAAATGTAAGTACATTCATTGCTGCATAGCTCGGGAGCCAGCGGTCCGGGCTTGACACAGCGCCCTGCAGGCCAGCACAGGACCTTCTAATAAACGTCGTTCATGGCCAGTTTGGTTTGGTAAAATGAAATTTATTCGCTGTGCAGTTGGACTCCTGCAGCTGCACCTAACATAAAACGGCATGGATTCCTTGACGTTTGACCCTGGGTTTACAGTAAGATTCATTCTTATAACAAAGGCCACTATCCTAAATGTGGGACACCCGCAACAACGTGCATTGATTCGCACTGGAATCTTGTCACATATCCGCTAGTTCATCCTGAGGTCACCTTTTTGTCGGTCTAGCCCGAGGAATAGCCAGTAGCCACCTTATCTCTAGGTCCAGGTATGTATAGGTTCAGGTCACGGTCGAAGCGGCTAACTACCGGTCTAGCCCGGATCTAGCTGCCCTCACGGCTGATGTCAAGGTCCAGCCAGCTCGGAGTGTGTTGCCCACGTTTTCCCAATTCAGCTAGACCAGCGTGCCCATGGGTTAACGCCCCCTCTGGTCTCCGTCCAGCTAGTCCTGCCAGGTGGTTATCACTTCTGTGACAGCTCCCGAGGACAACATCAATTCAACGCGCCGGCTACATCCATCAGCCGACAGGAAATAAATGTCCGCTCCAGAGAGCCTATAAGTAGCTGCGAACTTCCAACGTTTATTTATTGGCAAAATATTTTTAGTTTTATTTATAAAGTACATATTTATATACCTTTATTATATGCACATATTGATTGGTATCTTAAACTGTACTGGCTGGCTATGTTGAGTCTCTAAATCAACATTGTTTTCCTGCTTGATAACACCATCAACAATATTGTCTCTCCCAACAGATGTGGAACGTCCGTCTGGGCGCCGGTTACGCGACTGGAGCCGAACTAATGTCGGTTGGCCGGTGTGAGTGTGGCGCCGGGCTGGACGGACGGGGATAGCCACGCAGTTGGCGGCCTGGCAAGGGACCATCTCCTCGCCAGGAGCGTTCAATGATGACGTCATTGGGTGTCGGGGTCGACGGACTCTGAGAAATACATGAGCTGAGCAGAAACGGCCCATCAAATGGCCAGAGCATGGCATCAGCTTATCAATCTTACCTTGACTTTCGAAAATGTGTACTTACGTAATTTGCCGACATCGACTCAGATATACCTACACATTACACACGCACCGGTAGATACGTCCCCACAAATAGTTTACCGGGAAATGCGTGTGAAAGAATCTACTTCAATTGGTTTTCGCATCTTCAAATGTCGAATCGTTGCACCTGAATGTCGAGCACGTATCTGGCAGTTACCTTTTGCAATGGCGGACAGCAGCTGACAGTCAGTGAACGGTGGCAAGTGGACAGTTGATACTGGATGGTGGACAGTGGACAGTGAATGGTGGACGGTGGACGGTGGACGGTGGTCGGTGGACGGTGGACGGTGGACGGTGGACGAATGGACGGCTGACGATCTGTGTTGAACGGTAGACGGTGACCTTAGGGACGGGGAAGTTTTGTCACTGTGTAAGGTGACGGACAGCACCCCGGCCGGACAGTGCCTGCTCCGTCCGACTCAGTCAGCCTCTCCTTCCATCCTGTGATGTCACGACTGTATATGTTATAGCCATTAGGACCGACAAACACCCTTGATGACTTTTACAGTTTAGAATTCGTTTCCTCTCCGCCTGGCAGTTGTTTATTGAAGCGAGTTTTACACAGAATGGATAGTGGGTTTGAACCGGCGGAATATAAATCCAGTCGGACTGCGCCGTCATCCCGCGACGCACGACGTCACCGGCCGTGTCCCCGCGCCCTCTCCCTCCCCTTCCTTCTAGTCCATCTCGTCCTTGCCGTCACCTCGAGACAAGGCCCAGCTGGTGCACTCATCTCTTCACCCGAACCGCCCCACCCGGTGGCTGCTGAAGTTGGGCATTGGAAGAGGATTCTTACTCTATAAGAGGCGAGTAGACACGACACAGATCCGATCTCTTCCTCCCCCTGCGGAAAAAATACCTCTTTGTACGGCAAAAGTTTTGAAAAAGTGAGATTCTCTTCCTATTCATCTTTTGGGAGCTACGGCGGTTATAATCTCCAAAGTCTTATATTATTCACTAATATGTTCTACATATTTCCCTACTTATCTCTTTGACGAACATTTTCAACAAACAATAATGTCAGTTTTTAACTTTACTTTTCATTAACATCAGCTGCCCACCAGCAATCCCATTTTGACAGCCCCTCCCATTCTCCCATTCTCTTTGACAGCCCCTCCCATTCTTTCCGCTCCCTCGGCTCCCTCCCCCTCAGGTCATGACCCGAACCAATCCGGGTCGGTCCGTCGGGGAGCGTCTCCCCGGGGGTGGGGGCGGGGGCTGGGGCGGCACTCTGGCGCCATGGGGCCTCCGCCGCGGCGGCGCCAGCATCCCGCCGCGGCTCGTAGCGATCGACAGGTGGATTCAATCGCCGGCGTCGACGGCCGACGCCTGCCAATCGTCGGCAGAAATAGGGCGGCGGCGCGGCGGGCGGCGCGGCGGGCAGAGCTGCTGGAGACAAGAGCTCCAGGGAGCCACTCAGGGACCACCCCACCGGGAGAGTCGGCCTCGGAGACAGGTCCCACAGGGAACAGCGATACGGATCATACGGGCCATACGGACTAACTATACCTATACCTTCCATACAGACCAAACGAACCCTTCGAACCTCACGGAGATATGAACTATGCAGGTCACACGGAGCACAGGGGCCTGGATCGTACGGACCGTACGGACCACACAAACCTTACTTATCATACGGAACATACGGAAGAACGAGCGGACCATACGGATGAGTGTAGCACATGACGGTGCGTATCGCGCTGCGCGTGTATCGGTACGAAACACTATCACGGACGGTCCGTTCGACCACATTGCATGGGGGCACGAATGCTTAGTAGTTTGACATAATAGATCTTTACTTGTCGCTCTTGTAAACATAGACATCTATATTATTCTGACAAACAACTGTCTTTTGGGGTTGTGCTGTGGTTTCTCAGGGTCGGGCCGAACTCCATCCGTTTCCATCTCGCGTGCTATTGATTTACCGACGAACAGGTGCTGCGTCGAGGCTGCTGGATTTGCTTAACCTGCATCGATAACATCGATGTGTGGACGGGCTGGGGGCCATCCAGTTCGCTCAAATACCTAACAATTAACGACTCTATCATGAGCCAACCCGGGTTAGCTGTGCCCGAACTGCCCTCGTAGTGAATGCCCACGGCACCTGCTCCGCGGCTGCTCCTCTTTTCTAATGTCTTCCACAGAACGGCCGGCGCGCCAGCTCTCATGACGTGCCTGGCACGTGCACGGCGGGCGGGGGCGGGGGCGGGGAGGAGCGGGTCGGGCGGCCTCTAATCCGCCCGCCTGTCCGCCTGTCCGCCTGGCTGCCGCCCCACCCTGCTCGGGGCCGGACGGCTAGCTGTCGGCTGCCAGCAGGCACCGCGAGCTGCCGGTCACGGCCGACACGTGTACCGCGACCTGACCGGCCGCCGCCGCCCGAGGAGCTATTTCTGCCGCCGCCGCCGCGCCGCTCGTACCCCCCTGGAGAAACGGGCCGCTGACGGGCGCCGTCGCGCGCGACGCACCGGCCCGCCGGTCGGTGAACAGCGCCGCGCCGATCGTCGTTGGCACATCATAAAGGGTCCTTATTGCTCTCGGGCCGCGCCGGGGTGCCTCCTGGCCGCCGCCGGGCGCCGTGGGACCGCCGCGATGGGGTGCCGCTGAGGAGTGCGCGAGTGACGCCCGCCCCAACCGCGGACAGCAGACGGCGCGGCCGAGAGCGAACGCTCCTCCGAGACTGCCGTCGGCGCCGACGGCTCGGGGGCAAACCGGAGACGACGCGACGAGCGGTGCGCTGGCAGGCCGACGACAGCCCGATGGGCAGCGGATGCCGCTGAATTGAGACGGGCTGACGGAGAGGAGACGGGACGGAGACGGGGCCAAGACGAGACGGAGACGGGACGGAGACGGGACGGAGACGGGACGGAGACGGGACGGAGACGGGACGGAGACGGACGGAGACGGGACGGTGACGAAGACAGGACTGATATGGGATGAAACTGGGACTGAGGCGGGATTTTTCGTGGATATTTTATGCGTCCAGTATTACCTGGAGAGGTGGGATCTTTCTCCACTTTGCCAGCTACGGACCGGTGTCTCAGCCGCACACGGTAGACCGCAGCGCTCCGGCTCCATCCCCATGTGTGCGTCCGCAGCACGCTGTCGACCGTACGCCGTCGACCCGGTCAGCGGCACGGCCCGTGTAAACTGTTTGTGCGATGAGCCGGCGATTGTTGAATAGCGGCGGCGCGGCGCTGTGCGTATGTGGATCACGAGCGACTCTCCCGACCGCGCACACCGTCCAACGACATCCTGGCCGCGCGCCGGCCCACTCGCGGGGCCAGTTGAAAGCCAATTTTCGGCGGTGGGGCGACTGCGGCTGGGTAAACAGCCGCCCGGCTGGGTGGCGGCCGCGCCGCGACCGTCTGATGAGAGCCACGCGGCGGCGGCGGCCGGCGCGACAGACGGCTCCCGTTATCAGCGGTCGACAGCAGCCAGACAATCTGCATCTGAATTGGGCCGGTCGCAGACGGCAGACGAGAAACCGAGGTGCGGTGCGGTCGAAAAGCGGCGAGGACCGCCTAGCGCAGGCTAAAGGCGGAACGTCATCAAATACGGTAGTCGAAACAGTCTGAGAGAACGTAGTCGCACATATCACAACGTGCCGAAATTAGCTTAGAAATCAGCTTACGCTAAGGAAGCCTTTTATGCGCCTCTGGCAGGTGTGGCATCACAAATATTATATTGCGATTTGTATATGCTGGTTGCGGATTGAGTCTCGTGCATAGTAGGTAGGTGTCCGTAAAATTAAAATATCTTTCAGCTGAAATCGATTCCCTTCGCCATGTTTGACCGTCATTTGGCTCCCACAAGTGAGAGGTTATCAGGCACTCATTCGTCAGCCTCTCACGAGCCACGTTAAATCTCATCCACACCTCGGCTCACCAAGATAAACTCATTAACCCTCACGCACTCTCGCACGAGAGCCGCCCCAGTCCGCGCCTGCTCTCCTCCCTTCAGGAACCCGAGCGGCGGCCAGCCAGCCCTCCAGCACGGCCCATTTACAGCGCGGACTGCGTGTGCCGCGTGGTCGCGCAGCCGTCGGCGCCGCCGGTCACCTCCATTCATCATCGGTGGCGGCGCCGCGGCCGGCGCACAGACGCAGACGCAGACGCAGTGAGTTGCACAGGCGGCCGGTAATGAAGCGGCGGTCCGGCGGGCGCGGTGCGCGCGTCGGCCGGCCCGTCGCACCCTGTTTATACCCCGAGTGGCAGTTGGACCGTCCAGATGACACGGTGACGGCGCCAGACGCCCGGCTCTGTTTACAAATACGTGCGTGGAGCAGCGTTTTTCGGCAGTGATCGTCGGGACGGACTGGGAAGGGCGGAGGGCCGAGCGCATCCAGGCCGACTCAGAGAGTCAGTGGCCGTTTAAAATGTCAGAAAGCATCCTCATCTCGTCGAGTAGAAGCTATCTCGCTTCACCGCGCGGCACTTCACTGCACCGCGCCGCCACATGATCAACCAATTATCGTTTGTTATTCAAGAAATTAGAGGTGTTTTCATTGAAAATACGCCGGCGCCGCTCGTCGCCGAGCACAGGGGAGCGTTGTTGCTCGTCGTCGGCACCGTCGCGGTCGACGGCTGCCGGGTCGGAGTGCCGGCGCCTCCTCTGCTCCTCCTCTCGCCTCTCGCCACCCTCGGCGGCTGACCGACCGCTGGCGGAGCCCGTGCACCGCCACCGCACGTGTTTGTTTGCTTTCGGCGCGGAAAAACGGCCGATATCGGCGGCGGTAGCTACTTGTTAGCCGTTATTAATTAGTCAGTCTCGTGAGCGACTCGCACGGCCGCCTTTGCCGCCCCGGCGCCGTTTTTCGTGCTATGGCGGCGTTTTTCTCGGGTTTTCCGACGCCGCGCCGCGCCTTTCTGACTAAAACACGCGACTTTTTCGCCACTGCCGTCATCGCAGTGACTGGCGGTGTCATCGGCGGATGCCCGTCACCGTGGTGGGGCGGAGAGCCCAGGGTGGCGGAGGGTGACATGACGCGCCATTCATTCCCAGAACATCCGCGCCCTGTCGCTGCAGCCGGACATGAATGGTGCACATTGACGAACGAGCGGCAGCCGGACCACCACGGCGCACAAATAAATGGCCGACTTCTGCGCGGCGCTCCGAACGACCGGGTCCACGGGGTCGGGCCGCGTCCGGTGGCTGCGGACGGGTGTGGTTAGAGGCCCCACCGGCGGAACGACGGCGCAGTGCCGAGACCAACCGGAGCCGCCAGGCAGACTGACCACCGCCGGCATCCGGGCGGCGTGACATCAGACTCGGTCAATAAACAGGCTGACACGGCCGCTCGTCCGTCCGCCGTCTCGGGCTCGGACACCGGCGCCCATGCCATGCCCCTCTACACCGCGACCGACCGCCACCGTTTTTATGCAGCTGTTTATTTTTCCTAACGCCGTCTTTTCTAGTAATCGTCGTGGTAGAGGCGTGCCCAAGCGGCAGACCGCGCGGCGACTGTGTTGATTTTCGGCGTATTTTGACTTTTTGCTTGTTGGCGGACACCTCGAGAGGTGTAGCGACAACAGAGGGTGCTTACGGTGCGCAGGGCCGGCGCGCGGCGCCCGGGAGCGCGGTGACGACGCCTCACGACACCTCTGTCAACATTGAGCAACAGCTCCCGATCCGGCTGAGAGCCGGCTCAGACGGCGTGACGAACAATAACATGCCACCCAGGTGCCGAGGCCCCGGCCGCCTCTCATGAACAGGCGCCCAATTGAGTGGCGACAGCAGAGCCGCCAGACCGGGACGCAAAAATGACGGCACGGAGGTTTAAATCCATCACGGATAACCCGTCCTTCGCGAGGCTGGGATGCTCGAGATTTTTCGCCCAAGCAGGTGAACCGTCTTGGTAGAAGCGTTCCTTTCTCACGGCATTGCGTGGTATGGGTAGCGCACATCTCCACCAACAACACGGGAGCAAATCGAATTCCACCCTTTATCGAGTAGTCTGTCAATAGTTCGCAGCCCACACGCGCCTCCAACCCCTCGCGGATTAATCGCTTTCGCGTGGCCGGCTTAAAATACCGCGCCCCTTTGTCGGGCGGCCGGGCGCGCGCCCACGAATGGCGCCAGATAAAGGCGCGAGCCGGCTCAGTGCGCGCCGCGTGAAGCGCGCGACGACAGCGCGCCGGCGCGACGACAATGCGCGCCATTTGCACTTTGATTGAGCGCAGGTGACGTCAGTCACCGCTGGGGGGTCGCCGCTGCTGCGGGGGGGGGGGGACGCGGTGGGCGGCCTGTCGCCGGACAGTGCATATTAACAAACTGTCAGACGGGTCGGCGTGGAGGAGCCCCGTGTTAGTGGAGCGCGTCACGGGCTATCACCGACGCCGACGGCGACGGCGACACTGCATGGCGCGCCGAGACGTGTGGGGCCGACCGGTGACGTCCGTTGACGGTCGGTGACGTCCGGTGACGGTCGGTGACGGTCGGTGACGGTTGGTGACGGTTGGTGACGGTCGGTATGCGAAGAACCAATGGCGTATATGACTGGTGACGCCTGGTGACGAGTCGACGACCGATGACAGTCGATGACGCTGATGACGAGGGACCGGTGATCGGTGACGGTCGGTGATCGGTGGCGTTTGGTGATCGGTGATTTTTGGTGGTGACGGTCGGGAGCGATGCGTCTAGCCGTAGCCCGACGGCGATTGACCCTTCTCTGTCAAAAAGACAGGGGCGGGATCAGGTCATCCGGTCATATCAGGTCACTAGGATAAGTTTACCCACCGCGACCAAATTCGGTCGACAGGATAGGGAGGGGACAAGCAGCTTGTGTTCGCCCACGGAAGACACATCTCGCTAGTGCGTAATTGTCCCATAATTTGTAAATCAAACGCTGCATATCACCATTAAGTCGAACTTGGGTCACCAGCGTACCCATGGACATTCTGGGAACATGCTACGAGAGGACCACGGAGAATACGAATTATTGGGTCTCCATCGGATACGTGACATATGCTCCACAGATCATGGTAAACGGATCCAACGGTGCGTGATGGCGTATCAAAGCGCGTCCACTGGACCGCGAAAAGGGGACCGGCAGCAGCTGATGAAAACCTGTTTATCGTTCAACTACTTGGTAACGAGCATACCTATGTCCTTAGTTTCCTGATTTTGGTCGGGGAGCTGCGGAACCATATCTGCATAATCGTTATGTGATTGTCAGTTCAACCCGTCCACACAATATCCTTACCTTATTTACGTATTCACACATTTAAAAAAAAGTACTTCAGGTATGTTTATGACACACTTGCGCCTTCTCACTATCCTTCTATAGAAGGATAGTGAGAAGGCGCATGTGTGTCATAAACATACCTGAAGTACTTTTTTTTTTACTTATACCTCGGCCGAATGCAGGAAATCAATTATATTATACACGTAGCATTGCTTGCGATATATCCATGATCCATGCGTCTTCCCAACATATCAGTATGAGCTATTTAGTGTCCGCATGGCTCCGCATCAGGGTTGTATACGACTCAATCAATAGCAATCAATTCAATCACGACAAATTTGGGAAACCAATCAAATCAATCAAGTCAGAGCAGTTTTCGGGAATTGATTCAATCGACTCAAACGCGACAATGAAAGGAATCAATCAACTCAATCAAACGACTCAAACCAAGACATACATTAGGTTTTTTGCCCCACCATCTTGGAAAAGTGTCCATAGCAGTCTGGTGTACCTACCTACCTACCTACCTACCTACCTACCTACCTACAGAAGAAACATAAAAATATTGTCATTTAAAATTATAAATTGCCATGCCATTCAAAGATTTTAGTTTTCAAAAAAATTCAAAGATTCTATGTAATAAGGAAGGATACCTAGTGATGGACAGGTGGATCATGATATTGAGGCTCAATGGGTAGAATTAGAGCAGAAATTTCATTTAATGGGTGCAAAATAACCCAGTAGTTGACTCGCCCCTTAACCCAAATCACCACCTTTCACCTAAAAGTTGTCAATTTAATTTTGGTCATATTCCAGCTAAGTCATCAGGCCATCTACCCCATGTAAAGCCCCTGTCTGTCTCTATGTGAGTTATGCGGAGCTCTTCTGAAATGAACCCTAAACATAATGAACCTTGCTAGGTTTCATGCCACACTGACACCATATGAAAGTGTTGAAAATGTGCTACAAATTTGACAACTTCATTAGGTATGCTTTATGAAGACAGCAGGAAAGCAGGTAGGTACCTACTTACCTGCCTAGATGTGTCACTGGCTACCAACAGTACCAACGAAGGTAGATACTTATATGTGAAGAATTCAAAACATTTTATTGCAATACAATTTGAAACTGTTAGGACTGGGGCGGATAGGGATGAGGATTAAAAATATATTTAAAAGGAAATGGAGAGGACAGGGACTCTGGAACCACAGGATAAGTTAAGGACAAAGGAAGAAGACAAGGAAAATTAAAACGCGAAAACGGCACGGTGCGACTGCGAAAAAAAAAAAAACAAAGAAAACGTTTTGCCAACAAGTATGCTAAGCTTTTATAAATGCTTATTCTACGTCTTTGATTTTTTGGTAAGATGACGTCATTGATAATCATGTTGTATGGTAGATTATCATAAAATAAATCGGTTGTACAACACCAATTTCGTTTTAATTATTATTTCATTTGAAATAAAACCACTTTATAATATTCGGTAAAATATGTTAAGGAAAATGAAATATATTAAATATGTTATGCTTAGGCTCTCAGGAGAAAAGGATCAACAAACGTTCTGCTGCAAATTAAACAATGCAGCAAATTTAGCGAGACGAAAACGGCGCTTTTGTTTCAGTTATTTTTGTAGGGGTTTCAGATATTTATAGAGTTCAGTGTGTTGTTTCTGAGGAGATGTGGAGATGTGAATTATTAATTAATCACACTTTATTAGTATATAGGGCCTTGCACTTTATCATCTGGATTAAAAAAAAAAAAACGTTTCCTGCTGAGTGCAGAAGGGTAGGTAGGTGCATCGCCAGGTTCTATCACCAGGATTGGAGCAGTTATTGCAGTTGAAAGTCAAAGTTGGCTGTTCATGTTTAGGCCCTGTTCTTTATTTGGCCATCTACCCCATATTGCAGTTGTGATGACAAGCAGTTTTCAGTGTAGTTTTGTGATCTTTGATGTCATCAATTGGTGTCATTATTTTTCGTCAACTAAAACTTATTTGAACTTTCCATTCAATCGACTCAATCATACGAGTCACTCTAATTTTCGGGAATCAAATCAGTCAACCAGTCGCTAAAGTCAAACGAGTCAGTCAACCAGTCATCTCGAAAAGTCAATCGACTCAATCCAATCAACTCAAAATACGCGTTGAATCAAATCAATCAATTCAATCGACTTGATTGGTATACAACCCTGCTCCGCATTCGTCACTGTATTCCGGTATCTGACCCAGGCCAGGGTACGTCGTAATTCTCCCAGACGGTAACCCGATGAGGAGTCCGTTTACTCCGACCGAGCGCCGCTCCCGGCAACAATTCGGTACGGGCGAAAGGGACGGGCCGCTTCCCAGAGCCCGGAGGAGCCGCCTCCCGGAGTCATGGAGTCATTCCGGACGAGGGTCGCGTTTTGACCATGGACTTATTCCGGGGCTTATCATCGGGTTGTCGATTCTCCTTACACTTTCGATGCAAAGAAACGCAATGAAATGCAGTGAGAAATGCTGGGCGTGCTCCAGACGTTTTAGTTGTCGTTTGTCCAGCATGTTCCGTTCCTGGCCCGTCTATCCTCGAGTCTATGCTATTTTGTAAATGAGTAGTGCTGACTCACTGTCGCACTCTCCAAAACAGTAAATATTCTGTCGAGCTGTGCTGTCCGCGGCAGGGCAGCTGTGGGTTCATGCGGCCCAAATATCTCCGAGTAAACTGACCGCCTGCATGTCATGCCCCAGGGAATGCTGTAATTCGGCGGCGGTCGATGCCCGACGAGACGCCATGTCTGCCGGCTGGACCCCGCTCGTGGTCCAGACCTGCGCCGGCACCGTTTGATCTTTGATCGTAAACGAAAAATCGGAGTCGGCGGAAATACCGGCGCCGAAGTCGGAATGATGGGTACGTAACTACATACATGCAACACTGGTGTATAAGATATAATAGAAAAAATAAGAAAATGACCGTTCTGTTTTAGACATGTCAAAATAAAAAAAGAATATGAAACTACATGAACGTCTTTTATAGTTCATTTTTATCGGAGCCATCCGTCCGTCCGTTAGATTTTTTTCTGTCACTGTAAATTAACATCACCTGGAATGAATCTCACCATATCTTTTCACATCTATAGCTCCACCCGTTTGGATTCATACTTCGCTCTCTAATAGCCCAAATGATCTGATAGGGTGCCGAAGGGAGGGGCGGGGGTCTGGGGTGGGGGTCTGGGGTGCCACCGAGACGCCCCAGACGGGGCTGACGTCAGCCAGAGACCACCGGGGACGGCGCTGACCGTTCGCCACTCGTCCGAGCCGCGTCACGGTCACACGCCGAGACTGAGAAACGCGTCATGTGCGCCGACAGACGCCGGAGGCCTGGAGGTGGGGCACTCAAACTGGGTGCTGATCCAGCAGTAACTGATCCGCATCAACCCAAATAACTCTATTTTCCTATATAGAGTCATCATTTGCAGCCATTCATTTTTATGCATTTTTGTCTGTAGACCTATAAAACATTGTCTTGCTCACACGCAAATAATATGTAATCCCACGCCTTTGCAGTTTCAGCTCTAAAGTTGATACATGGCTGACGATGAGATGTAACAGGTTGTGGCCTGTGGGCTCCGAAAATGACCTCTGTCGAGTCATCAGGCGGGTGTGAAAGGTTCAGAATTGTGCATGTGCTTAGAATTCTGTGACCTCACAAATTGAGCTGTGCCGTGATAAATGCCAAGTGACATCCGGCTTGCTGCCGTCACCTTTCGGACATAGCGTTGTCTATCGCGCTCATTCGAGTCGCTTCAAATCGTGACTCTGTCTGAGTCGCAGTCATTCACTAGGCATTTACCCTGTGATATACGCAATGCCCGGGGAAATACGATTCCCTGCCATCACCGCTGTCCGCCCCCTGGACTGGTTGCAGCCGTGTCGGTTCGTCGCGGCGGCCGTAGCTCCGTGTTTACCTTCGTCAGTTTCCGGTGAGAGAGCTGGTCTGCCGTGCCCCCCCCCCATCACCCCCTAACGGGCCCTCTAGCGTCTGGTGGTCCATCTACAGAGCGGCTTTGACCACCCGCCTGTGATCCAGCCAGCATCCTGCACATGACTGCAGGATGTTACTGCAAGCCACGGAGGATGTTACTGCGAGCCAGTGCCGGGCGCTGCCACTTGCACCCGCGCCGTGGGCAGGATGTTAGTGCCGGCTGCAAATCTGCCAACGCGCCGGCACGGTCATAGGACACAATCCTTCCGCCGAAGAATAATCAAAGACCAAAGGTTATGGAGAAACGAAAAAGACGAAACGAACGGATTGAAAGGAGCAGATCAGACGGTTGCCATGACAACCCAGTCAGGTCCTGCGCACGCTAACTGGACACGCAATGAAGGTCAACTGCCGAGATATGGTTTTGTTTATAAAACGGATCGCAGTGGTGATGACCTTTATCCTTGCGTAATTAATGCAGACCACCGACTGGGGTTTCAAGGGCACCATGCATGGAGTGCAGTAATCATCGCACATGCTCTGTGTGATGGTATGATGGAATGAAACTGAACGACGGTGTGTTGGAAACCAGTGCTGAGTGGAACGGTGCAGTGAAATAAAGCTGCGGTTGATTTGGTATTGCGGAATGGCGGAATGGGCTGCCGGCGATACGATGCAGTATCGCATGCAGTATCGCATGCACTATGCAGTATCGCATGCAGTATCGCATGCAGTATGCAATTTCACATGGTACGCTTACGACGTAAATGGTAGATTTGGACGTCATACCAAGAACGATAACGGATGTAGTGGTGCAGAGTGGCTCTAAGTGTGGTGTTGCTAGCGCAACCAACTGCAACAAACGGTCAAGCGGTCTGCAACATATGTACAGGGTCGGACAGGATTGCAGATTCAGGCCTGATGGGACCGGGAATCGAGTGAAAAATCGCTGTCTCCAGCAAAAGAAGGCTCACTGAAACTGGGCATAGGTTATGCAGTGGGGCGGAGAGAGACAGATCCCATTGAGGCGAGCTAGTGTAATAAAGACGTGCCGTTTGAAGCGGCAGCGGCGGCGGCCATCATTGATACCGGCCCACATGTGCGGCGTCCGACACGAGGTGCCCAAAGCGGCGCAGCCGGGGCACGGCTGTGCCCATCTATTCATGTAGCCTTCAGCCTTCACTCGGGTAGAGCCGATCCGTCCCAGTGGCCCAGTTCGACCGCGCACGTTCGGAGGTCCGACACCGACACCTTTGATGGACGGGGGGGGGGCAGGGGGGCAGGGGGAGGGGTGATGTGTAGTCGGTCAGTCGGTATGGAGGATGAATCACAGTTGGGACCGACTTCACGGGCGATTGCTCGCCTTGAGCTTCTCTGTCGAACGGTGGTACGATAATGTTATTATAAACGGCAGGGCTTAGGAAAAATGGATTTGGGATCTGATCCCACGTATTTTGCTCTCGGAGCCGATAGAACTTGACATCTTTGCTCGCACCCAACTCTTCTGCCCATTATTCGTCACTAGATTCTATGTATAATTAGGCCATGGATGCAGAATACAGTCAACATACATATGATTCAAAGGGACAAGAGGCTCTTGATGCAGATTGCTGAATGAAATTTAGCAATCTGCACCCAACTCTTCTGAATGTACCTAATTTATCACAACTGACCACATATTGCCATTATCAAAGTAATTAGGTTACATGAGCAATCGTCGCATTATAATCGCATAAGCATCAAGCATAAAAGCGCATCAGTGAGCGTAAATATCCAGCTTCAGTGGTCTGCAGATTCCAGACTATGAATAGCAGCACCAGTTCTGGAAATGACGTCAGTGACTACCACTTTAACCATTACACAGGAAGTGAGTCGCTATTTCGTCAGACCGAATTCGGAAAACGTAGCTGTTTTAGTATGAAAACCAGTAATCACGACTCTTCTGATGAAACTCTCCGATGCCAATAATTCTGCTATGCATGGAAATCCTTTCCGATTCATCTCATGTTTAGCCTGCGTCGGGGAGACCAGTTGGAGGCCAGTTCACTTTCAGCGTCACGGTCTCTGCTGCATGCTGCAGTTCCCTCTCAGCTGACGGGTTCAGCCGGTGAGACCCAGTGGGTCCAACAGTTGGGATTCTTGGTATCATCCGGTGGGATCCTTGGGTCCAGTCGGTGGGACCCGGTGGGATCAGCCACCGGGTCCAGCTGCAGAGACCCGCGGGCCCATCCAGTGCTGTGGTGCGGCCGTGCAGACAGAGCGAAGCTGCGGTAAACATCATGGCCCGCCGAGTTTAACGACGCCTGTGCCGGCTGCAGGCGCAGGGCAGCGGGCAACGAGCAGCATTCCTCGCGGGCCCGGCCATGACCGGACGCTTTCTGACGTACCTAACTCCTCGACGGCACACCTCGGGCCCCGGAGACGGGCGGCTCGGGGAGCCGGAGGAGCTCCCCTCCCTCCCCGGGTCTCTGGAGACCTCCTCCCGGGCTTCTCGCGCCGCCGCCGCACCCTCTCCGTGACGACAGACGTCCAGCCCGGCCGTCGACGCTTCCGGCGCGCACCGACTTTGGGTTCCGCCGCGCCAAAATATGGCCAATCTGGCGCGAGACAGCGCGACGCCGCGTCGCAATCTGGGAGCGCCTCGTCCCGGCCGACGAGCTCGGCGCACGGCGCGGGTTGAAAAAGACGAAAGCGGCGCGTGACGCAGGCCACAATGCCGGCAATTTGGCGCCATTGTGACGCGCCGGACGTCTGGAGACGGTTGCGGCACGCTGGGCGTAAGGCGACTATTGTGGCGCGCTGCTGATGTCCCCGTGCGAGAGGTGTGAATATTTTTACAGCGTGCTGACCCGGCGGCGCTATTCAGACGTGCGTCGCTCGACAGACGGAATTCGATGAATGGACCGTGGCGTCGGCGGCGGCTGCAACTGATTGAGCCCACTCGGAGTGTTTGCCGAGTCGCGTTCGTGACGCTGTTCACGGTGCTGAGAGTCGTCGGGGTCCTGGCCGGGCCGCGCCTCAAACCGCTTGACACAGCACGGGTGCATTGGCAACCAATGCACGTGCGAACACCCAGGAGGAGCATGATGCGGTCTGGCAACGTGTCATCGTGAACAATGCTGAGAAATGGATTGCAAACAATAATCGTTCCTACTTGCATACACTTAGCGCCGAGCTTCTTAGCACCTTCTCAGCTTAGATGGGTTGACAATGGCAGTTTGACAGCAGAGGAAAATGATAAATGATGCTGGTTCGCGCTCTATTGGGACCTCACACTCGTACTGCCAACAGTCAGCAGCCGGTTCCACTACTTCTTACCTTAGCAGTGACGCGCCACCACCGCACTTCATGGCACGCCTTACGTGTGCTTTTATCATGCATGCCTACTACTAATGTTGCAATGCAGCGTGAACAACGAGGGATGCCATGCACTATACAGTCTTTGTAACTGGCTTATTCACAAAAATAGCCGTTTTCACGACGGGCTATCCGGCGAGTGCACCTAATTTGACCAAATCTGCACCTAATCTCTTTTAAAGCAAATATCATTATTTTATGAATTTATTTCAGCGTTTTAATCGATGATACTCTCTAATAATATGACAAAGCAGGCATCTAAGCAATTAGTGCAACCCTAGCAGATAGCTACTAAGAGACACACTGAACCTAATTTGACCAAATCTGCACCTAATCTGCAGCAGATGTGCACCAAATGTGTACTAGATGGCCGCCGTGAAAACGGCTATTAAATATTTCGATGCAAATATGTTATGAAATGAAAATAGTGCAATAAATTAATCATTGGCTACGTCGCTACGTTTTCTCTTTTTAATTTTTTTTTTAGACTTTCATAGTTACCCATCTGACTAGTGAATGCGTTGATTAACCCGCGCCAAGATGGGGTCTGCCGAGCAACGCGGTCTGATGGGGGCCATTTTGGCCCCCCCCCTCAGATCTCGAGAACCACGCAACATAGCGACAAGCGGTAAACAGTGTTGGATAGCCCCAACGGGGAACTACCTTGTGACCCAATTTCATTGACCTCGGTCAAACCGATGACGTCACAGGTCAGGTCAAAGGTCGAATTTTCACCGTTTACAGGCATTTCAAGAAATGCGTTGTAAAATCGAGTAAAATGCATTTCATTGAAAATCATCGATGGGGAAATGTTCTTCAAACACATATTTTGCTATTTGAGGTCACTGATACCAGGTCAGGTCACAGAGGTCAGGTCACTGGGGGGTCACTATATGAAAGTGTCGTGTGATACATGTTTTATGGTCCATTTTACATGACAAATGCGATTATGTGGGTCAGACAGACTTTAGGGCCAGCTTAGGTCACGTTTTGGTCAAGGTCAGGTCAAGGTTAGGTCAAGGTCAGGTCAAATTAGGTCAAATTTCAAAGTTGATATTTTTGCATAAAATGGGTATCGATTCGATGCAGCTAGATCGTCACGGGGAGTACAATGGTGGTCTCCGTTTTGCGCTACGAGGTCTAGAATTGCTAAAAATTGAGTTAAAAAATTTGACGTCATCAATTTTTAACAGTTTTTTCGCTATAACTTGGCCAAAAAAGAGGTATCGATCTAAAATTTGGTATGTATATCGAAGAGCGCAGGGACTATCACATATATTCCGGTTTTTCGAAATTCGAAAAAAAATTTGGATTTTTTTTAAGTTTTCCTGAAAATCATTTTTTTATTTTGCGGGGTCAAAATCCCAAAATTTCAAAAATCCGAGATAGCAGTTTTGTAGCGCCGTTTTTCTCTACACAACCACATAAAGAACTTTAAAATTGCATGTTAACTATAGAATTGGTGAGCGTTTCAAGATGTCATGTTTTTTGCTCATTTTTACTCGAACATTACCTCAGTTTGACCTCAATAACTCCTGACCTGAGGTGACCTGTGATTTGAAATTTTGTGTGAAGGTGTCAATTAATGCCCGGTAAGGTACCCAAAATTTGGCGGCGCTGCGCGCCGCTGTTTTCTCTCTATTTAAGAAAACCCACAGGGGGGCCAAAATGCCCCCCCCCCATCAGGGCGCGGATCGCCATGGGTGATACCTAATTGCATCGATTGGCGATTCTATCAAGCCAAATCTGTATAAAACTAAGCATGCAAGGTGCCCAAAAACTCCTCTTGGAATGTCGCTGAACTGGTCTGCGCATTGCATAATGCATTTCAAATATTAAAATATCCTTAAAGATGGAAATCTTACAGATGGAAACTTACGATGTGGAATCTTAAGAATATTGACCCGCGCCCCGCTGGGGGGGGGGGGGGCAGAATCTGCCCCCTCCCGTTTTTCGCCAATAACTTCTAAACGCGTTACGCCAGTGACGTCAAACTTTCAGTACCTTATCATACATCAATTTGACACGTTTCCTGAAAATTTGAGCGAAATCCGTCGGAAAATTTTTGAGAAATTGACGTTTTAGTGACGTCATGTCATAGGCGTCGCCAGAGATTTTCGGTTGGGGGGCAAAATCAACTTTTGTGTTAAAAATTGCCTTTCCCCAGTCTTTACTCACTCGTTTTACATATCATTCGACGCGCAATGGTGCGAGGAATCCGATAGTGACAAAGGTTTCCTTCTAGCTATGACATGTGATTTTTTTACAGAAAAATTCGAATTTTGAAATTTCATGACACAAACGACTGGTAGAATTATAGTATATGTATAGTGGCTGCGATTGTCATTGACCCCTTATCCCAGCCGCCGATCGTAGCTAAGTTGGACATTCGGCGGAGAGTGAGTGTCGGAAGTGTGAATCGGAAGTAATTCATCTTTGCTCCAGTGAGAGGAAGTGTTTGTTCACTCGAGTGTGAACAAAAAGTTTCTCGTTTTTCGTGTGAAGGGAAGCGCTGCAAACGCGAACAAAAACTGTTAAACGGAACCAAAAATTACGCACGGCATAGCGGCAAGGGATCCCTTAGAGATAGGTTTTGGACTTCCAGGCCATTTCAGGCCACTCAGGGTCAGTGCTGACTCTCAGAAGCATGCTTAGGATCCCGGAGATCGGCGTGGGTCACCTCAACTATTTACGTGTACGTGGTGCTTTAGGGCTTTCCGAGCCCAAGTGTGGGCGACGGGCGCTAAGAGACTAGGCTCCGGGTGAGCCTGGAGCCCTCGGATAACAGTGTGAACCCTCGGGGTCTGTGTCGAATCCCTAAGGACCCTACGTAGGGACATAATAAACATGTGTTGCGGACCTCAGAGGGACACGTGAGCTGTGACCCCTCAGATGCCGGCTTGGGGTTAGCAAAGTCTGTCGCCTCAAAAGTTTGGCTGAACTATCAGAGGCCAGTTAAGGTTCTCAGAAATGTTCGAAGGCTAAAAGATCCCTGCATGGGCCCTCAGAGAACATGGACACCAGTGGGACTTTCAGAGGCCGGTTTGGGCCCTCTGAAAGCTTCTTTAGGGCTCAGTGGAGCTCCTTTGGAGCCTTTGTTTAAAGCAAGCTCATGAGCCCCTGCGACACTTGTACGGTACTTGAGCCTGTCGCAGGCATTTGACGAGAGTTGAGAAATAGAGGTGGCAAAATGTGGACCCGGGGACCCGGTCTATGGAACCGGTCTGGACCCGGATGGGTCCAGACCGGGTCCCCCAAAATATTTGGCCGGGTCCAACCGGGTCCTATCATTTCCCTGTGATTTATGTAAATATTAAATTAATATCTTTTATGCTTTGGCAAACATAGTCATAGTTGATGCAGTTTCCAGCTCATAAGTCCCAGTTCCACTTTTGAATTTTAACATTCCTGCAGATTGGGCTACCTATTCTATAGCATACTGGTCAGTCTTGCTTCAATTTCTTATCTTGTCACCTACAACAGAATAAACAAGTTCTAAGTGCCAGCAATCCAGAAAACATTTCACCAAATGTTTGTACGGATCACTTCCATTCAGTTTGCTGTACAAAACCTAGCAATATTTTGAGCTGTAGAAATGAAATACCAATAACATATGTAGGTAAGTAGGTATGACTGAAATCCATTTATAAATGGACACAAATCCAACTGAAGCAAGGCTGACCAGTGGCATTCTCACCTGCCTCTTCAAAGACATTGACATACCAAAGTCACTATGCCCACCGGAAATCAGAGTTCATGTTTGATTCAAATGCATTTCATAACTCAAACAGCTTTGAAATTATTTCTATCATGGCCAGAAGACAACTCATAAAACCAACATGCCCTTTCATAAATCCATAAAGCTAAAAATGAATCCAAGGCATTCTCCAGAAACCGTAGTATTGATCAGATTTTTAGCCAACTGGCGCCGCATGGTGGCGCTAGCAGAGCGTATTATACATATAGCGCTCTGCTAGCGCCATCATACGGCACCAGCTGGCAAAAAACTTAGTCAATACCAATGCCCTTCTCCAAGGCCAATGATTCCGTGTTGATGTGAAAATGGCGCATTTGAGCGTCATATATGCTATACCTTACGCACGCTAATCTACTGCATAAAGTTTACAATTTTGGAACACGTTTGGGAAGAAATCAAGTAAGTCTCAGAACAATTGGTATTTATTCTATATCTAAGTACTAACAAAAAAATGTGGTTTGTTTTCTACGTTGATAAATTGGCACTTAAGTCATGATCGCAACCTTGCAGTACTTAAAAGTGTATTGCCATTTGCCATTACGATTTTGCAGTACTTTAACACCAACAAAATTTTGCAGTGATTTAACGGTCCTTGCATTGCTATCGTGTCGACATTTCTGGCGGACCTCACAAAGTTTTGATGTTTCCTATTTGATTTTGAATGTTTTCTCGTTTGGGGCCTTGGATAGTTGATAATATTTGTAAGGACTAATGAATTAATTCTAAAAACGAATATCTTTTACCAAGAATATTGGAAAAGGTATGTATCAGTATGTTATCTTGTTCCATGTTGATGTTAGGTTCTGACTCTGGTGAAGGCACTGCTCCATGGATCCCCAGTTCACATCATTTTTAGCAGCTGTAGTAAAAGTGGCTTAGGTTAGCTTGAAATTCATTGGTCTACTTACTTCTTATATTCTTTAATAAACTGGTTCTAAAATACAAACAGTGAAGCAAAGTGAAATGACCATGGCATGAGTTTTTTTACTTTGCAACACAAGTGTGCCCAACCCAATTGGAAAGAAACTATTTTATTCTTGCTATACCTACAGCTGTACACAATTTTCATAATGAATTTCGGGAACGGGTCCATCTGGTTCCAACGCTGACTTAGACCGGGTCTGACCGGTTCCAGAAATATGCCAGTCAGACCGGGTCCGGGTCCGGGTCCCAAAATTTTCCAGTTTTGCCACCTCTATTGAGAAAGGCCCCGAAGATTTCGTTTCACGCTTTGAACGAAAATTGTGTCAGCACTTCAAAACTTATGAAAATCAGCTGTAAAATGTAATAAAGAACGAACTAGGAACATGGAATGAATCACAGCATTGTCATTTCCGAGTCTGGACTCGGAGTCTGGTAGATTTTGGCGACTGCGAGTCAGACTCTGGTTTGAACTGCACGCTCCAACCGAGTCTGACCTCACAGGCATTCTCAGAAAGGTACCCCCCATTTTTCCCGACTCCAAAATCTCATCGGATCTGTATCGATCTCTGTGGGTGCCCGGTCCGAGGTTGGGGGGGGGGGCAAGCTGCCCCGCTTGCCCCCCGTGGCGACGCTAATGCGTCATGTTCGCCATTTTCGACTCAAAAACGGCAAATTTTCAAACGCCGCTAACATCTTCATTTTTAAAGGAATCAAGACTTAACAAAAAGGTTATACGTGATTCTACTTTGTCTATCAAATGGCTATCTCGGTTTTTTGAAAATTTTGGATTTTGGCACAATTTTTTTTTTCTAAAAAAACTGACATTTTTGGGAAAATAATTATAAAATCAAAAATTTTGAATGTATCGAAAAAAACCGGAATATATGTCAGAGAAGTGGTCTATGTGCACCTACATACCATTTTTTTAGAAGAATCGGTTCAAAAATGTGGGAGTCATTCAAAATTTTATGACGTCACGACACACAAATTTTTCGAAAAATGATTTTTTTTGGAAGTTGTAGACCTCGTACGGAAACAAAAATAGCATCATTCGATTCCTCGTGACAAACTGCATCAGATAGACACCTTTTTAGGCCTTAACAACCAACTTCAAAATTTGACCTCACTTGACCTGACCTTGACCTGACCTCGACCTGAAATTCATCCAGAGGTGGTCCATATCACTTATTGAGTGTGCCTATTGAATTATATGAGTAAAATGACCCATAAAACATGTGTCGCACATGCCCTTTTCTATATTTTGTGTTTGGTGACCTGACCTGACCTGACCTGACCTTGACCTTGACCTTTGAATGACATTGTATGCAACGAATATTGTCTTGGTAGTCTAAGAACACGTTTTGGGCAATCAGTCTCAGTCCATTCTTCGGCAACTACGGTGCAAGGCCGATACTGTAGAAACTTGAATTTTGTACCCTTGACCTGACCTTGACCTGACCTCTGACCTACTTAAGCAAAAAAAATTGGGCTCTTAAGATGCGCCTTGTTGAGAGCTTTCGATTGCCGTTTTCCCCGTCTTTCTACGACCATCGGTTCGGAAGTTAGACAGGGGGGCATAATCTGCCCCCCCCCCCCATCAGGGCGCGTATGGCTGAGTAGCCCAGCGGGGCGCGGGTTAAGATGGAAACCTTTGATAACGATAATTGTAATTCTTTTAACGCGTTATTTTTTATCATGTTTGTAGGTTTTCCTTTGTAACAAAATGTTAAGCATATTTTAGGTCGAAGCGAGTTAAATGCGATTTCAAATGAAAAAGAGCTTCCTGAGACCTAGCTACTCCAATCCATACCACTCACTCAACATGTCGACGCTCGTTTCCACTTCACACTGTAACCGCAGCATAACATTGTTCTTGCCTTGGATGACATGTCTCGCATTTACAACAACTTACGTTGGTATTCATTTGTTTCAACACTTGCTTCTGCAAACCATCACAGACCGCTAGGATGTTATCAATAACAACAGGGAGGTGTTTCGCCGCGCCGGTTAACAATGCTGGTGAGAGGGTGGCGAGCAGCGCTCACCACAACAGCCGGCCCCGTTTATTTAGTCGTGTCCTGCGGTTGGCCAAGGACCATCTATATTGACGTCAACTGTCAGAGACAGCGGATGTGATGGAACCGCGAGTCTCTCTCTCTCTCTCTCTCTCTCTCTCTCTCTCTCTCTCTCTCTCTCTCTCTCTCTCTCTCTCTCTCTCTCTCTCTCTCTCTCTCTCTCTCTCTCTCTCTCTCTCTCGGCCAGCGCTAGACGTGCGGCGTAGCCCCAACCCCGTTCCTCTTATAGGCGCCTCCAATTAATCGGTCACAAGTCACAGCTCCCGGCTGCCTTCTTGCCTTGCCTCTGTGGATTTTTCTGTCCTCCGTGATCCATCCTATTCTCCGGGGATTGCTTGTCCTTCGTGATTTGCCCTGTCCTCCACATTTCGTCCTGTCCTCCGTGATTTGCCCTGTTCCCCGCGAACTGACAGTGGCCGTCCACAGCCGGCCGTCAGAATGTCGGCCACCTTTGTGGGCCGCCGGTGCTGAGGTCACCCGGGCGCCTGTTTACAGAACGGACGACGCTTTGTACTGCCGGCAGTGGGGACCAGATGGCACCGGCGACCGTTCCGGCCTCATGTCACTGAGACCGGCACAGACGCTGGGAACGGGGTCGGGTCGGGACCGCTCCGCTGCTGCAGCTGGGAGCTGGGTCCAGAGCTGCTCGGGACGCGGATTGGGACGGAAACGGGATGAGGAGATAAACGGGACGGAGGTTGAGACATGCGGGGCGGAACGAGAGACATACAGGATTTAGGACGGGAGCGTGTGAAACGTTACAGAGATGATAACTTTGGGACAAACTCAATGAAAGGGATGAAACAGATGAATGGGAGGAGACGAAAACGAACAAGGCGTGCATGGGGAGACGGAGCTGGAGGCGAGACGCGACGAATAAATCGGAGTATGGGACGTAACACTGACTGCGGGAGAAATTGAGGCGAAATGGAGGCAGGATGGAGTTGAAATGAAGGTGGGATCAAGGCGGGATGGTGGCGTGGATATTTTCCCTAGTCGAGCGGGGGAGTCGCGGTGTGGGCAGTGGACGCTGCTCGCTGATGTCACCAGCTCCAGCGGCCAGGCCGCGCCGTCCCGTCTGCTGCCTCCTCCGCTCGTCTGCTGCAAATACGCCGCAACTGCGCCATGCTCGTTAGCGACCCACCCGGCTCGTAACCGCCCCCGCCCCTCCCCATCCGCGTCCGGCCCGGTCCCCGGAAAAGGCCATAAGTCGCTCAGTCTGAGGCAGATCGGGCCACACAGTTTATTGATAAAACAACAGGATGCGAGAGGATTCCGCTTTAATCTGTTACCGCGAAACACACCCGGCTGTATATTTGGATTGTTGGTCAAAGAAAACAGGTACTGTCGCCTCGCTGTCTGCTGCCGCGCCGCCACCGACATGACGTCACTGGTCACCGGAGCGGGTGGCAGCCTCCGCAGACCGGCGAGTTTATTTTCGTTTTTGCTGCAAACTTTTCGATTTATGGTGTCGTTTGGCGATCGGATTGTCTGTGCAAATAAACCGGTGGCGACTGTCAGCGAGGGAGAGCCATAGGACGGCGGCGGCTCTACAGCTGAGCTGTGGTTTGTAGCGCGGCTTACTGTGCTACGCGATGACTCCCGAGGGACAGGGGGAGGGTGGGGAGGGGGAGGGGACACGGCAGCGGGTATGGTAAACAGCCGGGACTGCTGGCCACGTCCCGCCGCCGACACCGCCCCCGCTGGACGGGGCGCGGACGAATGACGGGAGTCGGGAACTTTAGAGCGGGGTGCTACCTGTTGTCGTGCTGTTCTCTTGACGTAGACTCACCTACCTTGATTAGGTTATAACATAACATAACATAACATGTATTTATGTGGAAGGAAATAGAAACCAAACTAATCAAATAAATTTTACGTCTACGTCAAAGCTGGACAATTCGTTACCTGCTTCTCGTCATATTTTCTATATTGTTTGTATTTGCTATGTAAAGTCGAGTTGGGCAATCTCCGCAAATTTGGCCAAAACATGCCGACGCCCACATGCGTAGCATTGTTAGAATCTCAGCAATCATCTCTAACCTGTACATTGCCCAAATCGCTGATTCGCTGTTGAAAAAAAAAACTCCACCTCTCCTGCGCTGCGCCAGCCTGTGTCCCTGGGCCCTGGCGGTCTCGGCTCCAACACCTGTTGGCCTCATTTGTCTCCATTACTCATTTGTTACGTCACTGTTCCATGCGCGCGCCGGCCTGGTATTTGCGGCTCGCTGCCCGTAGTCAGCTGATGACATGGCGCGGCGATTGCGCCGCATTCCGTGCGTCGCGAACGTCTTCTCACGGAGCAGACGCCGGGGAGTGTTACCGATGCCGTGTGGAGGGGCGAAAAATGACACGGCCGGTACGGTGTGATGTGTTTAGATAAGGACGCCATGAAACAGGGCTGCTTGGTGATGGATGAAGATGGATAATTGGCCTAGTTTGATTACGCAAATGAGCTTTTTATACTGGAAACGACGCCGCTACAGCAATGGGACTGATAACATCAGCATGGCGATAACCTGCCTTCGCTTTCATTAGTCGAAAGTGTCTTCCTCAGTCCCTCTGGAATCCATGAATGAATGCATGTACCTATGTACACAAAATATTTGAGCGAAATTACCCCAAATGCTCTATCACAGCTTTTAAAACAATGAACGTAATTAAAACTTGAAAGCATTCATTGGTACTGTTGTTCATCGTGCATTTAGATGTAAATACTAAATATAGTACATATATATTATTTTTAAAACAACTGAACATGATCAATGCATGTTTGCCTATGTCAGCGAATTTTATAAATTGGGAAAAATCCTGGTCTTGTCATGGGAGGAGCGGCGAGATAGTCTGACCCCGGGGGCTCTGAATGAATGTTCCCGTCCCCGATGTAGTGTCCAGATGTGGGTGTTCTGCGAACAGTGGCGTTGACATTTGACCGCGTGGCATCTCTCCTAGCAGGACTGCCAACCGGGAGACAGGTCCTATGGCTTCGCCAGAGCTCTGTCGTGCTCTATGAAGTCAGACACATGGTCTCGGCTTCCTGCAGAGGTTTCCATCGGCCCGGATATTTTCTACTCAAACTCAGGATTACAATAACGTATATTGTTCATCAAAACAATGAATTACCTGTTGCTTAGTTAATTTTCTGATCCAATTAAAAATGCACGCTGCACAAAATCTAGGTACATAAATGTGTTGCGTAAGTGTATAGGAGGCTGAGTTAGCTGTAAAAAGTTCTGAACAATAAAGGAACCGCTAGGGCAGCATGCCTGAAGCAAGCGGATGGCACTGCAATTAATTCAGTCCGTTCTGAGCGCGGTCGCTGCTCTTCGTAGAGTGTCAGACCGCCCGTCATCTCCCGCGCTCTGCGGTCTGCTGCAGGACAGCCACCCCCTGCAGCGCGAGCCTCTGTATCGGCTCCTCTGCGGCCGCCACCCAGGTGCCGACCTTTGACCTGTGACCGACCAGGGCTCCCTCCGGCGCGGCGGTCTGACGGGGTAGTCCTGCACGCACGGAGGAGAGGAGGGATGTGACTGTATACCTGATCAGCGCGGCCTGTTAGCGATTTACATTTACGATTTACCTGTTACGATTTACGATTTACGCCTGTTGTAGATCTGTTGTATACTTGTCCGTTGTTTCACCTCATTCCAAGTCTTATAACCACCACTGTTTCATTCCTCTCCATCCTGCTCATCCCGTCCCCTCTCGCTCGCTCCAGCTGCGTGCGACTGACGGCGTGGCATGGGCTGACGGTCACCGGCGCCACGGTCCGACTCCAGTCCGGCACCTGTCGTGACGCTCCCCTTCCCCCCACCACGACGATGCTACCCCCTCCCCATCGTCGGACCCGACGCCGCGCCGACCCTGTTCGCGCCCCGGCATCATCTGCTTTTTGTCAGCGTGAGAGGGTCGTGCACGGGTCGGCGGCGGCGCTGTCTTATCTGTTGTTGTTGTTGTTGTTCGTCCTCTCGGCGTCTAGCGACGCGAAGCCTCGCGGCTTAGCATCCCTCTGCGCGCGGCCGCCATGGCCGCGATGTAACTTGTGCTCCTTGCAGTCTCTCTGGTTGGGGCGTGTATGCTTCCCGTCAGGCGGAACCGAAGCCCCATCTGCGCTGGGCACCGCAACAGAATGTGATCTGGGGTGTCGGCTTCCTCCTTACAGAGTGGGCAGAGGGCTCCGCCGCATGCTCGTTCATTGCAGGCGTCGCACTGCCGTGTGGGGCTCTTGCCGATGCGATGCAGGTATTGTTGCGACCCTGACCAGTGTCCGGCTCTCAGCTGGTGGACGTCGATAGCCGTCAGACGGTCCAGGCCAGACACTGTGGGTGGGCGCGTTGTCCCCATCAGGGTTCGGAACCAGCCTGGGGGTCGCTGCTCTCGTGTGCGAGCGTCCGCCGCTCGCGCCGCTGCTCTATGCACTGTGCGCATGTCCACCGGTACCTGCTCTTGGGGGAGAGATGCCGCCTCCTTGGCTAGGCTGTCGGCCATCTCATTCCCAGGCAGCCCGCAGTGGGACGGGACCCATTGTAGGCGCACTTGCCGCTCTCCATTGTCGGACACCAGGGCCAGAGCGTCCCAGACAGCTCGGTTCAGCTGCGTCCTTTGCTCGGCCGGGCCACTCCGTAGGGCAGATAGAGCTGCTTGCGAGTCGGTACACAGTATGATGGGGTCCTCCTCATGATCAGTGTGGTTGCCGATGTAGTTAAGTGTCTCGCGGAGTGCCACCATCTCCGCTCGGTAACTCGAGCAGAGCTTGCCCGCTGGTGCGCGGAGCTCGTGGCTCCCCCCGTCGGGCCACTCGATATAGCCGCCCGCTCCACCGTCCAGCACTCCTCCCGTGGCGGATCCGTCCGTCCAGGCCCAGGTCGCGCACTGGGGGAGGGACGCCAGGTGCAGGGCGGCCGCCTGTCGGCGGGTCTCCGCGGACGCTCCGGAGGGGGGTGTGGCTCCTATCCCCAGGTCAAAGACCACCGGGGGGGCCTCCTCCCACGGGGCGACGCTGGGCGGCAGCACCGGCTCGATCGGGGCCACGACACCTGCCATGTGCCAGGCCTCCAGACCCACCGTGCGCCAGCCCGTCACCGCCTTCAACCGTGGGTTGACGGTCGCGTCCGCTACTCGGCGTAGTGGGTCCTCTTCTGGGAGGGCTCTTGCCTTCGCGAGGAATCGCGCCGCCAGGGTGGTTTTCCGGGCCGTCACCGGAGCCAGTCCTGCCTCCGCCATCAGGGCTTCGGTGGGGGTTGAGCGCGTGCAGCCCGTTATGACGCGGGCGGCCTCCCTCATCTCCCTCTCCAGTACCTCCACGTGGGAGGGGGACGCGGCCGGTAGCCACGCTGCGGCGGCGTGCTCCAGCGCGCCTCTGACGTAGCCGTTGGCCACGATGCGGAGTTGCCGCTCTTCCAGCCCCCAGTCCCTGCCCGTCAGTCTCCTGAGGTGTTGCAGTCTCGGTCGGGTTCTCTGTCGCATCCTCTTGCAGTGCTGGCCGAAGTGGAGGAGGCGATCCAGCGTTACTCCGAGCAGGTTGAGAGTCTCGCGGGCCTCAACTCTCGCTCCAGCCACCCTGATGGACAGGTCCACTGCGTCCTTCGGCCACTGCGAGAGCACCAGGACCTGGGTTTTCTCTCCCGAGAC
This sequence comes from Amphibalanus amphitrite, assembly GCF_019059575.1. NCBI lineage: Eukaryota > Metazoa > Arthropoda > Thecostraca > Balanomorpha > Balanidae > Amphibalanus > Amphibalanus amphitrite. The sequence continues at coordinate 1,030,045 of NW_024881562.1, forward strand.
GACCATCTTCGATGTCCTGGCCCATCTTGTCAGCGTGTCAGCGGCTTGCTGGGCTCGGTGTCTGGCCGTCTCGATGTTCGCACCCGCGCACAGGGTTGCAGTGTCGTCGGCGTACATATAGGGTGTGCATCCTTGGATCGCCTTGAGGGAGTGTGCGAGGGGTGCCGCCCACAACAGAAACAAGAGCGGGGACAGGACGCTACCTTGCGGTAGGCCCGCCCGAAACACCCGTTCGCCACTCTTCACTCCGTTCACCTCGACGGCGACTCGTCGGTCTCGGAGCCACTGCCACGTCCACTGCACCATGCAGCGCGGGAGTCCCAGTTCTAGCAGTCTCAGACGTAGGAGGCGATGGTCCACCACGTCATAGGCGCGCGCGAAGTCATACGCGACCAGCACGTACTTCTGGGCGGTGGTGCCTTCTGGTGGGTCTGCACGTCTGGACTTGGGCCGATTCCATCCGTCTTGCACTTGCTGGACGAGTCCGCCGATGCTGTCCTCGACCGATCGGCCAGCCCTGAAGCCGACCTGCTCCGGTGGGACCAGTCCGCGGGACTCGGCCAGGAAGGTGAGACGTCGCTTGATGAGTCGCTCAGCCAACTTGCCGACGTGCGAGGTCAGAGCGATGGGGCGGTAGCTCGCGGTGAGTCGCTTGTCCTTCCCCGCCTTGGGGATGGGGACTACCGTCGCTTCTTATCGCGTCGACCGCGCTGTCTTATCTCGGCCCACCGTGTGAACGCTCCCCCGAGATGACAGCTCATTTCGATGTGCTGCAGCGAGACTGGCGTTCCTTCAGCAATGACATTGGCCAGATGACGATTAGTGTAATTTGGTGAATTCCCAGGAACCGCAAATCTCTGACACGTCAAGGAAACACAATTTTAGGAAGAAAACCTTGAGTCAGGAACAGCTTAGCATGGAATCTATGTAGTCCATCCAAATTCCAACGGTCTTGCCACTGCGCATGGAACAGCTCATGTTCTAAGCGCCCTTGCGTACCTAATGTTTTGACGGATAGTTTGGTTTTTGCCTGTGGGCGGACTGTGCCGCCCGGCACAGGTGCAGTGCGGGTTGCCTACCTGCCAGGCGGCCGACGCCGTAAGGTAGGCTGTACCGCAGTGCTCGCCTCGCCAGTAACTGCGCGGCGGAGAAACTTGCCATGCGGCGGAGAGTTTGTTCTGTAAGGAGTGAGTGCTCTACGGAGGGGATGTGCTCCCTACGATATGTGCTCTACAGGATGTGTACAGAGTGTGCCTACTCCGTACGTTTTTCACGCCGTGTGTTCTCATACGGAGTGCATGTGCTCTGTATGTAGTGAGCGTGCTTTATGCGGAACGTATGTTTTGTGTACGATGTGTGTGTGTGTGTGCTTTGTACGGATGATGAGCGCTGTACGCTGAGTGTGTGCTGACGGTGCTCTCATACGATGTGAGCGCTCTGTACCGAGTGTATTCCCCACTCGGCCACGGTCTGCCGGCGACGGCGATGGCTGGTTTATCTAGGTGTCATCATCGGTCCCTGCCAGTGAGATCAGCCGACCTCCCGCGTCGGAGGGAGGGGGGGGCGTCCCACCCGGTCGAGCACCACAGCGTGACCTCCACTGCGCTCCTCTCCATAGCGCGTTTTGTTATGATAAGCGAACAGATGTCCATTCCAATGGATTGGAGCTGATATTTCAGATTTGCTCCGTTGAGTCGCTTGAGCTTGTCCAGTGGAGGACCTGATACCGGTCAAGTTTTTCTTTTGGGTCTATTCCTCAACCTTGTCAAATTTCCCTGACGTTTATTTTAATTTGATCTCCAAAGCAGTATATATGTGGTAGAACTGTCATCTGGTGTGAATGAACAAACAAACATAGATTCGGCCGAGCAATTAGTGGCATTGCTGAAACTCGTGTTGACGATATAACGAGTTATTTGCTGTTTTGAGACTACACAGGGCTAGCTGATATTCGCGCTTCGTTTAAAGCTCACCCGAGCATAGGCGTACTAAAAGGTATCTCTCAACAGTTTTTGTTTCTCCTGGGTCACCCACTTTGTACAGAAAACATACAACCACTCACCATTGAAAACATATTTAAAGGGACAGTATCACCATTTTGATGAAATTTGACATTGCATAGGCCCCAACTTTCTGGTCCGGGAACTGAAGACCGATCCTCGAAGCTCCACACCGTTATCCCGCTATCGCCGCTCAAAGTACGAAAGGTGTACTACACTTTGAATCGTGCTTCACTATCTTCACTGTTTAAATGTTTGCGCCGTTTTGAATTGACCGCCAGTAATAAAACCTTTACCTTGGTCATTTCATCAAATTTTTATAAAGCCAAAACGTTTTTCGCACTTATTCATCACCGTTAAATTCATTAAATAGTTGTAGGCAATTTCCGCTGTTTCCTTTGGATTCTAGCGGCTCAACAAAGGAATTCCTCCAGCTTGAATCACAATCTCCCTCCAATGTATGGCGTTTATCACGTGATTGTCACGTGATATTTCCTCCCATTGTCAATCGTCACGTCCAATTGTCACTCCCTCCAATTGTCACGTGATATTTTTATAGGCAATACCTAAGGCTACCTCTCCCTAAGGACAACTCAATCAGAAGAACGACCGCGTAAGCGTAGCGTCAATAATGTATTATCTGCGCCAGTTCTGTAGTAATTTTGCATGCTTCCAAAATGGCGGCCATGCTTGTATAGTGGTGGTTCGCTCATGAAAATGAATCATGAAAATGAAGTGTGGTTGCAATCAGGGTTGTATACCAATCACAGTGGCGGATCCAGGGGAGGGCAAAATGGGCATTTGCCCTCCCCAAAGCTAAATCATGTGGGCAAGACTGTCCTTTTGCCCCTCCCAAAGCATATAGAGATAATAAAATTGAATACGGCGTCGAGGACTATCTGGACGAAAAGCAGGACTTTCGGTGACGGCCATTCCGAAGGAAGGAGTTGGACGCTCGCTGCTGATGATTTATGCCAGAATGCTGTTAATAGATCGAACTCCCTGAACTGTTTGCAGGTAGATAGTGTGGCGTTGTAAAGTCGTTTGGTCATCTCGGTGCTCAAGGGCAGCGGAAATCCGGATAGAGGGTGCAGGGGTTTCAGTTCCAGACCCATGGAAGACATTGGAGTGCAAACATAGCTTTTTGCACCCTCCAAAAGCCGTATAAGAGGCCTGTCACACCACCAAATACATTTTATCCTAAAAACCAGTGATCGGGAAACGAACGATCATGTGGGATCACCGATCATCAGACGTCCAGTTGTTGGTCAGGAACGCCCTATGCTGGTCTTTGGGGCCCTCACCGGCTAGGAGTGTCCCGAACCGCGTTTGGTGCCCCATGACGGCATCTGAGGACCCCACGGAGACTCCAGGGGTTACGCTGCCTCTGAGGGCCCCACGGTGGTCTCTGAGGGCCCTCGTGACACGGTCCTAGACCCATCTCAGGTCTGAGTGCCCATCGGGCCTTAGACGGCCCACGACGGCCTCTGAGGGCCCCAACACAACCAGGCTGCAGGGGCTATGATGGCATCTAAGGAACCTGTGACGGTCTCTTGATGGCCCTAACGATGGACTCTGATGTCCTTACCACAGTCTCTGAGGGCCTTGCAAAGATACCTGAGGGCCCAGGGTCTATGAAGACCGCCATGATGGCCAAGGATCTTCATGATGACCTCTGATGGTCCTCTTGAAGGCTTCTAAGGGCCCTCACAACGATTTCCACAGTGATACCACCCGAGACGGTCCCTGAGGGCCCTCACCACGACCTCTGTCATCTATGGGCCCTCACGACGACCTCTAGGACCCAATGCAAGCTTCAAATGCCCACGCTGGCGTCTGAGGGCCCCACGACGGCCTCTGATCTGGCCTCAACGCAGGCAGACTGCAGGGGTCATGCTGACCTCTGAGAGTCCTGTAACGAAGGCTCCAAGGGCCCACGCTGGCCTATGAAGAACCCTACGACGGTCTCTGGAGGGCCTTAACGCAGGCAGGGGACATGCTGGCCTCGGGGTCCCGCGAAGATTTCAGATTCAGAGACCATTCACAACGACCTTTGAGGGCCTTACAAAAGTCTCTGAGGGCTTACGCAGGCTCGTGGGATTCCACACTGATTGTCAGGTCCCATGTAGGCTTGTTGAGACACTGTATCCGCTCCTGGTGCCCCTTCGCCGGCCTCTGAGAGTCTCAACACCGGAACTTCTTGGCCCTACACCGGCTTTTAGGACCATTACATCGATCTTGGTACCCATGACCCATCAAATATGTGTCCAAGCGGCTTCTAAGAATCCCCATGCATGTTCCACGGACATGAAGCCGAATTTTTGGGCTCACACGCGAGCTCTTGGGACCCCATGCACGCTCAAGGGACCTAACTACCTGCCTCCAAGAGCCTCACACATACTTTTGGGGCCCTAACGCTTGCCCCTGAAGGCCCCACTCAGACTCCTACCCTTTCCTCCACACCGGTTCTTTAGGCTAAACATCAGCTCCTTTGGCCTCTATACCGGTTTTTTGAGGGCCTCCATACAGGCTTTTTGAGTCCGATGCCGGTCTTTGAGAACTTTGTATGTATGTATGTATGTATGTATTGACACCAAAAGCCTTCCACATATGGCGTGGCGATTACGGCTTAGATCCGAGTATAATGGGTAACAATGATGCAGGCAGGGGGAAGAACACTCAGCACTAGACGACAGTCATCCATCGATGGGGGTCGCGACAATAATCATCTACATATGTACATAAGACAAACAATATATATATACATAAGCACAAACAGATCGTCCACCTATTGGCGGCATGCCTTGTCTACTACTAAACAGACTCGTCAGCGGCGTAGCGGGGATTTGTTAATCAGCGCGGCCCTGGCAGACCGGGCGAAGCTGGCAGGTGGCAGCTGCACTACCTGCGGTGGGAGGCTATTTAACAGCGCCGCGGCGCGGTACTCAAAACGCCGTTTTCCGGTTTCAAGCCTCGGTCGGGGAAGATGAAGGAGATGATCCTGCCGTGTGTGCCGGTCTCGAAAATTTTGATTGGGGACGAAAAGTGCAGCGAGGTTCTCGGGCTCTTCATGCTTAATGACCTTTTGCGCGATCGTGAGTGTCAGGTAATCTGACATGGATTTTGGTGATAGCCAGCCAAGTCTGTCGCGCAGGTCCGAGACGTGGTCAAACTTTGGATTGTTTCCTTAACTTTTGGTTTTCATAAATTGATGATTGACAGCTCTTGAAAAAGTAAAGGGGCCCAAACCCTTGAGAAAATTTTGCATCCCCATCCAAAATTTATATTACATTCCTCCCAGTGCGGGGGCGGATAGGGGTCGTCGGATAGGTCGGAAACTTTTGCCCTCCCCAAACGGATCGGCTGGATCCGCCCCTGACCAATCAAGTCGATTGAATTGATTGATTTGTTTCAACGCGTATTTTGAGTTGATTGGATTGAGTCGATTGACTTTTCGAGATGACTGGTTGACTGACTCGTTTGACTTTAGCGACTGGTTGACTGATCTGATTCCCGAAAATTAGTGACTCGTATGATTGAGTCGAATGAATGGAAAGTTCAAATAAGTTTTAGTTGATGAAAAATAATGACACCAACTGATGACATCAAAGATCACAAAACTACACTGAAAACTGCTTGTCAATTGTCATCACAACTGCAATATGGGGTAGATGGCCAAATAAAGAACAGGGCCTAAACAATAAACATGAACAGCCAACTTTGACTTTCAACTGCAATAACTCATAACTGCTCCAATCCTGGTGATAGAACCTGGCGATGCACCTACCTACCTTTCTGCACTCAGCAGGAAACGTTTTTTTTTTTATCCAGATGATAAAGTGCAAGGCCCTATATACTAATAAAGTGTGATTAATTAATAATTCACATCTCCACATCTCCTCAGAAACAACCCACTGAACTCTATAAATATCTGAAACCCCTACAAAAATAACTGAAACAAAAGCGCCGTTTTCGTCTCGCTAATTACGTTTACGTATACCAATTAATAGCTAATTTGCTGCATTGTTTAACCCGCGCGGGGCTGGGGTCTCCAGCCGAACGCGCGGGGCTGGGGGGGGGTAAATTTTACCCCCCCCTGTTATCTCCCGAACTAATGGTCCGATTTGGAAAATTCAAACGCCAATCGAAAGCTCTCATCACGAACTACTAAAAACATGTACTTAATTTAAAGTTTGAGGTCAAGGTCAAGGTCAGGTCAAGGGTACAAATTGCAAGTTTCTACAGTATCGGCCTTGCACCGTAGTTGCCGAAGAATGGAGTCATGGACTGAGACTGATCGCCCAAAACGTGTTCTTAGGCTACCAAGACAATATTCGTTGCATACAATATCATTCAGAGGTCAAGGTCAAGGTCAGGTCAGGTCAGGTCAGGTCACCAAAAAACAAAATATAGAAAAGGGCATGTGCGACACATGTTTTATGGGTCATTTTACTCATAGAATTCAATAGGCACACTCAATAAGTGATATGGACCACCTCTGGATGAATTTCAGGTCGAGGTCAGGTCAAGGTCAGGTCAAGTGAGGTCAAATTTTGAAGTTGGCTGTTAAGGCCTAAAAAGGTGTCTATCTGATGCAGTTTTTCACGGCGAATCGAATGGTGCTATTTGTGTTACCGTACGAGGTCTAGAACTTCCAAAAAAGTCATTTTTCAAAAAATTTGTGTGTCGTGACGTCATAAAATTTTGAATAACTCCCACATTTTTGAACCGATTCTTCTAAAATTTGGTATGTAGGTGCACATAGACCACTTCTCTGACATATATTCCGGTTTTTTCGATAGACTCAAAATTTTGGATTTTATAATGATTTTCCCAAAAAAGTCAGTTTTTTGAAAAAATTTAGGCCAAAATCCAAAATTTTCAAAAAACCGAGATAGCCATTTGATAGACAAAGTAAAATTACGCATAACCTTTTTTGTTACGTCTTGATTCCTTTAAAAATGAAGATGTTAGCGGCGTTTGAACTTTTGCCGTTTTTGAGGCGAAAATGGCGAACATGACGTCACTAAAACGTCAATTTCTCAAAAATTTTCCGACGGATTTCGCTCAAATTTTCAGGGAACGTGTCAAATTGATGTAGGAAAAGGTACTGAAAGTTTGGCGGCGCTGCGCGCCGCCGTTTTTGAGATATCGCAAAAATTCGCGAGGGGGGGTAAAATTTACCCCCCCCCAGCCCCGCGCGGGTTAAATTGCAGCAGAACGTTTGTTGATCCTTTTCTCCTGAGAGCCTAAGCATAACGTATTTAATATATTTCATTTTCCTTAAAATATTTTACCGAATATTATTAAGTGGTTTTATTTCAAATGAAATAATAATTAAATTGTACAACCGATTTATTTTTTGATGATCTACCATAGTACATGATAATCAATGACGTCATCTTACAAAAAAAATCAAAACACATAGAATAAGGATTTATAAAAGCTTAGCATACTTCTTGGCAAAACGTTTTCTTTTATTCACAGTCGCACCGTGCCGTTTTCGCGTTTTAATTTTCTTTGTTCCTTTTGTCCTTATCTTATCCTGTGGTTCCAGAGTCCCTGTCCTCTCCATTTCCTTTTAAATATATTTTTAATCCTCATCCTTATCCCCCAGTCCTAACAGCTTCAAATTGTATTGCAATTAAATGTTTTGAATTCTTCACATAGGTACCTAACATTGACATGCCACGTCCAGAGTCGTGGACCGCTAAATACTTCAAATCTCTTCCTTCCCAATCTGACAACATCCCACGCCTCAAATGCACATTGTGTGGAAAGATTTTTCAGGCTGCCCGTCAGTCTCTGTCTAACTGAAACCGTCACATGCAGGTAAGATATTTATTTCTATTTCCCTATGGTTAATATGTTATTGATGCATATTATCCATTAAAATAGACGTGCAGTGTAGGGTAAATTGTCCAAATCACGAACACTGCCAAAATCCGAGAAACAACTTTCAACCGGAATACCTGATATTTAGTGTAAATGGAGTTGGAATATGGCCAAAATTAAATTGACAACCTTTAGGTGAAAGGTGATGATTTGAGTTAAGGGGCGAGTCAACTACTGGGTTATTTTGCACCCATTAAATGAAACTTCTGCTCCAATTCTACCCATTGAACCTCAATATCATGATCCACCTGTCCATCACTAGGTATCCATCCTTATTACATAGAAACTTTGAATGGCATGGCAATTTATAATTTTTATGACAATATTTTTATGTTTCTTCTGTGGGTAGGTAGGAAGGTAGGTAGGTAGGTACACCAGACTGCTATGGACACTTTTCCAAGTTGGTGGGGCAAAAAACCTAATGTATGTGTTGGTTTGAGTCGTTTGATTGAGTTGATTGATTCCTTTCATTGTCGCGTTTGAGTCGATTGAATCAATTCCCGAAAACTGCTCTGACTTGATTGATTTGATTGGTTTCCCAAATTTGTCGTGATTGAATTGATTGCTATTGATTGAGTCGTATACAACCCTGGTTGCAATATTTTTCACCGAGTTCGGTCCTCAAACTATGTTTTTCTGATTCAGGAAAATAAGAAATGCTAGTAAAAAAAAAAATCAGCTCCATACATTGATTTTTTTTTTCGATGATACTGTCCCTTTCATCTTATCATTGATCAAAGCTGTTGATATGTGGTGGAAGATGATGTCATGTTTTCTATTTGGTGCCGCTATTCCAAAGAAATATATCTGATTGATTAGGAATGCTGTTTCTCACGACAGTCCTTTATACGCGTATCCTCCCAATACGTCTCCTCCAACTATCAATCGAGGTAATTATCTCAAACTAATAGCACCATCGACCTGATAAGTATTCCATCTTCAGCGTTTTCTACAGAGTTACTACAGTTAGGTACGGTATGCAGGTACTATCGGCATCCCTTCATCACCGTTTTTGCGCAAGCGATCAGCAATTTCCCATAGAATCTCCTACGTCAGTCCTGCGCCAACCAGCTCCGATCAGCCCAGCAGTAACACCGGTAGCAGCTGACCGCTTGCACGGCCTGTTGGGGCCTCTGTCCGCACAGACTGATCGTCTCTCTCCGGGCTGCAGGGCTGAGCAGGCTGTCCGTCCCTCCTAGCTCTATGAACTATGTTCAGTTCATCCTGTTCCGGCCCTGTTCAGTGCTCAATGCTCATGTCTCTTGTGGAGTGCCTCCATCGTCTTCCCTCGAGTGCGTTCCCTCCCCCTGACTCTACCCAGCGCCCTGCAGTGTGCAGGCGCAGGCCAGCCGCTGGATCTAGGCTTCCCTGCACGGAATGCTCTTCAGCCGACTGCCACATGTGGTCGGCAGACATCGCCGCCTGCACTGTCCCAGTAACCCTTCCCGCCTCCCAGGAGTCACATTCGGGTCGGGTCTGAAGCTAATGAGGCGGGGCGATGGTTTAATGAGGTTATGAAGAGCTGCGTGAGGATATGGATGGGCAGCATTTCGGTTCCGAGGTAGGTAGTACCCTAACCTAATGTAACTAACTACTATGTTATCAGTGTCCCAGCATCATCGTTCTTGCGCACGCGACCAGCCATTTCCCATAGAATCTCCTACAACGTCAGTCCTGCGCCAACCAGCTCCGATCAGCCCAGCAGTAACACCGGTAGCAGTAGCAGCACCGGTATATCCTCTTGGTTCTTTTTGTATACTGGGGTATACATCGTCTTAAGTCGATCTCTACGGAATTCACTAATGGCTAGGCTATTTCATGGCCATGCGTTGCATTCTTCATGCCATGGTCCGCCACCTGGTGGCTGAATTTATATCCTCAAGTTGAATTTGTTGACGCCTCAGCGCTGCAATCTTCCCGGTATCTCGGCGGTCGCAGCATAGAGGTACGTCTCCTAATTATTTTCCTGTTATTTCTTTTTAAGAGTATGACTCATCGAAAACTGTTGTTTTGCTAACATAACCATTCGTTGTTGATCATTGCTTGCAGGTTTTGTAAACAAAATTGTGCGTTTGGAACTTTTCCAGAAAGAATTAAAGTTCATGTATACTATGGTATACAAATGTCCTTGGCCCGAAAAATTTTGAGACGTGCTTAAGAAGTAGCACTACAATTATTCGGAGGAATTGACCTCTGAAAAAATAAATGTACACCCGAGTGACCAACGGGATCCTGCACGACGGAGAAATGTAAACGTCAGTATACAACGGACTGTGCCTAGGACTAGTCATGTATACTGTAGTATACATGGTTGCTGGGTTAGTTAAAGCCATTTTTTTGTGGCTCACAAACAACATTATGCCTTCAAATGGCTCTGTGGTTGAGCGTTAACATTCTTCCGAATCGTTGGCGACCTCAATGACCGTAGATCCTCACTCAAAGTTTGATAAATCGCCCGATGAATTAGAATCCGACCCCTAAGCACAATGACATAGGCAAGCACCTCTGTAAAACACACCATACGGCGATTTTTTTTTAGAGATGTCGCTTCAGATAATGCTGCAAGGTCTTCCTCTACCGTTTATCGATTCGCAACAGGTGCTACAAGTTCAATATCTTCAAAGGAAATGGCAACTAAAGACCTAAGAGCAGTGGGCAAGGGGCAGAAGAAGCTGAAGTTAAGGGCGAGTGGTGTTGATAATTAAACGTGTCAATACTATTAGCCATTTTACGTCCTAAACAAACGAAAAAATACACTTTGGTGTTTGTATGGAAGTTTTTATGGATTGCATTTCAGTCAGATTTTATAGGCTTTGAGTATTTTTGTATATCCCAGTATACATGTCACTGCGCATGCGCGATGACCTTCACGGCTGAAATGTCACCAATCTGGTCATTATTGGCACCAAAGCTCTCAGCCAAAAAAGTTTCGTTGCTCTCCATTCATGGGCGAATTGGCGGGACTCAAGAGGATATTCCCCGCACTTATATTCCCCGTCCCCGACCACGCACTTATAGTCTTATATTCCCGGGTATAAGACACTTGATAAGAGAGGCTTCCTTGAAATTCATAAAGCACAAAACGGTCAAATGCGATGTAATTCACCTCATGGCTCATTTGATAAACTTTGCTGGAATAAAAGTTAGAATGAATGCAGATTATTATTCATAAATCTGTAAGCGTAACGATAAAATCAGTGCAATCAACGTCGACAAAATGCTTCCAGCCTGCTTCTGCAAACATTTTCCTTGTCGACTTCATTTGCAGCTCATCCGATTTCAATCAGTTCTGTCGTGCAGTTACATCAAAGTCTGGCACTCCACCTGTTCCTGGTTTCTTTCGGCGGCACCTCTGGCTGCCGCACAGCGTGAGAAAATGTCCCAACCACCCCTCGGCTGATCAGTGACGGCTAAACGTCCGACAGTTGTGTCTTCGGAAGCTGTTTTACGGGTCTACTCGACTGAAGGGGAGGCAGGTGGGACCGTCCTTCCGACCTACCGACCGGCGAGGCACAGCTGTGTCCTCTGGAGGAACAGAGCCTCCTCAGAGACTTCGGCCCGTATTTGGGCAGCCGGCTAAATTCATTAGAGTGGACACTTCCGCCTGAGGTCGGCAGCGCCGTCCTTCAGTGAAGCACATTGGCGCGAGGTGGTGACAGACGCGCCCCTTCCCTGCCCCGTCTCGGAGACTCGAGTTTCCGGCGGGCACAGCGGGGTGCTTCCGGGCCGTCCCGGACGATTGGTGGGACAGTCGGTCACTCTGGAGCCCCCTCTACCCGCTCCCCCGCTCCCGGCTGTCAGGAATTCGGCCGGTTGTGATGGACATCTCCGGGTGGGGAGGAAGGAGGGCTATCCTGCCGCCCCTCCCGTCTGCCCGGAGTCGCATCCCCGGTCTCCCCCCGAAGCTTGTTATTGTACGGTCACCCTAAACTGAACGCAGCGCCCCCGTAACGACCTAACAAATCGGTGGAGTAGGGAGCGAGTCTGACCCAGGGTCTGACCACTGTGTGTGTTGTAGGGGGGGGGGGGGGTCAACGAGAAATGGGTGAGCGCTCGCTTTCTTCCGCAATTTAGCTAAATTGTAACCAAAACGTTACTTTACTTTTAACACATTGCGTGATTTGATGCGTAACCATTCGCCAGAAGTCATTGATTTACGATGCACTCAACAGCCAAAGTATCATGGGCAAATATGTACCTATAAGTAAAAATAAATCATACCTATCATCCGAACCAAATCTGACGTATAAACTGCTTTCCTGACCGACTAACATGTCATCCTTCCCTTGAAAAGCAAATATGTTGTGTGCGTGTATCTGGCCCACCAGAACATAAGATAAACATACAGTTTTTAGGCTCCATATGACGTGTACTCGAAGGAACGTTCCTCAAAGCGCACATCAGGCTTTTAACCCGCGCACCGACGGGGGTCTGCGCCAACTTCGCACCGACGGGGGGGGGGGCGGATGACCGCCCCCCCCCCTGAGGTCTCGAGAACGAAGCAAGATAGCGACAAGCGGTAAACGGCATCGGATACGCACGGTCAAGATCTACAATTTTTACTAAGGTCATTTTCAGGTCAGGTCAAAGATGACGTCACAGGGGTCGAAAAAGTCAAAATGGCTGCGCTGGATATGGAGAGTTTTTCTCGAATAACTTTCGAATTAGTCAAGATAGGAAGTAGGAACAAACTAAGGGCAGCATCGTGATCCTCTCGTCAATCCGCATCGAATGATATATATGTTGACCTCGAAAGGTCAAGGTCAAAGGTTGACCTCAGGTCACGTGACCTCGAGGTCATCATGTATATCATTCGATGCGTCTTGACGAGCTGAACACAATGAGACCATCCACGCGTCTGTATCTTGTTCCTGTACGGAGTTATTGGCAAAACACCTTTGGTGACCTTTGATGACGTCACATGACCTCACAGCTGCCCAACATCAAAACAGACCTCAAGGTAGTGAAGGTTGATCGTATATGAAGTCATGTATGGTATATGGGGCCATTCCAACCCGTTTTAGTGGTAAAAACAGGGAGTTGATTTTCCCCCATTGACTTATAATGGGGAGGTCGCGAAATTGACCTGACCTTAGGTCACCGATATCAAAATTCCGAGATATACAAATTGTAGCTACTAATGACCTAATAACATCCTGCGACTTTCAAAGGCCTCCGACATCTACTGTAGCTCTGGCACGGTGACAAAGTTGCAAAAAAAGTGACTTGAGGTTGGGTCATTCAAAGTGACCTGGTGACCTGACCTTGAAAGGTAGGAGGTTCAAACTTGCACACCATATGTAAAATTGATGAAGGAATAGTCATACCAAATTTCGCGGCGCTACGCGCCGCGGTTTTCCCGCTATTCGCGAAAAACCTCAGGGGGGGGGGCGGATATCCGCCCCCCCCCGTCGGTGCGCGGGTTAACGTATGACAAACATAGCCATCCAGACGCTCCACATATGTGGAGATAATTCACCAGCGTACAGCCCGTACAGCCAGCAAACAGAAAAAAGTCTGTGCGTCTAGCTGTCTTATTCTTGCGTTGTTTCATTCGTGAGAGTAATAAACATTATTGAAGCGGATCTCCGACAATCGCATTGGAAATATGGATGCCCACGTCAGACAAAAGCGACTCATTACGCTTCTACGTCAATAGACAATGGCTTTCAATCGATGTTTTACGCTGATGGGCGCGCACCAGAAAATGTCCTCCCACTAACAGCACTTTGCTTTTCTCGCCGAGTAGGTATCTCGTCAGACACGGCTGCTCTCCCGCGACATTCCCTGCGCATTTCCGCGACACTGGCGGCGCACTGGGCGGCTTCAGGAAGCGTCGTTCCCAGCGTCGCGCCGCGCCTGTCAGAGCGCCACTATCGTCGAACACGACGGAACGCCGGCCACGCGGCTCGCGCGCATACCGTGGCGCGCCCGGCCGCTGTCAAATTGTCAAAGAGTAATTAGTAAGGAGATCTGCACGGACGGAGCCTGGGAACGGCGGTCCCTCCGACTCAGTGGGGGGGGGGGGGGGGTGACGTCACCCAGTCGACGGAGCTTCCCCCCAGCCGCGCAGAAGCCGCCGAGGGCGATGCGACGCGGCTTCAGGGGACGGGGGACGGGGGAGTATGCTGGGGATGGTTTCTGTGTCGGTCGCGGTGATAGGTGTGGAATGTAGCCGCATCTGCTCTGCTGAAATCGGGACCTTGGGCGCTTTTTGTGGGTGTCGAGTACTGCGAGCTAATTGGTGTGAATTCTGAGACGATTTCGGTCATGTTGGATTGATAAGAACGGCAAGAAATGGATAAACGGCGGGAGAATACATGCACTTCCGCATGCCTATTGCCTGCCTTCTTTTTAGTGCAAGCACTTTGTGGTAACAACTAACATGTATCCCTACGTTCCTACAATTACCTACCTAACCGATAAGAAAGTTTTTGCGACGACCATTCATTCAAATATTCATCAGATCATTCATTCGTTTAGCATTAGATAGTTAATTAAATCATCAATTCATTTATTCATTCATTCTGATTCATTCACTGACTTACTCCACAAATTAATTCAAAGTGATGTAACTAACGAGCGGATCGGCGCTTGACTATTTCCGATGCGTAGTCCTGCAGGCCCAGCTAACTACCCGCTCATGACTGGGGTTTATATAATCATCTCATGCCTCGGTTTGGGGTAGGCTCTACGTACAAACCCCTCCCATCCGTCCGAGCTCGCTGCCTGGTGCGATTTTCAAAATAGGTATAGTCAAACGACGTTTGATGGCTAACGCCGCATGAAAACAGTCGAGTGGTTGAAACTTAATTTTGTTGAGTTCAGTGCTGCCGATCAGATGTCGTTACTGATCAAGCCAAATAAAAAGTTATCAGCTTTTAAGCATTTTTGCATTCCGGGCTCTTGCTCCGCGGACGAAGAGCGGTCCAAACTCACCGACGATTTTTTACGATTCTTTGATTAAAGGGACCCTCCCACCTTCAAAAAAGTTAATGAATTGGCACGAAAGTGATGTCGCTCGGTTCAGAAAGAGCGAAAACGAATATCTACCAAATTTCATCGAAAAATATTCACCGGTTTTCAAGATATTAGACTTTTACTTTTGTTTACTTTTTGGGATCTCCGCTGTTCCTAGCGACTTTATTTGAAAGTGCGGCATTTGTTGCGCGCAAAGCAGCATATACCACCGCGTGCTACCAAACGTTTTAGTAAAAGATTTAAAAATCGTTAGATCTCCGCTGACGTCACAAATTCTAAGGGGGCATACCAATGCACTAGCCCCTTAGAATCCGAAAACTGCAAGTTTGAAATTCCATATCTCCGAATTAAAGCATTTGTCGATGTTGTGAGTGCCCAAACCGGTATTTGCAGGCCATGGCCACCAATTTGGCTATCTCAACTCAAAACTAATGTTAAGGTGGGAGTGTCCCTTTAAAGCTAGGCCTTGTGACACCAACCACGTTTCCAGCTGAGGCATGGTTCGGGTCAGGCCAAACGCTTATCTCTATGGAAACGCTTGCTTCTTTGCATTTGGAATGAACTCAGACTATCTCACGCACATGAAATCGTAATTTTATACACCCCTGTAAGGTACGATGCTTGACTTTTGGTTTATCGGAGCTTTCAATCTATAACGCCCGATCAACTTGAGGTGCGAGTCGACAAATACACCAACTGACGCAGAAAGATCATCCGAATCGAATCAATAGCATAACTTCTTTCGACCTGCTTCATAAATTGAGCGACTTTGACCTGACTATGACCTGAAAATGTAGGTACCTGTCTTTTGACGCGCCTGAGCATGTTAAACACGCTGCTTCCAAAATCGCTGTTTGTAACAGTTTTGAGCAAATTTATTCATCAAAAACTAACCTGGGCATTTGACCTGACTTCAGAGGCGGCCGGTTGACTTTGGACCAATTGAGTACCAGTCGCTTCGTATCGCACCGGCGCACAAGCTCGTTTTTTGCAAACTTCTCCTTGGGTGAAACGTTGAGAGAAGTCCATCTCCCCCTTCTTGGCTTTGTCCGTAGAACAAAGTTCCGGCGAGAGTCACATCGAGAGTAGTTATACTGCAGAGCTCATTTTTAAGTTGCCTTTAAATGCCTGCTCCTAAATCGATGGTAAAGGTAGGCATATGGCGGGTATGTACGGGGACCCGCAGTTGCTACTAGCCGTTTTCACGACGGCCATCTGGTACACATTTGGTGCACATCTGGTATACAGATTAGGTGCAGATTTGGTCAAATCAGGTTCAGTGTGTCTCTTAGCAGCAATCAGCTAGGGTTGCACTAATTGCTTATATGCCTGCTTAGTCATATTATCAGAGAGCATCATCAATTAAAACACTAAAATAAATTCATAAAATGAAGATATTTGCTGTAAAAGAAATTAGGTGCAGATTTGGTCAAATCAGGTGCAGATTTGGTCAAATCAGGTGCATTCGCCGCCCGGATAGCCCGTCGTGAAAACGTAGGTAGGCAGGTACTGTAGAATGCCAACTCTATAGCCATCTGTCCTGACCCCTGCCCAGTAACAAGCGATAACATTGATATCGACTGTCGGTCCCTGTACAAGAGCAACTTAGGTTTTCTTTGCGTGCCCTCTGACAGCTTATCATTTTTCCCTGTGAAGGTGCTGGGACAATTTACTCAGGATCGCTGTATAGTAGCAACTGCGCTGCGGGTCCCCGTACAAGGTCTGTGCTTAGTTTTTATGTTTGACGATAAATGCTAGGTCACGGTAAGCCACATGGCAAAAGGTCACAAAAGCTGGAAAAGTGCGCACACAAGGGGTGCACAAAGTTCCATACGCCATCCACCATTCGAATTGGAGCCTATTGGCTATTTGAGGCGGCCGGCCCGGGCCCCTAATCTTCAGACTGCCTAAAAATGAACTGAAATAACGATTGAATAGACCGAATCCACCTCATCTCCCCGGCTCATTGCTGTTCACACAGCTGCTCTCTTCTCGGCCATGACTGTTCTGCTCTATTCACTATGGCACTGTCGAAGTGTTTAGTGTCGAGCGCTGTTGACACTTGGGCTGCGCTGCTGCGGCGAGTCCCCTGCGGACCAGCTCCGACTTCAGCGTCATCTGGTGAGCAGATTGTGCTGCCACCTATGATAGCGCTGCCTGCAAAATATGGAAGCATTTCTGGCTTACATTTACGGCGCATTCATGTTTATTGTGGCGCAATACTTGCGTTGCCGGAAGTTATATATTATATCAATTTCTAATATTATTAGGTGCATTTTTCAGGACCTAAGGTCAGTAAAAATGCTTTAATTCTTTGAAGTGTTGTCAGTGATACTTTTCAAGTAGGAGTGGGAAAACTTAATGGTAAAGGGCTATTCTGTTGAAATCAAACGCAACACAGTTCAATTTCAGGCATTCCAATCTCAATCTCAGCCATACATTGCAAGTATTTTTTGTTTTAATTTGGAATTGACAAGCTGTTTGTTTACCTGCCTTACCCTGCAGCCTGTCCCGCAGGATAGCGTTGATAGAGCATTGGATTATCGGTCCCAATACCTAGTGAGCCCGGGTATGAGTCGCTCCAGTGCTTAACATTTGAGACTCCTGACGGGGATTGTCTGGTTGGTGGGAGCAGCTGTAGCCAGTTGAAGTCAGTTGAGTGGGATAGGCTGTATCCAGCTTTGAAGGGCATGTTAAACTTTGGCATCTTAATTCTCCCATTACCCAGCAATCAGAGGGGTGTTCACGGGCACCGCACACTGCTGCGTGCGGTGTGTGCGGTGCGTCCAGCAGGCGTGGGGGTAGGGGATGGGTAGGCGGTTCTGACGTCACGGCTGCGTGCGGTGGACGGTCCGCTGTGGCCAGTCCCGACCGGCCACAGCGATCGCTGTGTGCGGTGACGGAAGGCTGACGTAGGGACGCAGTGGGCGGAGCTTCGAGGCTGTGTGCGGTCCGACCGCACACAGGGCCCGTGAACAGCCCTCTGCATTGCACGATCAGACGGTAGCAGTCTCAGTCTATGCAACAAGCTCTGCTTGGCGTACCTAGGCTCTGGCTCTGTCAATCCGTTCATTCAAACATTCAAGCCTAATTTATGAAAAAGATTGAATTCTGATAGGTGTCAGCATCAAATATCAATGATTGACTTATTATTGCATCTTAAATTTTATGTGTAGGTGATGTTTGAGAGTGGGGGGATGATCTGGATGAAAGCTGGGCATTACTAGCGCAGACATTACATGAAGGAAAGTGGCTGCAGTTAGGAACAAACTGCCAAAATTTATTTTGTACCTGTATTGATATTGATTCATGCAACCTTCATTATATTTTCTGTAACAGTTCTGAAAGTTAGTTAGCTACTTAGCTTTTCTTGTGTTATCATTAAATGTTCACAATGTAGTCCTCTTTCAAATGCTCTAAGAATTATATGGCATTTGTAAAAAAATATGGGGGTTTTGCTATGTCACCACCTAGCTTATTGCTAAAATGCTGGCCTAGCAAAGTGTGCACTATGCACCACTGCAAAGTGAGAGGCATGATGGCATGGTAGACACCAGGTAGGCTCCATCGGCTAGGGAGACAAACTCACACCAGCTTATACATACAACCAGATGGCAGCTGCACTGTCTGTACCAACCAACCAAGATCTAGAATTTGCATAACATATTTAGGAATCTGTCCTGGTGAAAAGCAAAATGTGGTAAATTGGTGATGATAGAAAATGGCTGGCTGGCCACTGCAGGTCTTTCATGCATCATATGGGTAGTGCTGTGCAAGCACCACTGTACAGTAATTCACCTGAGGATCCACACTGAGCTCAATCCTCACCAGCTGAGTTGCCTCCACACAAATAATGGTAGTCAAACTCACCAAGTTTTTCAGTATGGGATTTGAGGTACCTGCCACTGAACAGGAATAAGTGAATCTGTTGGTAAGCATGGCTTGTTATCTGTTTATGTTTCAGCGTCTGATAGTCAGCCTGTGACACATCAGCTGTGCTGTGGGTTAGCTCGGCTCAGCGCAGCTGACAGCAGAGTTTTGCTGCTGATTTCTGCCAGCCCAGATCACCACCAGACATGGATGTCACAGAGCTGCTCTCCTACAAGGTAAGCTCAGCTGGGGTGACCTGAAATCTGTGCTCAATCAATTACCTGAAGATGTGTAATGACTAGGGCTTATGCTCAGGTGTGTTTCAATCGTTTCTTGAGCAGGATAGGTTTGTTTGGTGGCATGACTTGTATTTTGTCTGGCTTCTGCATAAACGTTGATTTTGACCATCCTTCTAAGAATCCCCTTTATTCTGAGATGCAAAGCTCAACTTGCGCCTTCATGGTAAGATTCATTCAGTTGGTATGTCTACATGCCTGGATGAGAGGCGTATGACGAAATTCGACGGAACAGTGGATACGTGACCTTGAGCCACGCGGCGGAGATTGAGCCGTCACCCACTACGGTGTACGAAACACCGTCTTTTAAACCAGGTTTAGATTTATTACGATAAGAGATGAAGTCAGTGTGATTTTCATTACTCGGCTTATATCTGGCGGTGACTTCGGTCATTCGATTCTCTTTCTCTCACGAGCAACATAATACCAATATTCTTTCTCATTATTGCTTAAACATCAAACTGCATTAGTCAAACGGATGAAATAGATTATCAGTTATTGAAATATTACTAAATTCGCTAACATTACAGATACCTACCCACGCGCAAATCACCGTAGCGACATGAGATTTACTCAGTCCATTGCCTTGCTTCTATCCTAGTTATGAGGGCGGTGTGAGTGCCAGCCTCTTCATTCGGGCACCGTTCCTCGAGCGAAGCATAAACACGAGAAAAACAGCGATAAGTTCGCGCTGTTGCGTTTCAATGAATCAAGAAGAAGTAGTGTAAGCCATGTCACGAGCACCTTCCGAATGTTGCAGAAAATGAAATGTTTGAGAATCTGAAAAATCGTCGACATCGATTGATCTCGTGGATCTCAAGGTCTCGGTCTCATTAATAAAGCTTACAAAATATCCAAACGATGTAAAATTGTTTTGTAACTGGCTCAAAGGTAAAACAGGCATCAGACGGCGCCCTTGTATTTCATTGTTCCTCCCTGCATGGGACTTCTTATCTTACGCACCGTTTAGAGCTGCGCAGTAAACATTTCGTCCTGCGACTAACGCGCAGACCCTTCCAATGTTTGTGATGGCTGGGCTCGCACCGGTGCTCTGCGCTGTCCTGCTGGCCGCGCGGCCCGTACTCTCAGAATACCAACTGGAGCGTATGCCGGCATCGGATCGCCGTCTGGCCACCGCCACACTGTCCCGCTGTCGTGAGTTCAACGAGCATACGGCTGATGAGACGGCGCAGTGTGCGGCGCGCACCCGCCGCCTGTCGCTTTCCACTCGCTGCCGCGACCTGAACGCCCACCTGGAGTTGGCTGAGGCTCGGCTGGACCGGCTAGAGGAGTTCCTGCTGCTGCGTCAGCTGGAGAGCGTGCAACCTCTGCTGGCCGACTGCAGCGAGGAGGCCGCCGCAGAGGTACGCAGTCTGGAGTCTCAGAGACAGCAGCTACGCGAGACGGTGGCAGAAGCGGTACGTCACATTGAGGAACAGGAAGAGAAACAGCGGGCTGTTGAACGAGAGACGGACGCGCTACGGGAGGAGAAGAGTGTGGTGGACTGTGAGCTGGAGCGGCTCGAGACTGAGCAGCGTCTGCTGGAGAGGCAGCTGGAGCTACAGACGGTCGCGCTGGAGGAACTGACGGGACAGCGGGAGGCACAGACCGAGCTGGCGGCGGCGCTTGAGGCAGCTGACGCCGAGCGGACCCAGGCGGCTGAGCTGTGCCGACGGCAGACGGAGGAGCACCGGCGCCGGCTGGAGACGTGTCGTCAGGAGGCGACCCGGCTGGAGACGCGGCTGCAGGAGCTGCCGGAGCCGCGGCCGGAGGCACAAGTGGCGCTGGAGCGCGAGCTGTCCGCCTGTCACGGCGAGCTGGACGCGTGCGCAGTGACGGTGTCCGCGTGTGCCGCTGACCTGGAGACAGCCTCCACACACCTGATCCAGCGAGAGATGGCCGCACTGGCCGAGCGAGGCCGCCTGCAGGGCTGCCAGCGCGAACTGATCGCCGGCCGCGGACGGTTCAACCAGTGCCGCACCTCGGCACGCGCCCTGTTCGGCCAGATCCGCGTGCTGCAGCGCGAGGCGCGCGGCTCAGCCGCCGCGGCCGGCCGGCTGGACCAGTGCTACTCAGAGTCGTCCTTGTGTGGCAGCCGGGCGGCCCAGTGTGCCCAGCAGCTCACCGATCTCAGTGCTGGCGGGGACGAGTGCCGTACGCAGACTGCCGACTGGCGCTCGCGGTGGTTCGCCTGTAATACCAGTGTGGCCTCCCTGGAGGAGCAGCGACTGGCGCCTCTGCGCCTGGTGGCCCAGAGACTGGAAGAGGTTGTGAACGAAACAGTAGCCCGCGGCCGCCGCTGTGAGGAAGACGATCTGCGCACGCGCGCTGATCGCGGCTTTGCTGAGGAGGAGCTGCGGCGCGCGCAGGCGGCTCTGGCGGCCACCAAACAGACCCTGGACGAGTGTCAGCTGGAGTGCTGGGTGGGGCAGGCCGGAGAGGGAGACGGGGCGGCCGAGGGCGAGCCGGCGACGGTGGCGACTACAGACTCAGGGACAGACACGGGGACTGGGCATGATTATGGCGGTGATTATGATATAACGGACTGGTCGATCGGAACTTAAGCTGTCAAGTAATTGTGATTTACGATGATGTTTCATGTTAGTTATATGAAATGAGCATTACAGTTATAGACTGTAGTCTTCAATACATGTTGTGAAGTGAATGACTTTTATGAAGGCTTCTGGCGAAAGGTTTCGACGGTATTCGCTCTCTTATTCTTGGCATATTTTCGAAATCCACTTGAATTTGCCAACCACGCGAGTTGTATTTGCCAAGTATGAAAATGGCATGAACGCATCAAAACGCATAATTTACGATGACAAATAGCAAGGTGCTCCTGACGTTTCCTTTGACTCTGATGGCGGTGTCCAATATTTGCATTATTGCTCTAGTCTATTGCATTATTGCATTAGTCTATCCCCATTCCCTTGACTCTTAAGTGCGTTCTGACGATGTCGCCATCGTTTTCAGCCGGACAAGAACACAAAGCGCCACCTGGAGGGCGAGGATGAGGAGGAGGAGGCGGCTCCGCGGCGCGTGATGGCTCGCACCGCTCCGGCACCCTCCGACGAGCCCACGCCCGATGAGATCCTACGACTGGTGGACGAAGAGCCGCAGGTATGGCCATAAGTGGGATTCGGTTGATGATGTTTTGGTGTAAATGAAGCGTAGCTCGCTGAAGTTGTGACAAAGTTTTAGCGAAAGATACATGAATACATTGCGTGCACTCTTCGCCTTGGTACGTATATAACAAGGTGTATTCTGCGTAATCAAAGAGCCGTCGCTGATCCATCATATCTATGCTTCCTTTCCGACCTTCCCGCGCAGGTGGAGCCGCTCGACGAGAACCTGCTGAAGCGGCTGATCCTGCAGCTGGAGAAGCGCACGCTGCGCAATCAGGAGATGCGCACCAAGTACGCTGACGCGCCGGAGCGGTTCCTGGACTCTGAGCTGGAGCTGCACGAGTCGATTCAGGCGCTGCACGCGGTGGCCACCGGCCCGGAGCTGTACCCGCGCCTGGTTGGTCTGGGTGCCGTCAGCTCACTGCTGGCGCTGCTGGCGCACGAGAACACCGATATTGCTATCGCAGTTATTGACCTGCTTCAGGTGAGGTATGGAGGAGAGGGAAGGGGAGAGTGGAATCGTTTAGATTTGTGTTAATATTTATGAGGTGAGGGAAATGTTTTTCTCATGGGAACTAACGTGTGCTGGCTGGCTTGTGCTGACCGGCTTCAGGAGCTGACGGATTTTGATACGAATACGGAGGAGGCAGGGTGCATGGACGTGGTGGGAGGACAGATTTAACACACCTATCTGACTGCTACAGGAGCTGACGGACGTGGAGACGGACACGGACGAGGGGGAGCGCGGCGCCGACCGGCTAGCTGCCGCCCTCCTAGAGCGGGAGGCGGTGGCCGTGCTGGTCCACACAATGGAGCGCCTGGACGAGACGGTTACCGAGGAGGCGGCCGGCGTGCACAGCGCGCTCGCCATCGTCGAGAACGTCACAGAGGTGCGCCCGTCAGCCTGCCTGCCGGCCGCCCAGCAGGGCCTCATGGCCTGGCTGCTGCGCCGGCTCCAGCGCAAGGCGCCGTTCGACGCCAACAAACTGTACGCCAGTGAGATGCTGTCGGTGCTGGTGCAGAGCCACGAGGAGAACAGGTGAGCCGAAGGGAAAATTGGAGTCGTTAATGAGACGTTAGTAGAAACACAGCGACCATCAGATAGCCATCTTTATCGTAAAGACAACAAGCATTCTCACATTGCGGGGCTCCATTATGCCAAGGAAGAAATTATGTTCTCGTCTTTTTGTCCCAATATCCGTGCCCAATCTGTGCGGCTGAGCTTAGGTGCGCTCTCGTTCTGCCTTACAAAGGCAAAAACTACTAGGTTGGGTCAGGTCATGTTGGGTCAGAGGCTGGGTGACCAAACGTAGCAGTTTTTGCCTTTGCACGGCAGCACTGTACTGAGGTGTCTTCTCGCTAAGCCGATGTATGTGCTCGCTGAGCTGAAGTGTCCTCTCACTGAGCTGCGGCGTCCCCGTGCTCCACCTACCATCAGGACGCTGCTGGGAGAGCTGGATGGCATTGACGTCCTGCTGCAGCAGCTAGCCTACTACAAGCAGCACGACCCGTCCTCCTCAGAGGAACAGGAGTGCATGGAGAACATGTTCGACGCGCTCTGTTCGGTGCTGCTGCTGCCAGAGAACAAGGACCGCTTTCTGCGCGGAGAGGGACTCCAGCTGATGAACCTCATGCTCAGGTCGGTACAGGTCGGGGAGAATTGGAGTATCGTAGTGCCCTTATCATGTCTGTCCGAACGAGTCGCTGAGAACCCTAGCAAGCCGTTACTTAACGAGTTGAGCTCCAAACGAGACGATTACACTTGGTTACATGGATTACATCCAGGGTTTGCCGAAATAACTGCAGTGCCGTAAGAATTTGTTTACCTTTTGAACTTATGCATCCATAACTTCTACGGTTTCCTCACAAACCGTTATAGGCTGTCTTGTCGGTCTCACATTACCATGCTACAAGTCGAGCATAGCAGATCAGAGTCGCCACCCGCCACCGTCACCCTAGCCATTTTCCCAGTCCGCGGCTGCCAGTGATAACCTCCCCCCCCCCCCCCGCCGTCTCAGGGAGAAGAAGCTGTCGAGGAACGGTGCTCTCAAGGTGCTCAATTACGCTACCTCGGGGCCGTCAGGAGCCGACAACTGTAACAAGTTTGTCGAGATTCTCGGCCTGCGCACGCTGTTTCCATTGTTTATGCACACACCGCGCAAACACAAACGGAAGGGTCTCAGCGTCGAGGAGCACGAAGGTAGGGCGATACTACGACACGGGATGGACCCTCCCGATTGTGTCTGGGTCGACATGCATCGGATGTGTTTTTCGTTCATTGTGTAGGGTGCTTGTCAGCCTAAAAAGTGAAGCTCAGTGTTCTATGGAAACATTTCAATCGAGCTATGGACGGGAAATTCTCAGGAGCGCTGTCAATGCTTCTATTTTAGCGTTAAACGATGGTCATCGCTCAGGTCGGCCAGTTATGCATTCAAGCACCTTGCGACGTTCTATCAAAGGACACGAGCCTAGTACACCAGAGATTTCCATTGCCCCATTCCCCGTTCACAAATTGTTGTCCGCTATACTTAGTTATGTTCCCCTCCTGAGTCACTGCCCCAGCTTTCCAAACTGTCAGGTATGTACATTGTACAGTCCTCAGCAGACTGCGTGGTAGGTATTCTTTTTCCGATAAAACCGATAATAACTCAAAGGCTACGTTATCAGTCGGTCGGAGCTCACTGCAAATAGATGCGCCATGCTCCACTCCTTCGATTAGGTCTATCACTAATCGAAGTATACGCCTTGTGTGGCAACAAAATGCAAAAGTTTGTTTTGGGGACAAATGTATACTTTTGGGTTTTGTTGCCAAACTGGGTGGAAAAGGAATACGACGATAATGCCAATCTAGGGTGCGGAGTCTCGCGCATCTTGCTGTTGCGATTTCCGAGTGGCCGATAGCATAGTAAGCGCGTTATTCTCGGTTTTGTCGAAAAAAGAATACCTACCACGCAGTTTGCAGAGGGCTGTACATACTTTCTCCGTTCCTCAGAGCACGTGTCATCCATCGTGCGCCCTGCTGATCTACAGTCTTTCTTTCTTCCCCAGAGCACGTGGTATCCATCCTGTGCGCCCTGCTGAGGCACTGCCGCGGCCAGCTGCGTCAGCGAATAGTGGCCAAATTCACGGAGAACGACTGTGAAAAGGTGGACCGCCTCATGGAGCTGCACTTCAAGTACCTGGACAAGGTAGGTCCAGGAATGGGCGTAGAGTGAAACCCCATTATCAACGTGCCCAAGCGCCATCAAAGGAGGGCTTTGAGGCAATATTTTTCCCAGCTCCCTTACCTGTCCCTCTCTATTCCCAGAGCACATGGCTACTAGGCGGACGATACAGGGTGGCAGCTAAGTGCCTATCTGACCTTACTAATCGCATCCTTCACACTAACCTGACCAGCTGCAGCTTACTTAACTGTTGCAGCTGCTGACTCTGAGCTGCAACCGACCGCAGCTGTACGCGGTACATGTCGGTAGTCCATGCCCCTCAGCTGACGGCCGATCCTGTCCCTAGCTATACAGCACGGACGGGCGGTACCTTTCTGTTCTGGGCTAGTATCCATCTGTAGAGGCTCATTACCTCTCCGTCCGGGGTCTGTAGGCACCCCTCCGTGCAGAAGCAGTACCCGTCATACCTCTGCGCCCTCCAGTCCCAGTTGTGCACTGTGCACTGTGCAGCACAGACAGGCGGTTTTTCTGTACAGACCTGGTGGCTGGTGCCTTTCTCACCGTTACCCGTACCACCAGGTATACAGCACGGACGCGGCGCTGGAGTCCGAGCGCGGACTGGAGGATGACGAGCTGTACGTGCGCCGGCTCGAGGGCGGACTGTTCACACTGCAGCTGGTCGACTTTATCGTACTGGAGGCGTGTGCCGCCGGCGCCGCCCAGGTCAAACAGCGCGTCATGCAGATGCTGAACATCAGGAATGCATCGGTGAAGACCATCCGAAATATTATGAGAGGTGAGCCGACTCGCCGCAGCCGGTGATCGCTGGAGCTCCGCCCGGCGTAGGATGATAAGGTGTTGAACGTTGGTATAAGTGTACGACTTTGCGGTTAATGGAAGAGGGTCGTTGATCCCCATTCAACAACGGAACGTTTGGTGGCTGTTAGAAGTCTACAGCGCCTTTTAACGAATTGACGTTGATACGCAGATTGATGCCGACATAAGAAGCGATGTCACTCACATTTTTTGTGGTAATGACTTGAAACTTAGATATTCATTGATTTCGCTCCCTTCCTATCCTAACCAAAGCTGACTGTTGCTCCATTTGACGCTAATTCGCCTCGTGTGACCTGATGTGACCCTAGTGTTCTGTGCCCTGTGCAGTGTGCACCCATGGGACCTGACGTTCTGTCTGATTTTACCTGCCCCTCCTGTTCTGTGGCCTGAACTGACCTGACCTCGCCCTCTGTCCGGCAGAGTACGCCGGTAATCTGGGGGACACCGACGACTCTGAGGAGCGCCAGGCGGAGCAGCAGCGGATACTGCAACTGGTCGACAAGTTCTGAGTCATCTGCCCCGTCCCCCCCCCCCCCCACCCATTATACACCTACCCATTGTCTCATCACCCGCCGCCGCCAATACATTATCATGTCAATCAGAACGCGTGTAGACCGACCCAGGCCAAATCTAGGGGCTCCGAATGCGAATCCGAACGGGCCAAGTACTAATTAGGGCCTAATAGGGCTCCGTGCCCCAAGACTACTTTCCGTGCTTTTCCATAGGAATGCTCGACATATGGCACATTGTTTCGGAAATTCCAATTTCCAAGGGCGGATACACACAATCCAAAGAGGGTAATATCAATTGTGAGTATATTATAGTGAAAGTACAAGACATGACTGGACATTTTGTGTAGTGTCGGACAATTGCACTTCCCCTTCGCCTCTTTTCGTTCGCGTGTCGTGACCGGTCATCTGCACCCTCCGAGATGAGTTGATGACACATCCAGCGCACTGTCTAACAGGCGGCACTTCCAGGCACCCGTCGCTCGCCGAGGCATCGTCGAACTCGTTTCATCACTCGCCGAAGAAGTAGTTGAATTCCTCGAGTTCCTCCTCGGTCTCCTTGGCCGTCTTTCGCTGCAGCTGCTGCGGGGTGGGAGGCCGGGAGCGGAACACCAGCGGCCGGCCCGTGTGTCGCACCACCTCAGCCATAGCGCGCTGGCGCGTCCGGCGCAGCCGCTCCGCCTGCGCCTGCTGCTGCTGCACGATCTTGAGCTCGCGCAGCTTCAGACGACGCTCGCGGTCACGCAGCTGGGGAGGGAAGGGGGACGGGGTGAGGGCGAGGCTGAGCCTGAGGTGGGCTGGAAAAAGCTGATCAGTCATCCATAATTCGTTAACACTTCAGTTGCCAGATAAAACCATCGAATAATCGGCTGAAGTTTCTTATGAACACCAAGAACGCACCCACACCCGACCGATTTGCCACACAGAACACTATACATTATACAAGCCTCGCTCCCATTGTACTACGCCGACCAATATCAATTTCCTAATAACTACCACCCACCCCTGGGTTGACGACCCGCCCCAGACCGTCTTCTCTTACCTTTTCCGCAGCATGCAGCCGGTCGGCAGGCACCGTCTCCAGGTAGCCGAACATGTCCTCGATGTGGCTCTCGAGCGAGGCCAGCATCTGCAGCGTGCTGATGTTGGCCTGGTTCTCGCCCAGGATCACTGTGTACACCTCAGTGACGCGTTCGTTGAGCTCGGCCAGAGCGCTCTCCTGCTCCTCCGCCTTGAACTCGCCCTGGTTGAAGATCTTGCAGAACAGCTCCAGCTGTTCGCTCTTCTCCTCCTCCCACCTGGAGACGGGACGTCATCCGGCAATGGTTGACGGTCTGATACAGGATAGGTATTCGCCAATCGCTATATACCGCCTCGGGGAACCTTTGAGGTCGGTCATATATTGAAACTCCCACGAGTAACACTATCTGACGGCCTGAGCGGCCCTGCCCGATGCACGGGAGAGGCAGCTCCCGTCTGTGTGCGTTCCACAGTTGATGACGAATTGATCAGACCGGCCGATACCCTGACTGATACCATTTTTCTACCAATAATTGATGCGGTAGCAATGTCCCCTGAAGAGACTCCTCAACGGTGCGGTGTGGGCCACACTTACCTGACGGCTTCCTCCAGGAGTCCGACCTGCTGCTCCAGCACGGTCACCTCGCGGCTGATCCGCTCCTTGGTCACCTCGCCGGAGGTCTTCATCTCCTCTAGCGACTCCTCAGTTTCCTGATCGACCAAACAGGGGAGGGGAGTCAGACGGGGTCCGATGGACTGCGGGGAGAGGAGTCATTTGGCGGTCCTGTTGACTGCCCAAAATACAACTTGAGTACAGATTTAACTACGACTCGAGGCAGTGCCCTTGGACATGATTATATCCACCTCGAAAACATTGTACAGGGAAGTAAATTTGATTCGCAGTTGAAATGAGATGCCCGAATGTCCTCTAGCTCTTGGAAGCCCCGTGATCGGCAAAGACCGTATCCTATCAATCCGTACCCCTACGCCCTGCAACTCCGGTGTCTGACTGACCTGCGAGTTCTGTATCAGCTTCAGGTTCTGCTCCTCCAGCTCCTGGAAGACGGCGAACAGCTGCTGGGTGTCTGAGAAGTAGAGCTCGGCGTCGGCGGCCGTCTCGTCGTCCTGCAGGGCGCAGGACGAGGTGCGCTGCGGCAGCATGCTCGGCCGCCGCGCCGTCGGCACGCTGGTCACCGTGGCCAGCGTGGTGACGGAGGCGCGCGCCGAGTTGGCCGCCGTCGGCGTGCCGGCGCCGCTCGCCGCGATCGAGGCTTTGCGCCGCGAGAACTGGTTGCTGGCGCGGCTGGAGACGGGCGCCAGTGTGGCGCGCCGGTTGTTCACCGCCAGCTGGCTGACGCGGCTCGGCGTCGTGTTGAGGTTGCTACGCCGGCGCCTCTGGCGGTGCTCGGGAGCCAACAGACTGCCCGATTGCGACAGCAGCGAGGCCGTCTCGTCGAGCTGCAGCGCCTCGCGCTCCAGCCGCAGCCGCTGGGCGTTGGCCTCGCGCTCCGCACGCCACTCGGCGGGCGCCAGCAGGAACAGGAAGCGCCGGTACATGCGCAGCTCGCGGAACCGCTCCTCCAGCTTGATGATGAAGCTCTTGGTGGCCATGATCTGGATGTTGATCTGGCGGATCTGTGCCACCTTATCCAGTGTCGTTTTGGCCTCGTCCTCGGCTAGACGGATCGCCTCGACCGCCATGTGATCGTTCTCCTTGAGAAACTCGTCAAACACCTGGTAGTCCTTTTCGATCTTCTTCTTATCGTGGTCCAGCCGCTCCTGCTCCTCCTTCACTGTCGTGTCCAGCTTGGTCATCTGCTCGCGCTTCACGTTGATGGTGTACTGGAGGAAGAACATGTCCTTCTTGTTCTGCACGAACTCAGCCAGCGTCTGCCGCTCGACACCCTTGTTTTGCATGGCCACTCGCGTGTAGGCCAGGTTCTTGCGGAAAAAGGCGTCATCCTGCGCCACCTGCGGGTCCTCGGGCTCGGGCGTCGGCGGCAGCCTGGCGGTGATCCGCGGCTGGTGATACTGCCGCTTGTAGATGGGCATCGAGAGCTGCATGTCCTTCTTCTCCTTCTGGTTTTGCACATCCTGCTGCCGGAAGGTGAACACCTCCGAGTTTGCCGGCAGCACGAACGGGTTGTCGGCGTCCTCCGGGTCGACCCGCATCTGCGGCCGTTGGATGGTGCGCGACCGCGTCCCCTCGGCGGACGTCATGGCGGCGACCGCTCCTGAAAAGGCACCGGACATGTTCATTAGCTTCCATAGCGCTGTTGACGTGTAAGCAAAGGTCGACAAACGACAACGTTCGAACGCTCAGCTCAAACGCATGAGGAATCGGCGATTATCCTACCCCTAGCATGTCCATGGGGAGGGACAACCTGACTCATGGGCCATGGCGAAAGAATGACCATTAACCAGCTTTGACCCAGACAAGAAAGAGCATAGAAATACAAAGCATCTGCACTCACCTAGATGTGGCCTGAAGCGATGCTACGGTGAAGGAGATTTGCAAGAATGGTGCTCACTGGAGTGATGCATTCCTGGTTGAGGTGCCTTGGGTTTGACATTTTTCTTGTGAGAGGGTTATTGCCTGGATTATGACTAGGCAATGTGGCTGGTCAGGTCATCTAAGTGATAAACATTAATCAGATCGTGTAAATATCGCTGATATTGATAACCTGTGGAACGTAGAAGCCTGCAGCCGCCGGAAGTTTGCCGCCGTGCAGCCTTTTTTAAGATAAAAGACGCCTTTACGTCCTTTATCTTTCGGCACCTCACAGCTGATTGGCTCCGATGCACACCGAGCAGTTACCATGGCAACTGCCATTCTCATATGGCACAGCTTTACCTTCATATGGCACCGTTACAGAAATGGCGCTATAGAGACGGACGTCCAAACACGTGCGCTGAAGTTTTCCGCTTTGTTTACATGTTAAGATGGAGGGGGTGTGGGCGTAGATTCTGGGGAGGATTGGCAAAAATTCATGGATTAGTTGTGTTTCGGTGGTTGAAAGCGTAACTAGATGGGAACGCAATTTTTGGCGTTCCACATTTGACCTCATAAAGAGTTTGCCGCTTGAATCGCCGTCGAAGCGTCTGACTGCCAACTCAAACTGGACTGGAGTCAGCTTGGGAGTCAGGCCCGAGAAACGAGAATGCTGAGGTTCAAAAATATATTTCCTCACAAATTACCAGCTGTGATTGGTATGGTTCATGTTCAGGCTCTTCCTGGTGAGTAACCTAATTTGGATTCTGAGCCCATTTCTGTGCTAGTTATAAGCCTTCTAGCTGCCATATCAATTATGTATTATCAATTTCATGATATCTAATGAAGTTACTGATCTTCATATTTCTGGCTTCTCAGCCTTGGTGGTGTACCTACATGCTACATGAATTTCACCAACAATTATTACAGATAAAACTCTGACTCCAATTTCAGTTTCGAAAATCGACTCAAGTTTGCCTCACTGTCACGACAGAACTCTCAACTCAGACCAACTTCGATTCTGATATTGCATCCCTGATTTGCAGACTCTTGAGCAGTCTGTTTTTACTTGTCTGTGACAGGCATTACAATTAGGGCTGCGGAGTCACTGGATTTATTTGTGACTTGACTCTGGCCTAAGAATGACTCTGACTCTGACTCCAGATCTGACTCCATATGGTTCTCTTAAAATCTGTATCATCATGACCATAAAGTTCACATTGGGGATGCTTTTATTTTGCCTGAAATGATCATTTGTGCATTCCAAGCCTCCAAGGCCAATTGCATTGCAAACATGTTTTACAAATAACATATAGAAATAAAAGCATGGGATTGGGTTCTGGGCTCTGGCGATTGGTGAATCCATCCTCCTCTGCTTCTTTCACTGAAAATGCTTGATCAAAACAGGAATATGACCTTTTTCGACAAAATTTGATTTCAAAAGGTTTACGAGCATAGTATCATCAAGCAACCAGGGCGGTGTTTCACGGGACGCTGCTACCACGCTGCTATCAAATTGCGCGAGCTGACGTCACACTTGTAGTAGTGTTGGAGCAATGGGGCTGTTGATGTTTCCATGGAAACCCAATTTGACACGTGTAAAAGCAGCGTGCTGCTATCACCGCTGAAACAGGGCCCAGGTGCAGGGTATGACATTGAGAGATGCAGCACTAACTCCGATTCCGGAGTCAGAGTTGTTAAGATTTTAGTGACTCCAATTCTAACTCCGGGCAGAACTGTGGACTTCGACTGACTCTGACTCCAATGCCGCAGTCCTAATTTTACTTATGTATTTTCCAGGTACTCCGTTGAATAAGCATCCAGTGGAGAAACTTGTTGAAGCTGCCTGTGCTGAGGCAGAAACATACTCCAAATGTAATGTGGTAAGTTTTGCAGTGATTGATGGACTGATGGGCTGGGTGCTGGCTCTGACTGCTCTTTTCATTCACGCTCTCACCTGCTTCTGACCACAATTCCATGGGCAGGGGCACATATGCTATCCAGATTACCAAATGTAAATCATATAAGCTTTCTTGTACTTCTCAGTTCTCAAAGTGGACTAGCTTTACATAATCACATAGTCCCTTATTTTCATTTTCATATCCTGGAATAGCTACTTAACCCGTGCGCCACTGGGGTCTGCGTATAACGCGCCCTACTTGGGGGGGGGCTCTTCATAGCCCCCCCCGGGCCCCCCTCCTAGCTCTGAAACTACTGGGCCGATCGCCAAAATTCAAACGGCATCTGATAGCCCCGGAAAACTGTCGAACGAAACCTAATTTCATTGACCTCGAGGTTACCGATGACGTCACAGGTCAGGTCAAAGTAAAAATTATTAACATTTTGGCTTGTTTACATTTTGGGCTCTGGCCGCCGTCTTTCAAGTCGGATCAGGCTCATTTTTTGTTTACACACTCATGAACAGATGCTTTTGATACCCTGAGGGTACCAAACTTGTACTTTGATATTCAGGTCAGGGTCAGGCGTCAGCCTTTTCAGGTCAGGGTCAGGTCATCACAGGTCACGGAAATATTATATCATGTGTCGGTCACGTGACACATGTTTTATGGTCCATTTAGGCCATATAATTCGAATTTGATGTCGTTTGTGTCGTTTGAGGTCATTTTGAGTTGAATTTAGCTTAGGTCAGGTCACTTTCAGGTCGAAAAAGGTCAAATTTTAAAGTTAAAATTGTTCAACAAAAAGGTGTCTATTGGGTGCAGTTTGAGCTCAGGAACACGATGGTGCTATTTATATTGGTGTACGATGTCAAATACGTACTGAAAATTGATTTGAAAAATTTGTAATTGTGATTTTTTTGCAATAATGCGTATAACTTGACCATTTTTGAAGATATTTAGCTACAACTTGCTAGAGTAAGTCAAAAGCATGTGTTCTATCACTTATATTCCGTTTTTTTTTTTCGAAAAGTCAAAAAGTTTTTTGAAAAAAAAATATAAAATATGAATTTTTAATTTTATAATATATAATTTTCGAAATTCTCAAAATTTTGAAAATCCGAGATAGCAGTTTGATAGCGCAGTCTATTATGAGCCCTCTCATGCAAAGAAATTGGATCTAGCTTAAAAACTGAGCTCTTGGGAGCGATTGCCGTGGTTCAATGTTTTGCGTCGAAATCGGCCGAGCATGGTGTCACTCTGACGTGATTTCCGGCCGACCTATGTTAGCTACGAAGTTCATATTTTGACAAGAGGTGTCAAATTGATGCAGCCAAAGGTACTGGAAGTTTGGCGTCGATACGTCAAGCGTTTTGGAAGTTATTGCAGAAAAACGGGAGGGGGGCTATGAATAGCCTCCCCCCAGTGGGGTGCTGGTTAACCGGGATCTAGATTACCTACCAGTGCCCATGGGAAGCAGATCACTGTCAAGTAATTCAATAGCAATCTGCAGACATTTCAGGTATGGCATCTGCTAATGACTATATGGACTTGTATCATGTGTGATTGTACCATGCATTTGCTTCACCAGCCTCAGTTTGAAGTGAACTTTGACCCAAAAGCAAATCATTAATATCTTGGATAGATGACAGCTGAGCCATGGAATAAATGTTTCCCAGTGACCGCAGACGAGGGCGGCGCCCTGCGGAGACCGGAGTCAAATTTTCGGCGACTCCGGCTCCGACTCCGACTCCGGCTTCCAAATACCGATTCCAACTCCGACTCCTGGCAGAAACGTCGACTCCGACTGACTCTAACTTCAACTCTAACTCTGCAGACATGGCAGGGCTCTAGAGTCAATGGATTTTTTTTTTTTTTGAAACTACCTACAACTCTGACTCTGGCTTCCAAAATCTACTCCATTTCTGGTTAGAACTGCCGACTCCGACCGACTCCGACTCTGACTCTGACTGCAGCCCTGCCGCTGACCACCCCTGTCGTCTGACGGGTGACGACCTGCCCGCCCGGCGCCCACAGAGTGCTGTGCCCTCAGTATCCCAATCGCTTCAGAACTCTGTAACAGCTGACCACCCCTTTCGACCCACAGGACGCTGTGCTGGTTGAGAATATGCACGACCTGCCATACTGCACAGGTTCACAACTCGGCCCAGAGGTGACTGCCTGTATGACACGCGTGGCCTCCGAGGTGCGGCGTGTAATACCAGCCTCCAGGCCCGTTGGTGTACAGGTGAGGGAGTGTCTGTTATAAGGGGTGAGGGAGGGTCTGACTCTGACATGAGGGCGAGGTCTGACATAACTAGGTCGCAGGACAGGCAGAGGGCTAGAGCTCTGAATTGCATGACCTCGGCATTCAGCGGGCAAGGACTTCGAGAGTGAGCTAATAACCGACTGTTGATGGATAATGGATGTCTTTGCAAATCAGCAGGACTGTGTAGACTGCAATTAGGCGCTTGTTTTCTGCCCGATTTGGATTCACTCCCCATTTTAACATCCACATCTCCCGCACCTTGTGTAGGTTCTGGCGGCGGGGAACCACCAGGCACTGGCGGTAGCCGCCGCAGCAGGACTGCAGTTCATCCGCGCCGAGTGCTTCGTCTACTCGCACGTGGCTGACGAGGGGTGGCTGGACGCGAGCGCCGGGCCGCTGCTGCGCTACCGACGCCACATCGGCGCCGACGACGTCTCCGTCTGGTGTGACGTGAAGAAAAAGCACAGGTCAGTCTCTGGTTGCGGAGCGGAGCGGTAGACTGACTGATTAGACTAGCTACCTGACAGGCAGGCTATTTGCGGGCTTTGAGTGTGGTAGAATTCGCACAGACTGGTGGAATATAATTGATGCTTGTATTTCGTAATGAATGTATCGTCAGCGTCTGTGGCATATTTGGGGCCTCGGTTGTTATCGTTATTTTGACGCGGCACAAGAACTCCAGCGACAAAACATTTGCACTACTTTTGACGTACGTTATCTCTGTTATCGAATATTTATAAATGATACTAGGTCGACGTCTATATGTGCGTCGTAATGCGGTCTTGCCATCACCTTCATTCGTTGGCCTGGGGATGGATCCGGCCGGGTGTACCGAGTGTCCTCATAGGATGGCTGGGTCCGTCACGGTACTAAAGTTGGCGGTGACCCGGACCATCTGTGATGACCTGGCGCTGGTTGTCCGCGTGCCGAGTCTGAGGCGTGCTAGGTAATGCCAGTGACCCGAGCCCTTGGCCGTCAACCACGTCGTAAATGGCCAGATACTTGGATATATCGATGTTAATGACCCGGCTCAGATTCTCTCGTCAGTACTGGTCCATCAAAGCCTGGAATGTACCGTGTCCTACCGTTTCACTACACGCTGAAATGTCCCCAGTGCCTTGTGCTCCTCTGCTGACCAGCTCCCGCTGCTTGCAGCTCTCACGCGGTGACTGCCGACCTATCTGTGGGTGAGGTGGCCCGTGGCGCCCAGTTCTTCCTGTCGGACGGCGTCATCGTGACGGGAGGTAGCACTGGCGAGCCGGCCAACCCGGCTCACATCGCAGGTCAGTGGCATCGAGAAATGGGTACGGGTCGGGGGCAGAATGTTGGGCTAGGAACTAGGGGGATGGCCGGGGGTGTCGGGACTCAGTGTTGAGGACGGAACACTGGGGAACGGGCGTCCGGCGGGGTCAGGGTAGAAGTGGGGTGCACATCATGGTCAGCGGCACGAGGGACGGACTCCCGGCAGCATCAGAGGAAGGGGACGAGGATACTGCGGATGGGGCGCGGGTTGGTGACAGAGTAAGGGAACGCCCATCAGGGTCACAGTAAGTGGACAGTGGCACGTCCGGACGCGGGGCGAGAGAAAGGTGACCGGGCGCCCGTTACGGTCAGAGTAAGGATGTGAGGCGCACCTCAGGGTCAGGGTGCATATCATGAGTTATAACTTATAAGTACGACTTGTGAGGTAGCGATGTTTGGTGGATTTTTAGTGCTAGGCTGGGTATGTAATTACCGGGGATACTGAAATTGGCCCGAAAGCTGCTTGAAAATAATACGACAAAGGCGTAATTGTTGTGTTGATGTAAAACGAACGATGTTATTGCTAGCTTTCAGCATCACCCCTTCTTTCTTGTTTTTTTTTTTTGTCTGACAGTCAAGTGCCGGGCTGATGGTCGACTGTGAAGTTGCATCTGTCTGTCTCGGAGTTGTCGGACGCCCTATGTACAGCAGCTGTGTGGTGCCGCTTGGTGCGATGTACTGCGCAGTAGCATAAGTTGTACGCAGTAGCGGTTTTTCGACCCATTCTGCGAGCGAACACTTGTTTATACGGCGGGCGGGGTGTATGTGGGCGTACACTGTACAGTGTCCTGGTAATGCCAGGAATGTCTGTGGCACATCCGTTCGGTACGCTGTACGATTCTGCATCATCCACGCATTGCTCCACACCAGCTTACCCTATGCTGGGACTGGTATTATCGCCATTTATTTCATTGCAATTTGTGCACAACCTGTGGCTTATTTCGTGAAAGGGCTAAAATGCGACTGACTCAGTTTTCCTTTCATTTTGCTGCATTCTACGCCCAAACGGTTTCATAAAGCAGTTGCGGATGTAACCAAATGATGTTATTAACTTTGAGCTAAGAAGCGGATGTAGTAAAATGTGGTCCTAAAAAGCGGAAACATACAACTGGTGCATAAAACACCCACTGATCCTAATACAACCACCCACTTCTAGAGGATGTAGTTTCTTAGGGCGTGAAATACGCCTCGATGAAAAACACTACCAAGTTTTAGGAAATCGGCTGCTGATGGTGAATCAATACCACCACCATCGGCTCATAAAATCTGACCCTTTTACAGTAATCTACATTGTTTTGCGTTCACCTTCCCCTCCACCTTTTGTCCACCCCTTCCCCTTGGCCAGAGTTACAGGCCTTTCGCACCACCACCGCCGACCTATCTTCCCCGTCCCACTGCCCACAGAGGTGCAGTCGTCCTGCGATCTTCCGGTTCTGGTCGGTTCCGGTGTCACGGCCGATAACGTGGCTTCGTTCGCCGCGGCACACGGTCTCATCGTGGGCTCCGAGTTTAAAGAGGGCGGCAGGTGAGAAAGAAAGAGAGTGAGAGCTGCAGGGAGAGCGGGGAGAGAGAGGGAGGACACGGGATGGGGCAGGCACATTAAGACAGAGGTGCAGAGTGTATTGAAATGACCCGGGCAGGAGCCAATAGGAGACATGCAGAGAGCGGTGAATTTAACGAGCCACGTCGTGGTATCGCCCGCTGTCACATGCTGACCTTCATGAACACAGTTCCTCACTGACCTGACTACCTACGACCCCTCACTGTCCTGACGTCGGCTCCACATTGACCTAACCACCTCTTGGACGCGGTCCCTCACTGATCTGACCTTGCCCATCTACCAGGTGGGACGCCGAGCTCTCTGAAGAACGCATCAGACGCTTCATGGACGCAGTGAGCGCCGTCAGAGAGCGCTGAGCTGACCTGACCTTGGGGAAAACACTACCTTAACAGGTGAGTACCGGTTGATAGTAGTACAAAAAGGCGAGCGTCAGGTGAGTATGGAGTGATGAGTATTGGACAGTGATGCTCCATCTCAGCCCACTGACTCACGGATCGGACTGTTCGTTTGGTCTCGAACGGGTCTCTGTTGGGACGACCCCGGGAGTTTGGGAGGGGTCTTCCACTGGCCTTGTGTCGCCAACTGGCTTCAAAGTTTCATGTATATATTTGCGGCGCTAATCGTTGACTTTCACATTCATTTCCCTTTCGATTCGGAACATGGGCTGGATATCGGCGTGGGTAGATTTCAAAGCAAACTCTGAGGAAGGATTGAGGAAGGGCGTGGCGATAACGATATCTGGAGTTGACACATCAGAAACTGACGCGTTATGTAACACCTGCGGATTCAATTTTCGGGAACGACGATGTTGCGATCTCAAAGATGTCCCATTTATCCGATGGGGCTAAAGTGAAGTGTCAGAAGCAGCGGAGTTTGCAGCAGCATTCTCGGAAGCCATTTCACTGAGGGGAAATCCCACCGTTCGGTTGGTTCCCGGGCCGATTATATCACTCGCGGGAGCGTTCCGTCCTTCTGAAGGGACCTGTTATATAATCTGAGCGGCATCTGTCCTGTCTCACACGCGTCGCTGGTCTTTCACAGAAAGATGTATTTGATTATTAGCCTGCGGCAGCTCAGGTTGACACGACACTGTGTAACCGCCCGATGGTGAAGGCGGCGGGCCCCCGGACCGGGGCAGGATGGGCGCCGTTCGCACTCTCTCGGCACCTCTGGTGGCTTTGGCAGTGTTGGAGACAGTCGGGTGGCTGGCGACGCCTGCGCTCCCAAACAACAACCGTCCGTGCTCGTCATTGTCAGCGCCAGCGGCGACAGGCGACATACGTAACAACCGATGACAGATTCCACCTAGGGCACACTACATACGTCAATATAAGCACACTCACGCGCACCAAACGGCACACCTAGTAGCGCTCCCGATAATATGAGAAATCTAACGTCACACACCACACACATATTTGTGGGTTTTCACATGTAATCATTTTTACCGTTTTTGTTTTCCTGAGGACGAAGATCCTAAGATAAACACGGACCGCGCGCGGTGCATATCGTCATCTAGTCTACGAGCGGCACTCGGTGGTGCTGTGAGAGCATTGGCGAGTTATCGGCGGGCCCGCCGCACGCGCGCGGCTTGCCTCCCCTAGCGAACGGCTATCTACGCGTCACCAATGAAAGCCTAGGTGGTTCTATGCGGAAGATGCGTGGCGGGTGCCCGCGACGGCCCGCCAGTGTCTCATGCGAGGTAGGACTGCGGGCCGCCGCGGGCCGTCCGCGCAGGCGACAATAAATAAAGGCGCCCGACCGGCCTGCGTGGCTGCCGGGGCCGGCGGCCGGCGGGCTCCGGTCGGAGGGGTGCGGCTGGTCCGCTACGTCCGCCAGCCCTCCGCCACCCCTTCCCGTAGGTAGGGTCCGAGCACCGGCGGAGCACCGGGAGCACGCCGTGGACCGCAGAACACCGTCCGTAGAGCACCGGAGCCCGCCGGCCGGCCCCGGCCAGCACCAGGTCAGGTCAGGTGAGGTGATTCTACGGCGCCGCGCCGGCAGCCGATGACGTCCTACGTCATCAGACTTCACCGCGCGGTCACCAAACGTCAAAGACGTCATCGACGTCATCTCATCGTCATCGACGCGCACCGGACCTGACGCCAAGCGTCATCCGGTATTGGCGAATGTCCTGCATCGCCCAGCGGGACATCACGTCCTCTCGCTGGCTCCCTTGGCGTCGTCCAGTCGCGTCCCTCTCAGCGGCACCACGGACCGTCCTCGGTCGCCGTGCCTCCATCTAACCGCCTCCGTCATCAGCACTTTCGGTTGTTGTTGGCGCCAGAGTGGCGGGTGGTGTAGTGGTGCTGGCGACGCTGCCGCTGGTTACCGCCGGCGGCCACGTGACGGGCCAGGTTGGCGCGCTCCAGAGCCGCCGGACGCAGCTGCCGCTGGGCGCTGCGGTTGGCGTGCTGGAACAGAGGACGCACCGGTCAGTCTCGGGGAACACCGGGTGTCCGAGAGGACTTGGGGTGTGCTGCTGGCAGGGGATCAGAGAGGTTGGGAGGTTTGACAGGGGAGCGTTTACGGCCGGTGTTTCTACCTCGCTTCAAAGTATCTACATTATGCTACTACCAGTTGGATAGTATCGCAGCGTACTACACGAAAACTGAAGACAGGAAAACAGTATTCACTAACTAACAGTAATTCAGTTATCAGCTCAATCTCGGCCGTTGGCCAGCCGCCAGAGTGAAATCAGTCCCCTGCTGTGAAGGTCAGCGGTGATGTCAATGTTTTCTTCAGTTTGACGTCAAGGTCAGTGTGAAGTCAACACTCAGCCTGTGTCAGCAGTCAGTACGGGGTGAGTGATCCCTGCTGAACTGCGCCAAGGGTCAGGTCTGACCGAGAGGTTATGCTGAATTGCGTCAGTAGGGTTGCTGGCACTGACCTCTAGGGAGGGGGAGGGCAGGGGTGAACATTTGTGCAGTATCGGCAGAGTGCAGAAATTGCACGCACTTGTCGGTGTCGGCAGCGGGGCAGGGAGCTGTAACTCAGATTGCAGGTTGCTGACAGGACGGAGACGGGTACGAACTCGCTGAGACAAGCTATCTGACACGCCAACCCTACAGGTCAGCCGGCGCTATCGCCTGTCGCCATTGGGTACAGACTTTACGGTCGTGCCCAACGCTGAGCCCTGGCACAAAGACGCTATCTGAGCTCGGTCGGCTTATGGAGTGTCAGCGCGGATACACTGAACTCTGTTTTTAGTGGGCTGTGACGCGCGAACCCGGCGGAGTCACTGCGCTCAACAGCGGGTGCGAGCGATGCGTCATTGCGTTGGGAGACGGCGTCTATCGCTGGCGTCGGACAACAGCACCTGTGGGGTCAGTGCCCTCCGTGTGGCAAACAGTTGCATCAAACCTATCTGGGCGCTCTGCCGAGCTCAGTACACAGCCGACGAACTCGGCGAATCGGTCTGGACTAGTGGCAAATCCCAAAAGGTCATCTATTTTAGGCCCGTGCATTCGTACTCGCTGGACCACTTTGAGTTGATAAATGTTTGAGTCGGCTCCATGACCGTTTCACGCCGCGCCATGGTAGTTTGATGAGCGGCCTCACCTTCTGAGCCTGCTGAACTGCCAGCCGCTGCAGCTGAGCGGCCGGCACCGGCTGGCTGGCCGCGTGCGCCGCGCGCCGCGCCGCCGCCGACGGGCGCGGGACCGGCGCGGCCGCCGGCGGCGACGGCGTCCTGTCGGTAGCGGCGGCGGGCGCGGGCGGCGCCGGCCGTCCGCCGCGCACGTACACGGACATGGACGGGTGCTCGATGAGCAGGTTCTCGAGGCTGGAGGCGGGCGGCAGCGGCGCGCGGCCGCCGAAGCAGGCCGGCGGCGTCAGCGTCCAGTTGTCGTCCACCGTGAGCTGGGAGGTGGGGGTGCTCGGACTGGTGCTGCACGCCGGGGTCACGCCCGGAGTGGCCCCCGGCGTGGCGCCTGGGGACACGAGACGGACGTCAGACGGGTCCTAGGTCGCGACGGCAGGGAACAGTGAAGACAGAACATCAGAGTTGCGAGGGCAGGGTGTCAGTAAACATTGGAGCAGACAGGGTCAGGGCACACGGTGCATAAAGCGCCAGTCACGTGATCAGTGGCTGATGCGGTCTACGCTGTGTCACCGCTGCTAGCCGCCCGGCCGCTGTAGACCGCAGGCGCGGTGCCCCTCCCAACCACTGCACAGTGCGCAGCTCCTGTGCCAGCCGCGGTCGCGTCGCCAGCCAGCGACGCTTTTTGCTTGGTGGTGTGTTTGGGCCTCGCCGACCATAGCTCAGCTATGACGTTGGGCTGGCAGGCTTCATTGGCTGCTCGAGCTGGAAGTGTGATCCCCAGGCGATCTCACAGGTCTCTGGGCGAAGCTGGAGAGACGCGGCTGAGTTCTAGCGTCAATAATTCGTGACACAAGATGCTGTGGTCTGAGCTGTTCAGTTAATTGGTAGTGGAGAGGCAATGCAACGTTCTTTTTGTGATTGGAAACGGGGGTTACTCGCCACTAGAAATTTGACGAACAGCAAAAATATGTAATCGAGTTGTTCGTGATTCGTTCATCTGTGTTTTTCAGTTCGGGGTGCCCGACTGTGTCAGTTGGTTTCACAATATGTGTCTGGTTTTGCGCGTTAATCTCTGTGTCAGTGTTCGGAGCGTGCGTCGCCCTGCGCATCTCAAGGTCAGCAGTGCGGTGCGCCGCGCCAGCCGAGGGCGGCTGCACGAAGCACCCTGTTTGGAGCAGCGCCCGCATCGCAACAGAGAACTGCCCGGCTCGGTCCGAGTGCCCAACTTTGCCGTGAGTCACTGTCGCACGGCTTTTTGACGGAGGCACGGACGGCGGACGCCGAGCAAGCTCGAGCGCCAGCTGTGAATAATA
The DNA here is from genome assembly GCF_019059575.1 of Amphibalanus amphitrite. NCBI lineage: Eukaryota > Metazoa > Arthropoda > Thecostraca > Balanomorpha > Balanidae > Amphibalanus > Amphibalanus amphitrite. Next base: position 1,072,117 of record NW_024881562.1, read on the forward strand.
GAGGCTAAATGTGGGGCCGACTCCAAATCAGACGCCGTGAAAAGGCAGTCGAGAGAGCGGGCCGGACTGTTGCCAAGACACCGCGCTGCGCTGCTGGTAAAATGGTTATCCAGTTCTAGCTCTGTTGATTGCCAACGATGGATCGAGTTATCACAATCGCTGCGCTGGCAGGCTGGTGAACTTGACCCGGTGACCTTGTGTCTATCTCTACTCCCATCGTATGTTACCGCCGGGACGATCTTAACCCTCTTTTTGCTGCCCCTTTATATCTCATAAGGACTTGCTCCCTACCCGGTCATGGCCGTTGACCTGCTCTGACCCCGGTCACTGCCCTGCTGTGACCCCGTCCTGACCGCTATCACTACCCAGTACCCACCTTCGGCCACCATGACCCATTCGTCGAGCTCGGGGTCGTCGATGTGCAGCTCGCGACACGGGGTGACGGTCTCGGGCGCAGCGGCCGCCGGCGCCTCCGTTCCCTCGGAGTTGCCGAACAGGTAGCCGCTCAGGTGTCCCAGCATCGCTGTGGGACCGGGAGAAATGTCACACAGAAGGTCACACAAACGGTGAGGGAATCTGAAGCAGAGCTCGAGTATGCGGTTACAAAGTTTGTAAACGGGATGATGGTGACACAAGATACATTAGATGCAACTGAACGAAGACCATGGTGGTAAGATCAAACGAATACACGATAAGTGAACGTTATCAATGGGTGCGTATTGATCATAGCCGTGGAGTAGGCATTATTTGATCTTTTTTTACGGAGAAACCGGATGGGGTGGTTTACCATGCCGCAGTCAGTTATTTATTTTTGTTGCCGTATTGGGCGGGTATATTCTCTTGTTTGTCCTTTTCTGTTCAGTGGAATACCATTTTCCTTTCGAATGCGTTAGAGAACGGAGCCGAGCAGGTTTTCCAGCCTTTCCAGCGGCCGGCTCTGTAATTTTTATGTGACGGGGACGGGGGAGACGGGCGTCTCTTCCAGCCTTTCCAAGGTGCTAGGCGGGTTTTCCGGTCTTTCCAGTCTCTGTCTATGACGAAGACGGTCGGCTTTCCAGCCTTTCCACCGCCCGTCTCTGTATATGACGGAAGATGGGTGGCCGAGCGGTCCGTTTATGTTTGTTGGCTGGTGCCCGTCGGCTGATCGTACCGGTATAGCCGCTGAAGCCGGCTGGTATCGTCGCCATAGCTCGCTGGTATCGCTGCTATAGCGGGTCCCGTATCGCGGCTGTGACTCGCTGGTATCGTTCCCTTGTTATAGCTCCGGCGCTGGACGTTGTGTCAACCCAGCGACAGCGCGCACTGCGCACGGTAGCTGGTAGGTACTGACATACGGTAGCGCGTGCTGACGTGCGGTAGCGCATACTTACATACTCTAACGCGTTCTGCTCAGTGCGCATGGCCGAATGTGGACTCACGCTGGGCATAGCAATAGAGATAGCAATGCCTCCCCCCCCCCCCGACACTATACCCGTTGGGCCTGGCCTGGCGCCACACCGGGGCTTCACTGGACGACGGCGTCGGTATGTTGTGACGTGTACGGACAGGTTGAGTCGTGTATAGGCGGATACCGAGCGCTGACTGATGGTGGGGATTTGTGCAAGTTGTGCAAGATGGCACTCAGGGGGGGGGGGGGGTGATGGGAGGGGGGACTGGCAGGTGGCGTTGGGCGTGCTGCATGAGTGCAAAACAGGTTTTAAAGGACGACAGCGTGGGTAGGGATTGGGGATTTAGCGTGCGGCTGAGTGGCCAGTCCAGCTCATGACTGAGTAAGTCGGAGCGGTTGTCCCGCCAGTCGAACCTGGCGACCCTGCGCCGCGGGCCGGCAGGTCCGGTCCCAGCGTCATGGCTGGGACAGTTTCGTTCTCCGCCCGGGGCAGTGTGCCATGAGCGCAGCGTGCGCACTCACCGCCGCCCCAGCCGTGCGTCCCGCAGAGCCATGCTCACGCGAAGCTGCAGCGGCCGGCTGTCGTGCGGCCCGAACTGGTCAGAACCACCGCTGACATCACCGCTAAATTGGGTCGGCCGTCGTACCGGGCCGGCCGGACATCGCGTGCATGGGTCATGCGCGCGTCGCCGAGCGGCGGCGCTCGCCCCGGCGCAGACTGAACGGCGGCCAATTCAGGCTGCCGTACGAGGCCGTGACGGTTTCATGTCGGTTTGCATTGTGCGGCTAGTCAGACAGGCTGGATCGTAATTGTCAAGGTCTTCCTCATCAGCCGCTGCAGTCAGACTAAGGCCCGCCCCTCCGCCGGCGCACCGCCCGGGCCCGAGACCCACTGCGCGCGGCCGCCGCTCCAAAGTCGATCGTCCGCCGCTCCTTGTCCCCCCCCCCCCCCCAGCAGGTAGAGGGGGTGTCAGGGCCGGGCCGATCCTGCGTGCTGAGGCTCTGTCCCGCTGGCCGCCCGGCTCGCCGACAGTGGGGAGGGGAGGGGCGGGCGGGTTCGGTCCGGTTTGGACCTCCATCACGCGCACAGCTCATGACTGGGCTCCGGATAGCGCTGGGGGAGGGGAGGAGGGGGGGGGGCTCCTCGGCGGTCCTGGCCGCGATCACCTGGCGGCTGACGGCGACATCCGCCGCCGGCAGCGTGTATTGACGTCGGGCGCCGCCGAGTGACGCCCGGCCGGCGTTACACCACCTCTAGCCAGCGGCAGTCGACGGAGCGCGGCAGAGCCTCCCTCCCTCCCTCCCCCGGTCGATAGACGCGCCGGGCGGGGGCGGGGCGCCCGGTGACCGCCCGGGCGCCGCGGCGCCGCCCGCCGACTCACGTGAGGGAGCCGCCGGCGACTCTGGGTCATCTAAAGACGGACGGTACGGGGAGATTGAACACACGGTGGGAGGGTGCCCGGCTCAGTGTGTGCCATTGAACGCCGCCCCCGGACGCGGCACGATGACGTCACAGCGGGCCGGGCGCCGCGGCCGCGCTCAACAGTTTACGGCGCTTTTGTGCAGCCGAGCGGCCGGTGCCAGCTGCGCGGATTGAGGCGGCCGCAGGGGTTGCCGGGCGGGGAACCGTAACCTCCGGCCGCGGGACGCCGTCCGGGCTGAGTCGCGGCGCCGTCCGGGCGGTATAGCGTCCTGCCGGCGTGGACAGAGTCACCCCAGGTCGGTTCTGGTTGGAACCGCGATAGGGTGTGAGTTGTGACCCTGACCGGGGCCAGGAGCGGCGTCCGTCGTCCGGCCGCGGCACCGCTGCTCGGCCGCCGCTCCGCCGCCAGGTGTCGCCGCGTCGGGCGCTGCGGTCTGCCTTTGTTTCCCTGCACAGGCGGCCGAGGAGGCACGCCCCCAGGTCCTCGGGGCGACCCACTGGCGGACCGGGGCGGGGCGCCGGGCCGCTGCAGGGAGGTGGGGTGGTGGACGGTGGACTGGGTGGGAAGACTGGGGTGCGTCACTGGATTTGGACCGCAAGCCGGGCTGGCTGTGAGTCATCGCTGACCGCTGGGTGTAGAACCGTTCGGTGTCCACCACCCGCTACAAACCGGGCGAACTTCAGAAAATAGAAAATAAAATAAAATGTGCTTTGATGCTAGACAAAACGAGTTCATTCCTTCCGACCTCCGACTTGTTGCAGACTTTGTATGGACAGTATATGTTTGTATAAACCGTAAACTTTGTGGGTCCAAGTTGGCAGCTAGTACGGACTTCGCTCTTCTGACGTTTCTTCAGGACCGAAAGGTCAGTGTCATCTTGGCCCGAGGCCGTGCGGTGACGTAATCTGTGGACTGCGGCACATCAGCGTTCTTTGTGGCTCCGGCTGCGACCTGTTGTTGGGTGGAGTGACCTCCGCGGGGGCAGCGCTGATTGTTCGGCCAAAGGTCGCCGGCTGAATTACTCCGTTATCCAGTGCGATGGGAAGGGCGTGGGTGCGGGAGGACTATAGAGGTGGGAGGAAAGAGAGTGAGGAGCGGCCAGCCTATGGTGGTTTATCTGGACCGAAATAGGCGGGGTGACCTTCGAGGGGTTAGAGGACAGACTGCCGGAGAGAGGGCAGTCGGGTGACTGAACGGGGCAGAGCGAGGGGAGCACGGGAGCGGACACTTGTGCTCGCCGTAGCGCGGCTGCGGGTGCCGCCCGCACCCGGTCCGTCCCGAGGGCGGAGATCGGCCGGCCTTGACTTTGAGCCTGCCTGCTGCAACCGGCAGCGTCTCTGGCGGCGGCCGCGGCCGGCAGGGCGGGCCGCGGTATAAATACAGGACGGCTGGCACGCACCTGTGCCGGTGACCCGACCGTCGCTGGCGCCGCCCACCAAGGTCACGGGGAGCGCACCCCGTGCCCGGCCCGTTCACCCGAAAACAGCCGCTCAGCAGCTCCGGGAGGGTCCTGCCAGCTGCGCCCCGCCGCTGTCCGCTGTCCGCCGCCGCAGCGGCCGGGAACCGCCCACCACCGCGCCGCGGCGCCGCGGGCAGGCAGGCGACGCTTTTTTCGGGCTCAAGGCTCCGCTTTTGCGCCGTGTTTTGTGCGTAGTTTTTGTGCGGCGGGATTCCCGTTTCTTTTGGAGAGTCATGGTTTGTTCAGCTGATCGCTGGTTGCGCCCAGTTTTGGTGCAGACGAACCGAGCTCAGTGTACGAATACAATGTAACTGACGCTGACTCGTTTAGACGACCGAGGAAACTTGGTCAGACTAACGGCTAGTCGGTCCGTAAATAGACCGCGCGTATGTGAGCGGGGTGGCACCCCAACCCTCCGCGACCGTTACGTAACTGATTTTAGAGGACGCCCACGAATGCTGGAAGGCGGAGTGGGCGGGGGGGGGGGGGGGGGTAATGTTGACACAATGGTAATGTTACAGTAGACTTCATCACTGGAGTGGTTGGGAAGGATGCTTTGGTTTGAATGGCGATGCATTGTCGGTTGAACCGAAATCGTGCAAGGGATGGAATTGTGGATAGATACCACTTATTACCTTATATTGCATCTTACTGATACCAGCAATACTACGTCCATTGATTGAATGAATATTGTCGCCTACATACCTAACATGAGTTGGTATGTAGGATGATTGATGTCGCCAGTGTGTCGTCTTTGTCAGAGCAATCAGTATTTACAGCTAGCTGTCGTCGGCTTTACGCACTATCGATCAAAGACGTCATTTGCGTAAGTGCAGTGCAACAATGGATCTTCCTAGAGGGGCGGTGGGATCACAAAAAACTATCGACCAATCGCATTGAATTGTAGTCTGCATTCATTCACATCAGCTTTCCCCTAAAATGAATGAGTCACTCAAAACATTGCTCTCTGCAGGACGTAAGAACAAAGGAACAGCACAGAAAAGAGCGAGTTTGAGCCACTGGAGCGCTGGGGATGCGTTCACCAACCTGAAATGTAGATGTGCTGACTAGATGCGCACTTGTTTCTCGTGCGGGATGAGAGTTTTGTTGCAGCCCGGGTATCACCTTGGATTTCTGTCGCCGAGTGAAAACTGGCCGCTCGCCTCTGTTTACCTCCCCCTCGTGACGTCACGGCCCGCACTACGAAGGCCACGCTGATTGGACTGAGGCCACCGTAAGCTCCGCCTCCCTGAGGGGCACTCCGCGACGCAGATCGATCTGCGACGCGTTTTTGGCAGCGAGCCAAAACGCAGACGCCTTTTCCCATCATCCTTTTTGGAATTTGATATTATAGATCGGGTAAGGGGCACTCCAAAGACTCTGTAGCTCACATGAGAATGACATGGTGTCATTGGACATCCCGTGAGGCCCGTCGTTCACAGGACTTTGGTATCGACGCGACTGGGAGGCTGCTAGCAATCAGCTGGTCGGACGGGCCCGTTGCGCCAGGGGCGGGCCGACGGCACGGCGGTGGGGGCGGCAACGGTGCCGTGCCGTCGAGCGCTTTGTGGCCGACGGTACGGGCTTACAATGGAGGTCGCACAGAGGCGCGACCAGTGGGATGGGCAGCCGCTGTCACTGCTCGAAGGATCTCGTAGGATTCCGTAATTATATCGCTATCGTTAGCTGTCCCTTGCACCCGATGCACAGTGGGGATTTTTCCGATCTAGCGCCTATTAATTCAAAAAATATTTTTTGGATTTTTGTTTATTTTTTGTGTCAGTAGGGCTAAGAAATGTCTGAATTTTTCATATATGGCATTGTTTTATCTGTATGTCCACAGCAAAACTAGGAAAAATGCGCCCAAAGTTCACACTCATGCGTGATTACTCAATGGGCTCAGCAAGGCTCGAAAGTATAGCTCAATTTCATTGTCCTGTCCTGTTGGTTTTGATCTTGCGAGGTCTTAAAGTTGCATATCGTCTGAAAGGCACCTTTATTAGGAATGGAATGGCAAACAGAAAGTATGCCACAACCTTACTAAGGTCACAAAAATGCCCTTTACAAAAAACCCTTACAGACACCATATTGAAGGAATGGTATTCTAAATAAATGTAGGAAATCAACAATGTTCTCCACACTTTTCCACTCCGAAATATATCCTATCGAATTCGCCACTTTCTTCTGCACAAGACAACGCCTAGTTTGGCTGCCGAAACTTGCCTGAACACGGAATATTCACATTAGAGTATCTTAACACCCCACTCGAGGAGCGCTAGGGCAAACAGCACGATATAGGTATGTTCCGGACATAGGCGAATAATTTTACTTCGTGATTTATATGATGCATATTTTCTGAGACACATTCATTAGGAATAGGATGACAAGCGTAAATTATACATATCGTAACCTTATTAACCATCGCACTTGTGGGGAGGGGGAGGGGGAAGGGGTCGGATAAAACCCCATGGTTTTCCGCAAATTACTCGCGCAAAAAGCGGCCGATCGCGCCGAAACTTTCGGTACCCCCGAGATCATCAATTTTACATCCAACCTAAAAATTTCATGACTCTGACCCAACTGACCTTTGACCTGTGGCATATTTCTCGAGACCATGTTTGGCCGGAATCACGATTCGGCGTATGCCAGCTCACATTATCCGCGGTTTCCAGTCTTTTTGTGGTTTTAAACGTTCAAATATGTGAAATGATGTTGGTGCCATGCATAATGGTGGGAGTCAAGGTCACGTGAAGGTCAAGTCAAGGTCATTGACCTTTTGATGACCTTGGTTCACTTTTTCGAGTTTTACTTGTTTCTAGAGTAGTTTTTGGTGCTGATTTCGATTTTAGCAGCCATTTGAATATTTACGAAGTAGTTCTAGTGCCTTCGTTCCATGTTACGAAGCTATCAGTAGTAGGTGACACTTCTATGGATGGCCGGCAGGACGCCTACTAATTGATCTAACCTGACCTGACCCGACCTGGCCTAAATGCATAAAGACATCGTCTGTGATCAAAACTAACATGAAATTCGTGATCAGCACCCCAAAATACCCCGTAACACCCTAACTTTGCGAAGTTTCAAGAGGTCTCGATTTCCCAACTTTAGTTGGGTCATTAAACTGACTTGGAAAGTCAGCTTATGACCTTGGACATATTATATATATATATATAACCTATATTAATTATTTATATAATTATATTATTATATTATTAATATATAATATATATATATAACCTTGGACATATATATAATTGGATATATTCTGCCTAATTTCGTCATAGGCAGCACGCTTGACTTTTCCGCGAAGCTCTAGCTTGATCAGGGGCCAAACGGCTGAGCGGGGGGTCCAATTGAACCCCCTATACTATGTTGATTATGCACATTTACAGGTAAAATTCTCACCAGGACACACCAGCCAACATCTGTGCACAATCTGGCTACAATTCTACCTATGGTTTGCCCTCTATGAATAAATACGTGCTAGATCGGAAAAATCCCCACTGTGCGATGGTGAGGTTCTTTTTTGGCATTCGATAGCGCTTACATCTTTTCGATTGGTATGAAGCGTTGGTTTTGGCTTTACTATAATTGCGTAGTTGCACCGTTAGCGTCGATCTCACCGACATACATATTCAACTTTAAAGGGACCCTCCCACCTTCAAAAAAGTTAATGAATTGGCATGAAAGTGATGTCGCTCGGTTCAGAAAGAGCAAAAACGAATATCTACCAAATTTCATCGAAAAATATTCACCGGTTTTCAAGATATTAGACTTTTACTTTTGTTTACTTTTTGGGATCTCCGCTGTTCCTAGCGATTTTATTTGAAAGTGCGGCATTTGTTGCGCGCAAAGCAGCATATACCACCGCGTGCTACAAAACGTTTTAGTCAAACATTTAACGGACGTTCGAAAGCCTGATGACGTCATCAGATTCCCGTAATGGTTAAAGGGACCCTCCCACCTTCAAAAAAGTTAATGAATTGGCATGAAAGTGATGTCGCTCGGTTCAGAAAGAGCAAAAACGAATATCTACCAAATTTCATCGAAAAATATTCACCGGTTTTCAAGATATTAGACTTTTACTTTTGTTTACTTTTTGGGATCTCCGCTGTTCCTAGCGACTTTATTTGAAAGTGCGGCATTTGTTGCGCGCAAAGCAGCATATACCACCGCGTGCTACAAAACGTTTTAGTCAAACATTTAACGGACGTTCGAAAGCCTGATGACGTCATCAGATTCCCGTAATGGTTAAGAGATAGGGACCACGCTGGTCCCACCCTGCAAGTAAAGGGAAGAAATTTCTTGAACACCATAAAGCTGCGGGGGTTGCGACCAGGATAAATGGTGGTTTCTGAGCCTGGCCGCAAACTTGGCTATCTCAACTCAAAACTAATGTTAAGGTGGGAGGGTCCCTTTAAGAGATAGGGACCACGCTGGTCCCACCCTGCAAGTAAAGGGAAGAAATTTCTTGAACACCATAAAGCTGCGGGGGTTGCGACCAGGATAAATGGTGGTTTCTGAGCCTGGCCGCAAACTTGGCTATCTCAACTCAAAACTAATGTTAAAGGGACTATCCCACCTTCTAAAATGTTGTTAAAACCAGTTAAATTGTGCCCGACTTTATAGATTGGATGACCAGGAACACGGTTGTGGCATTTATTTTTCATTAAACATCTTAGGCTTCCCATATTCCAAACACAAACTTTCAAATATGTGACGTCACAGCCCAAAATTACCTCCTTCCCCAGGCCACATTACTGTCATAAAGCTGATTCTTTTTACTCTGTAGGCACCACAACAAAGTTCAGACCAAGTTTTAAGCGATTTTTCAACGAACAAACCCATTTAAAGGGACACTCCCACCTTAACATTAGTTTTGAGTTGAGATAGCCAAATTGGTGGCCATGGCCTGCAAATACCGGTTTGGGCACTCACAACATCGACAAATGCTTTAATTCGGAGATATGGAATTTCAAACTTGCAGTTTTCGGATTCTAAGGGGCTAGTGCATTGGTATGCCCCCTTAGAATTTGTGACGTCAGCGGAGATCTAACGATTTTTAAATCTTTTACTAAAACGTTTGGTAGCACGCGGTGGTATATGCTGCTTTGCGCGCAACAAATGCCGCACTTTCGAATAAAGTCGCTAGGAACAGCGGAGATCCCAAAAAGTAAACAAAAGTAAAAGTCTAATATCTTGAAAACCGGTGAATATTTTTCGATGAAATGTGGTAGATATTCGTTTTCGCTCTTTCTGAACCGAGCGACATCACTTTCGTGCCAATTCATTAACTTTTTTGAAGGTGGGAGGGTCCCTTTAAATCAGAATGACTAAACGAGGTGACGTCACACTAACGGTCGCTCCATGTTGAAGATAGGGCCTTGCACAAGGCCCATTTTCAAATGAAGGGAACGAATTTCTTCAACACCAAGAGGCCGCGGGGGTTGCAACCTAGATAGATAGTGGTTTCTGAACCTTGCCGCAAACTTGGCTATCTCAACTCAAACCCCATGTTAAAGGTGGGATAGTCCCTTTAAGGTGGGAGGGTCCCTTTAAACGATGAATTCAGTGTGTTACAACAATGACATATTCGTTTCCTCTGTAACCATGCGAAGCTGCTTTATGTAGTCCGTCTGTTTCGTTTTGTGTGAATCCACCTCAGGTCATTTATCATTTTATTTTGCTACGGTTTCTAGGGCTGTTTTTCCGTTGAATCAGATTGCTGGAAGTTGGGACGGAAGACTGGAAGTGAGGCTGCAGTGGTGTGCCTATTGGTCTGCTTCTTTGGAGCTCGTTGAATGTTGATGCATCCTGTTTTGATCGCAGCTGGCCGGGGATATTTATAAATTGTGAAGCATTACGTCCTCCGGCCAAGTTTCTGCACACACGCTCGCTACGGCCTACGCTCCGGAGTCCGGTGCCGTCGTGCCGATTCTCCAACGCGCCAGGCTCTCGGGCTACTGCTCTGACACCTGGCGGATGATTCTGTGGTATCTCTCTTTCTACTCTCGTCCGCTAGGGCCGGGAATCTGCCCGGTTTTCGGCAATCAGCTGGTGTGCGATGCGTCAGCGTTCAGCCGTGCCTCTGGCGGGGGCCGGGCTGTGATCTCGTAGTGGTGCCGCGGGCGGGCGATTCTGCCGGGGTCCCCCGAGTCGGTGGTCGGGCCGGCGGAGTGGTGACGTGGACTTACCCAGCCAGTCTGAACGACGGGCAGTCTTGAGACCGCACTGCTCTATACACTGTGACTGGAGACGGCGTGATTACTGCTCAGACATAAACGGTGAGGTGAGTGAGCCTCGAACAGGCCGGGCACGTGGAGGGGAGGGGTGTCGCTCCCCCTGCTGTCTGGTCGCCTGGAACTCCATTCTCCAGTCTTCTGTATACCGTTAACTCTACTGAGGTTTGTCGGAGAGAGATCCCTTGTTTTGTGGATCCTGCGGCTCTGGATGCGGCTCTGGATCTGGATTTGACTGACCGTGATTTGCAGTGGTGAAGGTCGTTGCCAGACGTGTTGAAACCCGTTGCAGTCTGGGCTGAGGTGCCCGCCAAAACTACGATCGGGGTGCGAAATCAATGCAGGCGGCGTCTGGCGGAACCGCCCACCGGATGTAATGCCCCACCCCCTCTCCCCATCCCTGCTGTGTGTATTCGGAACACCAGTATGGTGTTGAAGGAGTGTGACTCACTGACTGGAGACCGAAGACTGGAGTGTGTGCAGCTGAGAGTCCGGCGATCGGCTGGAATCTGTGACAGAGTAGGCTGCTATTTCGACGCACGGCTCCGCTGCACTGATTACCATGTGCGTCCTCCGGCCCGGTGTCTTGTGCGGGCGATTTGTATCAAAGTCTAGCGGGTCCTTTGGGGAGGGGACTCGGGTACACACTAGGACATAATTGTAACTGAATCAATAATAGCACGAATAGTACATAGAAACAAAGAAAATAACGGATGGTTTAGGTGCTTAACTCCCATCTCCGCCCCACGCTCCCACTTTCCGAATTCCATCAGACCAGACCAGATCCGTCAATGTGAATAAGTTATAACCGTGATTATGCGCGTGCCATGCTCATTGCTCACGAGTCGCAGAGTTATGGATTTGTTCTGACGACACGTGTCCGTGCGGCCGGCCCGGGTCCCTGTTCGATGTTTATCAGAGCCCCGCTCGCCCGTTGGACCTGTCACCTCCGGTCGAGAACTACGGGCCGACGTGAACATTGGACCGAAAAAGTCGGACGACCCGGCCTCTCTGTTAATCCGAGACCTTTGTATCCTGTGAGATCAGCTAATCGGGGTGGATCATTCTCAAGCGACCTAGTCCAATAAAACGTCATCTCGATTGGTTTAGATATCGGCGGCTTAGGTCATCGATTAGCTTAAGGTACTCTGAGGACAGGTGGCCTCTGGGTGCTCCCCGACCAATTTCATATCGCCGATACGGCAGGTGACTAATTCACCGGGTGATAACACCGTTTGGGAACTTTGGGTGTCCCCCCCCCCCAGATGTCGTCATAACAGCGGGATGATGGGTCGGGGGGCGGACGTTTAGACGTGATAACGTAGGTATTAGCAGGTATACGTAGGTCTCTGAGGCTGCACACTTCACTTAGCGCTCTTTTGCTCCTCGTGCTATCGTCAACGGTTCTTCACCGGGCACCGCTGTCGTATCTTCTGGTCTGTTTGTGCTGTTGCTGAAATTGAGGAAGGAAATGATGCCGAATTCCGATGTTGAGTAGTTTTAAGCTCGGGTAAATACAGGTATCGTTTGCCGCCTATTGGCGGGCTTCTCTATCAGTCGCCGCTAGGTACTCATTGATTTTTGTTCTGTCATGACTAATGGCATCTGCAATCTGCGTACAGCTCACAGTACCCCTTTGTTGGTTACTTCATGAACCAGGTCAATGAGTGGACCTCTGTTCAGAACAGGCTTGGCTGAATACTGACCGAGCATGGTCTGATCCAATCCGAACAGGCCATTAGCTCAGGACAAGGACTTTCATCCAGGGAGGTCATGCTGTATATCATTCGATTCAACAGATGGCCACGTTTGCTTTCATGGTCATGGATGGTCAGAGGATCAAATCATGCTACAATTACACAGGAACCCGCCCTAAAAAAAAATCAAAACCACGTCAGACTGCAAATGTAGCTGCTACACTTTCTTGCCCTCCCCTCCCCGCCGCCGTACTGAAGCCACGTCAGTGACGCTCCGGGGGCTGTTGCGGGAACTGCCGGCCCGCCATCTGTGTTTGACCGACTCCGGGCTTCCGGCCGAGTCTGCACTCTGCAGTCTACAAACATAGAGCCTTGGTCTATTATGTAGACGCAGTCCCCGGTGTATCAGGGTATTGGCACGGCACGCCAGTTCATCGCGGAGTTGCAGTGATCCTTCTTTCTCGTGGTAGCTGCAACACTGCAACAGCCATCCGGCGGCAGTCGGAGTCGGATGATGTCAGCAGAAAGGTGTCTTGTAAAACCGTGGCGTAGCGCGGACCGTTTGGTTCGGATGGAAACAGGAGAAAGGAAGCAGACCAGATAAGGCAGTCTCGACATGTTGTGGTTCTCTTGTGCACAAGAATAACTGCAAATGTATTTCCGGGTCTTTATCACCAGTCCAAACACAGACTATAAAGAAACAGCTCGGGAGAATGCAGCAGCCAAAGATACGAAGAAAGACACCTGTGTGTCTGTCTATAAGCGGGGCGTTGCCTTTGCGGATTCAGTCTCGAAGCGAGCTGTTGATCACAGTGTTCCGGCTCAGCCTTGTCTCGCTGCCGGTAAACTCAGTGCGATGACTCGTGCGGCTCGATCCGTGTCCTCTCAACAGACCCCTCCTGCCCAGTAGGTACTGTCACGGGTTATCCCCCAGGCCGAGTTATCGGTAGTACATGTAGAGGGCGCTGGGCCGGGCCACAGACGCGGCCACCGCGCCTTGGCCCGTAGTCAGTGGTCATTCGCCAGCGGGTGTGAACGGGGGTCTGGCTGCGTCGCTGGTCACAGGTCATAGGTCACAGGTATGGTGTACTGGGGACGGTCCGGGACCACCATGACGTGCTGTCTGTGCTGTGTAAACACCGCTAAGACGCAGGTCCTTGTACTAGGAACCCCCGCTATGCTGCGAGGACTGCCGCCTGTCACACTGACTGCCATGGGTGCTGTTATTCCGGACTCTAGAGTTGTCAAAAATCTCGGAGTGGTCATGGACAATCATCTCAGCTTCAGGTCGCACATCGATTATGTGACAGCTAAGTGTACTGGTGTCCTAATCGGTCTGATGCACGCCAAGCACGTTATACCGAAGGCCTCTCTGCCTGTGGTAGTAGAAGCGCTCGTGAACTCCGTTATCAGATATTGCTTCTCGCTATACGGTACGTGCACCGCTACTCAGATTCATCGTGTGCAGAAACTGCTGAACTTCGGTGCTCGAGTTATTAGCGGCCGTCGTAAATACGACCACATCAGTGACGTTCTGTGCGACTTGGAGTGGTTGAATGCCCCTAACCTTGCTAAGTACCATCGCATCAGTTTGGTGCACAGGGTCACTACGACTGGAAAGCCGGAAGCGATCGCACAAACCATCGGTGACACCCTGCGTCACTCGTACGAGACGCGCAGAGCTGCCGACCACGCGCTGCCGAGAATCCGCACGGAAGCCGGTCGCCGGCGGCTCTGTTATAGCGCAGTGCGTGAGTACGACTCTCTGCCGTTTGACGTCACCGTGCGAAACTTTCGGCGCCAGCTCAAAAAGCATCTATTGAAAGAACAGTGTGAGGCGCATGGTTAGCTCAGGTCGAGTGGTTGAGTGCTGCTTTTTATGCCTGGTCTTTTACTTGTGTTGTAAATGTTTGACGTGTGCCAATGAAAAACCATGCACCATGGATTTGTCATGAATATATTATCTGTATCTGTATCTGTGTTTCAGTGCTGTCTGTACTGTGTTTCAGTGCTGTCTGTACTGTGTTTCAGTTCTGTCTGTGCTGTGTTTCAGTACTGTCTGTAGTGATACTGTGTTTCAGTACCCTCTGTGCGCTGTTTCAGTGCCGTCAGTATGCCGCTGGACCGCCATGACATGATGGCGTTGTTGTGTTTCAGTGCTGACTGTACTCTGTTTCAGTGTTGTCTGTACTGTGTTTCAGTGCTGACTGTACTTTGTTTCGGTGTTGTCTGTACTGTGTTTCAGTGCTGTCTGTACTCTGTTTCAGTGCTGTCTGTGTTGTGTTTCAGTACTCTCTGTTCCCTGTTTCAGTGCCGTCAGTATGCCGCTGGACCGCCATGACGTGATGGCGCTGCTCGCGCAGCTGGCAGAGGAAGAAGAGATGCGAGTCACCGTGAAGGGCTCGGCTCAGGGTGCGCTGCTCGCCGGTGCTGGAGCATTCTTCGGTGGCCTGCTGATGGGGCCGGTGGGTTTACTGATTGGTGAGTGAAAATCATTATTACGTTTTGCTCGTTGATTAGTTTCATTGTCGTTGCCACAATATTTTCAATGTCGTCATGGTTATACCTCTTTAAGCTTACCTTGTATGGCTCGGTACTAATTGTGAGGGACTGCAAGATAACGCTATGCTCGTTGATCAATGATCAGTTTATTTACCCCGCGTTCGATGTCTCTCGGACGGCGAAGATTCTACGTCGTCCGGCCAATCACGCTCCATAACCGCAGCCGAGCCCCCGCTGACCTTGAACGGGATTGGTCGGACGACGTAGAATCTTCGCCGTCCGAGAGACATCGAACTCAAAGTTAATCAAAGGCTGTAACAACTCCCAGTGTGCCTCTTGCGCCTCCTGGCCCCTACCGGGTCATCCCTGAACCCTGCCTCCGTCCGTCCTGCAGGCAGCACGGCCGGCGGCGGCGCCGGCTACGCGCTCTCCGCCGGCAAGTTTCGCTCAGCCGGCGAGGTGATCCGGCAGCTACCTCCCGACCGGCAGTGTCAGCTGGAGCGCCGCGTCAACCACCTGGTGTCGCGGCTGAATGCGCAGGACGTGGTCACTGCTGTCACCATGCTGGCCATTGGCGGCGGCACCGAGATTCGCTCCCTCATCATCGCCCAGGTGGTGAACTTCCTCACCAATGAGATGGCTATGGAGGTGTCTGGCGTGCCGGGCCAAACGTGGTGAGACTGCGGCGCCGAGCGGCAGGGGTAGGCTGACTGCCCCCTTTGCCGCCGTACGGCCGGGGATGCGCGGCAGGGACGAGGTTGGGCTGGAGGACACAGAGCGCCGGCTCTCGAGGGTGTGGGTGCGGTCCTCTTGGACAGTCAGATGTGTATGTGTGCGGTCTGTAGGGGAAGGGGGTGGGGACGATGTGGTGACCGTTGGACATTATATGCGTGATATCTATCTACGAATGCTCTATGAGCGGTATACTGCCAGGAAAGCGTGTGTGATGGTCCATCGGCGAGTGGCACTACCGGCCGCATCTGCTAGATGTGGGAAGAGGAGGAGGGTATAATCGTAGCAGACTGCTTGATTGTCTACATTCACCGTGATATATCATTGAAGTGAAATATTCTTCTATACTGTAAACATTGGCTCTGTACTTTGCACGCAAACACAGCTGTACGCCAGCACTTATGTCCTTGCCAAGAGGAATGTGCGCAGTCAAGTGAAGCACAGTAGTTGTGTGGTGGTTGAAGGGGCTGATGAGATGAAGTGACCTTACTGTTGCGTGAAGAATGAACCGAGATGCTTAGGGTGTAATATGTGCTCTTTTGTGTACGATTTTCTAAATATGCCTCAAGTACATCCGGCTAATGTGAAGTCTTGTTGCGCTGACTTTGAAATGCTGTTATGGCGTGATCTCTGCGGCAAACGAAATAAAAATGGAAGGTTTTGAAGTTTCCTATTTGTGATATCGTACAGACCAGACACCGGTAGACGCTGAATAGTTCTGATAGATAGCGCGTATGTCGGATCTCTAATGTTGTTGAGCGCTTGTGCGAGGAACATTAGTAAAAACAGTTTTAGTATCATATGACCTTTCCTCGTAAAATATAAATTACCGAAAAGGGTATATTGATATTTCGATCACATATCTTCGTCGGAATCGCTTACAAGACTGAGTGTTTCTGTCTTTTGTTAGCAATTCCGACGAAGATCTGTGATCGAAATATCAATATCAATATATCCTTTTTGACATTATGTCTTGTTAGCAATTCCGACGAAGATCTGTGATCGAAATATCAATATCAAAATATCCTTTTTGGTAATTTATATTTTACGAGGAAAGGTCGTATGATACTAACACTGCTCTTATATCGGATCTCATTGCTGTGAAGCGGTCTACCCTGATGTGGAGGTCGACTGGAGGAGCAGGTGGCGCCTTTGTTGGCCGTGATCGGCAGGCTTGGTCCCCAGAATAGCCCGAACGACTTCAACTGACTCACATCGACGACTTTGGACTTGGCAACCCTTACGAATTGTTTCCAAGACTGCCCGACATTTTGATTGTCCTGATATTGTATGTGTGTTCTGTGACGGGTCTCGGCTGCGATGTGACACGATTGGCGTCCTCTAGCAGCCTCTATCCGCTTAGGCGTGCCGAAAAAAAACTTTTGGGCGTCCTCTTGCAGGCCGCTGATGGCTAGAGGTGCGCGGTGCGAGCAGCTGGACCTGTGATTTGAACGGTACCCTGGTCACCACCATCTCTGGCAAGTGGCAGATGCCTCGTTGGGCTTCCACAGGCTCTGCTTCAGGTTGGTGAAAACCTGCAGGAGCGCGCCCTTTATAATAAAGGTGGTGGCGTTGACCTCTAATGTAATTTTATCCCCTAATTTTTAGTTCCGCCAGCCCGTGTTTATCCAGACCGGCAGCATCATGAGTCATGATAATTTATATTCTCATTTAAGCAATAAAATAAGCACATTTTTATTAGCCATATATTATTTAGCAGCAGTGTGTTACACGCTATATGTACTCCGCGCGTCAGATCTGTCTAAAACAAGTTTGCAAAAGGAGCTAGTAAAAAGTCCTGTGACGTAATCGCATTTTTTCTTTTCCTGACTTTCTCTCCCGTAATACTTCGACTTTCATCGGCTATGAAATATCAGCATCACACTTGAAAACAAAATTAATTGATTTTTCAACTCCACCTAAGCGTGGATACATAAAAAAATGACAAATATCAAGTTCTTTTGACGTCATATGAAAAATTATTTCTTGTTTCAACGGAGTTCGCATTTGAATGCATGGACTTGTTGAGAATCTCAATCTGTGAGAAAACTGGGAAAAGTGAGTTGCCGTGGAACGGATCTCTATTGTTAGTTTGAATTTGTGAACCGTTTGATCCATTTTGATCTGCTGTGGAGTGTACCTAGTCCTTTGCTGTGCCAGCGGACAATTGTAACTAAAATATAAATTACTCGATAGGTAGGTAAGGCCGCTGCCTGGAAAGTGCCGTGTTTTTTAGTGATTGTGGATTTATTGTTATGGATCATTATAGGAATGAGGATCAGGGAATGGTGGTGTGATAGGTGCCTTCATATCTCTTGGTTTTAGTTGAAATGAAATAGATGCTGATAGAATATGTTCGCTTCTGATAATTTTTTTAGAAAGTAAGGTTAAATGCCTGGGCAAATTGACGGAACCAAAGCCCACGTCACTAAGCAGTGCTTGGTGTGGAGACCTAGACTTTGCTTAGCCAACAATCCCACTCTGTAAGAGTAAGAGTTTTCATGACCTTAATAGGAGGTACTGTAAATTGTAAAAAGGTTACTGACTACTGTTATGTAAATCTCTTGCATTCTTTACATTATGCAGTTAGTCAGGGTAGGTACTCTCTTAGCAGGCAGACGTTGCCCTTGGCGGTGTTTCACGGCAGAGCGCTGCGCGTGTCGGTGCGTTGGGTTTCCATGGCAATATCAACAAACTCCACTCTGACGCTACGCTATGACGTCATCGTAAAACGCTAGTACCCCAGCGCCAGCACCATCAGCAGTCAGCACGCTAGCAGCATTCGCACTCAAACCTCTGTTCTCTCTACTATCCTTTGAACCTCTGTTCCAAACGCTAGTCATCATAAGCTAACGGATTGCACGCAACATCATTTGAGTGACGTCAGGGGCATGCCTCAGCTCCCAGCGCGCGCAGCGTCGGGTGGTAAAACAGGGCCCTTGCTGCCATATCTACATCTCACGTGCACCACAATGGTCTTTTCACAGTTAAATATATAACAAAACATAATTTAACCTGACCTAACTGGTAACCCTACGGTCCTACCTACAACCTACCAACCTACAACCTACCAACCTACAGCCTACCAACCTACAACCTACCAACCTACGACCTACCCTACTAGATATGGCAGCAGGGGTGACGTCTGCTAAGAGAATACCATTAGTCAGTGCAGGACATTTGACAACAGACAAGGTGTAATCCCTTTGAAGTTTGAGACATTAGGTGATTCTAATTTTCTATTTCATTTTCAGGTATTTTCATTCTGCATAGCCAACCTGCTGAACATATCAAGGATATAACTCAAGCCTGCAAGCTTGTTATTAATTTATTATCATGGCACTAGGCAAGACCAAGAGGGTAAGAACCGTTGAAATGAATTGATCAATTTATGTGGTGTTATTATAGTTAACCCGCGCACCGACGGGGGGGGCGGATATCCGCCCCCCCCCCTGAGGTTTTTCGCGGATAGCGGGAAAACCGCGGCGCGTAGCGCCGCGAAATTTGGTATGACTATTCTCTCATCAATTTTACACATGGTGTGCAAGTTTGAACCTCCTAACTTTTAAGGTCAGGTCACCAGGTCACTTTGAATGACCCAACCTCAAGTCACTTTTTTGCAACTTTGTCACCGTGCCAGAGCTACAGTAGATGTCGGAGGCCTTTGAAAGTCGCAGGATGTTATTAGGTCATTAGTAGCTACAATTTGTATATCTCGGAATTTTGATGTCGGTGACCTAAGGTCAGGTCAATTTCGCGACCTCCCCATTATAAGTCAATGGGGGAAAAATCAACTCCCTGTTTTTACCACTAAAACGGGTCGGAATGGCCCCATATACCATACATGACTTCACATACGATCAACCTTCACTACCTTGAGGTCTGTTTTGCTGTTGGGCAGCTGTAAGGTCATGTGATGTCATCAAAGGTCACCAAAGGTTTTTTGCCAATAACTCCTTACAGGAACAAGATACAGCCGCGCGGATGGTCTCATTGTGTTCAGCTCGTCAAGACGCATCGAATGATATACATGATGACCTCGAGGTCACGTGACCTGAGGTCAACCTTTGACCTTGACCTTTCGAGGTCAACATATATATCATTCGATGCGAATTGACGAGAGGATCACGATGATGCCCTTAGTTTGTTCCTATCTTGACTACTTCGAAAGTTATTCGAGAAAAACCCTCTCCATATCTAGCGCCGCCATTTTGACTTTTTCGACCCCTGTGACGTCATCTTTGACCTGACCTGAAAATGACCTTAGTAAAAATTGTAGACCTTGTCCGTGCGTATCCGATGCCGTTTACCGCTTGTCGCTATCTTGCTTCGTTCTCGAGATCTCAGGGGGGGGGGGCGGTCATCCGCCCCCCCCCCCCGTCGGTACTAAGTTGGCGCAGACCCCCGTCGGTGCGCGGGTTAATGTTACCTTTTTACCACATCATTTGCTAGTAAGTTGTAGTATGATCTAGAACCTTTAATTTTTAAATTTATATTCAGTGGTTGACTGGATCTGTCACTCACATCATTTTAGTAATAGCTGATGATGTTTCTTTTCCAGAAAAATGCGGCTGCTTCAAAAACTGCCTCTAAAGAGTCGGTGGGCAGTGGGGCACCGCCAGCCAAAAGGGCAAAAGGTATGTGATGCACTGTGTGGCTGCTTTTCTTTGTTCTTTTGAAATGAGCAAATGAATTAAAGAAGTTCAGAGGAAATGTTGAGTACCTATTCAATGAACAATAGCCATAGTAAGTTATGATGTTCCAGATCCATGTTATGGTTTCATGCTCCATATGATATCTCATATTAGTGGCCAACCTATAAAGGCCCACCACTGCTGGAGATGTGAGCCCTGTGGTATGATTTAGCTGACTGCTGACCTGTGGCCTTTGTCTGCCCTGCAGCCTCTGAGCCGGCGCTGCTGACCATCAGCCGGCGTAACTCGGTTCCGGGCGCCGTTCTTACCGTCGGGGAGGGCGACACCGGCCAGCTGGGGCTCGGACCCGACACCATGGACTGCAAGCGCGTCAAACTGGTGCCCCAGCTGGAGAAGGACGTCATTGACGTGTACGCCGGCGGCATGCACACGCTCTGTCTCACCAAGAATGGCAAGGTAGGTGGACGGGGCACGCTGGGATGGCCAGCGCCAGAACGCTGGGACCGACGACAGTTGACTCACAGACTCCTAGTGAAATGGAGCTGTTATATCTTAGATGATTGGGTGCTGTAGATGCTCTGGACTCTGAATGTCATAAAACTAGATACGGCAATGGAGAAGATCGTCCACGCTCATTTGATATGGCACCCGATTTTTGTACAATTAGTGTATCCTCGTCCTTTTTTCCGAAGTTAACACGTTCTGGAAGCTAGACCGGTCCCTTTCTAGGACTCCGATATGCACTGTGCCTGCCGTGACAGCCCCACCCGCGCCTCATTCTCCAGGTGTACACGTTCGGGTGTAACGACGAGAGCGCGCTGGGCCGCAGCACGGCCGAGGAGGACAGTGAGATGTCGCCGGGCCTGGTGGCCGGCCTGGGCGCGCCTGTGGTCCAGCTGGTGGCCGGAGATTCGTTCTCAGCGGCGCTCACCGAGGCTGGAGAGGTGTTCGTCTGGGGCACCTACCGCGTGAGTGCCGGGGGTGGATGCTCAGTCGCCCATACGGGGCACCTACTGCGTTGGTTCTGTTGGGCTGCTCCTCATATGGGGTTACGTGTTTCCGTGCACTGAGTTAGGAGGGAAGGAGTGTTCTTGTGGACGCGGCGGCGGATCACTCCTGAATGGAATGCGCGGGATAGACTGAAGCTCTTTAGGCGGGATTGGCTGTGGTGGTGGTGTGCGATCGCCGACAGTGAAATGAGGCTAGCCTGGAAAAAGTCGGATCTGTCCTCCCACGATTCCCACATTCCCATGTGACACTGAACCACCGGTGACCCGCAGGACTCTAGCGGCGCCATCGGTCTGGTGGAGGCGAATCAGCAGGAGGCGGCGCCGCGCCGGCTACCCCTGGAGGCCTCGGTCGCCCAGCTGGCGGCCGGATCCAACCACCTGGCTCTGCTGGACACTGCCGGACACCTGTACACGGCCGGCAACGGCGAGCAGGGACAGCTGGCGCGGGTGCCGGAGCTGTTCTCGCACCGCGGCGGGCGGCGGGGCCTCGGTGAGTGAGGTGGCGGAAAGCAGGGGGTTAAAGAACGGCCTGAGGGGGCAGGGGTGGGAGTCTTGACGTGGTGACGCTGCGGAAGCTGTGGGTGGACTCGTGGAGACAGATGAGGGGAGTTGGTGCAATGTATGCTGTCTGATTCCCCGCCATAAGACCATAAGTTTGGTGTAAGAGGTTCTTTTCCCATCTGTCCACTGTCTTCTTCGTTACTTCCGCTGCATGCTGTGCGTCCTCGCTGTGGCTACGTTTCCAAGGCACTATACTCTGTTCCGTTTCAAGCTTGCAGCTGAAGTGTCCTGCTGAAAGCAGTGCATGATTTCTGTATATACAGCTCTTACATTTTAAGACATAAATTGTTGAGCGGAGGAGCGATCTGCCGAAGAAACTCCGACTGCAAGCTTGATATGGAACAGACTATAGTTAAGCCGATTTGGAAAAATAAATGGATTTACTCCATCATAACATTTAGGCATCACTTAAAAATGTAAATATAGGATCAGGTGCTACAGCTGCTAAACGATACAAACGCTCATGCACAGATAACAGTAGTACAGTACTATAACAGATAACAGTACTACTGTTATCTGTGGCTCATGTTTTGCATAAGGTGAATAGTATCCGAGAAAAACGCTCGTGAAACTTCGCTAAATCGATTAAGGCTGAAACAGTCAACAGACTCTTTCCGCGTTCAGGAAATCGCACGCGAGAGCCTATTTTTCATAATTAGGATGGCGAAAAATCAATTTATTTATATTCAAGTCTAATACTCACCAAAGTCTAGCAGTGAATTATTTTTTGCGTATCTTTGGTTCGTTTCTCGCTGAATAATAAAACACTGCCAGTCAGGGGACTGATGTGCGCGGCAGTGATGCCAGTCGCTCGTCCGAGGCCTGGCTTAACTCCGTCAGAGGGCTGGGTGGATGGGGAGACGGGTGGGGTTGGGAACACAGCCACTGAGCAGTCTTCTACTAGAGAGGATGTGAACCAACAGGTGATGGCCGCTTATCAACGAACCGCACCTCATCCTGGAGCGCAAATTCTGCTGCAGATGAATTTGAATCACAGGGCACATTTCGATGACACACTAGACACTACCACTCATATTCCGTCAGTGCTTTGGTTTTGCACCAAATATATAAATACCAGTATAACGCCTTTTGGGGCGATTAACGGAGCGAGCGAGAGGGTGAGCCTTGCACGTGCGAAATTTCGAGGGGGTACCTCCAACTGACTTGTGCACGGCACCCTACTAACCGGTCTCTAGCGAGGTGCCAAATTTGAGCACAATCGGCCCAGCCGTTCTCGAGATCTGGAAGCGGCACCCTGCACGTGCGCACGTGCAAAATGGGTCCCAACTGACTTGTGCACGGCACCCTACTAAACGGTCCCTAACTGTGTACCAAATTTGAGCGCAATCGGTCGAGCCGTTCTCGAGATCTGGAAACGACCCCTGCACGTGCGCACGTGCAGCAGTACCCCAACTCTGGCACATGGATATGTAGTGCCTAGTGGGTGCCTACCTACATGCCAACTTTCAGCGCAATCGGCCAAGTAGTTACCGAGATATTGCAACAATTATAAAACTGACACCTCTTCGTTTTGCACGTGGCACGTGCATAAGGTGTCACCCACATGCATCGGGAATAGTCCAATACTTGGTAGAAGGAATGCAGCTACCCTACAAAAATTACCGCATGTAAATCGGTCAAGTGGTTGCTGAGATATAAGCGTCGCAAAAGCGTGACCACGGCCGGCCGGCCGGCCGGCCGGCCGCTCATACTCAGAAATTTCCGTTAATCTAAGGAAAGACTACGCTCGCTTCGCTCGCTCCGTAATTAATGCATTTGAATTGTAAAGCCTATTCAAATGCATTATAATTTTCCCGCATCAATCGCATCCGGGAGGTGCGTGCGATTGATGCGAGCATGCTTCCATGTATTTGAATAGGCTCTCGCATGCGATTTCCTGACTGCGGAAAGTCTGTTTCAGGCATTAGATTTGTCATGGAAGCGCAGTTTGTGTCCTATCTTTTACGACCCGTACCTCGGGTCTTGCCCCCCACCCCCCCACCCCCACCCTCTCACTCACGTCCCATCCGTCCCTCGGCTGTGCCTCCCTGCCATGCCGCTGACCACCTCCCCTCCCCCCACCCCCAGAGATGCTGCTGCAGCCTCAGCGGGTGCCGCTGGGCGGGCGGGGCGCACGGCGCGCCCGCTTCGATCGCGTCTGGGCCGGCGCGTTCTGTACCGTAGTCCGCGACTCGGCGTCGGGCGCGCTGCTCGGCGCCGGACTCAACAACTACAGCCAGCTGGGCCTCGAGTCGGCCATGGCCTGGAGCCTGGAGCCGATGCGCCGGTTCTCTGAGCTCTCTATCGACGAGTTTAACGGCGCGATGCACCACTCTGTGGCGCGTGCCGCCGACGGGCGCGTCTACACACTGGGGAGGAAAGAGGACGGACGGCTGGGCGTGCCGGGCCTGACGGCAGACCTGACGGCGCCCACACTGGTGCCCAAGGTGGCCAGCATGAAGTTCCGCAGCGTCAGCGCGGCCGGCTACGTGACGCTGGCCGTCACTGAGGACGGTGAGGATTATTTGGGGGCAGCGGGATGAGTGGGAGGTGTTAGGGGAGGGGGGGGGGGAGGATGACTTTTCAAGTGATGGAGCTAGGTTGCGGATATGAAACAGAACGGAACCGAAGTTTGCCTTGTGCTATTTGCAATCTGGGACATCTGGCATCAGTTTCTTTTCGATGTCATGCGTGAGGATGGTTTATTTCGATGCGTGTTGTTTACAGGTTGCGATTCAGTAGGTAATTGATTTTCGATGTTTTTCGGCACATGATTGACGCAATGTCCGGGGACGGGCTACCCGTAATTAACTGGGTGTGATGTGACACTCCGATAGGGAACCAGTACGGCTGGCCGGGTATAGAAGTGGAGTATTTGACCGACATTGCCGTCCCCTAGGTAACCTGTACGGCTATGGTATGGGCAGCACCAGTTAGGGACTGGGGAGTATTTGTCTGACAGTGTGACCGCCCCGCAGGTAACCTGTACGGCTGGGGTATGGGCAGCACCGGTCAGGGGCCGGGAAGTATTTGACTGACATTCCCGTCCCACAGGTAACCTGTACGGCTGGGGTATGGGCAGCACCGGTCAGCTGGGACTCGGCGACGATGAAGACCGGCAGGAACCGGAGCAGGCCAAGGGCAAACAGCTCGAGAACCGGGAGGTGAGTCATTGTCGTCCTGCCGGGCCCGTCTAGATCTGATGTTACCTAGGCGAGTTTGCCGTGCTTAATGTTGGTTACCCTTTTTTCAACCCGTGTCTAGCATGCTGTAGTGCCGGAGTTACTTTCACTCTTGGCAGTGCAATTATGTATCGGTTAGCGAAAATGGCAAGGCAATTGAAAAACACAATTCTAACGAAAAGTGTGTCAATTTTCAAGCAAGCTGCAGCCATCATGTGGCTTGTGGATGAATGTTTTGTCAGCGCTAGGTGTCCAGGTAAATCTGGCCATGTCGGCAGCTGTTCAAGTGGGCACCTCCCGTGCCGTTCAGCTATGTGACAGAGTCCTGTGTCTGTGTCTGACCTCCGTCCGATCCCCGCTGTGTTCCAGGTTCTGCTGGTCTCTGCCGGCGGCACCCACACAGTGCTACTGGCGCGGGACCGCCAGCAGAACGGTCACTGACACCGGCCGTCCTCCCCGGCGGTCCTATCACGCCGCCGGACCGACCCGCGCCGGCCGCGGCGCAGAGTTTTTACCTCCCGCCCGCGCCGCCGCCGTCGTCGTCAGTGCGTCATGTTTGTATCGTGTGTTTTTAACGCCGGACATCTTTGGGAGGTCGCCGGCGGTGCCATCAGCGCGGTGTGACGTCATGTCGCGCTTCACCACGTCATCAGCAGCAGTGAGCCAATACAAACGTCCGTCACCAGTGTCGGTGTCTGAGTCGTTGCTGTGCCGGGGCGAGTTACCGATGAGGGTTTTGATTGAACCAGAGCCGTGGCAGATGGCGGTGCCTACGAACTTGTTCGACAACCTAGTGGAGGTCGACGCTGGTCGGATGGTCGTATTGCCATTTAGCCGCAAGTTACTTGTTAGACACAGATCGCCCCATCGACAACACCGATAGCACCCACCGACAGGTTTACCCTGTCGCAGTCCTCAGAGGCGCACTTGTGCCAATAACCGGGCCAGCTTAAAGCAAAGAAAAGGACTGATAACACCATCAGTGTATTACGATACAGTCCCTGTTGTTCATGTTTGATAGAAGCGCAGAACACACGGCACATCTCACTCAGGATTCTACATTTGGCTGATTATACTGCTGTCCAGTCCTCAGTCTCTTCAGCCTTCAGGTGATAATAAGGATGAGTTCATCACTTACCACTGTCTACCATCTACCACCAAAATGGAAGCCATTCAATGAGAAAAGGTGTCACAAAATACACAGTCACAATTAACAATGACCCAAGCATGCATATCATAGAATCAGATCAGAACAGCTCTAATTAACAGTCTCTCCCAAAAACACATTGTGTCATTCCCTGCGCTGTGTTTAACGCAACGTAATAACTCAGTGTGAAGTAAATAAATAAATCAGCGCGCGTTCCTATCTGGCACAGTTGACACTAACTTCGTGAACTGCCGACCACGGACAGCCCTGGCAAGTAGCCCACTAGCAGGTGAATGAGCGCTCACCGGCCCCACCAATTAGACAGTCGCATCCCAACCTGTAGCCGCCCGTATTCTGACGGTAGCCGCCCGCAGACACAGTAGCCACACGGCCTGGTGGCCGTAACCCGGGCCCTGTTTCACGGCACGGCGCTACAGCGCGCTACGCATATCGGTGTATTGGGTTTCCATGGAAACATTAACAAACTCGGGCTCTCGCAACGCTGGAGCGTCGAGGCGAATTCGCCTCAAACGCCGCACTAATACAGTAGCGCACTGTAACGCCGTGCCGTGAAACAGGGCCCGATAATAGCTGTTAACATCCCAACGGTGAGCGTGGAGGCCGGAGCCTGACGGACGAGGGATGCCTGTGCACGGACAGTTGCCGCAGCTGGGTCTGACGGACGGCCGCGTTAGACATAGCAGTCGCTCCCGCTAAAGACGTGGCCCTGTGTCCAGATGCAGCGACTGGCCGTGTAAATGCCTCTGTACCAGCCCCCGCTCCTCCGCTGTGATGGCAGCGCCGGTAAGGGTCTGGGCCCTGTTTCACGGCAGCTGCCAGCACGTTACCAGTCCACGTGTCAAATTGGGTTTCCATGGAAACAACAAACTCGTATCTATAACACTACCACAAACTGTGACGTCAGCTCGCGAAATGCGCTGGCAGCGTGCTGCCAGCGGCCGTGAAACACTGCCCTGGTTTACAACGGGCCTTCCTCCAAAGTCCCGGCTTGTGACCATGCCGACAGGCAGAGGTGAGACTACGGCTACCATTTGAGACACTCGTGAACACGACAGCCATTACCGATCGCGAACGCACTGTGCCTTGAAGGCAGTCTTTGATCGTGCACATGAACAGACATGATTCCCTCGCACTACACTTCACCCCGCCCGAAAATGTCACGGAACGTAAAACAGCAGACACTCAGTCAAATAGTCACACCAGTATCAGCATTCCCATCCCTAATACATAAAACTTCGCTAAGCGTACTACGTTTGCTGCGCCTTTTTCACCTTCTCCAGAAGAAGATTATGGAAGAAGGCAGCCCCCAGCAGGCCGTCCTCAATCTTCTCTTTCTTGTCCTCCTCTCGCGCGGCGTAGTTGATGGTTTGGCCGCTCAGTGTCGTCATTTTGCCGCCCATGGCGCGCAGAATGGCGTTCGGCGCACACGTGTCCCATTTCTTGATGAGAGTTGTGTGCAGGTATACATCGCCTTCACCCCACAGCGTCGCCAGAGCTTTGTAGCCTGTCGGAGGGACGGAAGGGTGGTAGTTAGAAATGGTTAAAGGGACTATCCCACCTTCTAAAATGTTGTTAAAACCAGTTAAATTGTGCCCGACTTTATAGATTGGATGACCAGGAACACGGTTCTGGCATTTATTTTTCATTAAACATCTTAGGCTTCCCATATTCCAAACACAAACTTTCAAATATGTGACGTCACAGCCCAAAATTACCTCCTTCCCCAGGCCACATTACTGTCATACAGCTGATTCTTTTTACTCTGTAGGCACCACAACAAAGTTCAGACCAAGTTTTAAGCGATTTTTCAACGAACAAACCCATTTAAATCAGAATGACTAAACGAGGTGACGTCACACTAACGGTCGCTCCATGTTGAAGATAGGGCCTTGCACAGCAGCACAAGGCCCATTTTCAAATGAAGGGAACGAATTTCTTCAACACCAAGAGGCCGCGGGGGTTGCAACCTAGATAGATAGTGGTTTCTGAACCTCGCCGCAAACTTGGCTATCTCAACTCAAACCCCATGTTAAAGGTGGGATAGTCCCTTTAACGGTTATCGCGTGGTGTGTTCGCTCGCGGTAATCTGGTCATACCGTGTCTACTGGGACATTGCCCACCGATATATAATCTGAGCGGGGCCTTACAGCAAAAGCTAATCGATGGAGTGTGTCAGCCATAAAGGACCGACAGTGAAACAACTACCGCTCAGCCGATGGGGCAGTATAATTCAGCTAGGAGCCGATAGCCCGGTTACGCCGATAGGGACACCCCGAGCCCCAATCGACCGGCACCTGATTAGGTTAGTGCCCAGGCGATAAGGACACTATACCCCACGAACGGCAGTGCATACAATTACACACCCCGACCCCCGACAGGGACCGGCCGTCCAAAGCCATGTAAACCGGCAGCCTGGTTTTCGCTGATGGAGACACCCCGACCCTGGCTACGACCCCTGACTGACAGGAAGTCAGATCAGCACTGAAAACGGACATCCACACCTTTGACTGCATAATAAATAGTACAGGGCGGACACCGGCTTGACCCTGACTCTACTGACCGGCTCCGGCTGCCGGGACGATCTTGGTGCTCTCGCCAAACGCCTTCTTGGCAAACACCTCAGTCTTGCCTCCCGTGTGAGACATCGACACCAACACCTGGAAGAAACGACGTTTGTCAGTTGTGAGCTATGGTAAAATGAGTGCTGATAGATGGGGGAGATCAGCACCGACCGCGATATTTTGATCCGTGATCGAGCATCCTCTTCCACCGTGGGGGTGTAGCTCAGTGGTAGAGCGCTCGCTTCGCATGTGAGAGGCCCCGGGTTCAAACCCCGGCACCTCCAACCGCCTCTTTTCCTTCTACCCTGATAGGCGTAAATATGTGAAAGGCCCAGGCGGCGACCTAACTAGGACACAGCAAACCCAAGAGCTCATTGACTGTAGCAAGTAGTTACATAGTATAAAAAAAAACTACAATCACTCAATTGTGAAATATCTGATGATCAGCTATCATTGGAACTCATTACAACCATACACATTGACATACTCTAAAATCCTAAGTCCATACCATTCTAGCACAATCCGATACAGCCCCAGTTTTACCGATACCCATCCCTGAAACATTACATGCTGGCCCAAGTACTTAATATCCCCCCGCATCCCACCTTAAGGGGGTCGGGCAGCTGGCTCGATGTGAACTCCGGCTGCTTGCCGAGCTGGAGTGTCTGCGAGTGTCCGCGCTCTGCCCAGGCCCAGTAGGTAACTCCCGAGTCCTGTTTAAACGGCTGGTGGATGACGCCCATCACAGGCTCGCCGCGCACCGCCACACATACCATGGTCGTCACGTACTGGAGCTTGTTCTCTGTGGGCGCCGGGAAACATACAGCGGTTAGACAGAGCCGAGGGGCTATAGTGGTTGAACAGGATACGGTCGGACAGAGGTGAAGGCAGACAGGGGTCGGTCAGAGCCGAGAGAAGTCGAGGGGCACTAAATACGCACCGTGATAGGACAGAGCCAATGGAGGCGAGAGCGCACAGTGGGGTCGGAGAGCGTTTAGGGGAGTCGAGGGCACACTTCTGAAGATTGGGACCTCCCCATGACTGGCTGGTGAGTCACGGTACTCCTCGAGACCCTAATGAATGGCCGCTGTACTCTTTGGCGATACAGTTGGGAAGTTCAATCGGGACCCTCTTCTGACCGCTGTACTCTTTGGTGGCACAGATGGGACACTACTGACCTCTGTACTCTGACCGCTGGTAAGTTGTGTACTGTCACTGAAACCTAGTCTAACTCACCGCTGTACTCTTTGGTGGCGTCGAGCGGGTCGATCCAGACGGTGATGTCGTCCATCTGGACGGGGTCGTCCAGCTCCGTGATGGTGAGCCGCTCCACCTCGGCGTTACGGCCGCTGATGGGCAGGATGTCCGGGTGCGCCGCGTTCGGGTGCATGTGCTCCTCAGAGATCACCTGACAGGAGCGGGTGAGAGTCAGCGACTGGTGGGAGGGGTGGGTGAAACGGAGTGCAATCTAGTTTGGAAATGTAAGGGAGATGGGTTCCACATGATTAACAAATATCAGATGCTTCTACACAACAAACTCTAAGGTGGTAATGAAGCAATTCACAAAAAAGAGTCATAAGGCCAGTTTTACCAACAGAAAAATAGCTGCCTGCCGGAATTTTGTGCCTAAAGGCCATTTCACATACGGAGCATAAACGGTTAAGCCCTATCCGCTTACGTTCCCATCGCGTTTACGCTCCGTATGTGAAACGGTCTTTAGACAAAAAATGCCGGCAGGCAGTTTCTGTTGGTAATGCTGGCCTCTGATTAATCAGAACCGTGAGTCATGTGGATTAGCGACAAAAAAAAAACAAATAATAGAAAATGCAAAGTAAAACTGATAATGTATATAAAAAAACTGTGAATGTCGTGACACAAGCACGAATGCACGTTCTCGAACTCTTCCTAGCACATCTCCTCCCCCTTCAGCCTTGCGTCCACGCCAGGCCCACGCCACTGCCGTATGTCGCTCACCGTCAGCTGGGGGAACATCTTCTTCAGTCCGAAGTACATCTCGTAGTGGGAGCGCATGTCGCCGTCAGTCACTGGGTTGATGACGCCCTCGCGCGTCTTGCCCTTGCTCTTCAGGTTGAGGTCCGAGTCGCGGCGGACCTGTTTCACCACGCTGCCACCGCGCTCGGCGACCTCAATGGCCACAGCCAGCAGCCGACCCATGTCGACAAACTTGTCCTGCGGCTGCCGGGCGAGACACAAACGATGTCACGACTTTGCCGGGAATAACCGTCTTATAATAAGGATTTTTAAATGCACACATCGTTCACTATGACTTGCAATTGCAACCCAACCACAAATTTCGCTATCGCTGGGTAAAGTCCAGCAAAATAGACACCAGCCTATCTCTATGACATTGCAAACTGCCAAGTATGCCGACCTTCATGGTTCTTACCTTTTTATTGAATCGAAGCTGACTTTTGAGTGTGTTTGCCAGACTGCCCTTGACCTGGTGGTTGGTGGCCACATAATAGACAATAATGAGCACACAGAGACCAAACAGAGTGAGCATCCCACACCTGCTGATCCGCACTGTGCCTCCCAAATTCATATTGAGCTTAATTCAGTCCTGGCTCCTGTGGGTGGAAATGACAGTCAGATGGGCGGGCAGTAGGTGCTATGCTATAGACAAATAAAATGAGCTGATAGGTAGGTAGGTGCTGATAACTGAATTTGGTGATAAAATACTGTTCATTACCTGTGCCAATTCATACTCTAAAGTCTAAGGTAATGGAGTTCAAATAAAAAACATGTGATAGTTATTGGTCAAGATGTATTCCTGTAGTTTTGCACATCCATAATATAAACTTTGTGAGAAAATAATGTTAGAATTGTCCTGAATTAAAAAAAAAAAACAGCATTCATGCATCCACTTCCAGTGCCACTAAATGTTTATTAGATATAGGTATAATTGTGCAACAGTCCTGTCTATCACCTTCATAATTCCTGGCTGCTATTGCCTTCATCAATAGCAGCCTGATAACATCATATTGAAAACTGAGTAACTGGACCATCTAATAATGGCAATGCTGTTGTTGACCACACAATACCATAACTGTCCATATGGTCACTGCAATGAATAATCAATGTCTAATTGTCACTGGTCCACAGACCAATCAGCAGATACATCTGAAGAGGAGTGAGCTGTGAGGCCAAGCTTGATTAGTAATAGCAGCTTGGCTGTATAATTATGATGCAGAGACAGATGTCACTAGTAATCACTAAGTGATCAGATGGTAAATGCTATTCATGTGTCTATTACATAGATTACTAATTAGATAACTAATTATAGCACTGTTCAACCAGGGACCTTTACCAATGGACCATACCTAACAATGAGAGAGATCAAGATGTCCAGTTATAACAGTTAACTCATTCCTGATTCCATTCCTTTTAACAAACAAATCCTGATAAATGAAAAAGAAAATGTAAAAACCAAATGTGGAACAAAGTGGAAAATTAGCATGTTAACATAGTCTAGCAAACCTAAGAAAGAACAGAGTTAAAGTGCCTGAATCACTTTGCAGTTTGCACGTGTTTTGATCACTTGAAATGTACCTATGGTTCACCAGTTTAGAGAAATGTGCGTGAAAAGTTGTGACAGAAAATATGCTCTCAAAATATCATAAAAACGCACATGCATCAGCAGCCGCAGCACTTTAAAGCCATTCTTTCTTAGGTTTGTCAGACTATAGATGGACATATCACATAAACATGTAAAATAGCACTAAAAGAGAAATTAATAGAATATCAATATAGATATCTGATATATCAGTGCTGCCACATGAAGTGGATACATAGATAGAAAGATAGATAGACTTGCATTCCAGAACAACAGTCCATTGCTATGAACTAAATGCACTGTCAATGTAAAACAAACATAAAACAAAGCATGTGTCAATAGAACCTGGGGAGCCAAAAGGGTAAATATTTACTTTAGGTCCGCAATATTATTTTAACAAGAAAAAATGCACATTCTTACACTATTTGATGTCCTGAATTCAGATATGACGCTTAAATGCATCAAAAATGTAAAATAAGATACTAAAACCCCAGCACATTACACCGCACTGCTGCACAATACACACTGAAGAAAGCACCGCCAGCCCTACTGGCGCACGCTTCCGCGACAAAAACGAAACATACAACGCTGCCCTATAAAAGAAAAAAATGATGCGGATATTCATTAGTTTTCGACGTTATGAAAATGACGTCATAATACCAAAGCACAAGAAAAACGGTGAATAAAAAAGAGAAAATATTTAGCAAAGGTAATAGAGCATGAAAAAATGATCAGAACATAACCAAACCTTACCTAACCTGACCTACTGATGTTTGCCTACTGGGGGAAAAGGAAAAAGTGACTTGCATGAATAGATTGCAAGCAATGGTAAGTCAAATATTTTTAGGTTAAGTGGTTATGCATCAGGCTTCAGGCCTTCGGCCTGAAGCCAGATACACAACCACTTAACCTAAAAATATTTGACTTACCATTGCCTGTAATCTCTCCTAAGGCATTGCCTTCGGCACTGCACCGCTCCGCCTCGATTATTTTGACGTCACTTTCCTTACAATTTATTATCACCCGTAATTTTGCTCAACCTTGGTTGGACCATTTGTAGCGGGTGCGCCGCGCAGACACGTACAGTTCCGGTCGGAGGTGGGGCCGTTGGTGGTGATACTGGTGATACTAGTGTACTGGTGCTTTTAAATTGGTTTCTAGAAGGAATAAGTATCAGAAATGAAATCAGGAGGTCTTAGAGTATCGTGTGAATGACTTTTATTTACCCCTCTGTTTTGCGGACCTAAAGTAAATAAATACCGCCAATAGCACATATCAATATCAGTATCAGTATGCTTTTATTTAAAACGAAGATCACCAGCAACAAATTAACATTTTCCAACAAACACCATTCCAAACCGTTTTAATTCCATGCAAAATAAATCCAGTCATACACGACCCCGCATGCAATGGTGAACAATTTCGAAAATAACTTTCAAAACTCCATGAAGCACAGTATTCAAGGTTGAGGTATTTATATTCTCAAATTCATATGGCAGCAAAACTGAAAATAAGGCTACCATATTATGACGTCAAGCGTAAAACAAAAATTTATGCTTACCCCTTCGTGAATCGTTTACTCCCTGCTATATGCAGCTAGACAGAATTTACATGAATAATGATTCATGTTAGGATGCCATTTCAAAATAGCATCCTAGGATGAATACTAGCTAGTATTCAGCCTACAAACGTTTATTACTATTCATGTGCATAGGCGAAGTTCTGACCAGAGTTCTGACCAGGACCCGTTGCAGATATATGCGGGTTAGCACGCGTATCTCTAGGAATTTTGGTCTGGTCTCAATGAACTCTTACGTTCAGCATCTCCCGAGCTCCTTGCATCACTGAATTATAATTTTAGTTAGATATACGTGCAGCTCCCTGCATACAAACAACAAAATCATCAGATTCTTTATTGACACGTATAAAATTGTCAGATGGGCCATATAAAAGAAATATTAGAAAACCACACACATTGGGAATGGTGGTACAAACGAACGGGTGATACAAAAGCGGTCGTTTCATCCAAAGATAGTCGCCACACGCTCGCCAGTTTCTGACGCACTCCCACAGAGAGACAGCCAGCCTCGGACAGGTAGGCCAACCGCTGACGGGGACGCGACGCCAGCGAACTACGTACGACCGGCGGCGCCACGCCGCGCCGGTCGACGGCACACTGGTTTGATTTGGCTAGAACTGACATCGTTTACCTCCGTAGCGCCACCGGGGCGGCGCCACCGTCGGACGAAATCCGACGCACTACGTCTACGCCGGGTGCAGTCAGCCGTGCACGGCCACTCCTTAGTTACGGAGAGCCAGTGCAACCCACCCAGAGTTCTGACACACCCACACAGAAAGACTACTTCAATAAATAAACACGGTCCTACCTACTCCCGTGTCAAGGACAAACACTGAGGTAACGGGGAGAAGTCGGGGTGCGGCCCGACCAACATTCATCTACCAAAGTCCGACAGAACAACCACAGACGAGCGTTCACGCACACACGCCGGGCGCAATGGCTCCCAGGCTGAGCATTGGCGGCCGGGCCCGACCGCTGTCCTGACTGATGGCGGCGTCCGCTCGGCCGGGGCGGCAGGAGCGGCGCGGCCGGAGCGCCAGGAGCGGCCGGCAGAGACGGCTGGCTGCCAGCGGCCGCGACCCATCTCGTCGGACGGCAACACAACACATCGGCTCCGATGGCAACGTACACAGCCGACCATCGAACACAGTCGACCAGACAAGAGATAGAGAGCGAGCGTTGAGCCAGGAGCCGAGGCTCCAATCAAATACAAGATCTCAGCACTTAAAAAATTGGAAAATCATCATGACCGTTTGTACCGTATATCTAGTCTAGAACTTGCTCTCATCACAAGACTAAACCCAATTTTGCACTAGAGCTTGTCATGGCTGGCGGCCGGGTGGGTCAGATGGCCGGGGACGAGAGGGCTCGCCGGACGGGCAGAGTGGCGTCTGTCCGTCGGCCGAGCGGTGTCCCGCCAGCGCCCGCCATGTTGGCTACCGACGACTACGGAGACCTGGAACACAAAGCGGCGTGAGACGAGTCTGAGCGTAGCCCCGGTCCGGGGACCAGCTACATGTAAAGGGGACACGGCTTGGGCACGGGTCGATGATCAGCCAGCGTTAATTCAGCTGGTGTTATTTGATGAGTTTCTAAATCATGCGAATGAATTGAACTATGTTATTAAAGTATGAAAACCAGTCGATTGACGGTAATTGATAACCAATTTAGGAAAGCTTTTTCGCTGAGAAGCAGGTAACGATGCATGGACACAATAATCACATTCGTAAGTAAATACGATCACAGGATCAGGTTCGCTAATTATCGCGACGGTCAAGAGGCCCTCGTCGACGTCAAGGGGTCCTAAAAACAAACAACTGACCTTGAGACGTCAAACTGTCGTGCACTGCACTAACTCAACTTAGCAATTGCATATATGCGCATCGTGCAAGTTTCATGCATCTATCCATCCATCTCATTTACTGCCTCTCAGTCTCAAGCGCAATCCATACGTTATCACAGCCATTCAACTTTCCACCACCCACCCATCAAAATATATCCATATATCGTCACATGCATCGTTCTTATACGGAAACTAAACGGTTTCCCCCCATAGCCAGCACCGTTTCCGAGCAATAGCCCGCCAAAGCGGACGGACGTGTAACGCATTACGTACCAGACATCACTCCCATTCCATCATCAACGAAATAACGTACTTTCCCTCAAAACCACTCTGTGCATCGGGCACAATGACTGTTCTATGTTACTACCTGAAAAATATGTCATCCGTTCGTTCACCCCACTCCACCGACCCGTACCGTCCCGTGTCTCACCCATGAGTTCGGTGGGCAGCGAGCCGCGCCGCTGGCATGCGGGCAGCGGCGGCGGTGCCGGTGGCGGCGGCGCTCCGTCTGCCGAGGCCACCGCCCGCAGCCGCACCAGCAGCGCTACGCGCAGCTGGCTGAGCGGCACGGGACCGGCGGCAGCAGCGGCGGCGGTACAGCCGCCCTCGGCAGCCGAGAGCGCACCGGGCCGCGGCGGCAGCCAGTCGGCCACCAGTCGCTCAGTGCGCTCACACCACGGGGCCTCCACATGCATCCCTGGGGAAACGAGCACACAGAGTCTGGTCAGCTGATACAAAACACACTCCAATCGGAATGCCCCTTCCACATTTTACCTAAGAAGTCACAATAATCGATAATTTTTTCGGTGTCATATTGTTTTAGACATGTCAACGTCGGTGGTGATAAAAGTCCTCTTTAAATCAGACAGTTGTGAGAAAACGTCTGTAAATCTTAACATATACGACGCTACCACTGAGTTGAACCAATTCGCCTACTTTTATAATTGCACTAACTACGTTGTACACAGAGGACAGAGAAGCCCTTCATCAACAACGACCCACCAGACGAAGGTGGACAACGAACTATGCAGGGTCATCTCGCATAATCTATGTGAAATGTGAACAGATGTGGCATCTATATGGCACTCACCCTCAGTAAATGAGCTGTTTCTGGCCAGTGAGCCGGTCACGCGGGCCTCCTGAGCGCAGCCACCCAGCTGGACGGGTGCCGAGCCGCGGCGGCGCAGCAGCTCCCCGAGCGCGCCCGCCGGCCGCCGGCTCTCCGGGCCTGTATCGGACGGGTGACCGCGGCCCGCAGCAGACCGCGGCGGCCACTGCAGAGCGCCCAGCTGCGTCTCGATGCCGGCGGTCGGAGGGGTACCGCAGCCCTGTCCGTCGCGACAGACGCCGCCGGGGATGACCGGTGCCGCCACCGGCAGAGACAGGTATCTTACTCGAGACGCGTCGCCGGGCTGGGTGACTGGGAACGTCCTCTGTCGCTCCAGACGGCAGTTGTACCGCGCGGCCGCGCATGGCGGCGGAGGCGGTAAGGATGGCGAGGGCGGCGACTCGGGTGACGCCAGGCTAGCCAGACTGGCCGTCGAGCCGTCCCGATTGGGCGTCGGAGTCCAGTTGGAGATTGGCGTGGCTGTTCCCGCGGCCGTGATACTCGTGATGGAAGGGTCGGGCAGCAGCAGTTCGGTGCTGACGTCACTTTCACCCTCATACTCCTCGGGCACACGCAGACTGGCCAGTGAGCACACGGAGAGCAGGCTGGGGCCGCCGGCGCCGTGCATATGCACCAGTGTCTCTGTGTGCAGCCGGCGCGGCGGCTGGGCCGGCAGGCTCTCTCTTCGTATGATTGTGCGCGCTACTGTAGCGGGAAAGGCGACCGGCGCGCTATGCCGGCGGCTGCCATGCGTCGGCACCGTCAGCAGCTCACGCAGCTCGGTCTCGGAGACACTCTCGGAGACGGGGTCATCGGTGGGGTCCGTATCCGACATCTCCGTCTTGGTCTCCTCCTCTGTCTCCTGCTGCATCCAGGCCTCCCAGCGGGCGTGGTTCTCGTTCAGATTGCGCACCATCTCGGAGGAGAGCGGTGTGCCCAGCCAGCGGTGCCACTCGTGGAACAGCGGACGCACCACGTGACGGAAAAACCCTGCCGACGGACACAGCAGTCAGTGGCCGGTCAACGGGATAGCGAGGCCCTGCAGTCAGTGCTAAGAAGCACATCATTTCTCATAAATCGCTGACCTTTAAACGTTAATTATTTCAAGGAAAATTTCAGTCGGCGAAACACTAGTCAAGTTCAGTAGGTTTTAGGCTTCAGCCAATGCTAACAATAACTGAATATCGATAGTTTTAATGTCAACCAATAAGTGGAAGCATTTTATAGCTTCTATGGACGTACACAAGACTTGCAAGCGTTTTTCCTTTCTCAAAATGCATTCAATTCAATAAGAGCTTACCAACTTATTTCCCCGAGAACTTACCAACTTGTATCCTGGCCACCGAACTGCTCGTTCGGTCGCATAAGCTCGTTATTGGCAACTTTAGTCTCCTCTCATAGTCTCCTTGACGATAAAACTCGTCACAGACCTGAAAGAGAATATCATTAGATATGACCGTATGTGAGAGACCAGACACACAAGCAATGTACCACTGTACGGTTCGTAGTTCTTACATACCTATCTGCAACAAACTGGTCATTACTCATTAACGCTTCCAAATCGGGAACAGTTTCAAATCATAGGGGAAAGTTGGGTAATATCGGCCAGTAGGTAATATCGGACAGGCGGTTATCTTCTGAACTCTCCCCCAGGTGTATGCGCAAATATTTTATTTGGAAAAGAGGTAGCGCTGGATTTCCTTTGTCACCTCCTCCTCTCGTAGGCAGTTTGCCGCTAGGCTGTTATAATTTTTTTACGTTAATCACCATTTGTCCTTCCATCCATACAACTTATTAATTACCTGTTATCGCAGAGATAAAGAAGTTGTAACTGCCAAGTTGTACCTTTTCCACTTACTTGAACATTTTTGTTATCGATTTTGGTCCAACTATCTGTGTTCAATGTGTTTGTTGCTCCCATTTTGGCGCATTTTGAACGGCCTACGTGTTTGCTATTATCGGACACCCATCCGATATTACCCTATGGGGGGAGGTGTTTGAGACCCCCTCCCCCTCTTCTAACTCGGCTCCTGGGCCACGGAGCGACACGCGGAAGGTGGCGTTCGAAAGAGCAAGAAGCCAACGCATAACTCGGAGACCAATATCAATATCAAGACTCTTTGGGATCCATTTGGACGCCCGTCCGTAATTTGCTGCTGCTGTCCGAAAATACCCAAGTAGGTAACTTTTTTTCTTCTTTAAAAAATCGCTGCGCTCCAACGCAACACCGGAACCTCAGCAGACTTTCTAAAAACAAGGTTTTGGGCTTTCTACATATATTTAAATGACTCCCAGTTACATAAAAATGATAACCTTCATGTTACGATGGCTTGAAGTTACCCGTCCGATATTACCCAATTTTCCCCTACTTCTGTACGAAAAATGCGTTACTGGACTGCTCACGTTCACAAATAGCTTTTACCACGAACCTTTTTACTCCACTTGTGACTGATGTCCCAGGGTCGGCACGGGTTGGAGATATCGGCACATTTGAGCGCGATCTGCAGCACGAAATGCCGGTGCAGCGGCCGGCGCAGGTCCAATGTCGACGTGGCAAGGTAGCGCTGCCAACCAGGAACGATAATCAATGACACTGACCTTTAGCCGGCCGGCAACCCAGACCCATTTCAACACTCACACAATACAATTGAATCACAGGCTATCAATGTCGATTGATTTTGCCGCCCTTAGTGATTGCATTGTTTGAGCTTTCATTTATCACGTGCAATCATACTGACAAGATAAGAGATTGAGTTGATTGAACTTGGGACTCTGACCAAAGATCAGATTCGGTTGCTCTTCCGAAAGCGAGAGCGAGATAGCAGGAGAGCGAGAGAGAGAGAGAGAGATAGAGGGAGAGAGAGAGAGAGAGAGAGAGAGAGAGAGAGAGAGAGAGAGAGAGAGAGAGAGAGAGAGAGAGAGAGAGAGAGAGAGAGAGAGTCAGCGAGAGTAAGGACGAGAGAGAGGGAAGAGAGCCGCGGCAGTGGATTTGCAATTTGCAGTAAAGGCCGGCGGACCATCAGCGGAGGCCGGACGGCTGAGTACCTACCTGGAACTGACCGATGAATTCGGCCTGGCGCGCAATATCGGTGGCCAGGATGAGGGAGCGTATCTGGGACATGAGCTCGGAGAACCGGCCCGGCTCCAGGTGACTGAGCATGCCCGAGTCGGCCACGCAGCCGACGGCCATCCGCCAGTGG
The DNA here is from genome assembly GCF_019059575.1 of Amphibalanus amphitrite. Taxonomy (NCBI): domain Eukaryota; kingdom Metazoa; phylum Arthropoda; class Thecostraca; order Balanomorpha; family Balanidae; genus Amphibalanus; species Amphibalanus amphitrite. The sequence continues at coordinate 1,111,998 of NW_024881562.1, forward strand.
TGGTTCTCCAAAACAGAGGCGTTCTGTGAAGAAAGACAGGACAACGCTCTGGTTAACAGGCTCTCGGCCCACACAGTGCACGAGACAGTCGACAAAACACGCCTCCTCAGAATCCTCTGAACAAAGCACCTCTGAACGAACAAGTATTGTAATATCACTGACAAAGCAAACTTCAGGATGTGATAGCGAAAAATTATCGCGGACAGGTTTGGCTCGGCGGCCAGAGGTTGCGTAAGCCTGGACCACGGTGACGTTGCTCCGGGGGCGACGACGTAGTGAATAGGGCGACTGGCAGCGAGCGAGGTAGAAAGCCAGGCAGTGAGAGAGGCTTTACAGGGCGAGGCAGCGAGCGAGGTAGGTAGTCACTGCGTAGGGCGAGGCAGCAGGCGAATAGTGTAGGTATAGAGAAAGGCAGCGAACGAAGTAAAGCATTTGGAAAAGGGGAGGTAGCAGGGGAAAGCATTTGGGGATGAATGAGATGAGAGGCATGAAACATGTATGGAGAGGGGAGCGAAGGATCGTGAATACTGAATTGAGATTAGAGGGGAGGCATGAAACGCATATGGGAAGAGAGGGATGCATATTGGGACGCGTATGGGAAGGGAGAGGGAGGCATGAAACGCTTATGGGGAGGGGGTCGAGGCGAGGCTTGGTGCGCGTATGGGGAGGGTTCGCCTGTAATCTAGCGGCCGCCCGCACCAAACGCCAGAGAGTCAGGCCGGGCATCAAGCGGACGAGCTTCCGATGAGGTCTCCAATAAGCTGGGGAATGTAGGGAATGTATATGTCCCTGCGATGGCCGGACCGGCCGGGTCTCAGCTACGTGAGGTGACGATGAGGTGGGTGGGGACATCGCCGGTAGTGAGGGCCAGCCGGCCGGATGGAACCTCATCAACGGGGGCACCGTTATCACGCGTGGTGTCCACCGAATCAATCATCAACGTTACCTAGTACGACATAAAAAACACACACAGAGCAAAGACTCAAGGTTAACAACTACATAGTATATATGACCTTGTTATTTGACATAAACGTTTGGTGCTCGAGCCCCGAAGCCGTCTCCTCGAGACCGTCTTCTACTAAAAAACTAGAATTGCTATTTTATTACTCTGGATAGTGTGGTTTGCATTTACTCACTACCAACTGGGCACCGTGGACTCGACTTTCCACGAATTCCGATGTCATCAGGTTGGTACGGAAAACAACAAAGCGTGTTACCGGGTACCTATGCCATGACGACACTCCCGCTTACCATCGCTCCGCCATCACAGCCAGTCTGCCGGTCGTCAATGTCTGCCAATGGAAGCTTGACATGTAAACCATTGTTGAAATGTGCGTGCGTATGGCGTCGTACCTTATAGAGCGTGGCCAGGTGGTTGGCAGTGGCAATCAGGAACGGCTGGTTGACTCCCGGATGGTCGAGGTCGTGGCACACCGCCCCCAGGACGGCAGCCATCCGCTCCAGAGGCGTCAGGTGCTCCCGCATCTGCAGACACGAGCAGGGGAACACGTGGGTGTGATGGGTCGGGTTGAGGTCAGTCGAGTTCACAGGAGGGTGATGGGGAATGTAGAATGCCGAGTGCACGGATTCGTGGCTTGGTAGATCGATTAATGCGAACCTGATATCGACAATTCATGCAAAGTGAACGATCAGGAGACCGTGAAGTTTCGCGAATAACATGTAACTTTAATAAGATTATTTAAGCATATTCACCTGATTTCAAAGTAAACGTTTAATCAAACTCGGTTGAAATAACAAAAATAATTGAATTTTTATTCCTAAAAATTAAATTAAATAGCAATTAAAAGCGCAACACTACAAAAATACAACAGGTACCTTCAGCGTTCGATAAATTAAAATCCAAGCGTCAGTCAGTTTATTTCTGTATATTAACGTTTATTTTTAAGGCTTCATTTGGCCCACGCAAGAAAACAAACGTGTGAATACAAACGCATGAATCATGATTATCGTCTAAGCCCTGGCCTGGTCATCGATATGTTCCATGTTGAGCTCACGTGGGAACCTCAAGTAATCTTGGTGGGAACCACTCGCGTTTTTTGTTCACAGTCGTCTGTGACTCTCATTCATTTACAAATGTCTCCCTGACTTCCATATTCCCGCACGTGACTCTTGGTGACGATCGCTGCTATCTGTAACCCACTGGTACGCCCTAATTGAGATATCCTCAGAAAAGAGCCACTAATGACGCCTAAGCATACCCATTACATAAGCTTAAGGTAATTTGCACGGTTCACCGTAATACAAGCACGATTTAAGACAAAAGATAGGCTTAACCGTTTCATGTTACATGCTAATCGGCATGGTTGAACGAAAGGAATGTAATGCGATATATACGGTCATGTGTAATACTATCATTTTCAGCCATCTACTACAACAGTTCATTATATCGCACTATAAATGAAGCAAAGAAAATACAATTACCCGGAACGTAAGCTAGGACACCATGGTATGTAGGTAGACACGCACTTGCACGATGCGTGCGAACACAACACGTGACTTTGTGCAGTGGGGGTACACGACGTTCTGTACAAAACGGCCAAATGTCGATACGTTCACACTGGACCCGGACCTCGTCGAGTTTCACATTTGGCTCCATCAGAAAGCAGTACATGGCCTGCGTCTCACCTTTGGCTCCATCAGAAAGCAGTACATGGCCTGCGTGACATCGGCAGCGTGAATCGAGTTGTGGTACGGGTTGGTGTTGTGGTAGCCCTCCTCGATCATGGCTGAAACCGAGCGCGGGCACAGGTTAGTCGATGTAAGTGTCAAAAGGGGATGTAAAACGACGCTGAAATCACACCGTGTTCGTGGTGGGCCACGTATTTACACATCAACTATAGTCTGTTCCATATCAAGCTTGCAGTCGGAGTTTCTTCGGCAGATCGCTCCTCCGCTCAAGAATTTGCGTCTAAAATGTAAGAGCTGTATATACAGAAATCACGCACTGCTTTCAGCAGGGCACTTCGGCTGCAAACTTGAAACGGAACAGAGTATAGTTCACGCAAAAAAAAAACTTAAAATGCTACATAAATGGTCACATCAACCATCTGTATGACCAGCTTTAGCATAAACAGTTATGGAGGATAAGACAATAAGCGTTTTCAGGGTATGGTGCAATACGCATAGGTATCGCAAAGATCAGTAGCAGGGTTTAAAAGTGGCATGATATTACCGCAGACAACAAGCCCCATTGTTTCTTGTAAGCCATATTTTGATATACTCACAGAAGCACTTCCACACTTTAACAACGTCCAACTTGAAAGCCCTCGTGAGTCCAAACTCCTTGAATAGATGAACACACAGAACTGGCACGGAGCGACCTGAAAAACAAAAACAGATCATAAACGTACCTGCAACGATACCACGACTCTTGCTATGAACGAAAGGAATGGTGTGTGAGCTTGTGAGGGCTTCTAACTTCGCCTCTTCAGCATAGCAACACTCCTAACCCAAATCCCACATCTAACAGTACTTTAACCCCAACATCCTCCCGCTGTAGGGCATGTTTAAACACCTGCCCAGTAGGTCGTTGAAAAGCAGGACCACCTAGTTTTCAGCGGTGACGGTGGAGGTAAACATCTCGGGCGCTGGTTTACCTCCGCTGCCTCACATCTAGTCAGCTCCTGTCCTGAGGCTGGCTGGAATTTCCAGCGCACGGCCCCACGCTGATCTTGGCCAGCGGTTGCAGACCCCACACCCACCACCCTCCCCTGTGCCCGGTCCATGGGGCGGGGTGGTTGACCTCTCGGCGTCTGACCCACCTCCAGTTACGGTGTCCAGGGAAAAGGCGTTGAAGTTCCATCGCTCGATCCGCTCCAACACCAGCTGTGGAAGCAAAAACTTGGGTAAAAAATTAAGGCCCTAACTTTTATGAACGCAGTGTTAAAATTATCATTTCAACTTCCACTGCGCAGAAAACAGACATCTCTGTGACAAGTTGAGCATTTACGTTTGCACCTGCATTTGCAATATGAACTGTTCCATTCGTGCATTACGAGTAGGTATCATCCAGTCATGAGAAGCATTTCAGCAATGTAGTTTTAAATTTTAGACCTTTACCAAGAAATATCATGGACAATGGTGATTTCAGCGAAAACATATAGGTAAATAGAGATATGTGCCACAACGTCGCCATTAGGTGCTTGCACACTGCAAAGTGCGCTGTACTGGTGCTTTATTGTCAGAAAATAGTGCGCCGTACTTTTCAACACGGCACTGTAATAAAGAACATACGCCGTACCTATAAGTATAGAACGCCGCGCACGCCGGTCCTCCACCCCCCCCCCCCATCCCCCGCGCCTCCCACCCCACCCACAGAGTACCGTGTAGGTAGGTATATTTTACACGGCACGCCGTAGTCATAGGCGAAACGCTACCCCCTCCTCCCCCCCCCCCCCGAATTTCAACTCGACATGTGGTGAGTGGTTGGGTGCCGTACGTCTACCTACAATCTACCTACATGTCATGAACCAGTTTCATTGAAATAATAAAATGTATGAAGGTTGTGTAACCTGTGGGACACTAAGCAATCCTCAAGACCGGCGACCGGGCGAAGAATCAAATAACGACACTGCAGTGGTCATGCATATTCAAGCATTCAAATACGAAAATTAAGTATTACATAATACTGCGTGCGACTGTGGATAAAAAACAATACCCGCCCATATTACAAGTTTACCTAAGATTACTTATCTATGTATTGTGGTCTTTTAGTATCCACCTAATGCCTTTTATGGAACCGCTTGCATGTAGTTGGACAGAATAATCTAAGGACCCAACGTTGAATCGCAGTTGCATATTGTGATGACTGATTGGCATTCGCGGCTCGCTCATTCATTGATTCATATCAGGCCTCGGGGTCATTTACAATTTCAGCCCGCACTTGGCTCGCACCATGCAGGTGGCTCGTGCCAACCACCAGGTGACGACGAGGGGGGTCAGGGGGGGGGGGAGGCGGGGCATGTTTACGCTCTCTCTACACTACGGGGCACGTAGCGACAAACGATACCGGCGCTGGAGGGTGCGTCAAAACATCACAAGGCCGTTTTCGGTATTTTTGTAGGGCTGGTAAAAATCAGGCCACCGGAGGTCAACAAAATATGCTTCAAATTTATAGCGGCAAACCTCCGGAAATACCCAGCAAATAGAATACTACCTATCCACACCACAAAAAAACTATCCCAGAGCCTTACAGCCAGAACTGACTAGGTCAGCTGTATCGCATCCAAGGCAAGCAATGTAACGTCATTTTATAATTAATTATAGTTCATAATGATAAACGTCACTTTACCAGCAATTCGTACTTCTCGGAGTTGGGTTTTATAAAGCAACATGAACGGTGTCTGTGCCTATAATGCGATGGGTATCACTATCTACTAATTACTTCATTGCAATATATGTATTTACCAAAAGATTACTGCACCTTTGTCCGAAACTAGTATCCCTAAACCAGGTAGGTACCCAATGGTCATCAAGTTACATAAGTGACTCATAAAAACTTGTCTTTCAGAAATGCCTCGTAAACGGAAGGGAAAAACGACCGGAGGAAAAACATCAATGGAAACGGGTCGGTAGACGGATATAAAGGGTGAGTCAGGAAAGAAGATTAGAGAAGGGGCAATGGGTACATGGGCCATGCCTTTCGCACTCGGGAATCATTCGACATTTGCTGGAATTCATAGAACAATTAGAAGGGGCAACGGGTACAAAGACATGCCTTTAGCACTAAGGAATCATTCGACATTTGTTGGGATTCATAGAGCAGTGAGTCTCTAACAGCCTAACAAGGACTCGAAGGAGGAGCCAGAAAGGCCAAGAGTCATAGTAGCAAGCCCGGAGTCGCAGCTAGAAATGCTAACGGCTAACCGAGCCGGCCGATACCAGATACCCTGGTATCGGATCCTCTATCATCGGCTATTATCGCGACTTTCTTCGCAATGAGGATGTCCATCTAATCCCATTGCTATTTGTCACACATGTGCAAACAGCATGTGCGCATATCAATAAATATGATGCCGAAATTTGTCGGTGTAACAAGAGGACTATCGTAAGGCACACCTCAGACGCAGCTCGATCTCTCAGATGGAGCTGTGGACTCCAGAAACTGCACGGCGGTAGAGTGGTCAGTCGAGTCGAGCTCACCTGAACAGGCCCGTGGTAGACGTCGTCGAGCAGTGCCCGGTGTTGCGCCAGCTGGCGGGTGCACAGTCGCTTCCTGCGCCGTTTGTGCAGCGTCAGGAAGCGTCCCGTGTGCAGCGGCCGCGTGCGGCGCGTGTCGAGGGTAGAGAGCAGCAGTCGGTCGCCGTCCGAGACGGGCGAGGCGCCGCCGCTGCCGGCGCCGCTGCTGCTGCTGGACGCACCTGGCGTACACGGCGCAGCGGGCCCAGTCAGTAAAGCGAAACTGCACACACGCTCAGCACGGCGACAAGGACACGGCGCAAACAGCCAGTCAGCAGAGCACACGGCGCAAACGGCCCAGTCAGTAAAGCGACACGCACACGGGGCCGAGTCGACATAGTGACACGGACACGGCACAGCATAGCGACACGGGCACGGGGCAGCGGGCCCGGTCAGTAGAGCGACACGCACACGGGGCAAACGGCCCAGTCAGCATCCAGCGACACGGACAGGGTCCAGACGGCTGGGTCAGCATAGCGACACGGACAGCACGGACACGGACAGCGACACGGACACAGACACGGTCAGCACAGCGACACGGGCTGGTGCAGACAGCCCGGTCCGTAGGGCAACACGGGCAGAGGCAGGGACAGCACAGCACACGGTCACGGGCACAGGCGGGGTCAGCAGTAGCACAGCGAAACGGACACGGCACAGACGGCCCAGAAAGTAGAGCGACACGGACACAGCGCACACGGTCAGCACAGCGACACAGCGGCACGGCACAGACGGCCCAGCAAGCACAGCAACACGGACAAAGACAGGGACAGCACGGCGACATACACACGGTACAAACGGCCAAGGATGAATATCGGGCATTTTTCACCTCCTTATATCATGCATTTTATACATACTATTTTTCACTCGAAGTTTGGATTTATTTGTACTAAACCAACTGTTGTCACATACGATTGGCATCAGACAAATACAACAATCCCAAATATAGACGTGTAAGCGCCTATTTTAGCACACATACATTTGGTCAGGGATAAGCTCCGGATGCATCTTAAAGGAAGACTGCCACCTTCAAAAAGTTTTCTCAGATTGGCCCATGATTTTTTCCCTGGATAAAACGAAATTTTAGAATTCACCTGGCAAGCTATCATCACGTGAATCGCGTAAAAAAAATATCGATTATCATAAATTATCAATCGGCTAATGTCTAGCGACAATGTTGACACATCACTAGACTTCAAGGTCATAAGATATGGAAGCGGGTTTTGTCGCCATAAACGGCGCGCATGTTACAATTGAAATATACAATGATCCTTGCTTTGGTTATGTATGTCGTGTTTACGCTTTTGGAATAGTTATGTTATCTATATCTTAAAATATTCCAATTCTGATTCATCTGATAGGTATATATATATGCATGTATTTTGGCATGTGATATTAAAAGCTAGACTATTTCCAGGTTTATATGAATAGTGATAGACTAAGTTGAGACAAAGGCTATTTGAATAACAAATACCTATGGTATTGGAAAATTGTCATGAATCTGATAGTGTTTCCATTCCAGCACCAATTTCCCAGTCTTCAAAGTGTGGCAGGGAGCTCAATCCGTGACAAGATGTTTGGGACAGGCAAAACATTGCCCAAAGCGGAATACCGAGACCTGGGCAAACCAATTCCTTTCATAACGGCCCCTCATGAATATGATGAAAATGATATAATGATGAAGTGCATCATTTAATAAGTATGAGAAGCGAAACGAATCAATGCTGTGACAAGCTTTCAACTTCTGCCCCAGATTTCCTTGCTTCTGCCCCAAAATTCCTCAAACCTGCCACAACCTGTGGTGTGTGCCCCGACAACATATTGTCAAGACCTGCCACGTTTTGCAGACTGGCCCATTTCTGTATGCCTACCTTCCAGGTGAAGATACCTGGTGAGCGAGGGAGAGGACGAGGACGGGTGAGGAGAGGAGGTGGTCGAGGGGCAAGAAGAATTCTCAACTTTTCACCCACCGCCCAGCCCGAGCCCCAAAGGTAAATAACTGAATGTTTCTTACGATGTGATGTGAAAGCATGAAACAATTGTTAATATTTATTTAATTGCCATGTGTGGCCTAGCCTTTATCTAGGTTGCTAGCCAATATATACTTTAAAGTGATTATTGCAATTAAAATTATCATGTACCTACCTTGAAAAGTCAGGTACACTACAAGCAGAAATAATACAACCTAATCTAACCTTACCTAACCTTACCTAATGTAAGATAATCTCACCTGACTCATTGTGTGGTTTGGTGGAAGTTATAAATGTTTTGTGAAAAAAATATGGTTAGTACACAAAACATTTCTAAGGATGTGTTCTTTCTAATCATGTTTTAATTTTGTGAGTCTCTTCATTTTCTAAAGAGTGCAAAAGGAGGTATTCAACTCTGCTCATGATAATTCAAAAGGAATTCTTAAATACAATGCACCAATAAATCACTGATTTTCACTTTGTGGTTCATCAGAAAACACATTCAACATCATTGTCTTTCTATAATGAAAGATGGCACTAAAACATGAACCACTTTTCCTTCAGAAAAGTGGTGCTAGGTGAACTTGATACAGGTGAACTTATTACTTAGGACACATGGTACAAGTCTTGATCTTATAGGGGAGGCGGCTCGGGTTGGAGATACACGTACACTGGTTATTAGGGAGACCATTAGGTACCGTTAATGATTTTACATTGCTGTGCGATACGAGGTTGTAGTGAATAGTGATGTTGCGTCATTTGTGGACTTCCCTCCTGCGAGTTGTCTGGTCCTAGGATTTCATGCACATCTTCCTTCACTTCAAACTGGGATTTACCGGTGACGTGTTTTCTCTGTGTGCGTCAGGTGTACCAGTGGAAGCTCCTGCACCACGTCTTTAAGGACCACCTTGTGATGCTGAACCCGGTGCACCTTTCCCTACAAGTGCACCGTCTGTACGGCCACATTCGCATATGTATACAAACAGTTCGAGAATGACGTCTACAGCTCTCACTCTGTCGTCGCCAAGAAGATTATGGAGTCGTTTGGCCGTAGGAAGGCAGCTGCGGCGGCGGCCGCCACCGGACAGCCCATCAAAATCAACAACGAGATCACAATTCACAATCATCCCTCACACGGGCTCGGGCAGTGCGGCAAAGGGCTCGTCTCAGGCCAGCTCGACGCCGGTGAAGCGGCGGCGACCGGAGTCGGCGCCGGCTCCCGTGGAGCGTGAGTGCGAGCTGTGCGAGCATCGCGCGCTGCCGTGGTGCAGCCGCGGCCGCTGACGGAGCACTACCTAGTACCTGCGCCTGCACCAGGGCCGGCCAGAGCTCGAGTTCACGCCGCTGATGCGCGACCCCAAGTGCGCAACCTTCGTCACAGAGGAGATCTGCGAGCAGCTGCGCCGGCGCGCCGCCGCCGAGGACTCCGACAGTGGGGTCGAGGTGGAGGTGAGCGACGCGAAGGACGGCGCGGCCGGCGGCGCCCCGTCCGCCTCCGGTGGCAGCGCGCTCAGCAAGCTCAACGAGGAGACTCACGCCTATTGCCGCGGCGCGGCCCCGCCGGCTGGTGACCGTCCGGAAACCCAAGCCGTTCATGGGTGACTGAGTGAAACGAATGGACGTGCGTGTGCGTTTTTGTTCTGTGTATGCGTGCGTTTGGAAATGGCGTCTCTGTGTGCGTGCTTGTTTTGTAGAAGCGCTAGCGGTGCCGACGGACCCAGCGATGGCGCGGAGGGCTTTGATGTACCGTGTGTCTTTGATGTTGATGCATTCCCGTGTTTTGTTGGTCGCGCGCCCAGCAGCACCGTGTACATAGCCGGGGGCGTTCCTGCTCGACGCCACGTTCTGTTCGTTGTATCTCAGTGCCAGCTTTTTGCTCAAAGTCCCGCTCGTGGAACACGCGACTCGCTCGATTCAAATAATAAATATACACTGTATTCTCTAACAACCTGATATTCTCTGAACAACTCTCTCCTCTCTCTCTCCTCTCTCCATATAAAAAATACGGCCACGGTGAGTAGGTGCCGGCCGGCGGTAACTGCCTCCGGACGGTTCTCAGTTGATATGTGACAACAGTTAGGAATGTAACACCGCCATAGTACCCTCCATCACTGCCGGGCGCGGCGGTCCCCGCACACAGGACCGGCGGGGGGGGGGGGGGGGGTAGCGACCGCCGCCGGCTGCTGGCCGCCCATCAGCTGCAACACCAGCTGCTGCAGATGGACAAGCTGCTGGCGGTCCTCGTTTAGCGCGATCAGCTCCTGTTCGCGCGCCGCCGACACAGCGTTCACAGCGCCGCCGCCGATGAATTGCTGCAGCCGCGCGCGCAGCTCCTTTCGCTCTCTGATGAGACTGAGACTGAGCCAGCCAGAGCCAGAGTCGAGACTGAGCCAGCTGAGTCTTGACAGACCGGACAACACACAAAGCGCCAAAAACGAAGCAACATGATTGGTCGACACATCGAACCGTCTGTCACAGCGACTGTGCTTGGACCACGGCCATCCCGCAATAGTGACAAGGCATTATCCTGAACACGCGCAGAATCACGCCCAAAGTCAATCGACACACCAAGAAACGTAAAAACATGCGACGGAACGAGAACTAATTTATTGAAATTAATACACAACCCAACACTAGTCAGAAACGCAGCGATACCATTCAGCGTCCTTGGACATAAAAAGAAAATCATCTAAATACGCCAAACACCTGACGTTAAATCTCTACAAGTTCACTGAAAGGCTTGAAAGCATCTGTTAGGTACTGCATCTCCGAAGGAGATGCAGTACCTAACTGCATCTCCTTCAGTACCTAATAATGCAGTACCTAATAATGGTACTGCATCTCTACCTAATAATGCAGGAGATGCAGTACCTAATAGGGCCCATTGGTAACAGAGAAAAGGTATAAGCACGTTTTACCATCATACAAAACACCAAAAGGACGTGTGGAACGTGCGCGAGGAATGTGATGAAATCCATCTTTTAAATCAATCTTGATACCGGTATAAAACCCCAAAACGATAACTCTAACGCATCCTCAATAGACGGCAAAGAGCACGGCCGGCACGGCAAGAGGGGCGTAAGCACTGACAAATCGTATACCAGTCTGGCCACAGTCGCACTTTTTGGCACAGCAAAGTCTGTAGCAGGCCAACTAAACAGCGACTCGCTCGCGACCGGTGCCGACGGCGATGAAGATTCGTCGTCACCAGCGTCCTCCCGAGGCGCGCTGCCGACGGGGCACGCCGCCACCGGCCCGCCAGCATCACCGTCGACCGATGCCGTCTTCAAAGAAGAGCCGCTCCCCTCAGTGGCGGCAGCAGAAGAGACCGCAGGCGGCGGGGACCCGGAGCAGGGCACAGAGACGGTGCCCCCCGCCGCGCCTCAAACGCCGAACTAAGCCGGACGTTCCGGCGAGCCGGGCCCGCGGCGCGCGGCGGAGCGCGCAAGCTGGACGGCCAGGCGGGGCGCGGGCGCCGCCGGGTGAGCTCCGGGAATGATGATGGAGAATGATGGAAGGATGATGTTATGGAGCCGCGGATGCTGCTCCATGGCAGAAATCATCTCTGCAGCTGCGCCGTGCGGATGTTGGTGGCGAACGCCCTCTGGGCTCTGCGTCAGCTGGCTGGTGGCTTGCGCGCTCTGTGGGAGAGCAGGACAAGGTGTAAAATGCTGCTACGGGACACGTAAGCAGATGTAATACCTCTGCTCGAGCTACCATACGCAGATAAGACTAAAGTCTGTTCCATTTCAAGCTTGCAGCCGAAGTACCATGCTGTAAACAACACATGCTTTATGTGTGCATAGCTCCTACATTAACCCTCGCCCTGGCAGGGCATTTTTCATAACACGGCCTGGCAGGGGGGGGGGGGGTTGATGCGACCCCCCCTCGCGATTGGCTCCTATGGCACCTAGAAACACCAAATTTGGTAGGTAGGTGGGACCCCTGGAGTTCTCGCCCCCTATGCAAATTTGGTTGCTCTAGGTCAATATTTGGAGGTGTTTTGGGGGATATAAATGTAAAATTTTTGCTAAAAACAGGTCAAAAGTTTTTCGCTTATAACTTTTGATCCAATTAAGATAGAAAAAAAGAAAAGCACCAGTGAAATCAGCACGTCAAGGCGCGTCGAATGATATACCTTGTTGTTTGCTGAAGGGTACTTAAAGTTTTTCTTAATTTTTAAGTAAACTTTAATTAACTAATTAAGTTCAAGTTACCCAAATTGCATCATATCGCATATCATTCGATTCGGCTGATCACCAGGAACACAATGATACCATTTTTAAACTCTAGCGTCATTATGTGCCAAGTTATTGGCAAAAACGTCATTTGACCTCAGTTTACCTCATTTGACCTGACCAATGGATAAGTTCACCAAACAAAGAAGCACCAAGTGACCTGCTGTTAACTACTATGGTTTCAAAGCACAAAAGTGATGGAACGAAGCGGATATCTCCAGTATTTTCCGAATTTAGTATTTTCCCATAGGCTTAACATTACGACGTTATGACCTCTAACTGACCTCAGGTCAGTGACCTCAAAAAACCCGAACTATATGTTATACAACTCGGTGAACTTAGCACATCCTGAAAGTTTGAAGGAAATCAGTCCAAAACAGTGAGTTGGACAGGTGCAAAAAGAAAATTGAAACTTGACCATGACCTTGTACCGGTTTTTCTGACCTGGTGACCTGACCAAGGTCACCCGGACTTGAAATTTTCAGGTCATATGTAAAAGGGTTGCCCCATAGGCTGTGCCAACTTTGCGCCGCCGTTTTTACGCTATCTTCGAAAAACCTTGGGGGGGTGCATCAACCCCCCCCTGCCAGGGCGAGGGTTAAGAGACACATTATTGAACCAAGAAGCAACTTGGCAAAGCAACTTAGACCATAAGCTTGGTATGGAGCAGACTATATTTTTCTTTAGTCTGTTATATAATCAACACTTTGTTTTCTTTAGAAGGAAAATTACTCCTGGCTGGAACCAATCAGTTTCGTTACCCGCCTATCAGTACCTAGTCGTAAAGCAGACGTTGCTCTTCCCTGAACAGCTGAAGGCATTGTGACTGGTGGTAAGCTGGTAGCTTGTAGGTATTTAGGCTGTAGGCTGGTAGGTTGTCGGTAAGTAGGTAAGGTCAGGCCTGGTTAGATTATGTTCGTTATTTTCATCTGTCTTCATACAATGCCCGCCTTCAGCTCATTCAGCTGTTTGCAGGGAAGTGCAATGCCTGCTTTATGATTACTCTTTCTAGTATCTATAATTATCAGCATTCAAATATCATTTAATTTTCATGCAATAATCTTGCTGAGACATGTTTAAACTCTAACCCCCTCCCTGTATAAAAAAACAGCAGTATGCACAGGTAACTTACTGATCACTTTCTGCGAACAGCCTGCTCCCAGCATTGCTGTTCCTTCCACGGATGCCTTCGTTTTGTGCTCCCAGCATACTGCATAAGTGTTGACTGTGGAGAAATTTCAACAGCTTAGAAGGACCAACAAACATTTCTTTAGATATCTGCATGTTTGCTATGATGACAAGCTAGGATGCAATGTAGGTACCTACCAAATGATAACAATAGGTACCCATTAGTGATAAATTGTAACTAAAATTGACAAATATGTTGAAGGTTATGTTGACAACATCCTAATTTCTCAGTGCTGACATTACTATTTGGCTCCAGACTGGAAAAATTCACGTTATGCTGAATATGTCCTGCATAGTGGCATGATTGCGCCAAAACTTTCAGTGCATGTCAGGCGTAACTTCACATGTGCCGAATTCAGCGCATGTTGGCACCTGAAATTTACGGCGCAGGGCGGCTGCAGATTTTTTATTTTAGCGAAAGCCCTGTTGCCAAATTTAGTCGGTAGTCTGGTCAATTTAGCAGCAGATTTCCCCTGCGGACGGCTCTAGAGAGGATGTTATGCCAGATCGCCAGATGTGCAATGAATTTTCAGGTGCAATCCCACTACTACGCTGGTCATATTCAGCAGAGCATTTATTTTATCTAGTCCGGGCTTTCCAATGTAAGAATCATGTTGACCCAGCAAAGTTATGGCTGACTATTTGACAATGACAATAACATGACCCCATCCTCCACCCATATTTTGTCTGCTCCTACACCCATGTCAAAGAGCTAGCTAAGAAAAAATGATCATTTACAATGCCCATAGCAAACCATCCGCATGGGACATTTCGATTTGCTGAAAAACAAGACCAATACCACCCTGACCCGACATCCATATCAATATCTAATTCATAAGCAGTACCTATTTCTGCAAGACTTTCTGAAAGGAAAAATACATATTCCCATATTTTTCTTACCTATGCCTTCGTACGGAAAAACAGAACTCATATTTCGCCTCACTTCAAATTCTTGCCGGCCAAAATGTGTTTCAGTTTCTTCCGATCGAGGTCAAGTTCAAAAGCCACCATATGAAAGAAAAACTTCAAACGTCTCACAATGCTGAAGCCCATTTCCCACACTTTTTTTAAAAACCGACATACGGGATATAGGACTTCATAGTTTGTTTTTACCCTCTGAAATAATCTTCTGATACCATTTTGGACAATATCATTACACAAGAACATGAGAAAAAATAGCTAATCAATCGTATACCATTCCCGACCATAAATGCATGAAGGTTTTTTGAACATGGTAAAAAAATCCAGTCGCCTTAGACATGATTCCTTTGTCATATTATTGCATTTTATTTAAAAAAGTAAGGTTGTATGTTGATAATTAATATATAATTTTCAAAGAAACTGGCCATGTTTAATTTATTTTGCATTTAACTTCGTAAAACATTTAAAATTCATGGCTCATTTGGAATGGGTCTGGCCCATGTTAAACCCCATTTCCCACACTTTTTTGGAAAAAATGAAATACTGAATATATTAGTTTAAATTTTATTTTGACACTCCAAAATTCTTCTCTGATCTCGAAACAATCAAAGTTTCGACATATTTTTGCCAAAAGATAAGAAAACTAATGTTTCAAAGTTATCGATAAACGTAGAGATGCCGGTTTTCTTGAACTAAAAAAATGGCATCAAACTGAACTTTGGTCTCCGATTTCTCGCAAACGGGTTCGAATTTCGGAAAACCAACTTCAGTCAGGGACATAGGTGGCTCAGCTCTAGTGAAAACCGTTTTGTGAAAAAAAGGTGGCAGTCTACCTTTAAATCTCCCTCACACTAGGCCAATGATCGATAAACGCGCAATCATATCTCGTTCCCTTTGACCCGTTCGCCTGCGCCTCTCGACGTGACGGTATTCCCATTTGCTGACGGCGCGCTCCGACCACGGCACCCCTCTGGCCGGCCGGGAGGGCCCGACGGGCCGTCCTTGCTCGCCGCCGCAGGGGGCGGCCGGCCGTTGCCCCGGGCCAGCATTGGGGTCGGCCTGCCCCGCCCCGGCGCGGCGGCCAGCCAGACTCGCACTATCGACCCGCGTGGGACGCATGTGCGTTGGGCGAGGAGCTGGCACACGTGTCAAAAAAAGTGGGACAACTCGCCGCCGTCTGCCGGGCGGCCAGCCGTCAGCCAGCTGACGTCAGTTGTCGAAATATAATCAGATTTCTTCGTGGACAGCCGCGTCCGTCATAGCAAGCCGTCAACGTTTCAGATCGGCTTCGCGAAAGGCGATTAAAGGCACGTCTTGAGCATCGATTGCGTGTCGAAGCACTGTTGCCTCTTATGCCTACATAATACATGTGGATAATATTTATGTCCTTCAGTCAAGAGGGGCGAAAAACCTCCCTGTGAATGTAGTAACTGTTAGGACGGCAGATACATATTAATATTCGTAGTGAGCGTCGACGATGAAATCTCACTGGATTGATTATTGAATGATATTCCAGATTCCTTCCGCGCATTAAATTTACAAAAGCGGCACACGAAAGTCCGACGCTCTCCGCTCCAAAGCAACATAGTTTATTATAGCATGTCGAGGCCCAAGAGGATGCTTTTTAGCATACCGACTGAGCCTTCATTAATGTGAAAACTGTGTGTGGTTAGGTTTGCAAATGCAAGATTTTCCAAGAGGTCGCACAGTTCAGCACAATCACACCTCTCAGATTCCGGATTCATGCGTCGCACCACCCGGTTATATCGACGTAATGTTCAATTCCACTCGTTCGCGTCGGCCTTTTGCTTTGAAGGCTGAACAATGATCAATGCACTTCTAAAAAGCATCCTTCTCGCATGTCCGAGAAATGCTTAGGAAACTTTCATATATCACGATAACGTAAACCGAACCAGATAAGACAAAGCTGTCAAACACCGTTCAAGGTCCGATTCGACAAAGCATGCCGCGCGATGCATTGCACACTGCGAGCGAAGTACTTGTTGCACTGACCTGAGAGCGATATGTGGACTCCATCTGTTTTTCTTTCGATGACCACCTCTGTACTCCGCTGAAACAGAGAAACAGTGTTACTCACTGGTCTGCGACCGATGAATTCTCGCTGTCACTAAATAAAATAAATAGGTACACAAATACCTATACTGGTCATTTTATCTTTCTTATTGGTCGAGTTGAGTTGCGATTAGATAGTTGAAATTAGATGGGAGTTCAATCCAAAGGTGTGGTAATCCAATACAATCATATCGAGCCACATATCGATATCTGTTTACGGCTAAATAGAAAAGCAAGCGCACACAACGACCTCATCATGTAACAGTACATAAGGGGAGAGAAGGCTATCCGTTACCTACATGAGCAAAAACAGGGGCAATACGTTTTCATTTTTTTTTTTTTTGCCGGCAGGGAAAAACGGTATATGCGTCAACCGTTGGTAGTGGTAACCTTGGCATCGATCGACTGTTAGCGCCATTACGATTCGACAATTCACGGTAGTTAATGACTGGAGATACCAATCATGTGTAATAAGTCGTGACTCGTAAGCCTCCCGGGTTCACGTCGTGCCGGCTACCACATACACTTTTACCTGTTCTCACAGTTGCCTAGCGCCACGGCCGCGGCAGCGCGGTGGGTCAATTTGGGGGTCGTATGGTGCGCCGTATCGATCTGCACCGTACCCACTCATACTGTGTCCTTCACCTACATTGCAATCAGAATATCCAGTCGGTAGGTGTACGTAAACGTTTTTACGCATAAAAAGGAGATTCTCTGAGCAGTTATTTTCCTTTCATAAGTGGCAATTATTCTGGGTATCCGTTATCAGCCATCGGATATCAGCCGAGGTTTCAGTGCCAGCGTGGCGTGCGCACCTCTGTCTGTGGCTGCACGGTGCACAGTGCAATGCACAGTGCTCCGAGCCACCGCCACGCAGCGCAGTCGCTGACAGCCACCATTGGCTCGACCGCGAGTCCCATCGCGGTTAACCCATTTACGCCCTTCGTTGCGTTTTCGCAACGCAAGCAAGCGTCGACGTGATCGAAGCTTGAGAAGTGTGTAAAAGAGACTAACCGATGAGACAAGTTTCAGCGTGTGTAGCATGGTTGTGCGCATGATACTACGCAGTTACAATTCTGTGCGGCCGGTAAGTTACTGCCTAGAGCTCCCAGAGGGAAGTCGAAGGTTTTGTGAGTGATGACGTCACGAAAACCAAGATAAGTAGGCTAAGTGCTTAATAATATCGTAATGAAAATTGTGTAAACATATTCTGCAGAGTCCCTACAATAGCGTAGATATGCATTTTGTTAAGAAATAATGCTACAAAAAGGGTTTGTGACTATTTTCAAATATGACTACGGTCGCGTTGCGGGAACGCAACGAAGGGCACATCGGAAAGACAGCGGTGTTGCGAAAACGCAACGATGGGCACATTGGCAGGGTAGCGGAAGTATGAATATCAACAGTAGACTTCACTCGTGATACGCTGTGGGTTCTCTCTTTCTCTCCCCCATCTTCCTCCCTCTCCTCCTCGTTCCCCAACTCTCTCCCCCTCTCTCTCTCTCTCTCTCTCTCTCTCTCTTTCTCTCTCTCTCTTTCTTTCTCTCTCTCATTTTGTAGCCATGAGGCTGTAGCGGCGGAACATCTTCAATTAAGGGGGGGGGGGGGGAGCACTGCTGACTTTTGGTCTCATTCTTTCCATTTCCATTTCCATGCAACGCCTATCGGGATAATGTTAAAATGGCAAAATCAAGGGGGGCACGGTGCCCCGGTGCCCCCTCCCCCCCGCTCCGCCGCCTATGCCATGAGGGACGTATATAGGTATGTTTAGTGCAAGGTGCGTTCGCACGTAAAATGTTGCGACACATTTCATATTAGCTGGCTCAAACAGCCACAAACAATATCCTTTCCTTTTCTCTCGCAGATTTTCGGCCTCGGGCTGTTCGTTCACTAAGCAATGTGTTCCCATGCATCTGAAAATCGCATGGTAGGAAAAGGACCCATTCATCAAACGGTCGGCGATGCTAACGGAGCTGAGAGATAATTAGGTCCTTTGGAAATTGGATCTACTATGTACATTGTGCATAAATAATGAATAACGGGGATGTATTCTGGTATCAGGCGACAGATAGGCATCGCCATTCTCTGGATAGAATCTGCTGACTACCAGCATTTACGTTAGAAAAGATAACTGAGGGTCGGCAAATAGTGGGATAGGCCCCCTCTGAGGGTAGCTGAGCCCTTCGGAAGGGGTAATGAGGGCGGACCCATTGGAAAATAATAATTTTTAGGATTCATAACTCGCATAGATTCATAAGCTGCTTGATGTGGAGTACCTATACGCCTGTTTTCTTACTTTGATAGGCTTTTTATCTAATCAGACCATTTTTAGAGCTAGCAGGATTATTGGAATTAGGGGAGACATTTGTCTGACCGGACACGGTCAATCATAGACTGGAGACTGAGCCCAGCCAGTGGGCAGCCGCCACCCATAACCCACCCCCTTCCCCCCTCCCAAGCACTCACTGCACCCGGCTACAGGCGCGCTCCTATGTGAGCTGCCCGATTGCGATATACGTTGCCGGTCCAGCCCGGAACAGGGGGATGAGGCGTGGAGGAGGATTCAACTATCCTGAAGATGGAAAGGACGGATTGACGTCGAATCACCATTCTGTCCTGGCATTGTCTCGAGAAAGAGGTTACACGTGAAGGTCGCTGAGAGTGGGGCCATGAAAATTTTGGATTAGGTGTAAACATGATAAACTGGGAGTCGATTTGTTGTGATGCGCTACGCCTTACGCGGGTAATTTGTTAGAGCCGGATCGGTCCTTTTTTCTTTTTGCTGAGAGTGGGTACGACTAACCTGCAATGGAATTTAACTTTACTCCTAGGAGGGTGGTTAAAAATGATTGCGGATATACGCGCATACGAGAGGCACTGGTTTACTCCCAATCCTCCGTTTAATTGTATTCAGTGTGCACTGTGCAGGGTCTGATAGGTGGAGGTAATGGATCTGTCTAGCTTCCAAAAAGAAAGCATCACCCTGGATACGTGTCGACCACAACTTTAAATGAACAGCAATGGACAACGTAAATGGTTGATAATGACCGTGTTGCCATCTCCCCGTTCGCGAATCATGAAGTTATGCTTCCTCACTGAGGCTCTTAGGCGGGTTATAGAGCATGACGGATATGGGTTCCGCATTTTCAAGCAATAGTTGTCAACAGTTGATTGATGTTTTGTCAAAATATATTAGCATATACGGCAGTTCAGTGTACTTTATGTCCGTCTGATGTGCCCGTCGTTGCGTTTTCGCAACGCTGATGGCGCCCGGTGTGCCCTTCGTTGCGATTTCGCAACGCATGTTTTTTACGTTTTTCTCGAGAAACTTTTGCTGCAGGCAAAAATTATTTTCGATTCCAAACAAGGCCCTGGTAGGAGCATAACATATTTTGATTTCGTCGATTTTCATGATGGTCAATATTCCTGGGCATAAATGGGTTAAATTTATCGTCAAAAATTATCGTAAATATACAGTGCATCAAGGCCGCGCCTCATTCATCTCAAACGAAACAAAAACAAACCAAAGATCTGCGCTGCAGCGTGTTGCGATAACATACAGTGTGCGGATCAATGTCATCGTATTGAACTATCAACTAGGACATTCAACTGAGAGTATCTCATTCACCTCATCGACAAGTAGCGAAATGATGTCGATTGCAGTTCGAGTGTCCGCTTTTTAGGTCAAGTTTGTCCTGTTCCCGAGGTCGTGCTCCCGTCACGTGTGTGTGCAGCGGCAGCCTTGGGCGCCGTGGGCCGGTGCAGCTGGTCGCCGGTGGGTCGCTCTCACCTCTGAGCCGTGCCGCGGGTCAGCCATCTCCGTGTCGTGCGTCACCATGCCGACCGAGCGAGAGCCGCCGCCGCCGCCGCCGCTGCACCGCCTGCCACGCCCCTCGGTCCGCGACTGACCGTGCACCTCACGGCACGGCGGCACCGCGCTCACTCGCCGCCGCCGCCGCCGCCGCCGCCGCCGCCGCCGCCGCCGCGCCGCGCCGCAGTTTACCGGTTTAAACGGGCCACTTTGTGTGCAGCGTGGCAGCCGAGGCGCGCCGGCTCGCGGAGCGCCCCTGCCGACTCCGTGCAGCCCTCGTGCCCGGCCGGTCGGCGGCGGACGGCCGCCGCCGCCGCCGCACTGCGCACACGGCTATTGGAGCCGGCGCACGGCTCCGCACACGGGCCGTGCGAGTCGCAAGGACGTGCAGGCAGGCAGCCGGCCCGCCCCCGAACCTCGCGGCGTGACAGCAGACCCGTGCAGCACCGGATTGAGCTGCGATGAAGGCTACCGGTTCTACTCGCGGTCCCACCAGTCTTGCAGATCTCTCTCGATTGGCTCAATCAGTGAAAACAGTGTTTTGCCTTCTTTTGTCTTTTTTTCACTCAGGAGGTCGGCATTGCCAAGAAACATCCCTAGGAATCCTTGGCAGCCGGTTGCTCGGTGTCAGCCCATCCGACAGCATTGCACAATTGCCGTCAATTGTTGTGGGCTGTTGCCGAGTGTTGCCCGGGGAGCCGGCAACATCACGGCGATCGCCGACGGCCGCCGGGGCTGAGGCCATTATCAATTCGACCGAGCTCTTACTCACGGCTGGCCTGCTGAGCTGATCGACATAATGAACAATGCTGGTGTTATCAAGGCTCCATCAAAGTTAATGGTACTTACAGCCGCACAACGCGTGCTTTTCTTCGAAACGTGAAATCTCATCTCAGACGGTTTCGTTGGCGTCAATAAGAGCTTTGCATTTAGCCAGCAAAGAGCAAATGCCGTGAAAATGGACGTTTTGTGTTGTATCTTTTCTTTTGCCATACCTTACTAAAACCTTGTAGTTACTGCACTGATTTTACCTCTACCACTTGTCTCCACCTGAAGCGTCGAATGAAGTGTAAGTTCATCTTGAACGGTCAACTTGAAGATGACCCAAGGTTATGATATGACCTAGAAAGGTCACGCACAATATCAGTTGGTACGGTATCGTTGATCTGAAAATATTCAATGTGTTTTCGTCTCTCTGGCATATTTATCAAAATGATCACTGAAAAAGTGTTCGTGACTTTTCATGACCTAAGATGACCTCAGGGGTCAAATAGGCCACAAGTGCAGTTTGGCGATTCAGGTGAGTGGTGACCGGTTATTCGGTGATTGCAAGCGTTTATTTTGACTTAACTCAGCTATCACCAATGGGTTATATAAGACATTGCAAAATTGACCTGACCTGAGGTCATCGACCATAGGCAAGCTTTATACATTATGAAAACCTTATTAATCGCTGAAACTTTCAAAGCAATCATTCAATCGTTGCAGCTATTATTTGTTATAAGTTGCGTATAAATGCAACATAATCTTTTCCCGGTCAGCTTATGACCTTCACCCGAGGTAAAATTTTCGAGTTGACCTTTAAAGGTCAGATGGTTACTTCAAGACTTCATTTCAGGCAATTCGATGAGAGAGGCGCGATGCTGGTAAAACCCACGACATAGCAGCTCCGCGTGGTCACGATTAACCAAGTCATTGGTTATAGTGGTTAATAGCTTTGTGGTCAAGTTATTGCAGAAACCTGTCAAAAAAAACGTTAATTTTGACACTTTTGTCCTCTAGAGGCAAAAACGCTGGACTGAGATCAAATACGAGGATGCGTTGGAGAAAGAAATTAAAAAGTGATTACAAATATTTTCGGCAATGCTGTTTTTTATTTACCTATTGTTAAAATATTTTCATACTTGTTC
The DNA here is from genome assembly GCF_019059575.1 of Amphibalanus amphitrite. Taxonomy (NCBI): domain Eukaryota; kingdom Metazoa; phylum Arthropoda; class Thecostraca; order Balanomorpha; family Balanidae; genus Amphibalanus; species Amphibalanus amphitrite. The sequence goes on from NW_024881562.1 coordinate 1,134,304, forward strand.
ACGAGTTAGGAACGATCCATTGTCCAAAAATGTCAAAACGGAAAATATGACCGCACAGGTGACTTGACCCTTGATCTGACCTAAACAAGTGACTGAACTTCAAATTGTTTTTGACGACATTCGGGACGTTGCTTCTCGCTTATCGCTAAACGTGTGCCGAGAGACGATTTAAAAAGGTGCGTCATAAAACGTCACTTTGCCAGTGCTTTGCCCACCTACAATCGAACCACCAGACCACGGTTATTTATTCTATTTTAGCGAAATAGGTCCTTTTCAGCACCAGCTATCCTGAATTTCACACACATTATCTGGCCATGGTGGCTTGGCTGGCCCGTTTCCCCAGTTCTGACACCCGGCTGTCAGGGCTGGGATCGGTGACAGAGGGACTCGGCGCTGCTCGAACGGGCCGACCGCGCGCCCGCCGCTGGTTGTAGGCCAGAACAAATATTTGGCAGCTACCGTATTTTGGGCGCCCGTGAGAGCGGGCCGGCAGCCGCGTGATTCAGCGGTGCTGCAGGCCTCTGCCGAACGCTGCAGGCGCGCAACATAGCTCGACGCATTCCAGGACCAGGCGACTAGAGTTTTTACAACACCGAGCCTTAGAAGTTAGAACATAACAGCATCACCATTATGAATGAAGGACCGTAACAAATCTGCAGTTCCGGGAATATGTTTACCCATTAGTGCATTTTTTTTTCGGGTTCAGAAACTTACTATCCACGTACCTTTTCGATGAAGCTCTTTAAATGAATAACAAAAATCAACACTTGGCCGCTCAGCGCTGGACTCCCACCGATACCTACGACACCGATGGAAGTTCATGTGACAGACGCATGCGCCCTGCGCTGCAGGCTTGTTGACCCAAAGTCGGTGCAAGGTCAGCCCGCCGGCCGGCCGGTGCGTTGGTTGGGTCGGCTGTCCTTGGCGTGACTGTTTGGCTGGCTCCTAAATTGTGTCCGCTTACACACAGACGTCTCTACTCAGGCCTCAGGGCTCACAGCATGCGGCGACGCGAACGAACTATTTCACCCCTGCATGCCAAATGATAGTCGTACTTACATCTGTTTCCGTGCAATTTTCTGTATGTGCAGCTGTGTCCGATTCCCTTCTCTTCACACCGTCAGGTGTGTCCACCAAGAGCGAAATCAGCCGAGAGAAGAGCGTCACCAGCGAGCAGCCGCCGCCGCCGCAGCCGCAGCCGCAGTCGGAGCAGCCCCGCTGGCGGCTGTGGGCCGTCTCTGAAGCGTGTCCCGGTCGCGACAGGCCGGCGCCGCCTCCGTTGGAGAGCAGCGGGCTCGGCGTCGGCGGTGTCACGGGCCGGCGATCGCCCTGCAGAGCCGCCTGACCCATCTGGCCGGCGCGGCGGGCGCTCGGAAAACGACGGCAGCCGACAGATCAGCACTCGGATCGTGTGCCCCGCTCACAGCATCGACCAATGGACGTCTGCACCAGCATTATATATCGGCCCAACTCACTCTCATCACGCACTTATCTTCCACTATCCACCGAAACGCCCACTCTCAGGAAACTTGATATTCCAGCGCGCGGTGCCCTTTCAGTGCACTGCAGCACGGTCGGATCCGACCCGAAACTTCCCGGCGGCGGCTCGTCTCGTCTGACCGGGGCGGCGCCCCATCCTCACACCGACCCGGCCGGCGCGGCGCGGCGCCGCGTCCCCACTGCCCCCCGGCGGCGCAGCGGCCGCGCCGCCGCCGTCTCCAGTCGGATCAACAGCTGACACCGACGCCGCCTGCGGCGCTCTCGGGCGCCCCGCCAACGCGGGCGGGATGGCCGGCGCCCGCCGGCGGCCTTGTCACGAGCGGAACGTCAAGTATACAAGGTGTCCAAAGTTTTTAACACTCGTTTTTCATGTTTCCTCTTAGTGCCTTAGGACTGGCCGGACAGATTTGAGTGTTGTTGCCGAGTGTTTCAAGATGCCTTCGTTGGTGAAGTCTGAAGAGTTCCGCTGTCGCTGAGTGAAGTAGGTATTTGTGAGGCGACGCAGGCAGGATGATCGGTGACAGGTCCCTTCCCACTTCTCAGTCGTTGATATGTGGCGATAACGGGGAAAGAGAACTGTCTTCAGGCTCTCGACATCAATGTCAGTTCAGGTAACGCGTTCAGCGTGTAGTTCTGCAGGACCGCAGCCAAGACTTTCACGGACAAATGAACTACGAGACATAGCACCCTGATTTAAAACGATTTTAATAACTGAAGAACGATCCGATAGGCGACGAACAGCCAGCCGCCTGCTCAAAGGCTAGCGTTTCAGCCGCCTGCTCAAAGGCTCGGCCTAAGCGATTGCATCACGGAAACTTGTAACGCTGTTGAGAAGGAACGGATAAGAATCGAAGACGCCACATGACTGTATGCAGTATCCATGTAAGGCGTATATGTTACATAAGATGGCATGGAAAGCCAGGACAGCTGGCTACAAGTAGGTGTCCATATGTTTGTGTGATATCTCCCTCCTCTATAAATGACGATGCTGTGCCCCCTAAACGGCGCTAAATGGCGCGCTCCTACTCGGTAATATCTTAATATCGTAATATATATCGGTAATATCTTACCTTCTGCAGTTAATTAAACTAATACTGTCGATTAAAGGACAGTAATTTATTACGCGTTTTACATGGCCTAGAAAAAGCAGTTGTCATCGGCCGCTCCGATCTTCAACGTTATAACTTATAAATACCTAAAATTACATGATAAAGAACTGTGGCTGCTTTATTCTGCCAACGGGGTTACGGGGGCCGACAAAAATGGCGAGGTCAATTTTCCCTGTCGATTTGATTTTTCTTAGATTGAAGCCTCTTGGTTTCAATTCACTCGCCGGACCAATCAGTTTTCGCCATACATAATCGGCCGGGGGTGACAACTGTCAACCCCGTAATTGTCAACTGGGTAGTTATGCTATAAGGTCAGGTAAAATCAATGTCAGTGTTTGTATCAGTGTAGGTGTCAGTTGTCACTGTCAGTTTTACCTCAGTGTCAGTGTCAGTGTCGATGTCAGTGTTAGTTCAGTGTCTGTTTGGGTATTAGTCGGTCGGTGTCTACTCTATCTGTGTCTACAGTCTGTGTCGGTGTCGGTGTCGATGTCGATGTCGTTTCAATGTCGGTGTCGGTTTTCTATAGTCAGTGTCGGCGTCAGTGTCAGTGTCGGTGCCAGTGTACGTGTCAGTGTCGGTCTCGGCACAGACCATACGGACTGACCTGATAATGACGGTATCAGTGTCTGTGACAGCGTCAGTGTCGGTGTCAGTGTCGGTGTCAGTGTCGGTCTGGGCACAGACTTACACTACACAGACTGACCTGATGGTGACGGTATCAGTGTCTGTGACAGCGTCAGTGTCGCTGTCAGTGACGGTGTCAGTGTCGGTGTCGACACAGACTGTACAGACTGACCTGATGGTGACCGGCCGCCTGCTGCGGCGCGGCTCTCCAGCGAGGTGTCGGCTGGTTGTGGGGCCGGAACAGCGCGCAGCCCGTGAACGGAATCATCAGGAGGGCCGCGGTCGGCACATGATAACACTCGGCGCCCGTCTGGAATCGATCCCACGCCGTCCGCGGGCTGGATCCTCTGGAACAGAACAATCAGCTGTCAGTGAAACAACTAGACAGATCAAACAACAGGCAGTCATGGTTGCAGATTTGTCTTATTTAGCTTGTCATGAACAGTCGCGACCTTAATTAAAAAAAAAAAGTTTTTTTTTTTTAAAGGTCGAAGTGTTTTAATTAAAATTTATTTTGGTCATGCGCATTGTGCATGGTTGGTTTGGCAAAGAACCTTACGGCTTACGTATTTAATTATTTTATTTTTTTTTACCACCGGTCAGTTAGCGACACACCGGTATCCCACCAGCCGAGCCGCGGGGTTCCGGCTGCTCCAAATTAACGCTGCCGCTCCGCTGCGGGGCGGCGCCGCGGGCTGACGGCGCGGACAGAGGCGCGTCGCCGTCCTGGTGACGGGCGTCAGCGCGTCGCCTCTGGCGTGTTGCCGGACGCTCGTCATTAGTGTCGGCGGGCCGTAACGAGCTGCCGGCGGCTCCACTGCCGGCTCCGATGTCGCTAGTTACCACCGCGCGCGGTCATTAGCAGTGGTCGTCCTCCACGGCACCCCGCAGCGGCCGGGCACCTGACCACGTCACAGGAAGTCCGCTCTACATGCCGACATGACGTCTTCTGCGGTATCACAGCGCACACTAGGTACCGTCTCTGTGTACTCACGCACACGAACGATTTGCATCCCAACTATTGAACGGTCCCCGGCTTCGCAACGGCAGCCGGAGTCGTCCTTTCTACTAGAGTTCTGCACGGCTGCAATTTTCCACAGCCTAGCCGCCCCACAGCCGTGGCTCCACAGCCACAGCTGACAGCCGTGGCAAACTGTGGGCAGCCAGCCGTCAGCCGGCCGTGGATACTTTTAATGAAATGCAACCAAATAGTATATGATAAGTTGTTTTTAGTTAAAACATATAGACAAAAGCACATTGCAATGAGCTATAGATTCTCAAGCTCATGAACAGGGGCGTCGCCGACGGGGGGGTCGGGGGGGTCGCGACCCCCCCACTCGTCAGAACCGGGGGGGTCGACCCCCCCCCCACTCGTCAGAACCGGGGGGGTCGACCCCCCCACTTTTGGCGATGCTGAGTATGCTTTTTTTAGCTATCATGTCAGGGAAGTTGGCGTCAGCGACATCAACAAATACGTCAGATTCAGAATCGCTTCAAGAGCTCCCTAGTCCCTATTGCTTATAGGTCAATAAGATGTGGGCTAGAACATCAGCATGACAATATGATTCTAGTCCCCTTTTATCCCTCAAATGAGCGAGCGCGTCAAAACTGACCCAAGCGTTCGTCTGATTGTCAAAATAATGGTTGCAGTCGATTCGTCGGATGACGTATCAGTAACTACGAGGTACCTGGCTAGCCTCAGCCCTGCTACCCTCGGACCTGCCTGCATTGGGGAACTGGGGTCAATGGTGGATCCCTCTGGGGCTTTCCTAATAAGACGCGCAAAAAGGAGTATATTGCAAGTTGCAACGAAACTTCTAGTGACCTCGAGTTAATGAATTTTACACCTATTTAAAAAAAAATTCCCTGATTCGAATATGGATGACCTTGGTTAACTTTTTTGAGTTTTATTTGCTTCCACTTACAAGTGTGGTTTTTGGGGCTGATTTCGAGTTTAGCGCCCGTTTGGACCGTTTGAAGAAGTTTTGATAAATGGTGGTTATGTAACATGTTACGAAGCTATCGTTGGTGGTTGTCAGTCACCCACTCTAGATGGCCGGCAGGAAGCCTGCTGGTCGACCTGACCTGACCCGACCCGATCTACCCAAAATGCATGGAGTCATCATTTTTGTTCAAGACTAACATCAAACTCGTACTCGGGACCCCGATAACAGCTACGGCTCACTAAGTTCTAGCAGGCGGCCAGATTTTTCCTACTTTTGGGCGTTGACCTAAGATGACCCGGCCAAGACCTTGAAATTGGGCATCATTGGCTTTCTCTCATCACGGGCAGCATTCTCGCTCTTCCACGAAGCTCTACCTCGATAAGGGGCCGAAAGCATGCCTTAGCGTTACGTTGGTAAGCGTTTTACCTTAGCGACCCGTAAAATACGAATAAGCCTACAGCAACACAGAAAGCGTATTCGATAGCTTTTTTAAAGCTCTTTCGCCAACTTCGCCTCAGATATGACTTCGGGTCTATGGCTTGTGTACCATAGAGTCCAAACAGCTAAACGGACGGATTTTGCCCAAACATTTGTTATGTAACAACCTATGATTCAGTGAATGTGTATGATATTCATGTTATCACCATCGTTTTTGTTTCGTCGAAACACGTCGCATGGCTTACAATGGGGTTGGGAACTCGATTTTTTAAGAATGCATGAAAATGATCAAACTATTTTCACAGAATTTATGGTGCATACCATTGCCTCATAAAATCAATAAGCTGAGAGAAATGGGGGAAGAAAGATAGGAAACTTGTTTTGAAAAGTTCTTGAAAAAAGATGCTCTTGATGCTGTTACGTCACATGTCACCTTCTGCGGTTGACAAATAATGGCGCATCTGGCGCACCACAGATTACATGTTATATCAATGGGTGAAAGATGTTGTTAGTTTCACTCTGCCATTCGCGCTGTTTTTAACTTTAAATTATGCTAAAACATTTACGGATGAAATGTTCAGTGTCAAAAATTGATGTGTCTGCCGTGTACTATATTCCCACTTAACATGAGCGCGTGATAAACATTTTATGTACCTCGAATTTTCAAATGATAAAGATGATGAATCGGAGGATGCTGAAAAGCAAAAGCTCATTCCAATATTTGGACTACTTTACGATTAAAATGTTTACATTCCTGTCATCTTATTGATCATTTATTTGTTCTTTTTTATGAAAATAACTTAAGGCGACAGGCGTTGAAAACCGAGGTAATTTCTATCTACCGTGCCTTAACTTACCAGCAACAGCAATCTATCTACGCCCTACGGTGGCAAGGGAGACTGTGAAAGAAGCGTAAGATGGATTCTAAACAATTCTTTTGTGATATACTGAAGGGCAAAGTGCAGAGAAGAGCGTACAAGTCCTGTTTTGTGCCAGGCTGTTGCAGTAGCACTTACGAAACTCCGAAAACGATCTTCGTTCATGTCCCGAACAACATTACCCTGAGGAGATGATCGTCTGCAATAGCAGGAAGAGCTGATGCAAGTACTTTGAAATCCACTATCAAGTCGGTGATATTGTTGTAATGATCACTGTGAGGTGAGATATTTTGTGCAAGGGCTGAGTGATGCCCAGGAAATGACCTCCATTCGCCCCCTGACCGGTCAGGGTTATAAAATTTGAGTGGATGGCGGTCCGTTTGGGGTTCAGATGTCAATTGTATTTTGTTACTGTCAAACAATACATGTTATGCTGGCAGCGAATGTGTGTAGTCGTTTTTCGAAGCAGAAGTTAGAACTGTAACGGCAGAGTGCTTGCTGGTCTCATCGTAAGTATTGTAAGTGTTGTAAGCAAAAGCATTGTCAATATTGTAAGTATTGTGAGCATTGATGTATGGTAGATATCACCTCACATGATCTCGGCTCAGATAACCCTCTCCGGTGTCCCTGTCAGTAAATGGCACTTGGATCATTACAGATAAGATAATTTGTCATAATTCTTAAAGAATTGGGTGGTTTTGACTCGTTTACTCGAGGTGCAGGTCGCATTTCAATACTTTTCCATAGGCTTGCAATGTAAAGGTCACGACTCTGACCTAACCTCAGGTCACAGATCAAAAATTCTGAGATATACAAACGACACATACTGCAGGTACTGTTTTGAAGACTTGAGAGGAAATAACTTCGTGAAAAACTCAAGCTCTGACGTGTTTGCAAACTTTTCTGAGGTGGGGTCAACAAACCCGCTCTGGTTACCTGACCTGACCTGACCCGGCATTTTTTTTTTTTTTGCTGGGATGTGCGCAATGAGCATTTAGGAAAAGTCACCAAATATGAGCTGAATGTCTCGCGGCGTTTGGCAATTGTACAAGAAAATCCTGAAAGGTCTCCCCGTCCGAAATAGGGTTAATGTGTATTTGAAGAGTTGCAGATGCCAAACATACCCAGATCTAAGACTGCAGTTCCCAGCGCCGCTGCAACGTTTTTAAAACAAACATACATAGGACATACAAACATGTACATAGGATACATAGGATACATAGAATGACAGGCGAATAACCGCTCACGCAAGGAGCGGAGCTCCGACCCGTCCAAAGTGGCCAACAAAGCAGAGACAGAGGCAGCATCACATCTTCCATCAAAGAACTGGTTTCTGGCTTGGAAGATGAGCTCCATCTTTGCATCCGAGTCGGTGCTGTCAGGAATCAGCTGGTCTAATGGAGTGAGAGTAGTGAGACGACTAGCTATTGTATCAGAGCTGCCTGGTCTTCGTAGCATTTGCACCGATTCTTCTCGATCGGACTCTGAATTCTGTCCCTCCTGCGTATTACTTGAGGCATTGCTATGTAGCTAAGTTTTTGGCAGAGTTTCGTTATCCATGCTTTGCAAACAGTGCCATAACAACACAGTTAATTAGTCACCAAGCTTCTTTGCAAGTTCCAATACAGTTGAATCGCACGCGATTTGAGTGCAAAAATCAAGAAAAGTGCCAACTTGTTCTCGTAAAATATTTTGAATATTGACCTAAAAAAATGAGTAAATTCCAGATAAAATAACAGCGAAATCAGTTTTCGCTTGCCAATAAAACTCACAGATATTGAAGCTCCATTATTAAAGGAACATTTTAGTATATGCCATTCTTGATAAAACTTCTTAGCCACGCAATACCAGCGCAAAATAAAGAGACACTGAAAACACGACCAATCACTCCGATTTACCATAGGAAAATACATAGAAAATGTATGTCTCAACTGCGCCAAATATACAGACAGTTATATACCTAGGGGAGAGTGGGGCAAAGCGGCCACCCTAACGCTTCTCACGATGCCAACGCTTGATTTTTGAACTTGGAAAGATTCTTTCTATACCAATGTGATCCCTATTAAGTTGCCTTTTGTTTCAACTGCGTTTTATTTCCAAAGGCGTTCATATATGAAAGACATTGACAAAACTTTAAACCTATGCATATTGGCCACTTTGCCCCATACCCTGGGGCAAAGCGGCCACCGGCGTCTTCTCAAGTCCCGATATGAGAAACAAAATAGTTGCCTTGTGTACGACTAGGGTATTTGATGGTGACAAGGTTAAGCGAGGATGGATGTTTACTTTATCATCTTCCACCTCTAGGTAAACAAATAAAGGATTTTCATGAAAATAAACATTTAATTATATTATTTGGTAACTAATGCAACTGAAAAGTGGCCAAGATGAATGCATGACGACACATTTGAATATAAATAATGTTTTTTATCCAGATGGAAGCAACTTATGGCCAATTGGGGGGTGGCCACTTTGCCCCGGCCACTTTGCCCCGCGCATACCGTCCGAGACAAAAATATTCCAGCTTAGCTATTAGTGGGGTAAAAAACATTAAACTTGGTAGAATACATGTACGATAACCATGCAATGCATGGACAAGAACGCTTATAAAAATTCCAAACGGTTATGGAATAACATAACATTTAAAAATTGTAAACATAGTTGGTAACCTGGCAAGAAATGCTTTTCCGTGTTTCACAGAACAATGGTGATGGGCCTGAAACCCCGGTCTGGCTCATTCGAACGACCGTGAAGAGAAGTATAATTGGAAACCATAAATTGGAACTGACGCCAGCTATGAAGGGCTAAAACGATGGGTGGCCGCTTTGCCCCGGGTGGCCGCTTTGCCCCACTCTCCCCTACATGTGACGTCATGATTAGCCCGACCAATCAGAAGCAAGTTGTTTTCAGCCACAAATAATTAATTTCTGAACTAACTAGGCATTTTTTTTTAACAAAGTGATTTTAAATTAAATCATTGAAAATTCTGAGCTTTTTTATTTTACCAAAACATACAGAGCATGCAGATAGGTCCCAACCCTATTTGAACTTGAATAGAAAACTTGACATCAGGTAAAGGTCATGACCTGACTAGAAAAGAACCTGCTGCATATGGATCGATCTGTGTTACTGAGCTGAACGGTGCTGTCATCGCTCTACAACGTCTCCATTAAAAGTTGTTGTCGAAAATGTGTTAGAGACCTTTGATGACCTAATCACTGACCTTTACAGTCACCACTGGTCATTAGCTGCACCTTGTCTCTAAAATGAACAAGGTGCCATGGCTACAAAAGTATCTAGCGTTTTTAGCATATTCTGTCAAAGCAGAAGGCATCGTGCTTTTTCCCATATCTTATCATGATTGGTGAGGTCACATACCTATTTGACCTGACTTCACTTCTCGGATGTAAAATCCCATATCCATGAACTGTTGGCACTTATAATCCCATTCATTACACCAAATTTCAGGTTTATAGGAGTCAGGAGATAATCTATAGGAATGACAAGATTGCAGTTTTAAGAGGCATTAAAACTGAACTTGACATGACATTGTGACCTGACCTCAGGTGACCTGTGCTTGATTTTTATGCACGATGCAAAATTGATGTACAATAAGATATACCGCTGCTTTCGCGGCGCTGCGCGCCGAGGTTTTTCTCCGGGCACACGAAAAAACCGGGAGTGTGGCTAAAAACACCCCTACCCATCCAGACGAAGACCGGAAACCCGACCCCCCCCCACTCAAAAATCCGTGGCGACGCCCCTGCTCATGAAGCATGCCTACACAAGCCCTTGCAAGATGGGTAGGTACCTACATGAACAGAAGATATAAACAGCGAACCAGAATAGAAGCAGTGTAGACATCTATGTAATGCCGCCAAATCCTGAACTTGAATCATGGTAGTGGGACAGAACAGCAGACCCTGGTACTTTTCATTATCAATGTTATGGAAAATGAAACTGAACTGAAGTTGATGAACTTGAACTGTCAAACAGTGATTGTCCTGATAGGTAAAACTCTTGCTTCTTTCTTACCTTGCATATTTTCTGGGGTGTGATATGCCAGGCTTGAAGCAACCTTCTGAGCAAGTATCAAACTAATTTGATATGCAAGGCATCAAAACACTAGTCAGCATCCAAGAAAGAAAAACATCATTCACCTAAAGGCAGTATATCATTCACCTATTTTGATTTTTCCAATTTTGATTTGATTTTTCATTTTTCTTCAAGCTGCGCTCAAATCACCAAGGACGTGTGAGCCACAATTGCCTCTATCTAAAAGTTTATTGGAATTTTGATGACGTCAATAACATAGAAGAAGCAATTATTTTTTCATATCTCTACAAATAGCCAGTAAAGATTATGATTACTAAATATTTAGGTTTTGCAGTAAACAAATTGCTCTCAAACACCAAATATGATATCAAATTTTGACATTTTTAGAAAATGTCGTCATTTTATTAGTAAAGTCAACAACTCGTGAAAGAAATATCATGTTCAAGATTTACAACGTTCTGTGAATGAACCGTAAGTACGGTTTACGCTCCCTAATAATCTAATTCCATTGGCTTCGTTGATCTGCATTTTCTATTAGCGTTCACTCACACACCAGTTAGAACATAATGCGCCAGTCATATTATGTAATTGGACTTGCCGAAAATCCAGAAATACATCTAAGGGTTATTTTAGATAATATTTTATGAAGGCTTTAACTGCCTTTACCTAGGTTTTATTCCTTTTTTATTACGTGAAAGAATTATTGAACGCTTGTCTTCAATAGCTGTAAGCTGGTGCTCTCCTAATGACCAGGTAAGATTGATTTGAAAGGGATATGACAATGCAACATGGTGCATTTTCTGAAGTTGTCAAGCTCGTGATGATGAGGGAACAATGTATTATAATTAGTCATCTGTACCAGGGTGCAAGCTTTCCTACTTATGATGGCAAATGATAAAACCATTACAGCTTTTCAAAGGCCTCACCACTTTCAGTGTTGCTGGGCATCCTTTGCATGATTTTTACAGGCTAGACTGCTTATCAGAATGTTAGATTAAGCATTTAAAATTTTATATTTGAGTACTTAAGATTGAGCTTGAAATCTCACAGCCGTGGCCACAGCCGTAGCCGTGTTCTTGGAGATATTGGCAGCCGCCCCGACCCACAGCCGTGGGGCTGCAGCCAGCCGCGGCTGCAGCCGGCCGGTGCAGACCTCTACAGTTTCTACCCTGCTGTCGGGAGATTCCGAAAAAGTTACGCCACACGCTCTATATGCCATTGTATTACTAGCTTGATTTTAGGAGAGATCGTTCATTTTTCTATTATAATCTATTCATTTCCTGCCCCAATACCTATCCACTAATTTATTTGTAGTGAGCATTTTGACAAAACATTGCAATTTGCAAAAAAAAAAAAACGCTTACCTATATAGAAAACTCGTCCCGATTAACGACCGGGAAGGGTCGCTAAAAAGCTTATGGGTTTTCCCATAATAAAAATGGCAAAAAAATGAGACGCCTGAAAAGATGAAATATGGCCCCAAAAAGGTAACCCATAGGGGAAGGTGGCGGGTAAGACGGCCCAGCGGGGCAAAATGGACCACCAGCCTTCCCGGCTGAACCACTCCTGCTTTATGCACTCACTACCTATGTTAGGTACGTAGGTACCTATCCTTATTCCTTACGGAAATTGGATCTTTGTAGCATATTGTGAGCCATGCATGCAAGTGCTCAACTAAGCATGCATTCTTGCCAAACGACCATTAAGGTTCCCACTTCCCAGCTTTTAGTTGCACTTCCATCACATACGAGTATATGTAGAATAAAGGCGCATTTTGTTATTTTACCACTCAGTGGTTACTTCAAGCAGCAAAAGTACAGATTAGAACTGTGTACCAAACATGAATGGATAGCAGGCACTGTTGGGTGGTCCGTCTTACCGCGCGTTTTTTTTTCTTGTCGGAGAAGACAAGTCCCCCTTAACCATCTTGACCCTATTCCTGGCGGGGGGGGGGGGGCTTTAAGGCCCCCCTTCAGGGTTTTTTGTGCCATTGCCAAACGCCGCAAGACTGAAAGCTCATACTCGGTGACTTTTTCTAAACATTCATTGCGCACATTTTGACAAAAAAAAGTTGCCGGGTCAGGTCAGGTCAGGTCACCAGAGGCGGTTTGGTGACCCCACCTCAGAAAAGTTTGCAATCACGCCAGAGCTAGAGTTTTTGACCGATCAATTTTTTCTCTTCAGGTTTTAGTTAAGGTACCAGTATGTGCAATTTGTATATCTCAGAATTTTTATATCTGTGACTTGAGGTCAGGCCAGACTCGTGACCTTTACATGCAAGCCTATGGGAAAATATTGAAACGCCTCCTGCTTCGTGTAAACGAGTCAAAACCACCCAATTCTTTCAGTATTATGGAAGATTATCTCATCGGTGATGATCCTGGTGCCGCTAATTGACAGGGGTACCGGCAAAGGTCATCTGAGGTCATGTGACGTCATAAATCGTTTTTCTGTCAATAAATCACGACATGATGGTGCTAAAGACTTGTAAGTGGTACCAAACTGCTCGCCTGGTCAAGGCGCGTCGTTTGGTATGCAGCATGACCATACCCCACAACCTCATTGATGAATGACCTGACCTTGACCTCAGGTCAAATTTCAAATTGACCTGTGAAGGTCATCGCATACTTATTTCGCATCGCCTCGGCGAGAGCAACAAAAAAATGTGTTGGTTTTATGTCTCTGTGTTTCTTAGTTTAAAAGTTATATAACTAGGTAACTAATTCCAAAACATTTTATCGTTGATGACCTCTGGTGACCTCAATATTGACCTGACCTGAAAATGTTTTATGTAAAAGTTGTATATCTTTAAACGACCTATCAAACGCCATTTGACGTTTGTCGCTGCGATGTGTAGTTTTTGAGATCTGAAGGGGGGCCGAATCGCCCCCCCCCCCGCCAGTTTCTTGTCCCGGCGGAGCCCGCCTGGAATAGGGTTAAAGGGACACTCCCACCTTAACATTAGTTTTGAGTTGAGATAGCCAAATTGGTGGCCATGGCCTGCAAATACCGGTTTGGGCACTCACAACATCGAAAAATGCTTTAATTCGAAGATATGGAATTTCAAACTTGCAGTTTTCGGATTCTAAGGGGCTAATGCATTGGAATGCCCCCTTAGAATTTGTGACGTCAGCGGAGATCTAACGATTTTTAAATCTTAGACTAAAACCATCGTTAACACGTGGTGGTATACGCTGCTTTGCGCGCAACGTCTGCCGCACTTTAAGGGTGCCAAATTATTGCTTCCAAATAAAGTCGCTAGTAACAGGGGAGATCCCAAAAAGTAAACAAAAGTAAACGCCTAATATCTTGAAAACCAGTGAATATTTTTCGGTGACATTTGGTAGATATTCGTTTTCGCTCTTTCTGAACCAAGGGACATCACTTTCATGCCAATTCATTAACTTTTTTGAAGGTGGGAGGGTCCCTTTAAGAGCAGGCACCACCTATCTATATTACTTCTTTAAGTTAAAATTCAGTCTTTGCGCATATCAAATTATTCAAAAGAGGAGGTATTGAATATTCAGAAGACTATAAACAATATGAGTTATGAGAGTAGTGTAGCAAGATATGCGGCCTCAAACCTTAGCTCGTTCGTCTTACCCCACCTTCCCCTACGCAAAGCACTCAATCACAAGAAGAGCAGCGTCTATCCGACGCGCAGACATACTCTATATGGATCCGAGATACGAGATAACGGATCTGGGATCTGATCCAACGGACTCTGATCTCGGATCCGTGAGGATCATAGATCCAGATCTTCAATTTATTGATAGATCCGCATGGATCATAGATCCGAGTAAAATGTTTTTGCTTGAGATCCAGTGAGATCATAGATCCTCATTTACTTTTTGTCAATTCAGAAATCCCAGAAAATTACTCGTTTCAGCTCAATGCTCATAAAAGTCTGTTTTACTAGATATTCTATGTATTGCACGTCATAATCCATAGTTTTGTGGTGCGTACTGCGTATTGTCATAGAAACATTTGGAAACGTTTTAACGGTCAGGTTTTAAGCCATAAAAGACTGCAAACTCGAGGTTAATGAGCCAACATGAGCCGAATCGCGATCCCGGCCAAACATGGTCCGGCCAAAACAAAAACTAGGTCACAGGTCAAAGGTCATTTGGGTCAGGGTCCTACAAATTTCATGGTGTTAAATTGATTAACCCTCGCCCCGTTGGGGGGCCATTTTGGCCCCCCCTGTTGTTTTTCCTAAATAGCAAGAAAACGGCGGCGCTCAGCGCCGCCAAATTTTCAGTACCTTCCCGGGCATCAATTTGACACCTTCACACCAAATTTCGAGTCTTAGGTCACCTTAGGTCAGGAGTTATTGAGGTCAAACTGAGGTCATGTTCGAGCAAAAATGAGCAAAAAACATGCAATCTTGAAACGCTCACCAAATCTACAGTTATCAAGCAATTTCAAAGTTCTTTATATGGTCTAGTAGACAAAAAGCGGCGCTACAAAACTGCTATCTCGGATTTTCAAAATTTTGGGATTTTGACCCCAAAAAATTCAAAAAATAGATTTTTTTAGAAAAACTAAAAAAAATCCAAAATTTTTCCGAATTTCGAAAAAACCGGAATATATGTGATAGTCCCTGCGCTCTTCTATATACATACCAAATTTCAGATCGATATCTCGTTTTTTGGCCAAGTTATAGCGAAAAACCTGTTCAAAAATGATGACGTCAAATTTTTGAACTCAATTTTTAGCGATTCTAGACCTTGTACGGCAAAACAAAGACCACCATTGAACTCCCCGTGACGAGCTGCATCGATTCAATACCCATTTTATGCAAAAATATTAAATTTTGAAATTTGACCTAATTTGACCTGACCTTGACCTGACCTTGACCTGACCTTGACCTGACCTTGACCTGACCTTGACCAAAACGTGACCTAAGCTGGCCCCAAAGGCTGCCTGACCCACATAATCGCATTCGTCATGTAAAATGGACCATAAAACATGTATCACACGACACTTTCATATTGTGACCCCCCGTGACCTGACCTCTGTGACCTGACCTGGTATCAGTGACCTCAAATAGCAAAATATGTGTTTGAAGAACATTTCCCCATCGATGATTTTCAATGAAATGCATTTTACTCGATTTTACAACGCATTTCTTGAAATGCCTGTAAACGGTGAAAATTGGACCTTTGACCTGACCTGTGACGTCATCGGTTTGACCTAGGTCAATAAAATTGGGTCACAAGGTAGTTCCCTGATAGGGCTATCCAACACCGTTTGCCGCTTGTCGCTAGGTTGCGTGGTTCTCGAGATCTTAGGGGGGGGGCCAAAATGCCCCCCCCCCCCCAACGGGGCGCGTTGCTCGGCAAAGCCCAACGGGGCGCGGGTTAACCCGCGCCCTGGTGGGGGTGGGGGGCTATTTTTCGCCCCCCTCCAGACTTTTTGATATATCTCCAGAACCGCTGCGTCGTCGCCAAACTTTCAGTACCCTCCCGGGCATCAATTTTACACATTGTGACCAAATTTGTGTTCCAAAGGCTATGATAGGATGGCTGCAAATGACGTCAGCGGTCAGACTGACGTCATGTTCTGTCGTTTTCGACCCAAAAAAAGGTTTCGCGGGAAGAGCTGTCAAGTGTCAGGCCTATAGCGTTGAAGATACAGAAAAACGTCTAGTACATAAAAGGTGTAGAATTACCAGGGCTACAAAATGACTGTCTCAAAATGTTGAATTTTTGGAATTTTGGCCCCCAAAATAAGAAAATTGAATATAATTGCCAAAAAACCAAAAAGTTTTTCGACTTTCGAAAAAACGAAATATTTGTGATAGCCCTTATCGACTTCTATTCACATACCAAATTTCAGATCGATACCTCTCTTTTTGGCCAAGTTATAGCGAAAAAAACTTCAAAATTGATGACGTCTTATTTTCAAACTCATTTTTTTGCAATTCTAGACCACGTAGCGCAAAACAACGACCACCATTAGACTCGCCGTGACCAGGGGCGTAGGCAGGGGGGGGGCCACTGGGCCATGGCCCCCCCCCCCCCTTGGGCGCCGAAGGCGCCCTTTGCGATTGGAGGGCGCCGAAGGCGCCCTCCAATCGCAAATGCAATTGTGATATAATCGAATCGAAAAACAATCGCGACTGGAGGGCGCCCTCCAATCGCGAATGTGTTTACAGGGAAAATACGGATGGAGGGCGCCCTCGGAGGACGCCCATTCCAAATACGCCCTCCAAATACGGTTGGAGGGCTCCATCGGGCGCCCTCCAACCACATTTGTAGGCTGTAGCTCTCTAAGCGTAACGGTGGTCGCCTATGTAAGCCGCTGTCCCGTAAATAAGCGCCCTCTCACCCGAAGGCGCCCTCCTGTAGGTCGCCACCCTGCTACATATTGCCGCCCTTCTGCTGATCGGCGTCCTCATAATTATTGGCGCTCTCCTACCTATTGCGCCCTCATGTGAAATTTTCAAGGCCGCCTTTCTCCTTTTTGGCACCCTATTGTTCAGTGCCGCCCTCCTACCTATTGGTTCCCTAGTCCTTCCTGTTGAATGTTAATCGGGGCCCTTCTCTTATTGGCGCCCTCGTGTTGATCGCCGCCCTCCTAACCACTGGCACCCTCCTGTTGATCACCGCCCTCCTATCCACTGGTACCTTCCTGTTGACCAGCGCCCTCCGCACAGACGCCCTCCTGTTCGTGTCATCCTCTTGAGCAAAGGCGCCCTCCTCACCATTGCCACCCCCATTTTAATCGTCACCCTTCCGCTCATTAACGACTTCCAGTTGATGACCGCCCTCCCACCTATTGGCGACCTCTTGTTGATCGCCACCCTCCTATTGGTGCTCTCCTGTTCCTCGCCACCCTCTTACCTGGTGGCGCCCTCCTGTTGATTGTTGATCGGGGCCCTCCTACCTATTGGTGCCCTCCTGTTGATCGCTGCCCTTCTATCCATTGGCGCCCTCCTGCTGCTCGCCAACTTCCTACCTATCGGTGCCCTACTATCGAAACTCGGGATGTTGATCGGGGCTCTCCTACCTATTAGCGCCCTCCTGTGGATCGCAGCCCTTCTACCTATTGGCAACATCCGTTGATCGCTGCCCTCTTATCATTTATTTACTCCTTTGGCATGTTTTTCAACTTAGTCGTTCTATTGCACATAGTTGATGTCTTGCCTGTGAAAACTGCCACAAATGAACGTGCATTCAGCACAATGAATGAAGTACCTATACCTACCAAAACTATCTACGCTCTACGATGCATAAAACACGTCTTTGGTCTTAACGGATTGATCCTACTTTACGTGCATCATGGCATCTATATGGATTACGATTAAGTATTGTCAACAGGTTCGGCCGCAACAGCAGGCATCTGAAGTTTCGGTGATTGAAACTGGTTATGTGGGTACACTGTATGCATCTGTGAGAAAGCTATGAAGGCTGGGGTCTGAGGTAATTTGGATGATGTTTACGCATCTCGCGCTCCGGTATCAATCCGATACGGTGATCTGGTGCGTAGATATGCCACCGCCAATAAACTTTTATACATCGACACCCATGAGCCAAGCTTTCTATACAGTTTGTGTGGCAGCGGCCCGACCAAACCTTTGGTATTTTTTACACCTTCAAATTTGGTAAAAGAGCGAGAGGAGCTTTGAACGGTGATCGTATAAAAGGCGTGCCTAAAAAGCGGAGGAAAAGGTTGTTTTCAAAAATTTTGCGCGCCTTCGGCGCAGCATTTCAAGAACACTTGACCTTTTGTGACCTGGAGTATAAAGAATACACACGATGCAAAATCAATGCAGCACGACCTATACGAGGTTACGCAAAAAAAAAAAAACTGGTGGCATGGTAAAAAACGCCTCCCAACCCCCCCCCCCCACCCCGCTGAGCGATTTTTTATCTCGCGACCGTATGGCGCCCTCCTTGGGTGAGGTGGCGCCCTCCAAACCCTTGGCCCCCCCCTTCGCGATTTTCTAAATACGCCGCTGGGACGAGCTGTATCGAATCAATACCCATTTTATGCAAAATATCAAGTTTGAAATAGGACCTTTTTGACCTGAAATTGACCTGACCTCTACCAGAAAGTGACCTAAACCGTTCCTGATAGTCTTAACTCAACACCATTGAGTTTGAAATGAAAAATTGGCCATAAAACATGCACCACACAGCCCTAGTAAAAGTGGATTCATGTGATGACCCTTGGTGACCTGAACTGTGACCTGACCTGGTGTTATCAGTGACCTCTGATAGCAACATACGCACTAGGCAACTGACGCCCTATCGCTGATTTTCAATAAAATGCGTTTTATTCGATGTTATAGCGCATTCCCTAGACGACCCGTGACCAGCAAAACATTTTATCTTTGACCTGACCTGTAACGTCATCGGTGACCCCGAGGTGAATGAAATTGGATTTCCCTTAACAAATATGACAGGGCTTTCGAACGCCGTTTGAATTTTGTGGATCCGTCCAGTAGTTTCGGAGATCGGTGCGGGGGTGGGCAAAAAATAACCGCCCCCCCCCCCCCCACACACACACACCAGGTCGTGTTATAAACAGACCCCACCAGGGCGCGGGTTAACCCGCCCCGTTGGGGTCTGCCGAGCAACGCGCCCCGTTGGAGGGGGGGGGGGCATTTTGCCCCCTCCCCGTAAGATCTCGAGAACCACGCAACATAGCGACAGGCAGCAAACGGTGTTAGGTACCTTGTGACCCAATTTCATTGGCCTCGGTCAAACGGATGACGTCACAGGTCAGGTCAAAGGTCGAATGTTCACCGTTTGCAGGCATTTCAAGAAATGTGTTTAAAAATCGAGTAAAATGCATGTCATTGAAAATCACCGATGGTAAATTGTTCGTCAAACACATACTTTGCTATTTGAGGTCACTGATACCAGGTCAGGTCACAGAGGTCAGGTCACTGAGGGTCACAATATGAAAATTTCATGTGATGCATGTTTTATGGTCCATTTTACATGACAAATGTGATTATGTGGGTCAGGCAGCCTTTGGGACCAGGTAAGGTTATGTTCTGGTGAAGGTCAGGTCAAGTTCAGGTCAAATCAGGTCAAATTTCAAACTTAATATTTTTGCATAAAATGGGTAGGTATCGATTCGATGCAGCTCGTCACGGGGAGTCTAATCGAGGCGTTTGTTTTGCGCTATGGGGTCTAGAATTGCTTAAAAAAATGAGTTCAGAATTTGACGTCATCAATTTTGAACAGTGTTTTCGCTATAGCTTGGCCAAAAAAGGAGGTATCGATCTAAAATTTGATATGTAGATAGACAAGTGCAGAGACTATAAAATACATTCGTTTTTTAATGCGAAAAACTTTTGGGATTTTTTCCTATTTAAAAAACATTTTTTTATTTTGCGGGCGCTCAGACTTAACTGAGACTTAGGTATACCAGACTGAAAAGACAAAAATGAGCCTCAGACAAGACTAAGACTCAGGCAGTCTAGATTCAGACTTATGCCAGACTGCAGCTCAAACTAGAGGCTGAGATTCAGGCTAGACAGATTTAGACTAGATAGAGACTCAGACTATACTGAGATTTGTACCAGAATCGGGCCTAGACTAGATAGAGCCAGTAGTAATGCCTAGATAGAGCCACTCAGACTAGATTGAGACTTAGGTATACACCAGACTGAGGAGACTTGATTTAGGCTCAGACTAGAGTTTGGACAGACTTGACTACTACTAATACCAGACTGAGGCACAAACTAGACTGAGACTCAGCCCTAGGCTGAGGATCAGACAAACTAGACTCAGACTGAAAATCAGACAGACCAGACTGAGGCAGACTTGACTGATACTCAGACTAGACTGAGACTCAGATTAGACTGAGACTCAGACTAGATTGAGACTCAGACTAGACTGAGACTCAGACTAGACTGAGACTCAGACTAGACTGAGACTCAGACTAGAGTGAGACTCAGACTTGACTGAGACTTACACTAGACTGAGACTCAGAAGACTCAGACTCAGAAGACTCAGACTCAGACTAGACTCAGACTCAGACTCAGACTAGACTGAGACTCAGACTTGACTGAAACTCAGACCAGACTGAGACTCTGACTAGTCTGAGGATCAGACTAGACTGTAGCTGAGACCCAGAGAGATGAGACTGAGGCAGGAGAATTAAAATCAGACAGACCAGACTGGTACAGACTAGACTGAGAATCAGCTTAAACCGAGACTCGGACAGACAGACAGACAGAGGGAGGAGATAGAGGGAGGGAGGGAGGGAGGGAGAGGGAGAGGGAGAGGGAGAGGAGAGAGAGAGAGAGAGAGAGAGAGAGAGAGAGAGAGAGAGAGAGAGAGAGAGAGAGAGAGAGAGAGAGAGAGAGAGAGAGAGAGAGAGAGAGAGAGAGAGAGAGAGAGAGAGAGAGAGATGTACAGACACCGGTGACGTGCAGGTGTTCTGAGTGTGTAGTCGGTGTGAGAGGGGTGAGTTGACACTAGCAATGGCGAGGCTCGGTTGCAGCACGCAGCGAGCGGCGTCGGTGTCGGCCGTCACACGGCGCTGGTCGATACTCGGGGCCGGGCCAGCCGGCGCCGAGCGGCTGGCCGGGCTCGCCTCCGCCCCCGGTCGGCCGCCGGGCCGGCGCGGCCGCCCACCCCACACTCACCCGGCTGGTGAAACGCCGCTAGCCGGGTCGCCCGGTGACGGTCGGCGCCATGAAGGGTCGGATCTGGGCCGCGCCGCCGCCGCCGTCCACCTGCCGTCACCGCACGAGCGCACCAACTGACGCCGGCCGCGCCCGCGTCGGGAACGACGCAGCGCGCAGCGGTTGGAGTCGACCGGCTCCGGAGAACGGGGCGGGACGCCGCCGCCGCGGAGAGGGGAGGGTGGGGGCGGGGGAGGCGAAGCGCACAGCCGACGGACGGGAGGCGCCCGCGGCCGCGCTGCCACCGAGCTGCTACACCGGCCCCCATCCGCCCACCCGGCCGGGAGGGAGGGGGGGGGGGGAGAGGGGGCGGGACGGCGGCGGCTGCAGCCCGTCACTGCAGAACGGCTGTGCCGAAACGAGGGAGCGCCGGGCAACTATTTCTGCTCACGGGTCACGACTGAACCGAAAAAGGGGTTTTGAATGGTTGAAATGCACCGCAAGTAGGCCCTTGTCTCGACGCAATGGATGCTGCCTTTCTTCTTGCATATTAGGTAATTGTGCATACAAAAATTATAAAAGGCTCGACAGAAAGTAATGCAACCTATGAACCTAGACCTTTAGCAGTCTAAGCTGGGAAACCAGCACCACTCATATTCGGGGCATCAGCTTCAGCGTCCTCCACACTACGCAGCTGGCGGGCCGGCGGCGATTCCAGAGCGCTGACAAATTTCGAGAACGGACTGGAGTATCCTGAGTGGAATGGAATGGTCTGCATCAACCAGTGGCGTATCCAGGGGGGAGGCCAAGAGGCCATGGCCTCCCCCTTTGGCAATACCATGCAAGTGGGCCCTTTGGGTTACTTGAGTGCAGTGACGTACCCAAGGGGGGCAATGGGGGCCCTGAGGGGCGCCCTGCTTACCTGAGGTCCCCCTGGTCGTCTGAGGGTCCCTGGTTATCTGAGGGGCCCTGGTTACCTGAGTGGCCCCCAGGGCATATTTTAAGGATTTTTCACTGCGTCCCAAATGTGGCATAGGGCACACGCTTTGATCGAAAAGGGCACATTGCAAGCGAAATAGTATATAATGCAAGTGAGATAATGTACAGATACATTGTGTAGTGTGCTGGTGGAGGGGCACTGCAAGCGGGATGTTGGGAGCGGGCTGTGATTGCTTTTGGCCAGTCTCGAAATTCGCCAAGTCGTAGTGCGTTCTTTATCCGCATTCAAAGGGCGGACCGGCGATTTAAAATGACATTTACATTGTTGTTAGTCACTCGTTTTCCTGAACGGCGTTGGGCGTGTTTGACCTCCCTTGACGCACTAAATTGTACCTATGCTTAAAGAATAAAAATGAATATGCACATGATTAAAATGTGATACATACGTCTCTTCATGCGTTTTTCACCCTTATCAATCGATTCAAAATAGAGGTTGACGTGTGAAACATGGCCAATTTGCATTGAAGATACTATGTATTTGAAATAATCAGATGACGTAAGGTCAAACAGTACCCACCTAAGTTGTGACAAAAAATCATCGGATTTTAAAGCTACATAAAAAATCCATCATAGATTAATGCTTTGGATGAACGGATGCTTTGGATGCTTCGGATTTCGCTTCCTTACTGCCTATCATGTAATATAACCCAAACTTTTCCCAATGGAAGTTCCTTTGCTTAATTATTATGCCCAGAAATGTGTCGATTTTGTGCCATTTCCGGGCGCTTGGGGGGGGGGGAGCATGGACCCGTGGCCCCCTCTATATCCTCCTATGGCCAGACGGCAATGCCTGATCTGACCGTATGCCATCAAATGTCAAACTTCGCAATGATGCGATATTTTTTTCGGAAAACGTGCCGGTATCTCAAAAACTATGATAGCTAGGAGGGCGCAATCGCCAGGAGAAAAGCAATCAATATATCTTGAACAGCTCTTTCGTCAATATTTCGTCAGGATTGAGTTCAGATCAACGGTTAAGGCTCCATAGCCAAAAACGGGTAAAATTACAATTTTTGTCAATATAGGTTTCATGAAAAGCTTTTGAACTAAAAAAGGTAGAGAATTTTCGTTTGCACAATCATTCTTCTCTCATTTTTACCTCGAAATGTCAAGGTCAGAAGAACTTGACCTCACATTAAGGTCATTTCGTGACCAAGATAGATCATGTCGCATATCAGTCGATGCGTTTCGATGAGGTACCTCAAAACAATGATACAATCCACTGTGCATGCAAAAGCCCTGTAGGGCCGGATTTTAGGCCAGGCTCCGGGCCTGCGGGCTCCACCTTGACATCTCTAAACAGGACTTTAGGGAAGGCAGGACACAGTCTGAGCCCTAAGGACAGGGCAGGCACAGGCCATGAAGCTAAGCTAAGACGGATACTTGAGGGCTGGGTAGGATGCAGGGTCCGAGGGCAAGGCAAGGCGCGGGTTTGAGGCTATCATTACACAAGGCTGGAGAGTAGTGCAAGACACAGGGCCTTAGAACACCTGATGATCAACACACCTGATGGCAGGGCAACACGCAGGATCTTAGAGCAGGGCAAGAAATAGTACCTAAAGGTAGAGCAAGACATAAGACACAGGTATGGCACAAGGCCCGAAACACCGCCCACGTCTTGTCATACCTTCGGGCCCCGAAGGTATGACAAGACGTGGGCGGTGCTTCACGGACGCTGCTATCAAATTCCGCGAGCTGACGTCATACTTGTGGTAGTGTTTGAGCAATGGGCCTGTTGATGTCTCCATGGAAACCCAATTTGACACGTGTAATTGCAGCGTGCTGCTATCACCGGTGAAACAGGGCCAGGGTATGGGGCCTGAGGGCAGGGCAAGGCTCAGGGCATGGAGGCAGAACAAAGCACGGGTTCTGAGGACAGGTAAGGGCACGGGGCATGGGGACGGGAAACGGCACGGGACCTGAGGGCGGGAGACACCACAGGGCCTGATGACAGGGCAGGGCACAGCGCCTGAGAGCGGGCATGGGACACGAGACCTTAGGGCAATGCAGAATACAGGGCTTGAGGGCAGAGTAGGACACAGGGTCTGATGGCATGGGACGGTACAAGGCCTGACGACAGGGCAGAGCACAGCAACTTAGGGCGAGGCAGGGCACGGGCCTGAGGGCGATACAACGCATAAGGCTTAATGGCAGAATAGGACACAGAGTCTAATGGCAGGGCAATGCACATGAGGCCTGGAAGCAGAACAGGACAGGACAGGGCCTGAGGCAGGGCAAGGCATTAGGCTCGAGGATGGGCGCGGGGCCGGGGCATGAGGACATGGGAAGGCACAAGGCCTGATGGCAGGGCAGGGCACATTACCTGAAGACAAGGCAGCGGCACGGGGTCTGATGGCAGGACGTGTCACAAGGCTTGAGGGCAGCGAAGGGCACGGGGCCTCAAACTAGGGTAGGGCAGGGCACGGGGCCAAAAGACGGGAAGGCAGCGCATCAAATTTCCAGGCAGAATATATAAAGTATCGTGTTTGAGGGCAGGGCAGAGCGGGGCACAGGGCTCGGAAAGCCAACATCTTTTACACAGTAAAAGACCGAGGCATGTTACTTATTTTTGCTCGCACTTTTCGGCTGAAACCGTGGCATTTCAGTGTGGGACGCAGTGGCCCAAATTTCGCGAGGGCTACGTCCCAAAGGCAGGGGGCTGCGTCCCAAAATGGGACGCAGTCAGTATGTTAAAATATGCCCTGGTGGCCCCTGGTTATCTGAGGGGCCCATGGTTATCTGAGGGGCCCCTGGTTATCTGAGGGGGGCCTGGTTACCTGATTGTTCCCTGGTTATCTGAGGGACTCCTAGTTTCCTGAGACCTGAGGGGCCCCTGGCTACGGGGGCCCTGGTTATCTGAGGGGCCATGGTTACCTGAGGGGCCCCTGCTTACCTAAGGGCCCGTGATTGCCTGAGAGCCCCTGATTATCTGAGAGGCCCCTGGTTACCAGTGGAGCCTCTTGGTATATGAGGGCCCCTGGTCACCTGAGGGGCCCTAGTTATCTAAGGGGCCCTAGCTACCTGAAGGGCCCCTGATCCCCTGGCCAGTGATCTGAAGAAACCCTGGTCACCTGAAGGGCCCATGTTTACCCGGGAGTAGGTACCTGGTTATATGAAGGGCCCTTGCAGTCACATAAAGGCCCTAAGTTACCCGTGGAGCCCCTGGTATAACCGTCCCCTGGTTATCAGAGGGTCGGCCCTGGTCACCTGGAAGGCCCTGGTCAATTGAAAGACCCCTGGTCAATTGTAAGGCCCCTGGTCACCTGAGAGGCCCCTGATTACCTGAACTGCCCGTGATCACTCGGATTCAATGGTATGGCCAGGGGCGAGGGGGCACGTCTCCGTTATAGGGTTTAGGGTCCCCTCGGGCCCGAAAGGCCCTGCGGTGCCAATTGGCGGCAGAGGGCCCGCGCTGGCAACGCTTCAACTGGAAAGGAGACCACAGGGCTTGTGAGAACACCCCATGGGCTCTTGTGTAGCCACACTTATCTCCAGAAGGGCCTCACGCCAGGTTCTGAGGGACCTTGCCGGCCCTGAGGGCTCTTGCCGGTCAATAAGGGATCAGCTGTAAGGGCCCCATACCCGTTTGCTAAATGCTATGGTCCCACGGCCCACACCGGTGTTTCTGAGGGCCCTCACAACGGCGCCTCCGAGGGCCTCCACTGCCACCTCTAAGGGCCCCACACCAGTGCCTCTTAGCACCAGTGCCTACTTCGGCGGCTCTAAGAGCCCCACACCGGCGCCTCTGAGGGCCCTATGCAGCGCCCTATGCATCTGACGGTCACTTACCAGCGACTCTGGGGGCCTCTTACCGACCTCTGAGGGTCCCTTGCCGGCCTATGAAGGACCACCAGTAACTTTCAGGGCCCCACACACGCCTAAGTGATGGCCCCCACCAGTGTCTCTAAGCCCATAAGGCCCTCACAACGGCGCCTGTGAGGACCCCACACCAGCGCATCCGACGGCCTTTCACCGACACCTCTGAGGGACTCTGAGTCACCTGTACTTATGTATACAGGTGACTCTGAGGCGCTCGCTCGCTTCACTTCCTCATAAAATACCGTGCATTTTATGCACACTTCTCAAGCAAAAAAAAGAAGATATTTTTACCTGCCAATTCTGCACATTTTCTCGGGGCTTAGACAGACAGACAGACAGACAGACAAACAGAGGGGCCCGTCTGCAAGGGGGAACCGGACCCACCATGTGCCCAATCCCCTCATCGGAGGGTTCTGGATACGCCCCTGCCTGGGTTGACAGCGGCATCCGGGTGACCTGTGGGGGCCCCTTTGAGAGCAGGCGGCCCCCTCCTGGGCGAAATCCTGGGTACGTGCCTGCTTGAGTGTCCCAAGAGAAATGACCTTCAGGGCCTCATCCAAAGTACTGGCCCAAGCATAAATAAAGTCAAACTGCGTCAAACTATCTTAAAATGCCATTTGATGGCCCTCATAGGCCCTCAGAGGCCAAGGCCGAGCCCCCAGAGGCTAGCGTGGGCCCTTAGAGGTCGCTTTGGCGGCCATAAAGAAGCTTGGACTCGAGCGTGGGATCCTTTGACGCTGGTGTAGAGCCCTAAGGAGCCAGCGCTAAGCCCTCTAAGGCCAGCGTGGGGCCCTCTAAGGCCATTGTGGGGTCTTCTAAGTCCAGTTTGGG
This sequence comes from Amphibalanus amphitrite, assembly GCF_019059575.1. NCBI lineage: Eukaryota > Metazoa > Arthropoda > Thecostraca > Balanomorpha > Balanidae > Amphibalanus > Amphibalanus amphitrite. The sequence goes on from NW_024881562.1 coordinate 1,161,095, forward strand.
GCCTTGTAAGGCCAGTGTGGGGCCTTGTAAGGCCAGTGTGGGGCCTTGTAAGGCCAGTGTGGGGCCTTGTAAGGCCAGTGTGGGGCCTTGTAAGGCCAGTGTGGGACCCTCTATGTTCAGCATGGGGCCGTTTATGTCCAGCGTGGGGTCTTTTAAGCCCAGCGACATGGGGCCTTCTTAGGTCAGATTGAGGCCCAATGGCCACCGAAACTAGCTTGGGGCCCTCCGAAGATAATGTGGAGCCCTTTTAGGCCAGTGTGGGGCACTCTGTGACCAGCGTGAACCCTCTGAGGCCAGCGTGGGGCTATCTGTCATCTGACTTCAGACTTCAGAGGCTGGTGCTGGGCCCTTAGAAACCAGCGCGGGCCTTCATAGGCTGGCGTCGGGCCATTAGAGGCCACCTAGAGGGCCTCGGCAGCCACTTTTCAGATCTTACGCATGTTTGAGCCCCCTGAGGTAGGAGTGGCCCTTAAAGGCCGGCGTGGGACCCTTAGGGGGCATTATGGGCTTCTGGAGACCGGCGTGGGTTCGAGAGCGGCATAGGGTCGTCAGACTGACTCAAAGACTTCCCAGAGCCAGCGGGGGGGGGGGGTGGCTATGAGGTCAGCCATAGCATGGGTCTCCTCCTGAGGCCATTATGGGGCCCGGAGGCCGGCGTGGTTCACTCTGTTGCCGGTGTGGGACCTTCAGAGGCCAGAATGAGCCTTCAGAGGTCGGAGTGAGGCCAATGTGGGCGACATAGAGCCATCAGAGTCTAGATCAGAGCTCAACCCGAGTCGGGCCCTTCTAAAGTTCAGGGTATCAGCGCAACCCTCAACCAGCGCAAGACACTAAGATAAGAGATTGACATCTGCCCCTTGAAAAATGTTACAACCGTAAAAAATTGACAAAACATTTTGCTTTTGATAATATTTAGTGGCCCCGGCGACGACCAAAGCAAAAAAAAAAACTGTGCCTACCCAGTAAACATGCCGACGTCGGCCCGACGTCGGCCGACGTCGGGGTGACGTCGGCAACTCGGCATCGACATGCCGACGTCAGCCCGACGTCGGTCCAACCTCGGCACGACGTCGGCTGGATGTCGGATATGCCCGCATGTTCCGACGTCCAGCCGAGGTCCAGCCGACGTCGGGCCGACGTCGGACCGAGATCAATTGCTGAGGTCCAGCCGACGTCGGGCCGACGTCGGGGCGACGTCGGACCGACATCGGCCGCTGTTTTGACCGTTAGAATAATATAAAATGTATGTTTCATGTTTCATAAAGAGCTTCTGTATTCAAAATATCCTGCAGGAAACTCAAATCTTCCTCCACGCCGCAACCCCCTGATCCGGGCTGAACGGGAAACTTTATCCCATTTGGGATTGCCCGTAAGCCGAGCTCGCCCGTAGCCGGGTGCGGTGAGTGCTTGGGGGCTGCTCGGCCTATCCTTTGGTCAGGCTCAGCCCCGGCAACTCACCAGGGCCGGGCCCAGTTCATAAAGAAAGGCCAGTCGCAAGTGTCACTTTGCCAAAGTGCCACTTATCAAAGGGACACTTTGGGAAACGTTGGTGCAGGTGTGTAAGAGTGGCTATATGAATCCATTGTGGGGTCGCCCTTTCCAATAAGTGTCACGTAACAGCAATGGGACCAGGGACTCTATATGAACTGGACCCAGGGTGCTCGCCAAGAAGACCAATGTCTCCATCCTATGATCCTTCCGGCTCTGAAATGGTATTGTCAGACCGAAAGGGCATAAGCCAACAAAACAAACCAATTTCGTTAGCTGGCTGCGTGGTGTAGTGGTCAGCGCACTAACCTCGCGTTCGAATGACACGGGGTTCGAATCCCATCGCCGGCTGATGCTTTTGGCGTGTTGTCCCAGTAAACATGCCGACGTCGGCGACTGGGGGGCTCGAATCCCGCCGCCGGTTGAAATTTTTGGCGCGTTGTCCCAATAAACATGCCGACGTCGGCCCCGTCGGTCCAACGACAAACGATCTCGTCAACCTCGGCAAACGATCTCGGCCCGACGTCGGCTCGACGTCGGCTGGACTTCGGCTGGACGTCGGAACATGCGGGCATATCAGACGTCCAGCCGATGTCGGGCCGAGGTTGAACCGACGTCGGCCCGACGTCGGGCCGAGGCTCGGCCCGACGTCGGCCCAACGTCGGTTCAACCTCGGCCCGACATCGGCTGGACGTCTGATATGCCCGCATGTTCCGACGTCCAGCCGAAGTCCAGCCGACGTCGAGCCGACGTCGGGCCGAGATCGTTTGCCGAGGTTGACGAGATCGTTTGTCGTTGGACCGACGGGGCCGACGTCGGCATGTTTATTGGGACAACGCGCCAAAAATTTCAACCGGCTACAGAGCTATCGATGTCGATGGCTTTTTCACGTTTTTTCTTTTTTATATTGCCGAGTGTGCCTAAAAAGACTTCCTCACATGATGAAAGTGGCAAAGAACCGCACCTGGGCGTGGCATAAGTACGCCACTACTGGGGCCCCTAAGGTAAGGGTGGGGCCCCTTGAGCAGGTTTGGCCTCCCCCTTTTCAAGATCCTGGATACGCCACTGGCATCAACCATAACCTTCTTACTGTCATGAGTAACTGATACATGGACGGAGCAGCCAAAATCTTAGCTCGACTTCAGCTGTTGGCAAATACAATTAATTTGATAAAATGGATTAGGTAATAGGTATGTCGCGGCTCGCGCAGCTTTCCAGACCAAATAATTTGTTTTTCAGCTAGCAACTTTTGGATGACTTTTTGAGGCAGCCGGCGTAACTATCAAGTACCAACTGATGATGATGATGGTACTGCAGAAATGCTAATGCATAATAGCCTAAATAACCTGCATATTAAGCGGGGTTAAAACAACATCATAACGTTAACTAGAACGCTTATATATCATAACGCTAGTTTGTAAAAGAGAGCGAGCACAATGATAACTTTAGATATTAAAAGCACCGAACGCTTACGTTCGGCAGCGAGCGTAAAAGCTATTACATCAAATGACAATAAACACCGCTCAGGCATCGTCCGGTAGGCGGTAGCTCGATGTGTCGAATAGTGGACTCCTCTCCCTTCCCTAGAGCAGCAAAACATCGACTCCTGGCCTGGCCCGAAGCACCGTCTTTTAAACGTTGTACGTTCTTAATTATACACCGTTTCACTTGTGATAACTTTGACAATTAAATGAACCTTCATGGATAAGAACTCATATATTGGTACACTCCAATATCATTGAACGTCATATATTCACGTTCATTTGCTGAGAAGGCATTCGATGTAAAATATAGGGTAACACACAGTTCACACTAATTCACTATCGCCATTGATAACTTTCTTGATATTGGTGGGTGAACGTTGAGATGGCTGAATCCGTTTTGCACTGCGGATGACGGATGTTAACCTTGCAATATATATGCTGCTTTCGCTTTCATGGAAAGCAGAAAGCCCAGCATTTGCTCTGTCCACGCAACATTGCCCAAATACACTTTTTGTTGCGCAACCTGTATTATATCTAGCAATAAATTACATTAAAACAATACACAAGTACGTAAAACGCTGCACAAACTCGCACACACACAGCCGCACACACACTTACACACAGGTAAAAATAACTTCGCCATTATTTAGAAAAGCACCATCTGGAGCAGCGATTAGTATAAAGTATGTAAAGCACAGGCCGACGACGGAGGCGGGTCGGACGCGACTGGGAGCCCACTCCGCGCTGACGACTAGACGAGCGTCACCGATCCGACAGCGGTCAAAACCCGCGGGCCAGCCCTGATATGGGGTGCAAGGCAAGGTGCAGCGGAAAACCCGGCCCGACCGGAGCCGAGCGGCCGCCGGCGGTTCGGCTGGTCGTGGCACCCACCAGCCACTAATTCACAGTGTGCGGAAGCCATAGGTTTAAAATAGATCTGCCTCCTTCTTCAGTTCCTTCTTCTTCCAAGCGGGAAGAGCGTCAAACTCTTCCCGGTCCATCTTTAGAACCTCCTGGAGGAGAGCGGGGAATTTCGTGAGAACGCAACCAATGCGGGAGGGCCCGGCCAGGAAGTTGGTGAGCTGAATATGTGTACTGAGTATGTATGCTCAAGAGGCTTCATTGATATGCGAACCGCTTGCGGTACACTTCACTACACTTCAGCAGTGATCGTGGATTGTGAAAGGAAATTGAAAGGCAATAACAACAAAGCATAATGGATTAGGTTTCTCTTTTAGCATAAGATATTTATAAAAAGAAACACTGCTCTCCATAGAATGCAGTATAAATGGTAACTAGGCGGCACGCCCCAACAATAACTGGATGTGGGCGGGAAGGTGCACACTATTCTTTGCTTTTGGTACAATACGAGGTGTGGCTAAAAAGAAACCGGACTGCTCGTGCTGGCCATAAAGTAGGGGGCCCGAAGACTAGCGAGCCACTTGACATTAATCTTGGTCATATTGTGGTGATGTGTGCCAAATGGCATCTCCATATCGCTATTATTCTTCTTTCCACAGATCTTTGTTTTATCGATGTTCGGCGGCCTTGTCACCGCCAGGCTTCTACAATGAGCTTCGAAAAAAGGAAGGAACATGACGTTCCTTGCCAGACTCAACAGAGACGCTGAATCTGTTCAAGGTTTTAATGTTATCTTAGGTCATATGTCACATGCAAGTGTTTGAATGGGTTACGAGGTTCAGCACTGGTCGTGAGGATGTCGGTGATGACCCCAAGGTCTGGAGGTCCATCAACGTTCGCGCGCATGTCGAAGTCGAGGGTGGAGACGACATTGATCGTCTTTTTCGATCATAGGGGATTCGTTCACCGTCAGTTCGTGCTGAAGGTGTACCACAGTCGACCAGCATTTCTACAAGGAAGACCCTGGACGCCTCATTTCACGAGTCAGGCGCACCAAGTGGAATTTCTGGGAAGCCAAGATCTGGGTGCTCCATCACGACAACGCTCCCGTGCATTCTGCCATTAGCGTCAAACCGTTCTTTGCCAAAAAGCAGGTCGTGGTGCTCAAGCACCCTCTTATTTGTCAGACCTATGTATCTCCCTGTGACTTTTGGCTGTTCTTTTAAATGAAAAAGGTTGTCAAGGGAACCCATTTTGAATCGGTCGAGGACATCCGGACCAGAGTGACCAGCGTCAGCGTCATCGATAAAACAAAGAGCTGTGGAAAGGAGAATAATAGTGATATCGAGATGCCGTTTGGCACACATCACGACAATATGATAAATATTAATGTCAAGTGTCTCGCTAGTTTTCGGGCCCCCTACTTTATGGCCAGCACGAGCAGTCCGGTTTCTTTTTAGCCACACCTCGTACTCTGGAAGAATATGCACTGAAAGGAGAGATCGGCCGTGCATGTATAATATGACGGCAATATGCTTCGCAAGTTTTCACCAGCACACATATATACACAATTCAAAACATGGAATACAAATGCATGAATACATTCCATCAGCTCAGGCTAGCGCTGAGCTGCTGAACGCCTACGTAGAGGTATGTTTCAGCCTCCGACGGGCTGAAACATACCTCTACCTCTACCTCTAACATATACAGTCTCCGACTAATCCTGAACTCCTAGCCCCGCTCTCCGTACTAACCCTGAACTGCAGGCTGGTCCCGTTTCCGACTAATCCTGAACTCCTGGCCCCATGAATAATCCTGAACTCCTGGCCCCATCCCCTAAATAGCCCTAAACTCCTGGTCGCTGAGATAAGTCTCCAGACGCACCGCGGGATCCACGGTGTCAGGAACCCCTAACCCTGAACTCCTGGCTTCGTTCCCGACTTACCCTAAACCTGAAGTCCCATCATCTACTAGCCATGAACTCGATCTGGCCCCGTCTCATGACTAACCCTGAACTCCTGGTCGCTGAGATAAGTCTCCAGGCGCACGGGATCCACTAACCCTGACTACTGGCCCCATCCCCTACTAACCCTGAACTCCTGGTCGCTGAGATAAGTCTCCAGGCGCACGAGATCCACGCCGTCAGGAACCCCTACTAACCCTGACTACTGGTCCTATCCTCTACTAACCCTGAACTCCTGGTCGCTGAGATAAGTCTCCAGGCGCACGGGATCCACTAACCCTGACTACTGGCCCCATCCCCTACTAACCCTGAACTCCTGGTCGCTGAGATAAGTCTCCAGGCGCACGGAATTCACAGTCATGAAGCCCTACTAACCCTGAAAGAACTGGTCCTATCCCCTACTAACCCTGAACTCCTGGTCGCTGAGATAAGTCTCCAGGCGCACGAGATCCACGCCGTCAGGAACCCCTACTAACCCTGACTACTGGTCCTATCCTCTACTAACCCTGAACTCCTGGTCGCTGAGATAAGTCTCCAGGCGCACGGGATCCACGCCGTCGGGAAGCGGGCGCTCCATCAGCATCGCCAGCGGATATGTTGAGCGAGTCAGCTCGGCAAGGATGTCCTTCGCGTCCCGTTCAAAACCGTCACTGTAGCCCTCCTGTAAATAGACGAAAACCAGGATGAAGGGGATAGATAAGCATGCACCATGAAGTTCACTCAAAAGTGAGGAAGCAAAAACTATGACAGCACTATCATAATACACCAGTATGTGCCGCAAAAGCAAATTATATGCTATAAATAATGGCAAATCAGAGTAAGGAACAGGGTGATACGATCTGCTGGTGATGTGCTAGACAAGTCGTTCATATCAACATCCAATCGTACGATCTCTTGAAGAATTGCGACAACCTTTTGCCGACCACCAATCGTGGGCGGTCGTAAGTGGTCGCATCGCCTAGTGGGACCGGGGCTTTAGCTAGACGGGCGACAATTCATCACCAACAGGTAAACCATAAAAGTGCAGACGGAGTGTGCAAACAAGCGAAGACCTTGCTCGTTGCTACCCCGTCCGTACCTCTCGGTTTAGCTCCGCCGCGTCAGTGTGCCGGCTCCAGGCGGGGAACAGGTGCTGGAAGGCTGGCGGTTCGAGCCCGGCCACGACCAGGGAGCAGGTCGGCCGGCCCATCCGGCGCCGGTACTCGAGAGCCGTCTGCAGCGCGCAGCGGCGCTCCTCGTGCCACCTGGCGGTCACACACGGACTGTAAGACAACGAACACAGGGCTGGCCGCCGACAAAAAGCGACTGATCTTAGTCACAGAGGCATTACGGTAAACACTGTAGAGGTAGACGCCTGTCAGAGCCATCTCCGGGCATGCACTCAAGAGTTCAATTTCAATTCTACCTTGGTCCCTAATTTAGCAAAACCTTTGTTTATACTGGTGATGATGCGCGTGTTATCGTGTCCGTCTCCATTGATAGCTGTTCGTGTCAACATTACAGGGGCGTAAATGCGCGCAACAGTTTCTTTAACCACCAATTTGGGAAGCTTAGCTTTAGACAATGTTGACAAATCCTTTTCACGAAGCTTATGTTAAGCAAAGGAAGATAAGAGCCTAAAAAATCGGTCGCATGAACATCAGGACGTCCAAGCGACAGGTCACAGAGGTGTGAATGTCTTCGTGAATAATTATACAACTGATTAGTAACACGTCTCGCGGGTTTTAGCGGTAGGTTTTGCACCTAGAAAATTTAGTGCACTTCAGGCTATATCTTCGTCGTCTTAAGCTTTTAAGTGTTGAAGATGCGATCGACGTGTTGGTTCACAAGCCGGCCATGATCGTGTAAAATGGCTTCATCGTAGATCGATTAGTTTCTGAGATGTAACCGAAAATGTAAAAGTGCAAAACCTACCGCTTAATCTCGCGAGGGCCGTACATACTGCGCGGTCTGCGTATCTGAGCAAAGGGAAACCACTCCAGCTTAGTGAAACCTAGCCAAGTCTCCTGGACAGACGGCACTGCCGTGTCTCCGCCCGCATCCTACCTGTACCGGGCGGCGCCGGCGAGTGCGGCCGGCTGACCGGCCTCGGGGTCGGCAGGCGGCCGCCAGCCCTGCCACACGTGCACGCCGTGTCCGTCGTCCAGCAGCAGCAGCGCCGGCTGCGGCCGCTCGTACAGCTCGCGCTGCGTGAACGGCAGCGCGCACGGCCACTCGGGCCCGGCGCGGCAGTGCAGACACGGCACGGCCGCACAGCTGAACCGGCCCGAGGCGCAGGAGAAGTGGAACAGACGCGGAGTGCAGGGCACAGAGCCGCCGACGGGCAGCGGCAGCGGCTGCGGCCGGCCGCCCAGAGCTGGAACCGGGAGCAACGGCGACTGGTTATTATCAAATACAGAGTTTTTGTGGTAAAGCATACGGGATGTGTGATGAAAGAAGATAACTGAACGGAAAATAGGTGATAAGTCTGGACTGGGTTTGACAAAATACGTTTGTCAAAAAAATGGAGTCTTAAAATGTGTTTGCGTGATATTTATCAGGAAGCGTTATTATGGGTTGTAAAGGAACTTCGGACTTAGGCAAAAAAAAAACAAGCAGTCATGAAAGATAAAACTTCAGCTTGCTTTTTTTTTTACCTGGGGTAACCAAAATCCCAAATTCTGATGGATCATAGAACTGTAGTGAAAAGCGCCACTGACATTTGCCACTTTTATCAATTCGCTCACTCTCGGCACCCACCTGTCCAGAACTCGGCGGGCTCGGCTCCCTGTTTGACCTCTGTGACCTTCAGCTCGGAGCCGGGTGGCAGCTCTCCAACCAGCTCTGGTCCGGCCTTCGGCAGTGCCTCGGCCGCCGCGGCCGCCACCTCACGACCGTGCGCCGGCAGCGCGGCACCCAGCCAGAGGAAGGCGCGCGCCCGGCGCGGTACCACCAGCAACAGCGCGGCGCGCGAGCGCAGGCTATCCGGGTGGCAGGCGACCTCGAGCAGACTGGCCTCAGAGGGTAGCTCTCCGCGCACCACCAGTAGGCGATTGCCGTCCGTCCGTCGGTCACCGTCCTCTCGTTTACCGAGCAGGATAGCCAGTCGGCCGGCGAACAGCTGGAGGAACGCGGCCGGCTCCCGGCCCTGGGTGACCCGCACCTGGACAAAGGAGGGACGGTACACAGTGAGAAACGGCGGGCCTCACAGGGCTCCAAGCAAGGGACACACGACACGTAGCGGACACATAAACACGCCGACACATGACTGCAAAACACTGTTCTCATTAGACTTGCAGCAGCAGATACATTATTAACTAGTGTTCAAACCACTATCGGCACATAATCAAACTGCCCCAATTGAGCTAGCATTCTCACCAGTGTGGCCAAATTGATGATGTTGCGGGGAAAGTCACCCCCAATGAAAAGCATAATGACATCCTCAGAAATTTTAAAATTACATCATCACGACGTTTTTGTCGTGAAAGCATACCTACCTAGTGTAGGAATAAAGACTAAAAATGTTCCAATGTACGATTCGCACCGTCATACTCGTACTGTCGCGCTTGCAATGTCGTTTTTTACATCTTTAATGACAATATTTGTTTTTTTTTTTTTACTTTCCACCAGAACTTGACGTCAGGTATAGTTTTTTCCCATATTATCTGTAAAAACTGCACCTAAAATGAGGCTGAAGACGAGTTTTTGGAAAATAGTGACATCCTCGTACGACTTTTTTATACATCCTCCCCCTAACGCTAAACCAATTTGGTCACACTGATTCTCACAGCTACAGGTGTAAATACAAACACAAATAAAGTACACGACATAATACAGTACCTTTTGGGCGAAATTACACCCACAGATATGCACCCAAAGATGGTATATCTCGCCACAATGTGTTACCTACTATCCTCCGTTTGCCGTTTCTGCTTACCTGCGGGCCGCGTTCCTGGTCCAGTTCGATGACCATCAGCGCGGACGCGCCCTTCTCGTTGACAGTACTGGAGGCGCCCTGCCAGAAGAAGTAGGCGCACCGCTGCCGGCCCACGCAGAGGTGTTTGCTGGCGCCGCCGCCCAGCCGGCGACCCGTCTGAGTCACTTGGTATACCTGCCGGGAGCAGTCGTGACCAGTGAACACACAGTGCCGGCGAGACACGAATCACAGCACTACTGAGAGTAAGGATACGGACACCCACCTTACCACTCCTGACATTACCACAACTTTTCAAAAAGTTACTAGATTTTTCTGGGGTCTGTACGCCAATTATTTATGAGCATCGTAGAAATGGTTCCTACGAGCTATACTTCAGAGACAATATCCTAGCGAACTATGCACACCGCATGGCGTATCTGCCCGCGAATGGTTTACTGACTGCAGCTTTACCCCGCACACTCACCCACTGCACGACGTAGGTGTCTCCCTGGTGCAGCAGTGCCGCAGAGTCCGGCTCCAGCGGCGTGGCCGCCGACTCGTTCACGTGCCAGGTCTTGACGCTGATTGTGGATATATCCAGCTGCCGGCGGGCCTGCAAACACAAACACACGCAAATGTAGAACCAGTACAGGGTCGACAAGTCACCAGTTTACAAAATTACCTTATCTCGCTCGGTAAACCAGCTCACATCCACTTCCAGTAATTCTCACAACGTTGTGTAGATGTTGTGCGCACCCCAGCTGATGTGCATGTGAGTTTATCTGTTTGTTTATTGGGGCTTTAGCGCGAGTCGACCGTCGACGTTGACTGACTTATCCGTGTGTTTGCTCGCATGTGCACCTACAAAGTAGCGTGGCCGGACTTACCTCCTCGTCAAAGTACTCTGTGCCACGTCCGAGGTGTTCCATCTCCAGCACGAGGTCCGGCTCGGGATGGTCGGCCGCCACCATATCGGCTGCGTCACACGGCGCCAGCTCCAGCGGCGGAGCCACCTCAGACGTCTCACCCTCGTTGTCAGGCTTCACCTGGGGAGGAGTGAAGTTAAGACAGCGTGATGAGACGACGAATCACAGCTATGACTCGTGGTAACACTCAACAGGTGTAAACTAGCGTAAAGAAATCACAGCCCGTCGAGGGATCATGAACAGGCGTAACAGGCAGGTAGGCATTCAATATGGCACCGACGGCCACCGCAGTCCGGGAGATCAAATCATCATCATGAGCATTCATGTCACGGCATCACACGAAACATTCACGGGAAACTGAGCAGAGAGTGTCACCCACCTTGATCAGTCGCGTGGGGTCGTTCCAATCGAGGAACTTCTCCCTGAACAGGATGGTCTCCATGTTCTGTCCGACCCGCCCGAGGATGCCCCAGTCGGGTCGCGGCCCGGTCAGTGAGCACCCGTCCACTGGTGAAACACCGCAGTCGGAGTAGTCGCACCCGGCCGCCCAGAGGTCCTGGCACAGCCGCTTGCCGGCCTCTCGGAGCGCGGGGCCCGCCCGCTTGCCGGTCCACAGGTACAGTTCGGCGCCGAAATCAAACACCAGCACCTGGGGATGGTGGGGGCGTAGGCAGTGAATGCGCTGGACGGGATAGCACACAGCTCAACACTAATTTACAGAGTGGCTAGTGAGAGGAACAACAGAAAGACTTGTTGGCAAAATCGCAAAAAGTGCTGACGGTAACACAAATAGGTTAAGACCGACAGCGAATCAAGAAGACACAAATGCGGACAGGGTCAGTGGTTTTTCTAGGAAAGAGCCAAAATCGTGAGTGGTAGTGTTAAAAATCATGCTCACGCAGGAAGGCTAGTGATCGCGTTGCTGTCCGCCAGTGCCTGGTACTACTGAGCCTTGTGAGCCTACCTTGTGTTCGGCGAGCAGTTCGTATTTGGGGATCTGTCCCCAGGCCTCGTGGACCGGCACCAGCTCCTCTTCAGGCGTCACCTCGTAGATCTTGTTGGTGGCCACCACCGCCGCCTCGTACTCCTCATCCTCCTCAGGAGGGCCCGCGGCTGAGGGAAGGGTCAGAGCAGGTCAGATAGCACAAACATAGGACTACCGTCTACCATACAGGCGGGCCCGCAGATGAAAAAAGGATCCCGGCAGGTCAGATGGGGTTAACAAAGGACTCTCTCAGGCCATAAGGTTGAGGGGGCTCCAGATGGTTCACTGCTGCTACCGAATCGGTCACGCCGGATGTCTTAGGTAGGAAGGAACAATAAGAAAATATAGCTACGGACTACGGGAAAGGCCACGAAAGGATCACTACGGCTAGGATGCATTCAGCTGGGATTTTAGAGGAAGCTCCATCAGGTCAGGTCAGGTTTTGTTAGATAGATGGGAGCGAGGAGAACATAGGTCCATCATCAAAAACCCATGACATATTGGTAATTAGTGGCAACTATATCTATAAACAAGAAAATTCTCACCAGGCACGTCCCCGCGGCCTCCGAGCAGCTGGAAGAACTTGCTCTCGTCGCGTCGGCTCGTCTTGAGGCCGCCTCGGTCGTCGTACTCGACAGCGGCGGGGTTGGAAGCCGAGCAGCCCAGGTCGTGGGTGCGGGAGACGTGCAGGGCCACATCGGCCGCCTTCGACTGTTCGATGACGTTACTGTAGACGCCGTTCCACTGGATCACCTGGAGAAGGGAGGATAGTTGTCACTGTGCGAACTGCCCCGCTCTAGAACATCGTCATTTAAGACTTTGAATTGATGCACTTGGAAAAAAACTCCAGATGACAAATAGTTTGCCTTACACAGTAACGGATTGTTTGGCGAGGGGTGCAAAGCAGCCAGTAACGCTTGAACGTCACCTGTAAATTGCATCGCCCTTGATATAACGAATAATTATATCTTATAAAAAAAAAAACGATGCCATTGAACTTGACAGTCTGGGTACCAAGGACAGTGGGATTGTGCGGTGCTGCTATCTTCTGTCCTCATCCCCCACCCCAGGCAGACCCAAACTGTTCCTTCTGCCTCCCGCAGAAAAGCAGCGACTTGGAAATTTTGCATCCCTCTCCTCCCCTCCATGGCAGTCACTGATCAGTTCCCCGTACCTCGTTATTGGAGACCACCACGAAGCAGTCACCAGCGTTAAGCGCCTGCACGTTGGGCGGCACCAGGCGAGTCTGCACGTGCCGGCGTCCCTTCACTCTCAGTAGCATGGTGTCGGAGCGGTACGGCCGCCAGCTGCCGGGCCCCGCCTGACGGCCGCCCAGCTTCACAGCGCTGAAGTCCACCTTGGCAGCCAGACCGGCTAGAGACTCCTGGGCGAACGTTGAACGGCGAGACACTGTGGGGGAGAGGGGCGAGGTAACAGAGTGATTTGGGCACGAGAGACAGAGTAAGAAAAGGAGGTGCAAAAGGCAGTTCAGACAAGAGGTGAAATAAATATGCAAACTCGAGTATCTCCGTGACAGAATTAGCGGCATTTTTCGTGCATTAATATTCAATGTCGTATGAAAGTTTATGGGGTTTTGCGAATGAATCGTCGAGCGGTTATAAGTCGACAGTGCTAAACGTGGTCGCCACCGACGATGACTGATAGCAACGGTTTCGCTCTCACCGCCGCCCAGCCGAGCCCACTCACATTCCTCCAGCTTGGCCATTTTGATGTGCGTCTCGCCGACGCCGAGCCGAACCTCCTCATACTCGAGGCGTACGTCGATACGTTCACTGAGCGCCCTCAGCGGGTTACGCGAGGAGCGCGCTCGCCGGCGCAGTCGGACGCGATCCGACAGCGGTCCGGCGTCCAGCCGAGGCGCGCGTAGCTCGACCGAGTCTAAATCCCACTCAGGGTCCCAGTCCGGGCTAGTGGGAGGCACAGAGGTCCTCTCGGAGGTCCCAGACGAGCCGAAGAACGCCGAGAAACTGGCGTCAGCCAGCTCCGGGACGGAGACCAGGGCGGAGACGGGCCGCGCTGTGGGAGGTACGGCAGTGTGAGCAGTGCTGAGAGTGAAGGTGGGGACTTGGGAGGGTGACATAATAGACTGGTAAATAATGGGGGAGGGACACGCTGAGTTGGTGGGGGTGATACAGTGATAAGGGAGGGACGAGTGCACCTGCGCGAGTGCGTGTGTAAAAGAGACAAAGTCTCGTTTTAAGCATAGCTCCTGACTAACTAAAAGCTACTATTTCATATCATGACGATATGATCGGCCTTCTTCTTTACCTTCATCGGCCTGCCGGCTGCCGTTCTGACGCTGGACGACGGAGCTGGTCGGAGTCGACACCTGAGACGGCTCCACGAACATACTCTTGGCTGCGCGTGGTGTGCCTGCAAAATGTAAAATCAGAAACGCGTTATACTTTTTTTCAAACAAGCCGTCTTTCTCAAAATATTATGTTAAAGGAATTTGACATACAATTACATAATTTTCATATCTTTACGACGGTATTATTCAAAGCAATGCATAATGTTAAATGATACGTGGGTCTAAGGACGTCTTATGTAAAGAAGTACGGTATAGCGGCGAGCCTGTGTCCCCTCACCTGTCTTGCTGCGGAACACCACCGCCTTGGGCGTGTTGTGCTGACGGCGGGGCAGAGCCGGGCTGACGCAGGGAGATGTCGGCTGGCCCATCTTACCGGCCACCGTGAAGCTGATAACAGGGCAGAAGAGAACACTGACCGTCAGAGGCAAACACATAACGGCAGCGGCACAAAGGACTGACACAGGGAGACGTCGGCTGGCCCATCTTACCGGCCACCGTGAACCTGGCAGAGGAACAGAGTACTGACCATCAGGAGCAAAACACACACCAGTCGAGAGCTAACATAGACATCTTCTCCACAAGAAGTTTCACATGCTCGCGTTTTATCACATAACTAAGCTGCCACAATATCACAGCTCAAGAGCGCTCAGACAGAATAGAGCAACTCTCCGCTCGCTTACCGGTTGGCGTCATTCTGCGGCACGCGCGCCTTCCAGCCCTGGGCAGCCGTCTCCTGCAGTACATCCGAGAGTCGCTCTATGTGGCTGACCGGACGGCCGGAGGGCGGAGGGTCCGCCGCCTGTAACAGCCACCCACTCAGTCAGATAGGGCCACCGACTCAGCAGCTCACTGTCGTCGCCTCGTGCAGACACTCAGCGGATGGATAAAGCGGCATACGGCATTCTGTTCAACAAGATTGGACTGACATTGTTATCATGCACGTACGGTTATCAAATCACGCACTGACTAAAAATAAATGTATAAAAGCTCCAACTGTATGAAAACTGATCATATTCGGCAGCAGCATACTATCTACTATGTAGTATGTAGGAAATAGCCACCATTCTCCAGGCCCAGTACCAGCACGGCGCCTAGCTAATACCGTGAGTCACCTACTGTCGAACGCACCCCTTTCCGCAGCGTGACGCCTCCGGTGGTCGGCGCCAGCGCATCGCGCGGCTCGGGCCTCACCCGACGCCGCCAGCCCTCGTCACCGGACTTCTGTAGCGCCGCCAGCCTGCGGGTAGACACCGGTGGACAGAGTCAGAGAGGGACGGGGTAAGGAGAACTACAGAAGGCAGTTACAGAACTTACTTACAGAACTTACAGAAGGTATAGTACAAAGGGAATGGGGCACTCACAGTGATATTGAAACTTGAAAATAAATGACACGACAGAGAAGCTCCGGAAGGTCATTGTCATTGAACATTGTCTATTACTACACAATGCTCATGTAGGAGTTTTTGGGCTTGCCAGGCCAAGCAATGAGTAAGGCAATAAGTGTAAAACACTTCTGGCTATGAATAACCGAGAAGTAGCAGTGGTGCGTATCAGTAATAGTTAGCGACTGTTTAGGCCCTCTTTGGGACATGTAGTCTAAACATAATGAAGTATTTTACCAGAATAATATAAGCAAGCACTTTTTAGATTCATTGTAAATGAGATAATGATGACAAACCGTAGCCTCACAATCAGGTTTAACCCTCGCCGGACCTATTGGTTTTCTACATACGCGCCGGCCGAGGGGGGGGGGGGCGGGTACGACCCCCCCCTCGCCGTTTCGCCCCTGGTGGAGCTAGCGCGTCGCGGAAAAAACGAGCGTGTGCGCCGTTACGAGACGCAGAGATTGGTACCCGATTTTAAGGTCCTAGGTCAACCGGTGACCTCTGAGGTCAGGTCAAGTGCCCCAGGGTACGGTTCAGTTTTTGGTGAATAACTTCGCAAAAAACGGCCGCAGAGCGCCGATTTTGGCAGCATTGTGTTCGCCTCGCTCAGGCGCGTCGAATGATATACCTTTTGTCCGGGTCAGGTCAACTTGGGGTTTTGACCTCAGGTCAAGGTCAGGTCAGCACCCCCAGGTCACGAAGTTGGTCGAAAGAGGTCATGTCGCATATCATTCGATTCGGCAGGCCTTCCTGAGTCCATTGGTGCCTTTCCCGACTCGCTAGCTCAATTTGATCAAGAGTTATTGACGAAAAACTAATTTGACCTTGATGACGTCATAAATGACGTCACGCAAGGTCAACATTGCAAAAGTGACGCATCTAACCTTGCAAGGAGTGCATCAAATCACGATTCTGTGTGCTTGAGATAGTTGGAGATCGTTCCCGGCGCCAGAATAGCAGTTTGAATTTTTCCCCATTGACTTATAATGGTGAGGTCACGAAAATGACCTGACCTCATATGACCTTTAGGAAAAATCCGAGATATACAAGTTGTGGGACTCATAATGGATACTAGATCCTGCAAGTTTCATTTCCCTGTGACATCTCCTCTGGCAGTGAGGGCGTTGCGAAGTTGCGACATCTGAAGACCGTGCAGAGGTTCACTTATGACGTCATAGGTCAGTGACCTGACCTGACCCAAAAATGCGGTTGGTGTCAAAAGATCCGGCTTGGATCAAAGGTCAGGTATGCCAAGTTTCAGCTCTCTATCGCCAGCGTGTTCGGAGCTATCGCGAAAAAACCCTATGGGGGGGGGCGGCACCCGCCCCCCCCCTCGGCCGGCGAGGGTTAATAATTAATATATTGCCGAATATAATCATAACAAAATCTTACTTTGTTATAATTATATTTGGCAATATATTGAACCTTATTATGAGGCTAAGGTTTGTCATTATCTTTTTTTACCAGAATAGCTACAACCTCGTTCTAAAATTTCACCGCGTTTCCTTCGGATGCTTCAAGCATATGTATAATAAGCTGCGAACATCATTGTTTTAATCAACATCCTCATTTGTGAGCATTCACAAGTCATGCTTGGCAATGACATTGAGATGATAATGATGATGACAGTGGGGCAATGATACATTGCTCATTGAAACTGTATTACCTTGGCTATGAAATACACTGATGTGACTTCATCGGCCCAGTTTGCCATATGAAAATGCCGGGAACCAAAGTTGATGGTTGATCATATTTACGACCGCTATAGATACGAACTGGACGCTCAAGTGCTTGCTTGATCGAACTAGTCTACATACATCAAAAGCGTAAGAATCCACTTACCTAATAAAATACACTTACATCGGCAGTCTGAAATCGAAAATGGCCTTAATATTTACATACCCGAAGGGAGATTACCTATATAATTTCAGGTTTGTGAAATATGCAGGTTTGCATGCATTAACGAAGCAAAAGGGTGTGTAATTTCATTCCTCAGAGCCCGTTCAGTGAACGTGATATGATAAAAAGTGTAAGCATAACTGGCTACCAGTCTGGTATAATCATGATAAGACCGCATCAGTGCCCCATCACATAGGGCTGCTGAGCCCTGAGTCACTCTGACCTGTCCTTTACAGACTGCATCACTGCCCCACAGGGCTGCGGCCGGCGCCGAACTGACCTGTCCTTGATGCCTCCAGTCCGTCGGATCTCCGGCGGGGTCGTGTCACCTCCGGTTGGCACTGCGGGCTCTGTGCTGCTCTTCTGCAGGGTGACTGGGGCAGGTCGGGGGCGGCGGCCGGCACCGGCGGGACGCGAGCGGCGGCTGATGGCAGCTGCTATCTCCTCGACTGTCTGACCAGATTCGCTGGGAATGGCACGGGGAGCAGGGTTAGGGTGTGTATAACGCAGCAGGGAGAAGAACGAAAACGGCAGGGGGAGCCGGGTCAAGCTCACTGTATAGTGTATGTTCAACACGACACACACGAGGTGAACGGAATCGGTACAGGGAGCCAGGTGAGGTATGCCGTATGTGTGTGTACAGGCCAGATGCACGGAAACGGAAGAGGGGAACCGGAACAGGCTCGCTCAACGTGCAAAACATCAGATAACACCAACGGAAACGACGGGAAAACGTGGATCCGAGTCGGAGATCGAGAAGAGACAGAGGACTTACGTAGGAAAGGAACATATTTTCTCGTGATCAATCGAAATGCAAGCAATAATACGCCTTCGTATTATCTCCGAATGAAATAAGTAAATATATACTTAATTTTAGATTGATTCCATTTAATCGACAAAACACTGAAATTTGGGCGACATAAAAACATGAACTGGTGCACAGATTACGACTCCAACGGCCCGCACACTAACAGCTGTTGCCAAGCACCAGCACATGAAGGAGCAGCCCAAAACCCTACAAAAAAACCTTCACTATTAAAATCTAAACTCATCCGAGCTATTGATAAACAACACCAGCTATGACTCACGTTAAAACAGACCGATCAGCGGTTCGACACACGAACGGCACAAGGAGAAACACCCACACCGCCGCCACTTCCACAGCCACAATCACTGAACTTCGACGCCAACGGTCGTCTTATCGGTGCGACGCAGTCTCACACAGCAGAGAGCAGCTCAAGAGAGTGGCGGGCACGGCTGTTATCTAATCAGTGGCAGTCAGCTGACGGCTACCGTGAGGCGCACGGGCAGGGGAGAGGGCAGCCACGACGCAGAGGTGCAATATCGGAGTTGTCAATCACTCGCCACCCACTCCAGACAAATACTCACTCAAGGCGATCGAACACCCACTCAATGCAAACATTCACCAACTGCGAGCCACTCCGATATGCAGGGAGGCCGCAAGTTTTGACACACACCCTAGTGCCACTATTTCCGACTCCATTATCGACAAAACAAACCACAAATATGGCCGTCAAACTTCCGGCTAAGTGATGCACCCTGGCACGAACCACGTTATAACGGGATATAACACGTCACGTATAGGGAAACAGACGTTTCCTTTTCCGTCAGGGCCAATTTGCAGAAAGCCTCTCCCAAGTAATGGTGTCATATCAATCGCGTGCAAAAATTAAGTGCCTTCCTACAACATATGTGAATGACTAGCCGGTTACTATTCAGCACTAAAAATGAGTGGAAATAATTACGGGTAAGCATTATCGGAAAAAGTATTTTTGAGGATCACAAAAAGTGGCGTGGTGATAAGCTGGCTTTCACTGAAACCAAACATCCGGGAAATTCACGAACAGCGTATCCCACCTAAAGGTATGGGTGACGCAGCCAGTGGGTGAAGCATGGAAACAATTTTTCACATTTATAGCAACACGTGAAATGCTTCCACTTCTATGCTATAATTGTTAAGGTTCAATATAAACCAAATCGGAAAAATAGCACGTGTTTGACGTGCTAACCATTTCCAGAGTTCGCTTCCGGCCTTACTGCATGGCAGTTTGATGTAAAACCATTTACAATTATTTGACTCTGAACTAGGCCAATGTTGGTACTGGCTACCAATACATTCATCCATTTTTCTCCTGGGGGTCTGTTGACGGCATTTGTAATTCTAAACGAATTCTTTTGGGGGCTCACAGGACACAGGACACGTCCTAGTTATACGAGGTACAATTCAATGCGTCGACACCTGGCGGGAAGAGCTCGGGCCGACACCAACGCAGGGGAAGAATATGAGGACTCACGCTCAACAATAGAACCACACGGAACACAATTCAGCCCTCGCCCTATGTTACACCGTGGCTGTGGCGGCACTCACCTGGTGGTCTGGTGGCGCGGGCCCAGGTTGAACAGCTGGTCCGCCAGGCTGACTCCGCAGGTCTCATCCTCATCCGAGGACGAGTCCTCAGCCCGCGTCCGCGCGGAACAGCGCTCCAGCGACGACGGACGCAGGATTCCGCGAACCGAGGAGCGTCCGTCCGGACTGCTGGGTCGAGAGGAGGGCTTCAGAATGCCTCTGCCTTTATCTTCGGGACTGTTGGGCCGCGAGGGAGGCTTCAGAATTCCTCTGCCCTTGTCCTCTGGACTAGTAGGTCGCGAAGGGGGCTTAAGGATTCCCCTGCTTTTGTCCTCTGGACTGGTAGGTCGCGATGGAGGCTTCAAAATGCCTCTGCCCTTGTCTTCGGGACTATTAGGCCGAGAGGGAGGTTTTAATATCCCTCTACTTTTATCCTCGGGGCTAGTAGGTCGCGACGGAGGCTTCAGAATGCCTCTACCCTTGTCCTCTGGGCTAGTGGGTCGCGAGGGGGGCTTAAGAATTCCTCTGCCCTTATCCTCGGGACTGGAAGGCCGAGAAGAAGGCTTTAGTATCCCTCTTCCTTTGTCCTCTGGACTATTAGGTCTCGATGAAGGCTTTAGTATTCCCCTGCTTTTATCTTCGGGACTACTAGGTCGCGATGGAGGCTTCAATATTCCTCTGCTCTTGTCCTCAGGGCTAGAAGGTCGTGAGGAGGGCTTTAGGATCCTCCTTCCCTTGTCCTCGGGACTGGAGGGTCGGGACGAAGGCTTTAGGATCCCGCGGAGGTTTTCTTCTGGACTGGAAGGCCGGGAGGAGCGAGCCGGGGTTTTCTTGATGGCGCCGGTCCCCACCAGCGGCTCGGAGAGTGGGACGCCGGCTGCCATGGACGAGTCCGGCTTCAGAATGCCTGCGGGACACAGCAGAACCGTCAGCGCTGGTCTGAGACGGCCAAACGTCGCCACACTCCAGTCCCAAAGTAACTATACAGACCATGAAAAAAGATCAGCCTATGACCTATGTTGCAGAATGCAGGTCCTTCTACACAACTGAAATCATTTTTAAAGAGCCATAAATCAGTGAGCACTTGAAATTTAATTGGTGTAAATATATGACTTAATTTCACCTGAAGCATTTTTAAAGCATCATAGCACTGATTCAATAATGTGTTGCTGCTATATATCTGTTGAATTTCTAGTCAATTACAAGCATTCTATAATTTGAATCACTGTCCATGTCCTCCATGTCCATTTGAATGAAGGCATTTGCAATACTTGTTCCTCAATAGAATCTCCATCATGCTAGACCGTCCTTATAAGCATGCACAATAAGCTAAGCCAAAAACGGGGCCACTAAGCACCACGGTTTGCATGCTTTGAATAATCAAGTAACTTGTCATTGAAAGCTGCCCTCGAGATGGTCAACGACGCAAAGGTACATGCAATGGCTCGAATGGCCTCCACGGGCAGATGAATTGATCAGGGAAATGAGATTTGGGGTGGCGTAATGCAAAATATGCAAGGCATTCACAAAAAAGATATTACAGTTTGCCCAAAAAGATAGAGGAATGTGAAAAACGGAGCAGTCCATCTACATTAAACCAAGATTCTTATCCAGTTGTCAGCAATCACACAGTGACAGTCAAGCTGTACCAGAGAAATCGGACTCATTCGTTTGTTCCTGGCATCCAGCCATCGGAACCAAATAGTCAAGCCCGTACGATAAAAAAACAGTTATAATGCCAAACAAATTTGGCCTAACCATTGAGACGCAATTTCGAGCCATTACCTAGCACATCACGCAGTACCAGCTCAAGTTCAGCATCTATGCGTATAATACCTATTCTGGGAGGCGTCTTCACGCCTGCTCTGGCCCTGCTGGGTCCCGTGGACGCAGCTAGTGCGCCCGGCTCGGGCGCCGGTGCCTGCGGAGCACCCCGCGCACGAGCCACTTCATCCTGGGTTACTGGCAGTGTCTGGAAGCGGGCAGTGCGGGGCCGGCGGCCGCGGCTGACAGGAGGTGGCGGGGGCGCTCGGACCTGCGCCAGCGCCTCCTGGTACAGGCGAGCTCTCTCTGCCACAGAGAGTTTCGGAGTCTCTGAAAATGGGGACGGCACAGGGTGTGCCATCAGAGATGCGCCTGAGGCAACCTTGACCGGGCGGGGAGGGAGGCACCTTCAGGGCCTCTGCTGAAGCGGGCCCAGGTCGCGTCTCAGACCGGGTCATGCATAGGACAGTACAAGATCTGATGCAAGGCGTAAAAGATCAACAATGCATCTCCTAAATACCACTGGTTAACAAGGCAGCGAAGCAGAATGATGTTAACATGCCAACCACGTAATGCCTTACAGCTGATAGCCACGTTCTCTCCTATCGCCGAGTCCGGCTAGAGCATAACATTCCCATGCGAGACTAGCTACCACCTACCGGGCTCGAGACTGCGGCGGCGGGCCGGTGGCTCAGTGGCTGGCGGAGCGGCGGCGGCAGCAGCCACCTCGTCAGGCGTTATGGGCTGCGTGGAGCGGCGCTCGGCCCTCGTCCGGGCGAACTGTCGAGACCGCCCGGGCCGTCCCCCAGCCCCGCGACGGCCGTTCTCGAACTCCAAGAACAGGTTCTTCTTCTGTTCCAGAGTCATGGGTGCCGACACGCCGGCTGGGGTGGATGGTACCGGTGGAGGCAGCGCCCGATTCACGGCTTCGGCTAGCGGCACGGGGGACGCAGCCCTGCGGAACACCGGGGTCACGTCACTGGCGTGTCAAGCAGCGACTAACGAACGACGGCCACCGTCCAATACACAGACGCAGTTCGGCAGCGCCACAAAAAGGAGCAAGAATAAACAAACAGTTTATGTGACGGATCCAACACATTCGGGTGGACGCGTTTCGTCACAGCCTTTTCCAACACCTCTACTTGTCTACTAGTACCCAAACAAACAATGATATGACCAGTCTTTCTCATATAAACGATTCGCTGAGCGAATCGTTAATAACGATTCGCTGAGCACATTAACGATTCGCTGAGCGAATCGTTAATGTGAAAAGGTCGAAGTAAACAGCAGGGAAACGCTGGCAAGACAAGAATTAACTGGCAAATTATATTTCAATACCACGTAAAGTTGAAAAGAAAAAGATGTTAATGCAAATGCTAATGCTAAAAGGAAACAGAGATGCATTGCCATAATTCTGCCGTTGTAATAAAGGCCCCCATTAGGAATTGTACACGGCTAGAACCGGTACTGTCGCCAATATCCATTGGACAGGCGTTGCTAACCTCAGAGCCGACTGGAGGTCGTCGTCAGGCGCGGGCGGCACTGCAGCCGGGCTGGAGAGCGGGCGCGGCGCGGCCCTCACCGCCGGCTCCGCGTCCCTGGGCGGGCGACGCAGGATTGGCCGCGGCGGCCGCTCGTCAGTCGGCTCTGCCCGACGCACGGTGGCCCCGAGTCCGACACTCATAAGTGCTGCCGGCTCCTCAAACGAGCGCCGCTTCAGGATGGACGGCGGCGGCTCGGGGCTGCTGTCCAGATCCTCCTCCCGAGAACGACTGGCTTTCAGAATCGGCCGCAGCACGTCTTCGTCTAGCGCAGGAGCACCCACATCCTCCACTGATTTGTTTTTGAGGATAGGTCGCGGTCGGTCCCGCTCCACTTCTAACTCATCGTCAGTGCTGGCGCGTTTCTTCAGGATCGGTCGTGGCTCCGCCTCGTCCGGGCTGCGCTGCTTCTTTTTCAGAATGGGCCGCGGTCCTCCTGGGCGAACTGTGTCCGGTGAAAAACCGCGCTCAGATCTCTCTTCCTGACTCTGTTTTCGTTGTTTGAGAATCGATGTCGGCCGGGCACTGCCGCCTCCCAGGGAGTTACTCCGTACCGGCGGCATCGGGGGTAGATCTTCATCGGGAGACAGGTGAGCGCCACAGCGCGCTGCGCTGACCGGCAGCGGCGGCCGCTGCTCAGACGGTACAGACGGTGGAGCCGTCGGTGGCAGTGGGGGAGGCGACTCGGGCGGGGCCGCTGGCGGTCGGCTGCCGGCGCCATCTGCCCGCAGCGGTACACCCCGACGGGCGGTGTCCCCAGGCCGCGGCGAAGCCGGTGGCTCTGTAGTGGGTACCGGAGGTGGACGAGACTCAACGGGGGACGGCAGTCGACCGAGTCGCGACACCGGTTGCTCGGTGGCTCTGCTCTCCAGCGTCCTCCGCACGGCCGCCACGCCTGTCACCTTTCGAGGCGGGCTCACAATCACCAGCTCCTCGATAACCCGAGTCGGCCGCGCTGGCGGGGCCTCCGCAGCAGCCGGAACTGAGGCCGGTCGGCCAGTGTCTGTGGATGGTCCGTTGCGGCGTTGGCTGTCTGAGCGACCAATTCCCGGGCTAGGCGCACCTTCAGCAGAGGAGCCCGCAGACGGCCGACGGAGGAACGGAGCGGTAGACCCAGCCGAGCCAGCACCAATTGCTCCACTCCCAGTCACTCGATCACCAGTAGGTTGAGGAGGAGCCCCACTAGCTCCTGTCGACTCACTGGAAGGCTTATTACTGACCACCCGCTTGTCCAGGGCTGTCGTCCGGGCTGCACCTACAGGAGTGGGTCGCTCCTCAGGAGCAGATGAGGCCGAATCTTCAGAGCTGAGTGCAGCCGCGGCGATCGAGTCGAACCGAGACAGCGTGTCGGTAGTTCGCTGGCCTCTGACTTCTGGTAGGTGAGCACTCCGACGGGAGGTCAGAGCCTCAGCGTCGTTTGAAGGCGACGGCGACGGCGACGGCGTCGACTTGCACGGGCTGGCACCGACCGTACGGGCTGGTTTCCCGACAGGCTTGGCCGTTTTCCCAGAGGCCACGGCCTCGAACCGCGATGCCAGTCGGCGAGCCTTGCTCTCCGAGCTGTCTGAAGACTCACCGGAACTGGAAGCCTGCAGTCTGCCAGTCCGGTCTGAACCAGACGCCGCCGGGCCGGTCAGCCTGTCCACGCGCTCCGCCGTCGCACGCGCCATCGTCGTGAGTTTGTCGATCCTGGCAGATATGTCATCCGTGTTGACTCGTGTTGGTGTTGCACCGGCCCGCGTGGGCAGCGCGGACCGGGGCCGATCGCGCTCACCGACTCGCCTCAGGCCAGTGCTGCCGGTCAGCCGATTGTCGGGACGTGCTGTCCGCTCCGTACGGCTGCGTAAGGACCGCTCGTCGCTGCCCGCCAGCCCGGAGCGAGGGGCGCCTGTGGAGCGGCGGATTCCATGCTGGGTGGATTCATCGGCGTCGTTTTCATTCGTTGCTTTGTTCTGGCTCTGTGACGTCTCACTATCGGTGGTCTGTTTGGTGGTGCGGGTGGTGTTATCACTGGCCGTATGTCGACTACCGGCTGTGGTGCGCTCTGCGGCAGTTCTCCGATCGGCGATGGACGAGCCGCGCAGCGGGCTGACTTCTGGCGGCTCTGTCCGCAGACTGAAGGCCGCCCCAGTGCGCTGCTGGTCGGCACCCCTCGCAGAAGGCGTGGCCGAAGTCGACGACTCGGCGCGGCGCACCATGCCGGAGTCAGCCGGCTCGCGGCGGCCCAGTCGCGGCGCGCTGGAGCCGCCGGCCGTGGCCCGGCGCTGGACAAAGTTGGTGCCGGCGTCCAGTGTGCGGCGCAGAGCAGACCGGCCCGCGCGCGCTAGCTCCGGGGTGGGCGAGCGGGGCGGTCGGTCGGCGCCCGAAGACAGGCGGCCCCGGTCGGCGCCGGTGTCCTCCAGTTCCCCGGCCTCAGCAGTGGCACCCACGAGCGGAGACGAGCCGTCTGGGGAAACATACAGGGAGCGGCGGTCAGATATCAGAAATATCCTACAGCACTGCATAGCGAACTAAACCAGACAGCGAGAGTCAATCAGTCAATAATGAACGAGAACACCTAACGGAACAGAAAAGGTACTCGAAAGTGTATGAATACAAACAACGGCAAAAGGACGTTTTCACGTCGGGATCAGGCCGACACTTTGGAGATAATGAACTGGAAAGCTTAAAATGATTTGGTAACGCTGGTAGTATAACGTACTAAACGAGGCCAGTGTAAATAATTTCAAAACCGAGGTCATTGCTTTATTTTTTTCTTTTAATTAGACCGCACACAGCGTTCAAATTCGTAGGTATATCTAATATTTCTGGACTTAGACCATAGTAAATATTTTACCTATGCCAGCATACGTCACAGTTTTCCAGAATCCAAATGGCATATTTGAATGGCATAGGCATACAATAAAACCATGATCATTTAACTGTGAAAGGTAAAAGGTCCTTTTAAGGTGTGACAAAGCTTAAAGCTGTGGTTCCTGGGGCATACTTCCCACTGAAATCATCCTTACCGCAACCATCTACAAGTTCAAAAAGTTTCATCAGAATTTAGCCACATGTTACTTCACCCAAATCTGAATGTGGATACTTTCTAGTCCCATTCCAAAGTGACATGGGTAGTGGAAACAGCTTGTTTAGATTATTCCACCACAGAAACTAATAGATAACTTTGTTCTAATCTTGGAGTTAAGCAGATATGTTTGCAAGTACATCTATAGAAGCCATTTGCATGAAAAATATGTAATTACCAAGACACCAAAAGAATTTCCATATTATCACTATATAGGTTGTAGTCTTAGAAGTTATTACACATAAACAAATTATATTTTTACACGTATAATTAAAAAAAAGTCTAGAAACCTTGAGGAATTTAGCTATATCTCTATCTAATGGAATGGAGGCAATGCCAATCAGAAATCTTGAGCAAAAACATGGCCATTGGCCATATCGCAAGATCTAGCATAGCAATAACTTTTCTGTATTTCATAGACATTTCTGCATATTATTGTGCTCATTTAACCCTCGCATGTGTGCGGCGTTTGCCAGCTTCTAATGTGTAGGTAGGGGGAAGGGGGGAGGTCGGTTGGACCCCCTTGCTGTTTGGCCCCTGATCGAGCTAGAGCTTCGCGGAAAAAACGAGCGTGTTGCCCGTCACGAGACGAAGCCGGTGATACCTAATTTTAAGGGTCTAAGTCATTGGTTGACCTTCCAGGTCAGGTCAATGACCCAAAAGTCGGGAAAATCGGGAGTCGGGACCTGCTAGAAAGTCGTAAAGTGTGGCTGCTATGGGGTTTTTCGGGGTGCTGATCACGAATATCGTGTTAGTTTTGATCACAGATGATGTCTTTAAGCATTTAGACCAGGTCGGGACAGGTCAGGTCAGGTCAACCAGTAGGGCTCGTGGCGGGTATTCGTAGAAGGTGTCAACCACTTCTGACAGCTTCGTAACATGTTACGAAGGCACCAAAACTACTTCGTTAATGTTCAAATGGTTTCTAAATTCGAACTCAGCTCCAAAAAACTAGCCTAGAAACATGTAAAACTCGAAAAAGTGAACCGAGGTCACCAAAGGTCAATGACCTGACCTGACCTTCAGGTGACCTTGACATCCACCCCAATGCATGGGAGCAGCATCGAATCACATGTTTGAACGTTTGAAACCACGAAAAGCTTGCAAACGCGCGGCTAATGCGAGCCGACGTACATACGCCGAATCGCGATTCCGGCCAAACATGGCCTCGAGAAATAGGTCACAACTAACAGGTCAAAGGTCACTTGGGTCAGGGTCATTAAATTTTCAGAGTAGGTGTAAAATTGATCAACTCGAGGGTACTGAAAGTTTCGTCGCGATCGGCCGCTTTTTGCGCGGGTTATTCGCGAAAAACCATGGGGGGGTCCATCCGACCCCCTACACATGCGAGGGGTAACCCTCGCCCGTATAGGGAGGTCGAACGGACCCCTCCCCCTCGGTTGTTCGCGAATGCTAGTTTTTGGAGCTGAATTTGAATTTAGCAACCATATGAAAATTAACGAAGTAGGTAGTTTTGGTGCCTTCGTAACATGTTAGGAAGCTGTCAGAGGCGATTGTCACCTACTACAAATACTCGGCAGGTTGCTGGTTGACCTGACCTGACCCGATCGGGCCTAAGTGCATGAAGACATCATCTGTTATCAAAACTAACATGATATTCGTGATCAGCACCCCGAAAACCCCATCGCAGCCACACTTTACAACGCTCTAACAGGTCCCGATTTTCCCGACATTTGGGTCATTGACCTGACCTGGAAGGTCAACCAATGACCTAGGACCGCGCAGTGGAAGGGGGGGGGGGGCGGATTTCGCCCACCCCTCCTGTTTTTCGCCAATAACTCGCGCCGCAAGCATAATATCAATGTGAAATTTCGGCTACCTGTCCAGAATTGAACTGCGGATCTTCTCGTGCAAGAAGTAAGAAAATCGGTTCACAACGGTTTCTAGTAAAATCGGTTTCTAGTAATAGCGGTGTAAAGTCAAACATCCTGCCGCCGCGGCGGCGCGGCGGCGCGGCGGCCGGCGCTAGCCGTTACGCGCCGCCTGAATTGTAGACTGTGCCGGGGCGGGACGGTTCCGTCTTTACATCGCGCTCCTTACCGCTGATTATATTCGATTTGCGTCAAATTCGGTGAGAAGACTGAGAAATGTACAGGCAATCATATGGTCAAATAATTTTGAAAATCAGCCGGTAACAACTTGAGTTATGAGTGTGTAAACACAAAATTGTGATTGCCGCGTTTCCCGCGTCGGCCGATGCCGCTTCAGCCGGCGACATCTTACCCTTCGCAGGCTTCTAACTGCCATATTTATTGTTGGATTATCTAGAAATTCACCATACATACTCACAAATGTTTGCCCTTTCGTATAGTGAAAGATTTTAAAAAATCGGCCGGTAACTTTTTGAGTTATCGGCGTGTAAACGCAAAAAAGTCGCTAATATGGCAGATTTGACCACATTTGACCTCATTTGACCTTGAAGATATTAACCTAGGGTCATGAAATTCACACACAACGGAGTTCCCCATGGCCCCCACCTACCCTCCAAATTTCGTCTTTCTAGCTCCAGTGGGAGCTGAGATCTTAGGGGGGGGGGCGACATCCGCCCCCCCCCCTTCCACTGGGCGTAGTACTCGCAACCCTTCCACTGCGCGTGTTAAAATTGGGTATCATCGGCTTCCTCTCGTCACGGGCAACACGCTCATTTTTTCCGCGAAGCTCTAGCTCGATCAGGGGCGAAACGGAAGGGGGATCCAACGGACCCCCCCCCCCCCCCTTTATACGTTCGCGGCTGGAAAACCACCAATACGGGCGAGGGTTAAGACAATGTGTTCTTCTGGTTCTGAACGATATTTGCGTACCTAATTCCTCATGCCGCAATTGACCTCATTTCCTAGCCCAGCCCGATGTGAGCATTGAATAGACCAAGTCTACTACAGGTCACTAACTTCAACTTCAACTTCAATTAGGATGAGTGTGAGTGTGACTTTGAGCAAACCAGCTCAATCAGTTGACAATTCCTTGAGAAACTATAGCTTTTTCCAGGTAGGTCCAAGAAACACTTATCTTTGTGTGATTTTTTATATCAATATGGAGGCAAAGTTAGGCCAGAAAGATTGTACAGGTGGAATAAGTGCCTAGGTCCCTTCTAAGCATACTTGTTGGTTGACAACACTCTTCACTGACCCACCAACACCCTGTAGCTTGGTTTTGGACCACAATCAATGCACCTTTAAATTCTTAATCTCAGAATAAAGCAGCCTGAGATAACTTTTCAAACTGGCACATCCAAAAACTGAATCCATAAATGAACATTAGAACCGATGACCTGATTTTCATGGCCACTTGTTATCTGGATTAGCAAAATTTAATAAGCTTATCCAGTATGCTTTGAAATTAAGTGAAAATAAAAAAGTGATTAGGTGATTAAATAGGTAAAGCTACTTTGCTTCAACTTACATTTCACAGCTTGTGATAACTTAATAAGCTAAAAACAAAATTATACAACTTAAATTTGGTAACCCAAAAATGAGTACCCATGGAAATGTGACCAATACCAAAATGTGCAGGACAAGCAAGACCTCTAGTCTACAACTTAAAATCCCTGACAAAGCCGAGCTCTTCTGAATAACATTTAAGCCAGAAAATTTTCCTCTCGAAAGGTATGATTATGAATGTGTTAATGTCCAGGGTACAAAAATAAATTTTTTCACATCTCATCTCTTTTCAGGAAAAAAAAATGTGGAAAATGGCTATAAAATTTTGAAAAGACAACGGATTGCATCCGACACCCAACAAATCACAACCACCAAGTCCTGACTCCTGACTCAATGATTTAAATTAAAAACAGCATCAAAGTGTTGTGCACTCATCCCCCTCATTTGATTAGTATGATCTAAATGCCTAACATGACAAAGGAGCAAAACTTCAAGCGACAAAGGCCACCTGATGCAAATGACCTTGAATGGAATCCCAATCTTTTGAGGGTCTTACCACTAAAACGAGACGCTCCAAAGCCCTACAAATAAAGTACAGAATGTTTATCTATGGTTAGAGTGTTGCACAGTCAAAATTACTAATATAACCTTAAAATATCCGCAATAAAGGCGCGGCCTTGGAAAAGGCGTTGCCACCAAAACAGAATGGCAATTGTAAACTTTTCAAGGTTGCGGTATTGCGTCCGTCAATCTAACAGCAGCTTCATATTCGCGACCCGTGAAGTTCTGCAGTATTTGGTAGCACACTTATAAAGTGAGATAGGAAGAAACTTTTCCTTTGATCCATTTCATTATTACGGGCGAAGTAGCTTTAACCCCCCGCCCGCGGCCCGCACATGGGGGCATGGTTGCCACTTGCCACCCCTAGGTAGTTTTTATGCTCTGCACTACATAAACATTTTCAAAGCTAGAAGCCTGATTTTTTCGTATAGCTGCTTCTCTATCCTTTCTCGACGTCCACTGGAAATTTCCAGTTTCTTTAGTTTTTGGTTTCGGAGATATGACCTTGTTCTTCAGTCATGTCATCGGACCCAAATGACCCCATGTAAAGGGGACACACAAACCAATCGGTGCACACATCAGTAGGTAGGTACACACTACACACAGACACACACACAGACATACAAACACGTCATCGGTATGACAGGCAGTAGGCACAGCACGTGATATTCCAACGGTGGTCCCAAACAGCAACATTTTTTAGTTTGACCTGACCTGGAAGGTCAATGATTGACCTAATGAGGTACCTAAAATTGGGTACCATTGGATTTGTCTCCTCCCAAAGAATCTGTTGGTCTTTGCCACGAAGCTTTATCTCCAGCAGGAACGAAATGGTGTGGGGGGTTGCAGCCCCCCCCCCATGTGCGATCTAGGATGGGAATATGGCATGTGCAAGCGAGGGTTAATAATTCATTTGTTTATAATTATAATTTATTCTCATTTTTCGTTTCACCCGACAACCACAAACAAGTGGGCATTACGACGGGCAGTAAGTATTTGTTTGGGGCGTAATACGCCCCGGGGGCGTATTGCGCAAGTACCTACACGCGTAGGTAATACGTTATATACGTACCTGGTTGGTCTGCAGCGGCCCGTTCCACCCCTTGCGCCCGGTTGAGATTTGACTTTCTTCGGCGGCTTTTGTCCCTCTCTAAGCAGTCTTGTCCATCGTGGCTGTCACCATCGCTTTTGCCTCTGACCTGAAAGGGCACATAGACAAACACTCATGGCATTCATTCGTGACTTATTGGCGACCTCCGACGTATCACAGGTCAGGTTCACTCGCAATACGTGTGTATATGTGGACCTTCCCATTACCAACGATGAGTCAGATACCTACTATCACTGGCGTCTGGCATACAGGGTGATCCAAAAAAATGGAACCCCTAACTTAAAATGTCTATAAGTCCGAAAATATTCACTTTATTGACAAATTGCGAACACCATTAGAAAGAGCATTAAATCCTCTATAAAACACGTCAAATTGGTGCATGTATGTTTTGAAGCATTGGCACACTATTAGCTTTTGGAATGAGCGTCAGAAAACTGAGTGAAACGAAATAACCAAATGCTAACAATGCGCTGAAATCCGTTAGCACTCTATCTGTTGTCTTTTTGCGAATAACGCCACATCCAAATTCAATTTTATTTCATAAAAGTTTACACAGAAGCACACAGTAGAACAGATACACGCGTCCTAGCTTCCGCTGTTCATCCCAGCATGTGCTCAACGCGAGCTCCGTGGGCCGTCACGCAGGCCTGCAGTTGCTTGGGGACAGCTCCGACAGCGCGGACCAGCAGTCTCTGGGACAACTGGTCCCAGCAGGCCGCCAGCCTTTCCTTTCCTTACAATAGCACGTGAATGAGCTATTTTTATTCATGAACCTCCAACAAGCGACATGGTCAGAACAGCAAACCGTCAATCACTGATTTGCGCATAATGTTCAAAACCGTTTCACTGAGTTTCGTGACACAAATTTTATAGGCATTTGTCTAGGGCAATATTTATAATAATAATTAAGTGCAATCAACATGGTTTTATAGAGAATTGAACGCTCTTTCTAATGGTGTTTGCAATTTGCCAATAAAGTGACAATTTTCTGACTTAAAGACATTTTAAGTTAGGGGTTCCATTTTTTTTGGATCACCCTGTATTTACCCTGGCAGAGTAAATGTGTGCTTCACCCCGTGTCCCTTTGACGGCGGCGCATCTGGAGGCTTAGGCTGGCGCTTTGGATAAAATATTGGGGAGAAGGTTCCCAGCGCTCACGATCAAGGAGGTGACGGACGTTTCTGCAGCTGTAGCCTGCAGTACCTACCGTTCCCACACCTCCGACCTTCCCAACTTCGCCCTGCGGGCCAATTTCATCGATATATGATCTGCGAGGTTCGCTTATTACCCGGCACGACTGTTATCGACACTTTGAACATTTGTCATGCTAAGAAACACGAGGAAAAGAAACAATATTACGGCTGTCTTCGAAACCACCACCCGGCATCCCGTCTATGCCGCAGCTGCGTGAAAACGTCGATCGAAGGCCAAGCTCAAACACAACATTTTTTACTTAACCGCTATAACATGTCTGCTGGGAGCTGATCCGTGATCGGCAGTGGCGGATCCTGGGGGGGGTCCACGGGGTCATGACCCCCCCCAAAAGGTCTGAGAGGGTCATTTGACCCCCCCCAAAAGCCGAAGACCTAAATGCGCTATAGACGCCGTCTTGCATGCTCAAAATCACATGTCAAACACTTCTGAGCTAATACCTTTGTTTTTCTGGATCGTGTTGCGTGAAAAGGCGTATTGAAGGCCAGAATCTTACTCATTTTTGTCTCAACCGTGCGAGCACCAGGGGATGATCCAGGAAAACTCCAAGGGGATGGTCATGAATTTAATTCGTGGTGCCCCTACCTATACGCAAAATTAAAAACTCAACGGATTTCGGCCACTTAATTTTGGTGATGTCCTATTTCCATTTTTTTATTTTGTTTGTTTTATTTTTAGTGCCCCTGGGCCCTGGCAGGTCAAAATCACGTCGGAGGCGAAAGAAATTCACGGGAATCCCAAAAATCACGTCAGGACATTCAGGGCACTCTGACCAGCCTGACAGCTAGGGCCCTTCTTACTTCCTGGGGCCTCCAGTGAATAACCGCTAGTGTCTGTGTCGGCCCCTCTGACTCCTCAGTAGGTAGGAGGCCCTCTGTAGAGGAGACCCTCTGTGGAAAGGAGACCGCCTGAATGCAGAAGGCCCTCTGAAGAGAGGAGACCCGCTGTAGAGAGAAGGCCCTCTGAAGAAAGGAGGCTCTCTGTAGAGAAGAGGCCCTCTGAAGAGAGGAAGCCCTTTGCAGAGATGAGGTCCTCTGGCTCTTTGAAGAGAGGAGGTCCTCTGTAAAGGAGGCCCTCTGAAAGGGAGAGACCCTCAGTAGAGAGGAAGCCCTCTGTAGAGAGGAAGCCTTCTGTAGTTAAGAGGCCCTGTGAAAAGAGGAGGCCCGCAGTAGAGATCGGTGGTCCTCTGTAGAGAGGAGACCCCCTCTGTGTTTTGACAAATGTTTTTGCAAATTTTTCGCGGCGCTTCGCGCCGCCGATTCATGTACATACGTACAGGTCAATATGAAATCGTGACTGTAATTACATAAACCAACCGTGTCAAATTGAATCAGAATTCATATGTGTACTGTGAAGAAACTCCGGCTTGTACTGCCATGCTAAAAGGGTGGTAAAATTTGTGTTTTGGAGCGGAGCTGTGTTTTGACACATTCTTTTGCAAATGTAAATGATCGGTTCAACAGGGGGACCTGGGGGAGGAGGCGCTACTGTTCAAGTGGTCTGGTTCCAGAGGCCGGACGGGGTGTCTGCCGATGGGTACTCACCGGTGTAATGTGGGCTCCTGGCCCTGGCTCCATTACCGAGCCGGGAGTCTGCCGGGTGCCCAGACTTCCTGAAAGGTGGGGGACATGCCATCAAGTGATGACAGACATGAGAGAAGGGAAAAGGTAACGATGAAATTTAACAGTAAACTCATGTATAAACAATTGCATAATCCTAAAGCCACCGTATATTTAATCGATTTTATCATCGCGGCTTCCGTTTCGATCGCTTGGATATCTCTGCTCCCGCTACCGGGCCGCACTGCCCACTGACCTGAGTTCTGTCCGGAGACGGCAGCCCGCAGTCTGGAGGCTCGCGTGGTGCGCACCTCTGTCGGAGTTCCCCGGTCAGCGGCTCCCTCGGCTGGCCCGCAGGGCGGCCGCGGCTCGCGGCGACGGCGCAGCTTGGACCTGCCGCCCGCGGAGCCGACCTCCTGCTCCTCATCACTGGAGGAGAGCCGCTGGAGGGCGGCGCTCGCGGCCAGCTGCCGGCGCCGCTCCTCCTTGTAGCGAACGATGCGCTCGGTAGCGCGCTCCGAGTCTGAGCCAGAAGTCATCGACTTGCCCTCCGGAGTGGCGCGAGAGGAGCTCATCATACTGGTGAGAAGGGATGAAGGCTGTTATCATGCAGACTGTGGAGATACTTTCAACAGCAAAACGGTGTGCGCTGGATGCACAGTGCACGGAAGGAGTAAAGACCCTGAATCTAATTAGCTATAAACATGATAGAACAGGTAACCGAACTTGAGATTGGTGCGCTATCTGATGAAAAGTGATACGTTATCTGGTAAGATAACATATGCTATGTACACAGTGAACGGCACATACCTGACTGGTGAGAGTGGTACGGTTAGACCATCGGGCGAGTGCAGCGGCTCTGAAAAAGACGAACCGCATCGTGAATCAGAATCTTGGGACTGAACCGTACGTGGACGATTAATAACTCGTGTTGAATGTTGCATTTTCAAAGGACAAATATGGATAGTAGATACTGGATCGGTAGGTAATATTATCTTAAAATAATGGTTCCAGTGGCAGTGACCAGCAATTTGGATGTCGGGTCGTCGCTCAGATCTACGTTTGTCGGGCCGAGGGTGTTGGGAATTCCAGGCTCTTGGGCCACGTATATAGCGACCAGCGATAAACGGCCCGTACTGCTCATAATATAATAATAACAGTGGTGGGCACTTCGATAACTTCCATCGATAACGATTATATCGAAGTCGTTATCGACGATAACGTTTTTCAAGTTTATCGTTATTGATTATCGTTGTCGAAGTAGCGTTATCGAAGCCCCCTTTCGGTCAGTCGATAACGATAACTTCATCAAATACGACGCGAGCGTATTAAAAAGTTTACTAAAGCCTCACCTGTGGCTCACCTTCAACATGGGGTTTTGAACTGAGATAGCAGTTTTGTATATTGAGCACTGAAAAATGCTATTTGGAATGCCTTTCGGCGCAACAAACTCTGTCACCAAAGATACCTATTCAAGTTTTTGTTTGTACGTTTGTTTGTTTGTTTGTTTGTTTGTTTGTTTGTTTGTTTGTTTGTTTGTTTGTTTGTACGAGAAAATTACCTAACATTTTCACTGTTCTAAGACTTCCTTTTTGTGTAAGCAGCTGGGTTATAATGGTGTTGCATGAGCAAATGGGTTAAATTTTAATTAGAAGCTCCTTTCAAATATTTTATCCTTTCGATTTCTTTCTTTTTTGAAGTTTTTGTTATCGTTATCGCGTTATTGAAGTGACCGATTTGATTATCGGATTATCGTTATTGAAGCCGCTAACCTCGAAAAAAGTTATCGAATTATCGTTATCGAAGTCGGGGTCAAGTTACGAGTGTCTACCACTGAATAATAG
Organism: Amphibalanus amphitrite; assembly: GCF_019059575.1. Taxonomy (NCBI): domain Eukaryota; kingdom Metazoa; phylum Arthropoda; class Thecostraca; order Balanomorpha; family Balanidae; genus Amphibalanus; species Amphibalanus amphitrite. Next base: position 1,196,738 of record NW_024881562.1, read on the forward strand.
CATAATATGATAACATACACTGCAGTCACTCGTAAGTTAGATCATAGGTCAGGTCACCAGAGGTCACTAAAAGTCTTTTGCCTGTTCCAAAAATAATCGACAAATCACCGGATAATTTGGGAACAAAAAGCGACATCGCTGCAGAAAAGCGCATTGGTGATAGTTCAGGTTGTTTCAAAGATCTTGTTGCAGCATCAAGCATGCCCCCTGTTGTGGCGTGAATTTGAATTTAGTTGCGCTGTTCAGTGTTCGTATCAGCTGCGCCAGAATTGTGCGAGGTTGCTTTGTTATTTTTAGAGAAGATAGTCATCGGCATCGGCCCACTACGGAGTGCAGGGTGGACTTCCGGTGATGGCGTCGTAGGTGTTGGCCACGTGCTATTTTGGATCTTGTTGTGCGGCGGCCAGAATACATGTCCGGCAGTTCCGGTGATTGTTTTCGGCCGCCCGCCTCCCACCAGGCCACGGTGCAGTGAGGCAACACAACAAAGTCAGTAGGCGGAACTATGGTCAAGCGTACCCATTTTCGGGAACGCATTTTCGTTCCCATGTTTGGGAACGATAAACCCAAATATGGGAACGCCATGTAGGCATTATTTAAAACAAGAAAAAGAACCGTTAAATGACGTCCAAAAAATATAAAACGATCGTGAACCGCCTGATATTTGTCTCAATATTGTTGGGAAAGAGTTTGATATTGTAAGGCCCATCGTAGTTTCAAATCGTTCCCCTATTTCTAAAGCAGTCCATCATCCGGGCCGCGAGCCCAAATTTGGGAACGCTCTCGTACACTGGCGCTGCAAGCGTTCCTTATTATGGGAACGGCGTACCCAAAATTGGGAACGATTTCACCGACGCCTTTCAGGGGCTCTTTTCATTAACAAGCATCACGTCCAACGCCGCAAATTATTGTTAACGCAACAATCATCAGATGACCTTTCCGGCAAGACCGTCGCATGTTTCGCCCGGTCTTCTGCGCTTTTATTCCCGTCGATCTCGCAGCGGGCACGCCCCCCTCTGCAGGATTACGTAATTCACAACGCTCAGCGATGTTCAACAAGGTCTTCCATACCTATATCCACCGTCCGCGCTGAGGGTGGAGACATGTCAAGCACCTGTCTGTTTATCACCGATAGTTGACGAGTACAAGGAAGTATCCAAAAATGGGAACGCTGAATATGTTACACCCTCAAAACACCTAGTCCCAATGAAAATCTAGTTTTTTCCTTTCTTGATGAGTGTAAGTGGCAAAAGGCCTGGTAGGATGGGCACGAGGAATTATCGAAATCAGCATAAAAATTATAAATAAGCCACACAAAGCGAGCTATATAAGAGAAATTCCCCCAAAACGATCACGCTTAGAAACACGGAAGACAAAAACCACGCTCATGACGCTCCTTTTAAAACAACTCTAAACAGCTAGCATCCAAATAAAATATGTCTTTCCGGGATGATAAAATACAGCTGGATAATTTTCAACCGCTTAAACTGAGTTTACAACAGTAGCTCGGTAAATTCACTCACGTTCCACGCGGTCGTCCGCCCCGACACAAAAGTCAACAATATTACCTCGGGACCGTCCGCGTCTTCGCTTGCATTTGTCAGCATCTGGTGTCGATAGTATGAAAGTTCATAACCAGGCGAAAATTATTATACTTTACCTCAAACTAAAAAATGCTTCATTTTCCTTAAAATTGCATGTTAAATGTCGTATAACCCATATTTCCACCATTCTGTCATTTTCAAAAAATCATTAAAAATATCATTCCACGGTCAATTTCCTTGTTCCACGGTCAGATTAAAGATAACTTTATGGAGATTTAGTAGATACTTAAATCAGCGTGCACTTTTTTGAGACGTGATGCACTTTTGAGTTTTAGTGGGAGAACGGCCGAAAAATTGCCTTCCGTTCTCATAAATGGGAACGCCCGTTCCCATATTTGGGAACTCCGTTCCCAAAAATGGGAACGTTCCTATATTTGGGTACTCATGACCATAGTTCCGCCTACTGAAGTGGCGACTGAGGACTTCGAACAGTGATTTTTTCACCACGGATTTCGCGGCGGCTCCTGCGCCGTTTTTGCCCACCGCGGGAGCTGAGCCGGCGATTCCCTGGCCCCGGTGGGTCAGGATGTTTGAGAACTTTCTGTGTGCGGTCGGAGGTGACGCTTTCCCTCCCGCACGTCGCCAGGCTGTCCTCCTGACTTGTATAGGGACGGAGGGGCAGCGGGTGTTTGAGAGCCTGCCACCCGTGGAGAAGTTGGAAGGCGAGGACGACTTCCAATGGTGCCTGCGCCGCCTCGGGGCCCATTTCGCTCCCAAACAAAATGTTTGTGTTGAGCGCTACCGCTTCCGCAGCCGGGGGCAGCAACCAGGCGAGACCACCAGCCAGTGGGTCTCCGTGCTTCGCCAGTTGGCTAGCACGTGCGAGTACGGTCCCCAGATGGACGAGTTCATCAGAGACCAGGTGATCGAGAAAACCGCGAGCTCCAAGCTGAGGCAGCGGCTTCTCATGGAAGGGTCGGGTCTGACTCTGGAGAAGACCCTCACGCTGGCTGACACCCTCGAGTCAGCTGAACGAGAAGCAAAGGTGATGGAGGGACCAGCCGTGCCTGTGCCCGTCCAGGCCCTGCAGCCACAGAGGTCTCAGCGAGGGGGGACCAGGCGCCGACGCTCCGGCCCGGTCCCAGCCCTGCAGCAGGAAGGACGGCAGCAACTTCCGCAGGGGAGGCAGCAGCAGCCGAGACGGCAGCAGCCTCTCCCACCACAGCAGCCGACAGCCGGGCCTGAGTGCTGGGGCTGCGGGCGCCCTGGACACCGAAGAGGCGACAGGAACTGCCCAGCGTTTGGTAGGAAGTGCTCCAGGTGTGGTAAGACCAACCACTTTGCCCAGCACTGTGGTGCTAGTGTGGTTTCTAGCGTCCAGGTGCTAGCAATTGGGGCTAGTGCCACGCCTCTGACCCTTGAGGCTGAGGTAGAGGGGGTCAAGGTAGCTTTTACTGTGGACTCTGGATCCCCAGTCTCTATCCTGCCGAGGGACTTGGTGCAGGGTGATCTGGGAGTAGCCGAGGAGAGTCTGTGTGCCTACGGGGGGAGCATGCTGAATGTGCTGGGGGTGAAAAGTGTTCAGGTGTCATGCCGTGGGAAAACAGAGTTGGTCAAAGTGTATGTGGTGCCGTCAGGACGTGCTCTGATGGGCCTTGATCTGATGAAAGTGTTTGATGTTTGTATCGTGGGCAACCGTGTGTGCAGTGTGTCCACCAACCCTACCCGTGTGTCCCCTCCTGAGCCGGTCCAACCCACCAGCCCACCTGACGAGCCACCAGCCTCTCCGGGGGTCCAACCTGCGATCCTTGGGTACCAGCACCGCGTGACAGTTGACCCAGGGGTACCACCAGTGCGCCAGCCACTGCGCCGCCTGCCTTTGGCTGTGCTGGATGCAGTGAGTGCCCGGATTGATGAGCTGGAGGCACAGGGCGTGGTTGAGAAGGTGAGCGCGTCTCCCTGGATCTCACCACTGGTCGTTGGCAGGAAACGGGACGGTGCCATCCGCCTCTGCGTCGACATGAGGAGAGTGAACCAGGCGGTCATCACGGATGGGCATCCTCTCCCGAGGATTGAGGACGTTCTCGATCGGCTCCGTGGTTCGCTGATGTTCTCCAGGCTGGATCTGAAGGACGCGTACCACCAGCTGGAGCTGCATCCTGACAGCCAGAACCTGACCACGTTTGTCAGTCACAAGGGTTTGTACCGGTTCCGTCGAGTAAACTTTGGTCTGGCGAGTGCCGGCCCTTGTTTCCAGAGGGTGATGACGTCGATGCTGGAGGGCATCCCCGGGGTGGAGGTGTACCTCGACGATATCATCATCCACGCACCGTCCCAGGCAGAGCATGACGCTCGCCTGAAGCAGGTGCTGCGGCGGTTGGAGGACCACCGTGTGAAAGTGAACTGGTCCAAGAGTGCCACCGGCTGCCGTGACACTGATTTCCTTGGTTACAGGATCTCAGCGGCCGGTGTGCAGATCGACCCAGGGCGGATCAGTCCGCTGCTGGAGGCTCCAGAGCCGCAGGACGAGAAGGGCCTCCGCGCCTTCCTGGGAGCCACGGGCTACCACGCCCGTTTCATGCCGCGGTACTCGGACCTGGTCGAGCCGCTGCGAGCTGCGCTGCGCGCCGACAAGTTCGAGTGGTCGCCGGCGCTGTCCAGCGCCGTCCAGCGCGTCAAGGACGCCATCCGTCAGTCACCGGCGCTGGGTATGTTCGACCCCGCGCTCGCCACGGTGCTGACGACCGACGCCAGTGACGTCGGAGCAGGCGCGTGTGTGACGCAGATCGACGCCTCGGGGTCGCCCAGGGTCATTGCGTACGCGTCTAAGTCATTCTCTCCGGCCGAGCGTAACTACTCCACTGTGGAGAAGGAGGCGCTGGCCGTGGTGTGGGCCTGTGAGAAGTTTCGCCACTATCTCTGGGGGCGGAAATTCACTCTGCGCACGGACCATCAGGCTCTGTGTACCATTTTCGGTCCCAAGGGTTCCACGCGCGTCGGCCGGCGTGTCGCGCGGTGGGAGGCCCGCCTGCTCGAGTTTTCTTTCGACGTCGAGTACGTCCGCTCGGAGCGGAACACCGTGGCCGACGGCCTGTCACGGCTGCCGGTAGCCGAGACCTGGTGGCCGGATGATGACGATCTCCAGATTGCAGCTCTGACTGTGGCGGCAGCTATCTCTGAGGAGGAGCTCAGTGACGCCTCGGCGGCCGACGAGTGTCTCAGCGTCGTCCGTGGGTACGTGTCCAGGCAGTGGCCCCGCCGGAGGGAGGTTGACCCCCGAGCGGCTGGTTTCTTTCAGGTACGGGACGAGCTGTCCGTACACGGCCAGCTGCTGCTCCGCGGTGACCGGCTGGTGGTGCCCGCGGCGCTGCGCGAGCGCGTTCTGACTAACGCGCACGCGGGCCACCAGGGCGTGGTCCGCACCAAACAGCGGCTCCGTGAGCGTTTCTGGTGGCCGCGCCTGGACCGGCAGGTGCGGGAGCTGCTGAAGAGCTGTGAGGTCTGCTCTCAGCACGATGGACACGTGCGGAGGGAGAAGCCGCCCCTCCAGCCCATCCCACTTCCAGACGGACCGTGGCAGCGCCTCATGGTAGACGTGATCGGTCCCATGAGAGGTCCGCCGTCTGAGCGCTACGGCATTGTGCTCGTCGATATGTACAGCCGGTGGCCGGAAGTTGCGCTCTGCCAGGACGCGACGGCAGACAGTATCTGCCAGTTCCTGGAGACAGTGTTCGCTCGCGAAGGTGTGCCGCTGGAGCTACTGTCAGATAACGGCCCTGCGTTCCGGTCGGGCCGACTCGCCGAGTTTTTGGGTCGCATGGGCGTCAAACAGACGTTTAGTTCGCCCTATTCGCTGCAGACAAACGGCATGGTCGAGCGGCTGAACCGGACGGTTAAGGAAGCCATCCAGTCGGCTCGCCTGGCGAGGGAGCCGCGCTCGGCGTTTGTCAGAAAGTTCCTGGGTGAGTACCGGGTCACGGTCCACCCGGCGACCGGAGTGTCGCCCTTTGTTTTGATGAGGGGGCGGGAGGCGCGGACGGTTCTCGATGTGACCCCGTCCGGCCGTGCTGCCGAGGATCGAGCTGTCCGGCAGCATCACCAGTCGTACCAGGAGACCTACAGGGCCCGGTATGACCGCACCGCCACGGCCGCCCCGCGATGGGAAGCCGGCGACTGGGTGCGAGTACGGAAGCCCGGGACGGGCCGGGTCGAGGGGCAGCGCTCCGTGCAGGTGAGCCGCAGGACCGGTCCGGTCAGCTACCGGCTGGCCACAGGTGAGCGGGTGCACGCTAGGCGCCTGGTACCGGGCCACCCGGGGGACGCTGATCGCGAGGTGCCGGTGACCTTTTACCCAGTTGGGGGTGAGCCCGAGCCTACTGACCCAGCCCCTGTGACCGTGGACCCTGCTCCCACCGATGATGTGTGTCCCGAGCCGTCTGGGGGTACCAGTCCTGTCCCAGCGGCGCCAGTCGGCGCCGCCTCAGACGAGCGTGCGGCCCCGCGCCGCAGCCGTAGGGCGCGTAGGCCGCGGAAGCGTTTCTCGCCGTAGGTTGGGCGAGTTTGTGCGTGTACAGTTTAGCTCGGCACCGCACCTGTGTCTGGGTGTTTTCATAGGGTGCGTTTTCCCTCAAAGAGAGGGGTGGTGTTGTGGCGTGAATTTGAATTTAGTTGCGCTGTTCAGTGTTCGTATCAGCTGCGCCAGAATTGTGCGAGGTTGCTTTGTTATTTTTAGAGAAGATAGTCATCGGCATCGGCCCACTACGGAGTGCAGGGTGGACTTCCGGTGATGGCGTCGTAGGTGTTGGCCACGTGCTATTTTGGATCTTGTTGTGCGGCGGCCAGAATACATGTCCGGCAGTTCCGGTGATTGTTTTCGGCCGCCCGCCTCCCACCAGGCCACGGTGCAGTGAGGCAACACAACACCCCCAGCTGTTTGACGCAGTTACGTTCAACGATTTAGCCTCCAGCGGGCATAAACTAAAATTTTACGTTGTTGGGGGAAACGTTTTTTTCTGCAATAACTTCTCACACTTAGCTTATATATGTTACCTTGATCTTACCTGCATCGTGTTTCACATGTTGGGACGCGTCGAATGAGCTATAATTCGACATTCAATAAATAGCATATTTTGAAATTTAGCCCACGCCCCGTAGGGCTATATGGGCGGAGCCTGCCACCCGTATAGGAGAGGGGGGAGGGGGGCTTTTGGCTCCTCCCCTAAGATCTCGGAAAGTTACCACCCGATTTTGAAACTTCAAACGGCGTTCAATAGTACTCACCTTGTGACCCACTTTCATTGACCTAGGTCAAACCGATGACGTCACAGGTCAGGTCAAATGTTGCATCTTCACCGTTTACAAGCATTTCAAGAAATGTGTTGTTAAGTCGGGTAAAAGGCATGTTGTATCGAAAACCATCGATGGAGAATTGTTCATGAAACACATTTTGCTATCTGAGGTCACTACTATATACCAGGTCAGGTCACAGAGGTCAGGTCAATGAGGGTCACAATATGAAAAAGTCGTGTGATGCATATTTTATGGTCCATTTTACATGACAGATGCGATTGTGCGGGTAAGGCAGCCTTTGGGGCTAGTTTAGGTTATGTTCTAGTGAAATTCAGGTCAACGTCAGGTCAAATTAGATCAAATTTCAAAGTTGATATTTTTGCATAAACTGAGATGGATTCGATGCAGCTCGTCACAGGGAGCCTAATGGTGGTCTTTGTGTTGCGCTAAGTGGTCTCAACCTGCTAAAAACTGAGTTTGAAAATTTGACGTCATCAACTTTTAGCAGTTTCTTTCGCTACAAATTGGCCAAAAAAGAGGTATCGATCTCAAACTTGGTATGTTGATCGAAGACGGTATGGACTATCATATACATATATTCCGTGTGTTTCGAAATACGGAAAACTTCTTGGATTTATGGCTATTATATCCTAAACAATATTTTTATCAAAATCCAAACCTTTTTAAAATCCGAAACAGCAATTTTATAGCCTTATTGATTCTGCGTCTTTTCTGCCTTGAATTTTTTTGTATCTTCAAAGTTGTAGGCCTGGCAGCTCTTCTCACGAAATCTTTTTGGGGTTGAAAGTGGTAGAACACACGACGTCATTCTGACGTCATATGCGGTCAACCTATCATAGTCTCTGGAAAATTTTCGGTCGCAATGGGTAAAGTTCATGCCCAGAGGGGTCCTGAAAGTTTGGTGAGGCTATCTGCCGTCGTTTTGGAGATATCTACGGAAAAGGACAGGGTGTCCGTTTCGGCGCTCCCCTTTACGGGGCGCGGGTTAACCGAAGGTCAATGTCAAACTTCAAAGGTTATCCGACCGGAAAAGGTCATGCTGCAATACCAACTGATTCAATCGCTGACCTGAACATATTCAATGTGCTATCACTTATTATCCCTCTAAAACGTCTCTGTCAAAAGTTATCGTCAAGAACTGCTGATTACCTTTTATGACAAAGATGTCCTCAGGTGTCTAAGGTAGTCCATGGGTGCAATACAATAAGCGATCTAATCGCTTTCACGAAAAGCACGAGTGAAGCCTCAATACTTTAACACTGACCAGTTGAAAATATAGGTACAGCTCGAATACAGCTGGAAGCACATAAAAAATTCACGACTGCCTGCTTTCCATGTTGTCTCGTTTGTTGTGTAAGGCTTAGGATGTTTGTCTGGATGTATCTATATATAGGTATTACCTATAAGAGATACAGTAAAGGCTAAGTAATTATAACAGTGGTTTTCATTGTCATTATGATTAAAATTTTGATTTAAGTTAACAAGTCGCTTAGCCGCTCACGCTGGGCTTACGAGGGTGCGTCTCACCCATTCACCTTGCAGCCATGATCGCGTGACTCGCAACACAAGACACCCACCACGTTGCACAATCTTGCCTTGCCTAGCGTGAAAAAAAAACACGGGAAACGACGTCTCGGGTTTCGGGCTCCTGAGCAATAAAACTGGCTGGACGGTGGCGACCGAAGACGGTCATTTCGTGGCTTACCTAAACCTACCCAGATCTGTGTCAGCGATGTATGTATAGCTCCATTAGCTGGACCACAACGACCTGTGCAACGTTGGGTCCCGTGGCTGCTGCTGTGTTGACCTCTAGGCTCACTATCAATTCGCCTCACTTAGATAGGTATGGATTCGGGCTATACTGTCTAGACAGATCATTGCAGGCGAAGGGGTCGAAACTATCAGGTGCATACAGACTGCTGTAGCCCATGGGCTGGTCAGTCGGTCGAGTGGTTGAGGTGATACCAAGGCTCTCAAAAGCGTGACGTGGCCGGGTTAAACCACTCACAGGCCATACTGAATACTGATAAGTTTCTCACAATTCACAGATTGGCTCGGTGACTCGCTGCAGTCGCCATGGTTCATTTCAAGCGTGCCAAGGCGGTGAGCGTCCCTACCTTATTTTAGTTAGGTCATTAAAAATTCACCAGCAGTTTTCGACTGCCTACAATGAATATTGAATGTCAAAAATATGTCAAAGAATGTGTCAAAAAATTGCCGGTGACACATTAAGGTTATAAAATAGTTCACCGTTATCGTCATTTCGTCGTATCGTCAGATATTCCAAAAGAAGTGTTTATGCTACAGCGACATTATTCGATGCGTCAAGCCCAACAATACGGATAGGTACGTACGCTGCTCGACGTTTTCCAGGCAGATCATGAGTCATGACTTTGACCTTAAATTAATTTTTCCAGATGATCTTTAACTTTTAAGGTCAGCTTCTAGTCTACCATTGTTAGTTACACGAGCCTCAGTGAACCTCACTCAGTGACTTTTTTTAATTACGAGTATTATTAGTTTTCTCAGAAAATTTGCTTCATAAAAGTATCCATTTAGACGGTTTTAAATTATCCGGACGGCAAACCTTCCTCGGGTCTAATTTAAAACACAAAAGCGAGACATGCTGAAGGGAAATTCAATATCTTCCCTGGTTTGAGACCTTGATTAGTGCAGAGTTGTGAGTTACTCTGTCAAACGTCAAAATCGCGACCATTTGACCTTTTATGACACCTGGCTAGGCGCCCAGCCTTTCACCTGACATGAAACGACTGAAGTACCTTGTACATGATTTTAACTTTCGACCGCCTCTTATTGCATTTGTTGCTATCGTGGCCCTGAGGTCGGCTTAGAAGAGGGGCATTATTTTGGCCAATCGCCTGTAGGCGTATTACGATCGGGCCAGGTAGGGAGTCAAGTGACCTGTGTGATCTCGGTTGCAAGTCCCCAATTCAGTCCCCTATCAAACCGAGCTTAAAATTGTTAAGCACAGCTTTCGGGTGAAAGCAATGCAGACGCAGCTATCACAATTTCTCATCCTATTATTTATGATGGAGCTCACAACATGAAATGACATTAGGCCACAATAATAGGTACAAATCTCGCGGGTTTTAGCGGTAGGTTTTGCACCAAGAAAATTTAGTGTACTTCAGGCTATATCTTCGTCGTCTTAAGCTTTTAAGTGTTGAAGATGCGATCGGCTTGTTGGTTCACAAATCACAAGCCGGCCATGATCGTGTAAAATGGCTTCATCGTAGACGATTAGTTTTTGAGATATAACCGGAAATGTAAAAGTGCAAAACCTACCGCTTAATCTCGCAGAGCCGTACCTACCACAAGATTCACGAGCATGCACCTCTCACCCATCCCCGAAAACTTCAAAATAGTCGTTGATTACATGTATACCTAGCTTTACCATTTACTTTCATTGGGATTGGGTCATGCGGGTATTCCATGTGACTCAGTGTCCTCAGTGATCTGATAAAGAAAAACTGCGGCTGATATTTCCACATGGTGTAGGTTCGGAAAAGGGCCGAAAACCTAAGGGCTATGAGCGATATAGGGATGCCCCGCCCCCAGGAAACCCCATTCCGTGAGTTTAAAAGGAAGGAAGCTATGGGTCGGATATTTAGAAAAACACTCAAGTAGTCACTATCTCGGCTTGAAATCACACGATATGACGATCATTGTGAGGTATCTCAATCTTATGTGGCGCCGAGATTAATAGGAAAATCTTTCACACTGATTTTCCGTCAGTCGTCACGCCCGAGCACCAAAACAGCACGCTACACCACGCCCGTTTCCACGAAGGCCAAGCTGCCCGAGACTATTATGCCGACAGCTGCAAACTGCAGCAGGCAGCAGCTAACAGCTGTGGGTACTTGCCGAGCAAAAAAATCACAAGCCGTGACTGGCCGACTGGGACTGAATATATGCCGAGTGCTGAACACTGCAAGTACCAAGGTTCTGAGTACTGACCCGCAGCTGATGTGTTCCGGTCTGCTCGCCGGCCGCCGGTCGGAGCTACCCTGCGTCCCGCTGGCTCCCGTCCGCCCCCTGGCCGGGCACGACTGACAGCTGCCGAACGGGGCAAGGTCGGTACCCGTCCCCCACCGCGGCCCTCGGCTGCCCGGCCCCGTGCATTGCAGCCTGCGGGCGGTGCACTTATTCCGCGGCCTGCGGAGGCGGCCGGGCCTGACGGGCCGCTGCCGGGCCCGGCGGAGGAGCGGCGCCGGCTCGGGCGGCTCGTGACTGGCACCGGTACCCGGCGCTGACCGCTCCCGTCACAGACCGACGGACGCTGAGAGGGTGAGACACCGGCGTCGGCGAGCGGCGCCGTGCCGTCCACCGACGACCGCTCAGACACCACCATCTGAGCAGGGAGTCGCACTGAGATCACCACAGTGACCACCGGGGGCCGACGCCCCTCCACCGCCCACACACCTCACCACGACCCAGCCGCACTGAAACTGTCGGCCGCCCGTGCCCCGCGGCCGCCCGCCGCGCCGGTCCGCTGCAATCGTAAGCAGTATCGCGCCGGCTAGGTGGCGCTGCACCGTCTGGGGCTTTGTGAGTACCAACTCGGTAACGGTGATGACTAAGCCGGTGAGATATGGTGAACTGAGAACGCCGGATGCTCGACCGTACCGGCTTATCGAATGTCTGACCGAGACGGGGATAGGCTAATGGATGTATTGGACCGGGGGCGGGAGGGGCAGGAAGTGATCTCAGCTCCCTCCGAGCGTTGCACGGGCCCATTGGGGGCACTCCTCTCGCCCGGCCCGGCCCCGATCCGGTCTGAATTCTTCAAGACCGGTCCTGGCGTATTGAAAGATGTAGAAGGGAGGCCACCGCCGGGTCCAGCCATGAGATATACGGGGGAGGGCGGGGTATATCTCGAGCAGAATTTTTGAAATAATTATTCGACCGTTTAACTTTGTTGAATGGCACGACGCGTCAAGCCTTCGGTGCAGAGAACTGGTTGTCAAGCAAAGCGTGCAAAGCAGCAAAATACTAATTTTTTGTTGTTTTTTTTTCTTCTGGTTTTGCAAGGCGTCGGGGCCAAATGGGTCAACTCATAGGTCCATAGCCACAATGGATTTAGGAGGTTATAAGCGTCTCCCGAATACGCTCGTGTTCATTGTGGTAAGTTCACTGCGGAAGTTTATTCGTTATGTCTGAGACCACAACAGACACCAAACCACGACCACTACCAGTCATTGGGAAAGGGTCCCATCGGAAATTCTGGACCAGGTAATCCCTGCAGTAACGTTTCAGTCACGGATCGCATGAGGACTGTCCCCAGCAAAACATCCCCGTCCTCCATAATATCGGATGTGTTTCCGTAATTGCGCCGGTACCTTGCCGTACTGTGTAGGTAGGTACTGAAACCATATCGACTACCTAGGCATTTCTGCATGTCCCAATAGAACTATATAACCTCTAGTAGATATCTTTCCTCGGCATTCAAAGTCCATGGTTCCCGGTAACGGTACCCTCGATCTCAGGTATCTGACATTCGTGGTTGAGCTCCTGCACTATAAATGCGTTTTTGAGTCTAGCGAGTCTTGATCGAATGGGTTTAGTCTTGGTGGATAATAATGTCAAAGTTTATTGGGCGTTGTATCGTATACTAATTCATAGGCACTGTAAGTAAAAAAAAAAGGCTAGGTACGAGTTAAAAAACAGCTCGTATCTCCGTCCAAGATACCTGGGTCAAGGAGTGGGTTTCTGATCCGAGGCGCATAATCTGCAGGCAGTGTTGCTCGCTTTCAAGGAGTGTGTCTGTGAGTGGCTGTACCGAAGAGTTATATGCCCTTGCACGGAAGTGGGTCCCTGAGCCGAGGGGTGTCCTCAGGTCGAGGGACGTCTCTGCACCGAAAGGTGTCCCTGGACCGAGTAGTGTCCCTGAACCGAGAAATGTCTTGAGATGAGAGAAAAAAAATCAATCGTAGCGCCGACTCCCATTAGTTTCCCTCTACACCAGCCCCGTCCAACGCCGAATAGACACCCCAGTCAGTTATATATAGATAGGCCCCATGCTAGATAGACACCTGAATGGCACGCATAGAATATTTATTTCCTCAATCATGCACATTCTACCGCTGCGGTAAGGCACTTATTAGCACACATATGTTTGATGCAGTTACACATAATAAGGTTGCCACGCTGAAGTGGCTTGGAGTGGCACCTCTAGCATCCTCAAACATAAGAGGAAAAAGCCACGCACTAAATCTACGAATAAATACCAAGGCAATCGCATGCAACGCCCACTGCGTTATAACAGCAGATTCCCCGCATCGCTATCGTATTAGTATAGCTTGGTACAACATCAACAACCGTCGTCTGGCAAGCATTGCTGCATTGGAACTAATCCAAAACAAATATTCAACATGCCGAAAAGAAATAAACACGAACATTAGATAAAATTCATTAGTCACAAAACAGTATCATTCTCGACTCTAGCGCTAGCTCTGGACAGAACACAGCACTTTTCCATAAAACAGTCGCCGGCACACGACACCACATTGGGTCTGCCAGACTTCCACTATCCTACATGACTAAACGACACAGCTCGCGCGGCCGGCAGCGCCGTCGGCCGGTACCGCTGTAGGTGGCGCTAGCGGCGCTGCAGGGACCCGGTCGGCCGTCTGAGGGCTCGGGATGCTGGCTCTCCCGTCTCCTCTGACCAGCGCGGAAGGCCATGCAGCGTAGCCTGAGCCAGACACTCGGTTAGTACAGAGACAGTTAAACAGCTGTTAGGGGTCAAAGCGGGGTCGATATAGAGCAGAGCTATAAGCGTTGAATTAGTATGCCGCCGAGCTTGCTAGTTGCACTTAGTGATCTAAAACTGGATGGTGCACCACTGAACATTGACCGGCAATGAAAAAAAGCTTCAGATATTGGTTACTTATTGAGGCGGCTAAAACAACCGTGTTGACCAATTATCGCATGATTGTTTACACTACATTAAACAATAATAACGGTTAGATTAATAATGTTTATCGAACATGTTTAATACCGTCAACGTAATGTTCAATGCTGCACCAAGAAGCGAAACCATATGCACGCCCTCTCTCTCTCTCTCTCTCTCTCTCTCTCTCTCTCTCTCTCTCTCTCTCTCTCTCTCTCTCTCTCTCTCTCTCTCTCGCTCTCACTTTTCTTCTATCTTTTGAATAAGCTACCAGGCATACTGATTCAGCAACAGGCAAACTAATGTTAGTAAAGAACACTAAATACAAAGGAATGTCAGCTTAAGCTAGAGTTATAAAACAAGTCAAACAAGTAAGTTAATATGCACTTCTACAGCAATCGGAAACATGACGCACATCATGCTAGTACGCAGTATCTCGTCAAATATACCGGTATAAAAAGTATAAAGTCTCGCAAGCCTCCACTGTTGCACATGGATTTTTGACTCTTCGCCAAGGTTGAAGGTGTCTGTACTGGAGAGCACACTGGAATTCCAGGATTCAAGCTTGGTTCAGCCCATTTGTTTTGTAAAAAGCGGGGCCATGATTGTAGGCCTCACACTGCCATCGACACCGCATATAATGAGCCCATGGTGACCACCGGATTTCCAACAGTGAGTGCCGCTGTAAGGTATCTATATCCAAAGAACGTGTGCAGTTGGGGACTTGGGAGGTGAAACTTGTGGCCAGTGATTGTAGGGGATTCATACTAGTACCTAAATGCAGAAGACAATAGTCCATACATCCTGATAAGCCCGGTTGAATAAAGTTCAGTTGAAGTTGTAGTCCATATCAGTCAAGACTGGTACAAATTAAAATGAAATACTTCTCAACTTAGGATACGTTTAAGAATAATTAATATCAGTACAAGTGGTTCGTAATGGGAGCAGGCAGCGAAATTCATTGCTGCTTTGCAGAATATCATTCCCGAGTAGTCTGTCGTGAAATAATGAAATCATGATGCATGATGGAATAGAGTACATACAGCTAAGAGCCCATCACCGAGGATGATTTCATGACCACCACCAGGTTCTGGTCCCTTCACCCAGCTGGGAGGGGGGGATGCAGTGATGGGGTCACCATCCCACCACCAGGGCTAGGCTCCGCCGTCCGACTCAGAGCACCAGGGCAGCCACCACCAGCAGGACGGCCAGCATGGCCAGCGCGGCCGGCACGGCACCCACGGCCAGCAGCTGGAGCGCGCACACCAGCACCGAGCCGGCCACCCACAGGTCAGAGGTCAGCTCACCTTTACATCCGAGCTCGGGCGACGGCGGCCGAGAGTCGGGACGAACGCGCGGCCGAACAGACGCCTCCTCTCCGGATGGCGCAGGGCGGACCGCGGGAGACTCGGCCGCAGCAGACTCGCCCGGAGGAGACTTGGCTGCAGGAGACTCAGCCAGAGGTGACTCGCCTAGACGAGACTTGACTGCAGCAGACTCGCCCGTAGGAGACTGGTCAGACTGGCCGGGAGAAGACTCGTTCCGCTGTTTGACCGGTGATGATCGGAGAGATGGACTGCTCGTCTGTGTCGGCTTCACGATGGAAGACTTGTCCTCGTGTTGAGGGGCAGCAACACGGGCCAGCGACTTCTCCCCGGCAGGGGGAGTGTTCATTTGCTGAGCACTAGCACCAGAGGGCAGCGCCGGCACTCTAGCAAGAGGAGAATCCGCCTTCTGAGCAGGAGTATCACAGGCCTGCGGCAAGTCCACAGCTGAAGGATTGTCCACTTGTTGAGAGCCGGTAGCACGTGCCAGCAGTGATTCCCCAGCAGGAGCCGGATCGGTTCGCTCGGGAGTAGCCGGCACAGGCCTTCGACTGTTGGTCACAGCAGACCGACTGCTGGTGACGGGAGCAGCCGCCGCGTCCATATCAGCCAGCGCTCGCACAGTCTCGGAGAGCCGCGGCGGCCGGTGCCGGTCTCTTTTAGCTGGAGTCTGATGTAGCAGCAAGCCCTCCAGCAGGGTGTCCAACTGGCCGTTGTCACCAGTCCTAGCTGGAGAGGGTGGCGCAGTGGCCGCCCGTGAACCGTCTACCGGGCGCTCAGATTCGCCATCCGGTTCCGAGTTCACCCGTACAAACGGCCGTACCTTAGCAGAAAACTCGCCACTGATGCGGCGCTGACCGGCCTCCGTCAGAGTCTCGGTGCTGGTGGCCAGAGAGGCTGGGCGTCGACGGCCCGCCCTTCCGCTCGGGGTAGTCCCAGAGCCCTCAGGCTCGCTCATATTACCGACATAGAGATCGTACAGACCGTAGGAGCGTTGCGACTCGGGGCGCGGCCGCAGGCGCACTGAGCGCGCCTGACGCGCTGCAGCTGCCGTGGCAGATGCCTCCTCGAGCTCACAGTCTGAGATGGAGTGACCTCCACAGATACACAGGGAGACGGGACGCCCACTGGGCTGCTTCGCCTCCGACTTCGCCACCAGAGACATTTCGTCCGTGAGGTTGTGCTTCTTGAAGATGTAGTCCGTCTCTCGGATCAGCGCGTCCAGTGCGTTTGTATCGATCGGCGTCTTTTCATCCTTGCGGAGTGCCCTGAACGCCAGGTCATCCGCCACCAGGTCGGGGTTCTTTCTCGGCCTGAAGGTGGGGCGTGCCTGACACTGTGCCGGCGACACGTGCAGGTAGTCGGAGGCCGCTGCCGGGCACGTCGGACCCAGTGGGATCCCGAACGGCGGCTGCGGATCAATGATCCTCACGGCGTTGGCGTGGCGGTTGTTACGGAAAGTCACGTCGTCCAGGGTAAGATGCGGTTCTCGCTCGCCAGCCAGTGGCGATTCACATTGCACACTGTCCGTGCTGGCGGTGGTCGAGAGCACAGGGGAAACCAGAAGGTAGCTGCCGCCCTGTGAGAGCACATCACTCAGCAGGTTACTGTTAGGGTTCTTCTCGTTGCGTTTCAGTCTGCGGGTGAAGACATCGTCCTCCTTTTTGTTGGGCATAGCCGAGCGGCGGCGTGAAGGAGCGCGATACCGCGACTCTGAGCCGCCAAAAGAGGCGTTGCTCAGTTCCCCAGAGGAGAGGGTACGGTTTAAAGCCCCCTCGTCGACGTCGTCCACTGCTGGCGCGGTGTCGGACGCCCTCCAGAGTTCCTGGTGCGGCGTTGGCAGGTCACGGCGCTCAGCGCGGTCCAGCAACTCATCATCGTCCAGTCGCAAACTCCGGTAGATCGCCTCCAGCTCGTCCAGTGCCTCCTCGAAGTTCTCCGAGCGGCGCTGCGCCTGCTCGGAGGCGGGCCGGGGCGGGGGAGGGGTCCGCTCCGGCGGCCGTTCGGTCACCATCGAGAGCGGCCGCCGCTCAGCAGCCGACCGGCCCAACACAGAGTCCGAGTCGGCGCAGGAGAAGCTCGTGTTGGGACTTCGCGACGCAAGCGGCTCCGAGACGTTCGACAGTCGCCAGCCGGCGGTCGGCTGCAGTTTGGGGACCGGCCGCCCGTCTGCCGGCGCCGCCCGCTCGTCCCAAGCTCGGTGCATCTCAGAGCTCCGGTTCGGTTTGGGAGGTGGCGCCGGCGGCTGCGTCTGCGGGTCGCTCAGGAACGCGCTGTCCTGGCTGGGGCAGCGGCTGCGGGCACTGGCCGTCGCCGGCGGAGAGAAGTTGCCCAGCTGATCGGGGTAGCGTGTCGGGGTCGGGTACAGTTGCCTCTTGTACTGCGCGATAGACTGGTCCGATCCAGAGAGCCGCTGGACAACTCGAAGCGGCGGTCCGGCGGGCGCAGGTCGACCCGCTCCCGAGGTCAGGTCACTGCCGTCCGGAGTCACCAGCCTGTCCAGAGAGTGGCATTTGACGCCCTGCTCCGGGTACATGGTGATTCGGATGCGTGGGTCTCGAGGCGGTGGCGGCGGGGGCGGGGGCCGATGACCCTGCCAACCCGCCGGCGAAGACACAGACGCCACCAGAGGTGGGTGAGACGCAGGCACATGCGGACCTGAGTGAAGAAAGCGCTCATCATATAAGTGCACCAGCGAAGAGGACGCCACCTGCATGTCGCCACCGTTCAAGGCTGACAGTGAAGCTGATGTCTGTGCTGCCGTCGAGTGAGGCGGGTGGGGGATATGTCGAGGGCGGACCGGTGGCGTCACGGGACCACCATTCTCCCCCTGACGGCAGACGACTGTGGCGGCCCAGGCGTTCTGAGCCGGGGCAAGTCTCGGTACGGGCCTTGGTGCGTCCAGCCGGAGCGGCGGTGCCGGCTGCTGCAGACTGGTGCCGTCCCGTGACCGTCGCCGCTGGTAGCGCTCGGTGCGAGCAGCGCGCGACCGGCGCCTCAGCGAGCCGTCCAGCGGCACACTCAGCTGGTTGGAGACGTGCTGAACCGGAGCCGGCTCCTCGTCCTCCGAGCTGGCCGTGTTCGAGCGGCGCGCCTCGACACGAGCTTTGACGGCGCTGCGCCGCGCGCGCCGGCCGCCCTCGGAGCCACTGCTGCCGGCGGCGGCCCCGGCTGCGCCCGCTCTGTGCTGACGACTTCCAGAGGCGTCCGAACCCGTCTGCTGACGGCGCGGTGTCGCCGCCTCGTCACTGCTGCTGTCACTGCCGGCCTTTCGCCGACGGAACAGCGAGTTCCAGCCCTTCCACAGGGGCTTCTTTTTGACGGCTCCGCCGGCGGCCGGCGGCGGTGGGGCCGCCGATCGGTCCGGGACCGGCTGATAGAACGACGCTGGTCGGTACTGGCAGTCGGCGGTGACCGGCGCACGCTGGCGGCTCTCCTCGGGTCGCGTCGTCTCCTGTGGCAGTCGGCCACTCCCGTCCGGAGCCGACTGCAACACACAGAGCAAACCCCAGTCAGTTAGCGGAATATCACAGACATTACGGTGATGCGGTCAACCGGATGACACAATACTGTCGGGAATGACGCACACTTCATGCAGTTGACGTGATCAGTGATGAAAGACGCTGGTCACCGGAATGATAAACAATCCAGCCAACAGAAAGACGCACACTTCAGTCCACAGAATGACACACGATTCAGTCCACGAAATCGCCCAAAAGACATCTGAGTCAACGGAATGGCACTGCCGACTGTGCCATCCCCGTGGCGAACATTGCGGAGCATAGCATAACCGGGTCGGCTCCAACGGCGGACACTGCCGACTGAAATGCATGGTCCTTCAGCGGTTCTTACCATCACGTCTATATCATTCGTCGATAAAGCGAATTCGATACAAGTGCGATCAAGCAAGACTGTCGAATAAAACTTTTACCAATGCCCTTATCACTTTTTGTACCTGCGGATAATATA
The DNA here is from genome assembly GCF_019059575.1 of Amphibalanus amphitrite. NCBI lineage: Eukaryota > Metazoa > Arthropoda > Thecostraca > Balanomorpha > Balanidae > Amphibalanus > Amphibalanus amphitrite. Next base: position 1,215,799 of record NW_024881562.1, read on the forward strand.
ATAAAAGTTACTCGACAAGTTATGCATAATTTAAGCTCCCATATGACGGTGCATTTTACACACTCAACTGTGATTCAGATATACGAATATGCGTCTCTGTTTGATAACTATGGGTCAATGAAAGGTACCGCAAACAGTACCATGTCCCCGGTTTTCAGCGATGTTTGCACCACTGCGGGTCGTGTATGTATGCCTGTGTGTGTAAGTGGAAATGAGCCGCTGTGTGCGCCGGCCGCCTGTGACTGCCACCTGTGTCGACCCCGCCCCCCGACCATCACCGGGTCGGAGTCACAGCTGGGCGAGGTCAGCGCCGTCACCCCCCCCCCCGCCCCTCCCCCCTCCGTCAGCTCCACTTCCCCAGACCCAAAATAGAGCCGAACCGGCGCGCCGCCACGCCACCGGCACTGCAGGCTGCACCGGGCCAGCGTCAGCCCGAGCCGAGACCGAGCTGTGATTGGTGGAGTAGCCGCAGTGTATATGGTGGAGCGGCCACAGCACCGGGTCCAGGGGTCCCCACCAGCTACATTATCTATACATAGCTGAGGATGGCTCTGGCAATGCACATTGCATATGCAGCGTCGTTTAAATGCTGCTTAAACATGAGAAGAGGCTGAATTTTGAAAGTTGACCCAACCACATATTATGAGCACGTTATGAGTTATGAGACCATGTTAAATATTTAATACCACCACCGTAGAAGGTAAACAAGCAGATCGGTGACGTTAGAGCCCCTCGTGTGTTCCGTGACCAAACGGGTCACGCGACGTGGAGAACGGACTAGCCCGGCGCCTGGCGCGAGACCATTATCTTCAAAGCAGGCGAAACGGAGCTCCGAAAGGAATAACATCAAATTAACGCCTCCAACTCTTCGGATTTACTGTGAAATATAAAAAGATGAAAATCCAACCATCAGTTTGTTGATTTTCAGGAAGACCTGGTGGGTAGTAGGTGAAAGACATGCTAAAGAAAGTTTTGAAATCTCGCCGTATTCAATGAGTTTAAGTTCAAACTTCTTCCTACTTTCTTACGATAAATAAATGAACAAGTTTTCGCCTTGTTATTTCTTGAAGGCTGATCTCGCTAAAACAGATACAAACGGAGGAAAATAAAAGAGCTTATTCATTTCACAAACAATTATTCACATCAATATCCGTTGTCGGGAGTTAGCGGCTGTATGGGCGTGCCCGGCGCCGGTAGCGAGTATATGACGAGCCGTGCTGCCTGGCCGTGCCCGCCGGCTGTATGGTGAAACGAGCTCCAGACATCAGCGGATCGATCAGCAGTGAAGACTGTTAGTGGGACAGACAGGGGGTAGCGAGGACTGCGGGGTCAATGGGTGAAATGGGGACAGGAGGGCCCGTCTCCCCGGCCGAGGGGTGTGTGCTTCCCCATCCCCTAAAGTTTTTTTTTCGCACACGATTGCTCGGAACAGGGTCTCGGAACGCGGTGGCGATGTACGGCCGAAAGTTGATCTAATCTTGATCGACCGAATCTAGTGACATCAAACGCGTTTTTTTTATCAACGCTGACTATAATGTACATACTTACGCAAAAGCCATTTGTCTTCAAAACATTAGAAAGAGACTCCTGCGCCTATACCAATAGATACCTACCTATAGTTCGTTTTTCTTAAGTTTGCCCCTCACTGTAAAAGTCTTTTTGAACACAGCACGAGAATTGCTAGCTGAATTACTTAGAAAACTGGTTGGCGCACATTGATTTGACCAGATTTGACAGACGATCAATTTGATCAAATTTATATACTATTTCACAGACTCGTTGCTCGTATTTGCCAATACGTACAGCCCCACAGGGATAGACGACTTCTCAGGAATTATGTCTGAACTAATAAATAAATTGCACGGCGCTTAACATAACGTTAAATCGTCGGTGTTCAAAGCTTATTTTGAAAATATTATTCATATCTACAATACAATGTGCGCCAACCAGTTTTCTCAGTAATTCAGCTAGCAATTCTCGTGCTGTGTTCAAAAAGACGTTTACAGTGAGGGGCAAACTTAAGAAAAACGAACTATACCTGTTTATTTTTTTAACAAGAAACATTTTGGCACGACAAAGCTTTACGTAGCCAGCGGTAGCCGGCTAAAAGATAAGTGTCCTTATTGTACAGTTGACTACAAATGATGTTCCACTTTTTACATGCAATTAGTTGCCTTGAAAGGTAGGCTGCGCCGCATCACACGGACTCACCATACACATTTACCTACCTGCGTGATAAACGGTGCAATTAGCATTCAAGTCAATTGATAACTCCTAAGGAGTGGAATAGGTATTATGTATTCTGCAATCTGCAGTCAACTGCACATTGCACAATCATAGATGGATGACTCTATTCATAAGAAAATGTAATCGATCGAGAATCGAGATGTTAAAATCGCTCAGCCATCTGCTTAAAGGATTTATAGGCATGCATTCAATCCTCATCTGATTTAACTCTTCCGTCTTCCGACCCTCTCCTTATACACAGTAAGTATACAGAATTGAGTGGTCCATTTTTTTTTTGTTATACGAGTACATGGGACATATATCATTTTACGTGTTCGCACGTTTCTTATCACACGAAGGCTGGATTTGGAAACGCATAGGTAAATAATGTGCGCTGAAATAGGTCGAATCGCTATTATCACTTGACATGGTCTCTATAAAAAGGTCACAGGTCAAAAGTCACTTGTATCAGGGTCATGCTTCTTTCATGGAAGGTGTAAACTTAATTAAGTCGAGGGCACTGAAAGTTTCGTTGCGATCCACCGCTATTTACGCGAGCTATTCGTGAAAAACGAGTGGACTTAATAAGTAAAGGGCTAAAAGTTAACTTTTTCCACACCCGTAAACGATAGGTAGGTATATATTCTATCGCGGGTTCATCTTTTTTTTTAATACAGACTGTTTTGATGAAAAGGAACAGTGGCGAGGGCGGGGAGCGCAACCTTTCAAGCTCTTATTTTCACCCCTTAGGCTCGGAGCGTTCTTATACAGATGTATTGTAAGCACGAACAGTCTGTTATGATGTGCATAGGATCTCTAATGCAGATCAGTTTATTTGTTCCTATCAACAGCGTAGTCACTGCGCAATACGTGGTTACCAGTAGAGTTCTGCACGGCTGCAATTTTCCACAGCCTAGCCGCCCCGCAGCCATGGCTCCACAGCCACAGCCGCCCACAGCCGTGGCAAACTGTGGGCAGCCAGCCGTCAGCCGGCCGTGGATACTTTCAATGAAATGCAACCAAATAGTATATAGCAAGTTGTTTTTAGTTGAAACATATAGCCAAAAGCACATTGCAATGGGCTATAGATTCTCAAGCTCATGAAGCATCATAAGTTAAGTGGTTGTGTATCTGGCTTTAGGCCGAAGGCCTGAAGCCTGATGCGCATCGCATGCTTACCTACACAAGCCCTTGCAAGGGGTTAAGAAAGATGGGTAGGTAGGTACCTACATCAACAGAAAACATAAACAACGAACCAGAATAGAAGCACTAGCAGTGTAGACATCTAATGCCAAATCCTGAAGCATGGTTGTGGGACAGAACAACAGACCCTGATGCTTTTCATTATCAATGTTAGGTATGGAAAATGAAACTGAAGTTGATGGACTGTCAAACAGTGATTGTCTAGTCAAAACTCTTGCTTCTTTCTTACCTTGCATATTATTTGGGGTGTGATATGCCAGGCTTGAAGCAGCCTTCTGAGCAAGTCTCAAACTAATTTGATATGCAAGGCATCAAAACACTAGTGAGCATCCAAGAAAGAAAAACATTCAGCTATTTTGATTTTTCCAAATAATGATATTCGCTCAAATCGTCAAGGACGTGCGAGCCACAATTGCCTCTTTCAATCAAAAATTTTACTTGAGTTTTTAATGACGTCAATAGCAAAGAAGTGGCAATAAATTATTTTGTGTCACTATAAACAGCCATAAAAATTATAAATAATAAATAATAATGCTATACAACTAAAAACTTGCTCTCAAACAAAGATTAATGGTCAAATTTTAGCATTTTTAGAAGAAGACGTCATTTTATTAGTAAAGTCAACAGCTCGCGTAAGAAATATTGTGTTCAGGGTTTTCACCATCATGTGGATTACGTGTTCAGGGTTTTCACCATCATGTGAATTAACCGTGAGTAGGGTTCGTGCTCACTTATAATCTAATTCCATTGGCTTCTTTGATCAGCATTTTCTGTTAGCGGTCACTCACACACCAGTTAGAACATAAAGCGCCAGTTTTATATTATGTAATTGGACTTGCCGAAAATCCAGAAATACGTCTAAGAGTTATTTTAGATAATATTTTATGAAGCCTTTACCTGCCTTTACCTAGGCGTGATTTCTTTTTCTATTACCTGAAAGAATTATTGAACGCTCGTCTTCAATAGCTGTAAGGTGCTCTCCTAATGACCAGGTGAGATTGATTTGAGAGGGATGTGACAATGCAACATGTTGCATTTTCTGAAACTGCCAAGCTCTTGATGATGAAGGAACAATTGGTACATATAATTAGTATTCTGTACCAGAGTGCAAACTCCCCTACAGCAAATGGTAAAACCATTACAGGTATTCAAAGGCTTCACCACTTTCAATGTTGCTGGGCATCCTTTGCATGATTTTTACAGGCTAGACTGCTTATCAGAATGTAAGATTAAGGATTTAAAATTTTATATTTTGATTTGAGTACTTAAGATTGAGCTTGAAATCTCACAGCCGTGGCCACAGCCGTAGCCGTGTTCTTTGAGATATTTGCAGCCGCCCCGGCCCACAGCCGTGGGGCTGCAGCCAGCCGTGGCTGCAGCCGGCCGGTGCAGACCTCTAGTTACCAGGGCTATTGTACAAACTTCTATGATACTAACAACGTAAGTCCATGCGCTGATTTTCGTTGATTTCGTTGACACCTTCGTTGATTTCAGAGTATTTCGGACGCTGTGCTGGAGAGACAGTAAAAAGTAATGTGACGGAGTCTGCAGATTACTCTGAGATATGTTGCAAAGTTTCCGCTTAACTAAGCTAGAGGCGATAAGCATGCATTTATACCTAATTGAAAGTGAAAGCTTTGATATTTGGACATTGGTTGGAGAAACAATTTTAGGCGTCATTGCTTGCAATTATTTTTGTGAGTATATGCGCGGCAGAATACCGTTGTTCCTTCACCAGGGTGGCACACAAGTCTCAGAATTTGTCGGTATTCCGCGGTCAGAATGAGCCGCTACGTGTGTCGAATGGAAAGCACGTCTGCCAGACACGGCGGTGAGAGAGCGTGGTACCGGATGACGGCGGCAGTTTCCTGCGTGGCGTCGGGAGAGCGCGCTGGGACCGTGCCCCTGACCCAGATGTCAGCCTACCGAGGCCGACCGCCGCTGGAGTCAGTTTGTGGACGGAAGACGGAGGAGAGGCACAATCTATCGGAGAGGCCGAACTCGCTCCGCGGCCGGTCGAGCCGGCGCGAGCGGTTGCGGTGATGAAATGTGGTATGACTCACGGTTGGGGACACTGTGGCGCCTCCCCTGGCGGTCAAACGGTCAGTCGGCAGCGCTCTGCACCGGCTGGCAGCCCGCCACTGACGAGTGACGTCTGACATCTTGCAGGGTCACGTACGTCATTTTAATACACCACGGTCAACTTTAAGTAAGGGCTTCGTAGCTATGCATGGAAATGCCCCGATGCATGCATTTGCGCGACTGGTGGAAGCACTTAATCACTATGCAACAGCTTGGTGACAATATGGCCAACGTATATATTACCCTGAGGCTGATGGCCAACAGGTTTTGAATTAAAACATGGGCCTCTGTGCACTGTATTCAGAGGTCTATGATCGAAATTGGAAAATGTGAAGTCAAGGTCCCACGCACCATCGATACCGTCCTGTATGTGGGTGAGAGCTTTTTGACCACGCTCTAGTGCACAGACAGATCCAGAAAGGCGAGGTTGGACGCTGTGGGGGGGGGGGGGGGCAAACGCCCAGAAAAGATTCTCTATGTAAATTCGAAAAAACTTCAGATTATGATTCCTTATGCACTGTTGTGCATTTTAAAGAAAACTTTTAATTATGGGTTATAAAACTTGAAGTTTTCTTTCTATTCAAGAAAGACGACAAGCTTTTATCCATTTCGGTCGTTGCGAGGGGGCATTTGTCCCTAAATCCCTTAGGATCCGCCAATGTTCAGATGTCTTACGTGCACCGCGACGCGTAGCTCCCTGAAGTTGGAATAACACACTTACAATAACACTTAAAGGGACTGTCCCACCTTCAAAAAATTGCTTTGATATACTGTTCTTGTGTTGCAAGACATAGATTATGGGCCCCTTTACACGAAATTGGCAAACATTCGGCCCATAGTTGGCTAATTGTTTAAAAATTCCAATTTAAAGCTTTTGGATCGATTACGTCATATGATTGTTTTTTTATCGGGCAAAGTTTTTTTCCTAGCTGCCAAATCGGTGGCACAAAGTTTTGTTACGCTTCTGCCGCGAATAGTACAAACATTGCGCATGAACTCAGGAAATTGGTAAACATCAACATGTTCAATGTTTATGGAAGGATTGAAATGAAAATTGGAAAATTGAAGCTTGAACTTTGTCCAGAAGAAGGTCGCAAACTGCAAAGAATATCAACAAGGCCTTATTTATCATTTTTAAAAAGTTGTAGAATGCTCCCTAATAAGCAAAAGCAAGATATTGATGTTTGATTATTGATGCTGCCCACAATGTCTTGGGCGCATGGATGATGGAACTGGAAGTGAGCTCCACTTCAATAATCAGACCTAAGAATCACCATGGATATAGCCATGAGCCAGACTGCAAAGTGGGGCAATTTTGTCTAGATTTTGTCAGTGTGGACTCCTTCGTCTGGTGCGGATTTAAGTGTGGTGCGGTGCGGATTTGGTCTAGTGTGGTGCGGATGTAGTGTAGCGGGGTGCGAATTTGGCTTGCTGTGGTGCAGATGTGTAGCATTGTGGGGATTTGAGGTCAGTGCAGATTTTGACTGGCCATTTTGGGGTTTGGTGCATTTTTTGTGTTCTCTCAGGCCTCGGCCCCCTTTGGTGTGAATTTTCGGGCTGTTTGAAGGGTTTGTGTCAATTTTGAGCTTGGGAGTTGGGCCAGTGCTCCTTGGCGACCTGCGAGCCATACTCTGCAGTACTGGCCTGGGCCCATGAGCAAAGTAATATAATATAGTCTGTTCAAGATTCAATATAATAAGTCTGCAAAACACATTCCAGCAATTGTAATTGAAGCAGAATGAATTGTAGTGAACTGCATTTGTATTTTTGTTGTGTCTGTGAAAAATAATAAATATACCTACCTATTGGAAAAATCGTGGCCTTTCAGCACATTTGGCAGAGTTGTGTGACTCTGATTTAGTGGCTCATGTGGAACGCAACGAGCTGCGGAACAAGCTTGAATAGCATTTTGCCTCAGGGCTATCTGCCAGAAACATTTCATCTGCATAAATTTGCCTACAGGCAAGTCTGACAAATTTGTGGATTAACTGGGGTCCTTGTAAGCCTGCATATTAAATTCTAGCCCACCAGCTCAGCCCTATTCTCAGTTTCAGCATTCAGCATGATAACAGTTCTGATCAAGTTCTGATTGTCACCACTGAGACACCAATGGAGTCCTCTGAAATTTTGCCTTTTTATTAGATTATTTGTAAGAGTTTCAGCTACATTTTCATAGACCAAACGTTTCACTCTCAAAGATCTGCGACCTACCCCACTCGTCCAGTAGGATGCCTGGCGCGCAAACAGTCCAGCAGTGAGCTGCCAGCCGGTACGCAGGGCAGCAGCAGGCGGCGGCAGCAACAGCAACTAGTGAACCTTGGACTGCAGCCACGACATGATCTAGGCTAGCATCTATTCAATTTGTCCATGTACGAGTACCACAGCTCCTGCCCGAGGTCGCGCAAGTCAGGGAACTGACCACCTCCAGCCCAGGCATGGTTCACTGACTCAAGACATTTCAACTGACCAGTCAGAGGTCATGTTTTGCAACTTTTATCCAAGTTATTTGTAATTGTAATATTCTAAACTGAATTTTAGGCATGACTTCATTTTTCAAGAGCTACACAGAACACGCCTTCCCTGTACAGCACGTCTATTGTCCTAAAATTAGTCAAATAGTTGCAAGAAGCGACTTGAATGCGGAACCTGCCTGTTTTGAAGCCCTGTTGTCTGTTGGGTGACACTGCACAGAGGTAAGGATGGGGTGTGATTTTGCTGCTGTTTGTCAGGTGCAAATTGCAATATGTGCGTCAATGATCACAAAGTACTCTAAAGGTTTAAAAAATGCACAGCATGGCCTAACAAAGCTCATTACCTAGGTTTTGACAAGCAGCGCAGCGACTGTGGTACAAAGGCCCAGTCCCATGCTCATGTTAGTAGCTGGATCTGCTCCCAGGAAACAAAGGTAAAACACTATTGACAGCTTTAAGATGAAATCTGCAGGAAAACTAAACCATCTATAAAATCTAACATAAGCTTAAAAGCGCAACAGAGCATTTCTGATTCAACATGCAGCACTTCGGCTTTCATCCGCCATCAGCAACTCAGTTCAAAGAATGATACATTACATCACTAAAATTTATTTCAAAACGCCTCAGCATGGTGTTTACACAAACAACAGTTCTTTACTAGGCATGGTCGACCTCAGGCCATCCACACTTCAGCATACAGGGTATTATCAATGTTTAACGGCTCAAGGTTAGTCGTCTTGGATGCTCAGAAATAAAAAGGTGAACATTCATTGTCTCTTCCTTAGTTGTCACCATCAATAGATTGTGGACTCCTCAGAGCATGTCTTGATTATGGAGTTGAAGCAGCAGTGAGCAAATCATTTATCATTTTGATGCTATGATTAATTTTAGAGAGTTGCACACTTGAACTTGAACTTGACACCTGCCATTGATAAGTTAATGGCTCTTGCATTCTTCAGTCACATTTAGGACGGCCTCTTAACTATTTAAATACAAAAGTAAAAATACTACAAGAATTAGAAGACTATTAGAATTAGTTTGGCATATCAATTTATTTCTCCACCTCGTGGCACCGGAACGAATGGGCGCTGTTCCAAGAGGCGTTGTTATTTTTCAAGGTTTCAATAAAAAACAAGTCGACAGATACAGAAACTTCGGAAAAGGCGGTGACGTCACAGGTTTTAAGTGCCAATACCAATACATTGTGGCACTTATTTGCACAGATGTCAAAATCAAACACAAATTTCTTTGCGATGAAGTAATTGCTGGAGAAACGGTTTTCACGGCTCTGATTTTCAAAGAACGCCCATCAAGATGGCTATCTCAACTCAATTCTAATGTTAAGGTGGGACAGTCCCTTTAAACACTTATAAACTTATAACATAATAAACTTATAACACATAAAACTAGACTTACAACACACCAAGTTAACATCCATTGTAATTTTAAACCCGGGTCCCAAAGGTCAGCCGTCAGATCATTGGGTCAAGTTAAATACCCTTGGCTATAATAAAAATACGTTCGTGAGAATCCTACATCCAAATTGCCGTAAGTTTGAAGGCATGTAGATTTCAATATCAACTATCTGCACCACCATTTCGTTCATTTAACATTTTTATACCCTTGACCTGAGGTCAGGTCAGATTCATATCGATAAGTGCAGACGCCTCCTACTTTGAGCGCGCCAAAATTCACGAGACACTTTTCATAAGCAGGGCAGGTCTATCGATCACACCTGCGGCTGATGACCATTGACCAGCTGTTAATTTAAAGGTCAAGCGAGGTCGTACGACGTCAAATCTTTCTTTTGTCGACACTCCTGGTTAAGGCTTAGGTATTCTGATAAAAAGACTTGAGCACTGCGGATGCAATGGTTTCAACGTGCGGCCCCGGCGCGATCGCATCAACTGCTGTGAGAAACATGAAGCACTTGGGTCAGGCATCATTTTGACCTGAGGTAAATTCTTATGTGTGACCTTTTCGTGTCCAACTCAAATTACAATATCGTTACAATAACACTACAGGAATTAGATGGTTGTATTTTTTTAGCCATATCATGGAAAATACGACTGTAAAAGAGCAGCAAAAACGGTAATGCTTAGGTATATTTATTGACCTCTTAGGCCCGACGGTTTACAATAGGTCAAATTTGTCGACATACAAACGAAAGGTCGTTCAATGAACTATCGATTGCTTTTCACATCTTCCTATAGTTCTTATATGTTCACGAACGTTTGGACTGAGCTTGCATCGAATATTGGCCCCACCGGGGAAATCGAGAGAGCGGGCGTGCACTGTGCAGGACTAGTTTTCACATCTCGGGGACGGCAGGCCCGACTGCGCTCACAGTTGGTAAGAATACATTTAGGGATAGATAAGGAGAGTGCGCGACACAAGTCACGTGTGTTCCATTTTGCACCTGTGCACGTGCACCGGGCTGCTTCTATTCATCTCGAGAACAGCTGAGCCGATTGCGCTAAAACCTTCAACGTTAGGGGTCAATCAGAATGGTGCCCGACACAGGCACTTATGGTTCATTTTGCACACGGGGCTCAGGGCTGCATCCATCATATGAACTGTGAACATCTCGAGAACGGCTGAGTCGATTGTGCTCAAATTGGGTTCACTCTTAGCGATCGGTCAGTAGAACGGTCCGCACAAGCCACTTCGGGGTCTCGCATTGCACTTGCGAACGTGCATGCTCACTCTCGCGCTGGCTCGTTTGTCGCTCCTGAAGGCGCATCAAAGAATAGAACAAGCGCTGTTATATCACATAAACCATCACGAATTATGCCTCACGTAACAGATGTCAGATAAGCTTCATGGTGCGTCAAAAGTCTTCGCTTGCAGTGTTTGTCATTAGGTATACCAGACCTAACGATAAGCCCGCTAAGGTCAAAAGACATTCGATCTATGTAAGTCAGTGGTGAGCGGGGTAAATTGAATGCGTTCCTCAAAGTACCTGATAGTTACTTTGAACAGTAGTCGATGGAAATAATCAATTAAAAAGCGTTTAACTTGTACTTATTTCTCTTCTAATGTAACTTTAAGCCAATTGACGTCTTCAGATGTGAGTCCAGAGACGGAGCAATAGGTAGGTAGTAAGTGCGGGTAAGAGTACGCCGTTGGTAAGAGTACGCAACAGCCTTTTTTGTTGGTTGTAAATGAGATAGAATACCCATCTTTGGACCATAGAAGGGACTTTATATGGCGCATCTGCACAGCAACAGGCAAGCATGTTGATGCGTTTTTGTGGTCTTGGTGAGCGCTTATTTGTTTTTGACCATATACTTTTGACGCTGAGAGAGAACAAAAAATTGTGTGGTAGTCATCTGTCCACCATTTTCGCTTATTCTTCTGTATGTCACAAACAGCGCTGTCCGGGAGAGACACTCCAGGCAAGACCACCTCTTTCACCTTCCGCGACCACAGCTGGAAACGGGTAGGCGGCGGTTCGGCTATCGAGCCGCTGCTCTACTCAACAGTCTCCCAACTCAGCTGTCGCAGCTGTCTCCCGCCCCCTTTGCCCGATCTGTTAAAGCCGCGATAGTGGACGGGGCATCAACTGATCGTCGCTGACCAACGGGTTGGTGGGTGGGTGAGTTGTACCTGGGGTACTACGAAAGTGTCTCTGTCTGTGCTTTGACGTGAGTGAATGTGTGAATGCTGTGAATGTTTAGATAAGTAACCGCGGATACGGATTCTGAGCAGTAATCGCCACGCACTTTTAGAATGTGGATCGCTCATGATTGTTCAATACAATACAATACAACATGATTTAGAACATATAGGATTATGGTGTATTGTTACACCACGTCGTTTCTCGAATCTACCGATGCGTTTCCAAACTAGGATATGAAGTTCTCAATAGGTGTCAAGAGCAGCACAAAACGGTCATGCTTAGGTATATTTATTGACCTCTTAGGCCCGACGATTGACAAGAGGTCAAATTTGTCGACATACAAACGAAAGGTCGTTCAATGAACTATCGATTGCTTTTCGCATCTTCCTAGTTCATATATGTTCACGAACGTTTGAACTGAGCAGTGAGCGCGCATCAAATATTGTCCTCGGCAGGGAAGTCGAACGAGCGGGCGTGCACTGTGCAGGGCTCGTTTTCACATCTCGGGGACGGCAGGTCCGACTGCGCTCACAGTTGGTAAGTACACATTTAGGGATAGATAAGGAGAGTGCGCGACACAAGTCACGTGTGTTCCATTTTGCACCTGTGCACGTGCACGGGGCTGCTTCTATTCATCTCGAGAACGGCTGAGCCGATTGTGCTAAAACCTTCAACGTTAGGGGTCAATTAGAAGGGTGCCCGACACAAGGCACTTGTGGTTCATTTTGCACTTGTGCACGTGCACGGGGCTTAGGGCTGCATCATACGGACATCTCGAGAACGGCTGAGCCAACTGTGCTCAAATTTGGTTCACTCTTCTTAGCGATCGGTCAGGGTGGTCCGCACAAGCCAGTTCGGGGTCTCACATCGCACTTGCGCCTATGTACGGCCTTGCTTGCGAACGTGCATGCACACTCTCGCGCTGGCTCGTTTGTCGCTCCTGAAGGCGCATCAAAGAATAGAACAAGCACTGTTATATCACATAAACCATTACAAATTATGCCTCACGTAACAGATGTCAGATGAGCTTCATGGTGCGTCAAAAGTCTTCGCTTGCAGTGTTTAGTCATTATGTATGTACCAGACCTAACGCTAAGCCTGCTAAGGTAAAAAGACATTCGATCTAAGTCAGTGGTGAGCGGGGTAAATTGAATGTGTTCCTCAAGGTACCTGATAGTTGCTTTGAAGTTTGAACAGTAGTCGATGGAAATAATAAATTAAAAAGCGGTTAACTTGCACTTATTTTTCTTCCAAGGTAACTTTAGGCCGATTGACGTCTTCAGATGTGAGAGTCGGAGCAATAGGTAAGTACATACCTTCTTGTCGGGAAGCGTATTTATGACACAGACGTGAAAACATTCAAATGCGCTTTCACGTCAACCGTATATGTATGGCTGAGCTCCCTTCAAAAGGCGAAACGAAACGAATAGTGGAAAACAACATTTGCCTAATCTTGTTTGTATCACAACAGTCATTTGACCAACTTTTCAAACCAGTTTCCAAGGTCACGATCTCAAGGTCAGCTTCCAGTCCCCCCCTCCGGGGGGGGGGGGGGAGCATTCCGGTCTAGGGGTAAGATACTTGCCTCTAGAATCGGCCATCCGGGTTCGATTCCCGGGCAATGCACGTGGCATTGCCGCTACCTGACCGCTTGGAACAGCGTGAGAGTTCCGGTTAGCACCTTGGTCCACTGGATGTGGTGCTTAACCCAAACCAACCAACCAACCCCTCCGGGGGCGGGGGAGCGGAGGGGAAGGTAAATTATACAATCATGGTAGCAAATAGCGACGATAGTCGGTCAGCAAAGTCAAAATCTAAGTGAAAAGGACAAGAATCGGTCGCTGAGGCGTTATGAACTCTCGAGGCCTTAAGCGGCTGGAATAATGATTAAATGTGCTTTTAATGACATGCTTTCGAGGGCAGTGGGTCGTAAGTCAAAGTCATTAGTATCGAAAGCGGTATACGTAGACCACATGCCTACTGATTGTGATGGCTTACCGACGGGTCAGGATGCTGGTCCGCTCTTCAGTCCCTCCTCGCCCCGTCTTCAGGGCCACGGTTATCGTAAACCCCTCCGCCCAATACCCAGACGCCATCTACGCGCACAAAAAGTGAAAATTGCTCCCCAGGGAGGCTAGATTGCGGGAGACAGCCATAAAACGTGCTCGAGCGAGATAGAACGAGACGACACAGAGATTCAGCGTGGAGCTTACCAGCCATGGAGATCGGGAGGCCTCGGTCAACATAGTGCACAACTTTCAGCGATCGCTCGTTTAGCGATTCGCGCCTCCATCCGGCGACAGCTCGCACACAAGCCAACCGCGGGGCGCGGCGGCGCACACCGACTGGAGAAAGTAGCCCGACTGGCGAGCGCCGGTCCCACCGCCGTCCCGTCCGGCCCGCCGCCGTGCCGCTGTGCCAGCCGGTGACGTCACAGGCGGCAGCTGACTGCCGACGCTGGCGGCTCGCCTGCGCCAGATGTCGCGACCTGCGTCGGCCCGGTGCCCGCCGGGGTCGCGAGCGCGACTCGCGCTGCGCGCGGACGGGCGCCGCCGAGCGACCTTGTGACGGGGGGAGGGGGCGGACGCGACCCGCCGTGCGCCGGCGCGCCGCTGCGCATCGTCGCCGACGCCGTTTAATTTTATGACTTCCGTAACGAGAGACGTACTCTGGAAATGGAATAAGAGGAACGCTTTGGACCTTAGATAAGCGTTCGATCATCGATGTCGATTGTCGCGTACAACGCTGCGAGTCACAGCTGACAGCCACGTGTCATTTTCGTTTTTATCATGTTTGTAAAAGACTTGGACCATGGTAACAGTTTATCCCGCATCATGTACTTACTTAAGGGAGCCTAAGCGTTTCTCGTTGGTTTGTTCGCTAATTGTCACTTGCTTCGAATACGACGGTGCCGTTTCTGATGTGTCTACAAGTCCTATATGATTGTAGATATGGCTTGTGACCTATAATTCTAAAGTTCACCCCGGGATGGTGGTCTAGTGTAAAGAAAAGACGTCCGAGATTTAGATGATAGGTGTTCCGGTCACTAGAAGTCAGAGCTTACCTACATTTTCCTATTTCGACGCATTTTGACCATACCTATTGGCAAAATATATTACCTACCTACCTATGTTACCATATTACCTACCTAACTCGTGGAGCACAAGTGCGAGCCATAGCGCTTCGTGGAAAATCCTAAGTTGCTCTTTTGAAGCGTTTCACTAACGTGAGACATGTGTCCTTAGATTTGACCTCAGGACTCAATTACGGTTCCGAGTTCCAGCAAATAAGTTCGCCTAAAATGGTCACGGATGCGGGATGCTACGATTTTTCGTACCCGAATTCTTTTTATCCAACTGCGTCAAATGACACAAGTTTTTGGTTAGGAAACCAACTTGGATGTTGCCCTCACCTCAGGTCAAGTTGATGTCAAAGCCGCTCAATCTCATCTTCGTAGCGTCGCAAAAGATCATGTAGGATAGCATTCCGTTCGATAGCTTATTCTGAGTTTGCTGGCATTTTTCCCACTCCCCAAGTTCATTTCGTCCGAGGCTATTGTGGTGACATTATGCGTTTTAGTGAAACACGTGGTCAAAAAAAGGCAGCATCGGCCCTTCGGGGAATCAGCCATCGATCATGACTCTAACGTAGAGCTAAATTATTATTATAAATATCCGGTAGACATTTTTAATCCCAAGATAAAGGTATATTGTTTAACTCGTAGTTTCGTATTGATGAGACACTACTTGCTCTTCTTAGGCTTTTGTAACAGTTTATACCTAGCATTTTGTCAGCAATTATCACAAGAAACATTTTCCACCCCCCTAAAAGAGTCCTTAGGGGTTGTCTTTTGAAGGAAAGTATCTGGTTCCTACCGAATTAACTTAATTCAATATTATTCAATAATGTCCCTATAGTCCTACATAATAAATTGGACGTTGGTAACAGTATAACAAGTAGCCTGGTCGGTTCCAAGCAATATAGGACGGGCGGGTAGTTTCCTCCTTGGTCCTGCTGTTCGTTCGTCAGACCGCGTCACACCGTTATGAGGTGTCGGTTTTCCCCATATGGATCCCTGGAGTTACCTTGTGGTGATCACGCCATATTCAAACGGTGGCGAATATAACATTTTTCTATTCTATTTTAGAAAGCAACATAAACTGATGTGTTAGCAATTATGCCTTTAGACACATCACTGCGATCTCGAGCGATACGGGTTGCAAAATAGGTATCTAGTTTCACATGACTACATTCCTTTTAACCCGCGCCCCGCTGGGCTATTCAGCCATACGCGCCCTGCTGGGGGGGGGGGGGGGGGCAGAGTCTGCCCCCTGTCTAACTTCCGAACCGATATGGTCGTAGAAAGACGGGGAAAACGGCAATCGAAAGCTCTCAACAAAGCGGATCTTAAGAGCCCATTTTTTTTGCTTAAGTAGGTAAGAGGTCAGGTCAAGGTCAGGTCAAGGGTACAAAATGCAAGTTTCTACAGTATCGGCCTTGCACCGTAGTTGCCGAAGAATGGACTGAGACTGATTGCCCAAAATGTGTTCTTAGGCTACCAAGACAATATTTGTTGCATACAATATCATGCAAAGGTCAAGGTCAAGGTCAGGTCAGGTCACCAAAAACGAAACATACAAAAGGGCATGTGCGACACATGTTTTATGGGTCATTTTATTCATAGAATTCAATAGGCACACTCAATAAGTGATATGGACCACATTTGGATGAATTTCAGGTCGAGGTCAGGTCAAGGTCAGGTCAAGTGAGGTCAAATTTTGAAGTTGGTTGTTAAGGCCTAAAAAGGTGTCTATGTGATGCAGTTTTTCAAGACAAATCGAATGGTGCTATTTTTGTTTCCGTACGAGGTTTAGAACTTCAAAAAAAAATCATTAAAAAAATTATGTGTCATGACATAACATTGTAAATAAATCCCACATTTTTGAACCGATTCTTCTAAAAATTGGTATGTAGGTAAGTGCACATTGAACACTTCTCTGACATTTATTCTGTTTTTTTTTTGGATACACGCAAAATTTTGGATTTTATAATTATTTTCCCAAAAAGTCAGTTTTTTTTAAATGTGGGCCAAAATCCAGAATGTTCAAAAAACCGAGATAGCCATTTGATAGACAAAATAAAATCACGTATAAACGTAAGGTAATGAAGGTTTGACGTCGCTGGCGTAACGCGTTTAGAAGTTTTTGGCGAAAAACGGGAGGGGGCAGATTCCGCCCTCCCCCCGTTGGGGCGCGGGTTAAATTTCGACATATATAAAAAAATTGGAAGCTCAATGTTACCTTTTATACAAATCATTTTATTTAACTTTCTTCCCTGGTTACAAACAACAAAGTCCATTTTCAATGCTAAATTTTCACCACATCCCCCAGATTCGTGTATTTACCATACATAAAAGTATTGTAATTCAACAATTTGGTGATGTACTTGTTTTGCAATGAAGTCTCCACCGACGTCGGCTATACAATGGCCTTCCTTGACGACTCGGTATAGCGGCAGCCAGCTCATTGACTAATCAAAAACTTGATCGTGCCACCATTTTCTCGCGAGGCCGCCGTTGCCGTGCCTCCATTCAGGGTCACTCGCTGTTGCAAGTGAGGGGCGATCACACTGGCCGCACGTGGTAACGGCCGACGACCAAAGGACGTTCGGTCTACTTATTCAGTCACTGACGGACCTGATTGGCGCCGGCGCTAGGAGCGTCTCTCGAGAACAACGCAGATGTGTCAATGATTGTTACGCCCGTACGGGTCGAATCTGTCACTGACTGCATCTGCACGCAGGGAATTTTGGTCTGTCGCCGACCACTGCTGCTGTACACTTACTTACGGTATTGCATTGCTGCCATTGAACACTGCATTAATACGGAAAAACTGTCAGCTGTCACTGATCTTGGTACGGGACGGATCTGTCTCCAACCATTGCACTTCTATGTACAGTCCCACAACGAGCGTATAAACAGGCCAATGTCCGTACGGGACGGGTACGTCACAACCAATGCTTGTATACGAAACGCACATGTCATCTATCAGCACGTCGTACGGGACGAGTGCGTCATGGCGTGGGCGGCGGAACGGGGAGGGCACCGGGGCACCGTGCCCCCCTTTGATTTTGGCATTTTAACATTAGTCCTATGGGCGTTGCATGGAAAGAATGGGACCAAAAGTCGGCAGTGCCCCCCCCCCCTTAAATGAAGGTGTTCCGCGGCTACTGCGTCATGGACAATGTTAGCTTGTATTTGTATTTGTATTTGTATTTGACAGTTAAAACACTCTCCACAGTAAAATGGCTATTCTGAGTGTCGCGTCACGGCTAAAAGAAAAAAGATAAGATACACTCATCAATCACATCAAACAGAACACAATTCAAATCACACATTCATCCTTAAACACGCAAATACAACTCGGAAACAGAGCGTTTAAAAGCTCCCAGAGGGAGATGTCTAATGTCATGGGGCAGACGGTTGTACAACTGGGCTATGCTGTAGAGCAGGCGCCGCCTCCCTGCTTCGGTTCTCACGCGTGGGAGAGACAGATCAGTGTCCCGCCGGGTTGAGCGTGAGCGAAGGGAAGAGTTGGCCAGGATTTGGGAGGACATAGTATCCGGCTCTTCGGTGCAGCGTATTTTGTGGAGGAAGTTAAGAGAGTGGATTTCGTACAACTGACGGGCGGTAGGCCAGCCCAGTTCCTCTCGCACGTCCGATATGTGGTCAAATTTTCTTCGGCCGGACACAACGCGCAGCGCAAAATTGAGAACTTTTTGGAGGCGTTGTGTGTTTTTGTCCGACCCGTTTCCATAGACCGAGAGACAATATCGGACGTGCGAGAGGACCAAGGCGCTGACCACGGTTGGCAGAAGTTCACAAGGGATGTGGTGACGCACGTGGGACAGCCCAATGAGGATACCGTTGCATTTTTGGACGAGGGCCGATACGTGAGCGTCCCAGGTGAGGTGCTTGTCGAAAACCACGCCAAGGTTCCTCACCGCGGGGCCCTCACGGATCGTGTCCTCACGGAACCGAATCGAGATGGGATCCAGGCTGCGGCAATTTTGGCGCGAGCCAAAAACGATGAGCTCAGTTTTGGCTGTGTTAACTTTTAAGCCGTTGGTATGAAACCAGGCATCAAAAGAGTCCAGAATTTGTTCTAAAGTGGCGATGAGATGAGGGAGGGAATCTTTTTTGCCAGAAAGTAGAATTTGGGTATCATCAGCGTACTGCACCGACGTGCGCCCCGGGAGCGAAAAGAGGGAGGTCATTGGCAAATATTTGGAACAGGAGGGGGCCGAGCGAGGATCCTTGGAACACGCCGATAGGATTGAGTAGAGGATCGGAGAGGACTCGTTCGCAAGGGACGAATCTGTCATAGGCTTTGGATTAACTAAAAACATTTAAAGCACTTTTAACCCATGTAAAGTCGACTGCAGAATGGTGTTCCACTCAAAGGTTATCAGTTGACTGGAACGCTAAGCTGTTCCGCTTTTCACGCAATGAAGCGTATATTTAGGGTGAGCGTTAAGGGTCACATCATTAAACTGTGTCACTCAGCCCGTGTGATGCGGCACAGCCTACCACTCCAGGCAACTGATTGCCTGTCGGGAAAAGTGAAGTAATATGTAGTCAACCGTATACGGGTCACGGACGGGACGGGTATGTCACAAGTTCACAACTCACAAGTCACAGGTGATGCTACAAGACGGGTTTTCGTCGCAAACCACCGGATACTCACCGGGGAAAGGAGGGGGGGGGGGGGGTACTAACGCGAGTTGTCGGTATGCAGGGCGCTACGACTCAATGACGAGCCCTAAGCAGCGCTTAGGGGAGGCATCATGCTTTCTCTAAATGCGTATGCATCTAAATGCATACACCAGTGAGCATCTAATAAAATGTTTCAAAGTAGGTACCTGGGAAGCACTCAATGGCATGGACATCACAGAAGTGCCGGATAAATGGTTATTGGTTATGCCTATAAATGCGCAAAAATATTACATCTCCAATTATTTTTGCGACTAGTGGCCAGTGGGGTATTGCCGTGGGTTCTGCCAAGGTCACGCAGTCACGGTCGAGGGAGTGACATTTTGTCAACGCAGCTATCTCCAAAGTTCTATGTTTATTTTCGAAATCAAGTGTTACTCGTATAACTATTCTATTTTAAACTCCATATGAGACGTCTTCTTTAATAGCAGTTTGATTACACTAATTAGGGGAAGCCGGGGTAACCCCGCGGCATAGGCGGCGGAACGGGGAGGGCACTGGGGCACCGTGCCGGACGGGCGGAGAATTGTCATAATTTCAGGGGGTGCTTTTCTAGCATCTGGCCATTAGAAGCGTCCAATTCTTGCGTAAAAAAGCACATATATGTAGGTACGTTTTCGCAGCAGCATCACTCTCCTCGCGATTTACGCAAAGCAGTTTGTGTCTCAGACGTATTGAGCACCCCTGCAGCACTATTATATGGTGACTTTTGAATTTCATGGGGTATTATGATACTATTATATTATGATATTATATTATAATAATATATTATTATCATCATAGTATCATCATCTAAGTATCTCAATCAATAGTGTGATTGATAAGTATAAGTATCTCAAAGTACCTAAGTATGTGATTTGACGTTGCCCCCATGCATTAGGGTGGATGTCAAGGTCACCTGAAGGTCAGGTCAGGTCGTTGACCTTTGATGACTTCGGTCCACTTTTTCTAGTTTTACATGTTTCTAGTTTAGTTTTTGGAGCTGAATTCGAATTTCGCAACCACTTGACCGATTACAAAGTACCTACCTAGTTTTGGTGCCTTCGTAGCATGTTACGAAGCTGTCAGAGGCGGTTGACACGTAGGGGAAAGTGGGGTAAGACGGGCACCTTAACTTTGGAGCCATTTTTCGGCCGGTTAGAAACATCATAGAAACGGGAAATTGAGTGAAAACCCTTTTTAGACATTTTACTTCCATTTGCCAGAAGATGAGACTTAGACCTGATTCAATAAATAAACTGCAGCTATTTTTGCAAAACCTTGCAAAAACCCGTCTTACCCCACCCCATGGGGTAAGACGGTCACATGGGTAGGGCAAGACAGCCAGCTTCTTTCACCGACCAGCACAGCTCGCACCAAATGCCCGAGATTAGCCGCATTGATACAGTCGCTCGTTGGTCTCAAGTGCTCGGAAATGGCAGTACCTACCTACCTATACGAGATTCGTGCAGAAGGCGTATGCTCGTATATAGGCCCTAGTTCAGAAGCCATGTAGAACCGTTTTTCACATTCATTATTCGAGAATAAACTGTGCCAAAGGAATATTGCTAACATATCTGTGAGTATCGGAATCGAACATATATTCTTATTAGAAATGCTTCTTTATACAGCAGCAAAAATATTTTCACCATCACAGACCCATTGGATTCGTAGTTGCCCGTCTTACCCCATACTCAATGTCAGAAGTTCAACACGATTTTTCTCTGTGGAAAATTTGATGCAGACAAAGCAAATCCGCGGTAAATGAGCACTGATGGCATATTAGCCCGCGCCCTGGTGGGGGGGGGGCTATTTTTTGCCCCCCCCCTCCAGACTCTTTGATATATCTCCAGAACCGCTGCGCCGATCGTCACCAAACTTTCAGTACCCTCCCGGACATCAATTTTACACATTGTAACCAAAAATTTTCCAAAGGCTATGATAGGTTGGCCGGAAATGACGTCAGAGTGACGTCATGTTCTGCCGTTTTCGACCCAAAAAAGGGTTTCGCGGGAAGAGCTGTCAGGCCTATAGCTTTGCAAATACAGAAAAATGATAAGGACATAAAAGCTGTAGAATCAACAGGGCTACAAAACTGCTATCTCGGATTTTTCAAATTTTTGGATTTTGACCCCCAAAAATCAAAAAATAATTTTTTTGCATATAATAATCGAAAAATCCAAAAAGTTTTTTGAATTTCGCAAAAACCGGAATATATGTGATAGTGCTTACCGCCTTCCATCCACATACCAAATTTGAGATCGATACCTCTTTTTTGGCGAAGTTATAGCGAAAAAAACTGTTCAAAATTGATGACTTCAAATTTTCAAACTCAATTTTTAGCAATTCTAGACCCCGTAGCGCAAAACAAAGACCACCATTAGACTCCCCGTGACGAGCTGCATCGAATCAATACCCATTTTATGCAAAACTATCAACTTTAAAATTTGACCTTTTTTGGCCTGACCTTGACCTGACCTTGACCTGAACTTCACCAGAAAGTGACCTAAGCCGTACCTGATAGTCTTATAACCAATACCATTGAGTTGGAAATGAAAAATTGGCCATAAAACATGCATCACACAACCTTAGTAAAGTTGGGCTCATGTGACCTGACCTGTGACCCTTGGTGACCTGACCTGTGACCTGACCTGGTATTGTCAGTGACCTCTAATAGTAATATATCTACTAGGCAACTGACGCCCTATCGCTGATTCTCGACAAAATGCGTTTTCCTCGGTGTTATAGCGCATTCCCTAGAAGACCCGTGAACGGTGAAACATTTCATCTTTGACCTGACCTGTGACGTCATCGGTGACCCCGAGGTCAATGAAATTTGGTTTTCCTCGACAAATTTGACAGGCCTTTCGAATGCCGTTTGAATTTTGCGGATCCGTCCAGTAGTTTCGGAGATACGAGGGGGGGCAAAAAATAGCCCCCCCCCCCACCAGGTCGCGTTATAAACAGACCCCACCAGGGCGCGGGTTAGTGTACCACAAGTGATTGCGAGTTTTTAACTCTATAGTGCTGCACACAAAAGCTTGCACAATACATTATGGATGTTTTCAATGAAATGAGTGTTTTACAGAAATCAAAATAAAAGATTATCGACTGAACACAAATTCACCAGACTTCAATGGTGGTGTGTAGTGGGAAAGGCAATTCTGGTCCTAATTTTTCTCGCTCGTAGCGCTATTGGTTTGGTCGGCAGAAGGTTTGGTCTTACCTACCCTGACCGTCTTACCCCACTTTCCCCTATGTAGGTGCTACGAATATCCGGCAGGACCCCTACTGGTTGACCGTACGCTGTCCTAACCTGACCTGTCCCCACCTGGCCTAAATGGATAAAAAGACACCATCTGTGATCAAAACTAACATGATATTCATGATCAGCATCCTGAAAAGGTAGGTACCGATTTTCCCGACTTTTGGGTCATTGACCTGACCTGAAAGGTCAACCGATGACCTAAGACCTTAAAATTGGGTATCATCGGCTTCCTCTCGTGACGCGGAACACGCTCGTTTTTCCCGCGAAGCTCTAGCTCAATCAGGGGTCAAACCTATCGCATATACTTCGGTTTGTGATGTGCCATCAAAAGCGCGATCATCGACAAAATTATGATAAGTAGGTATGTGACCTTGGCCTAGCCTGGTGACCTGAGACCTGAGTTCAGGTCACCAAAATGCTTTAGTAAACGCCTATGGAATTAGTGAGGGCCACAGGGTAACCGGACAAAAGATCGTAAAGCAGAAGATCGTATGGCAGAAGATCGTAGGCAGTTGATCGTATGCAAAATATCGTAATGGATAATGATCGTACGACATAATGCTCGTATGGACAAAAGATCGTATTTGCTAAAGATCGTCAAGGAAAATGATCGTATGCCAAAAAGTCGTAATGGATAAAGATCGTACGACATAATGCTCGTATGGACAAAAGATCGTATTCGCTAAAGATCGTCAAGGAAAATGATCGTATGTCAAAAAGTCGTAATGGATAAAGATCGTACGACATAATGCTCGTATGGACAAAAGATCGTATTCGCTAAAGATCGTCAAGGAAAATGATCGTACGCCAAATGATCGTATGAGATAAAGATCGTACAGTCAAAATATGGTATTCACATGGTGCAGCCCAACTCCAGCGCATACAAAGCTTATCAATTTCTGTGTTCGCGTAGTAAGTGGCCGTCGTAAGCTCGACCATACATTGATGTTATTTCAGAGCTTAGATGGCTCAATGACAACTAAAAGCAACGCGTTGTATAGGTATGTGCCGAATAAATGAATGTATGTGCTGCCGTTTTCATGTACCTATTTGAAGTGAATACAACTAAACCCATGTTCCCCCACCCCCACCCCCCACCCCCCAACGCCTGGAAGGTTAAAATGTTGCTTAAGCGGCTGAAGTAAACGGCGTTAAAAACACTTTTTCCTTCGCAGTTCGCACTGTTACCTACATTTTCATATTGAATCGTCATCGCTTTACGAGTCATCAACAGATGTTTATCGCGTTATCACTATCGAAGTCGCAATTCTCCTAGTTATAGGATCCTAGTTTCAATCCAATCCTAGTTATAGGAGTCATTGTTATCGAAGGCCGGTTAAAGATGTCAATTGTCCATCATTGGTTCGAAATCGCCACAGTAATTACCGAATTACTGAAATGGGAACAAATTTGGCACCTCTTCTTTTTGTATTTTGCACGTGCATTGGGGGTCACTCACATACATAGATCAAGGGTATCCGACCTTTGGTAGAAGGGATGCAGTTACCCTATAAAAATTACCGCAAGACAATCGCTCAAGCCGCTGCTGAGATATGGGCCTCTCAAAATCATTACTTTTGCAAAACTGCTTGAACACCCTTGACTTCTCACGTGGCACGTGCCACGACGGCCACTGAGATGTATCAAAAGTAGTCATTTACGGGGAAGAAGGGATGGGGCTACCCAGCAAAAAAAGACCGCAGGCCAATCGGTTCAGCGGTTGCTGAGATATAAGCCTCTCAAAAGCGTTACAGGCCGGGCCGGGCCGCGAGTTACCTAAGTGTGGAACTACAAGTCGATTCTAGGGCTCTGATTGGTGACTGGTCGGGGGATGACGCTTATAGCATGACGTCACTCGCGTACTTGGCCGGACCAACGGCGCGGCGCAGGCGCGCCGAGCCAACCCAGAGGCTCTCAAACTCAATTGTACAGATCCTGCGCATTGAAGGGCGAAACTTCGGCAAGTTCGCTTGAGTTTGGAAGCCCCTGCCAGAGAACTGGAGACGGCCGGATTATTTGCTGGACAGTGGGCAGCGCAGATGGCGATTGACGGTGCCAAAAAGATGATAGGGAAAAAGGGGTTGAGACTTGAGCAGTGAATTATAAGCCTGTTGCATAGCTGAGTGGTAAATTGTGAAATACTTAAAGGAAAAGGGCCACCTTCGTGAAATATGAAGATATCGTTGTTTTTCATTTTGACATTATTATTTTTCATTTTCTTTTTAAAACTGGTGCCAGAAGTGCACAATTCGCGAAAAAGTATTTAAAACTATTTAACATATTGGTACTATATTGATACTCTCTACGGCACCTACTGTATGATGGCATAGCGATGACGTCACACTCAAGCCAATCAGCGTTCAGAAGACAGACTCGTCGGATTGTGTCAGATAAGCTGATTGGTTAAAGCTGAGCTGGTTGGAGCTGATTGGTAAAAAACCAAAGCCTCGCCGCGGGTGGCTGTATTGTCGGATAAGAACGCATTCCTGGGATAAGAACGCATTCCTGGCGCATTTTCTTTTAAAATTGCCGATAACTACGAATGGAGGCCGAAATCGGCCGTAAGGAGGTAGACAGATAGGTTTTCGGACACGGGCTACAAGATGGCTATCTCAGTTTCAATTCCCATGTTAAAGGTGGCCCTTTTCCTTTAAGGTTTGAAGAGATGCAGTGTAGTTTAGCCGACTCAGGGGCATTCTGCCGAGTTATGTAAGGCGGAAGGGTCGCAACTCGCAAGTCGTTTCTTTACATGATTGCCTTACCTAATGTTCAGTTGATAATACAGCGAGGTTGGGCATCTGCTCAATCCATTTCTTCTCTGCAATAGTGCATTCGCCACTGTAATTCATTGTAAGAGGCACTGGGCTGCGCCGCCTGTTAATTATTCCGAAACCACCAGTGAATTGTCACAGTCACTCACAACAATGCGAATCGTTCAGTCGTGCGCTGGGGGTCCGCCAAGTTTGAGTGTGCTGCAGAATGCAGACTGGACCGCCGAGAATATAACACTTCCGTCTCCCTGGGCGAGCGGCGCATTGGAGCCGAAAGAAACTGCTTCAGTTTTTTTTTGTGGGGAAGATACCCATGTTTGAAAATTATGTTCTGGAATGATGCGATAAGGAAAAGGACGGTTTCTTGATTTGAGGGCTGTGGAGAAGAAGCAGATTTTCTCATTTGCTACCCGATGCAACGCGAAACGACGCAAATGTTGCACATTGGGCTTAAGAAGTCTAATAAAAGATAAGGGACTTCGTGAATCATGCGTAACTGACCGCGACCCAGTTATTTGCCACTGCAGGTAGGTCTAGGTAGGTAGATACTCATTTGTAAACAGAGCGTTCCACCAACCCTCGCCAGAAATTCAATCAGCAGTTGCTTATCTTAAAACGTTTGAGTGCACCTAACAACCTTTAAAAATGACGTCCTCCCTTTCAATGGTTCGTTCGAAGACACAAAGCCAGAATCAGCCAAGCAATATCGGAATCCATTGCGCAGTGTGTCGACTGTCGGATGTGCCCATCCACATAGCATATAGCACACACTGCTAAATGCAGGTACGGTTCTCCAGGGTATTAGTCGTTGGTCGCTCGGCGAGCGGGAGGGCAACCAGTTCCGCCCCTGTATCGCGTGACCCCTTGCTCCGCCCAGTTACGCACGAGCGTACTCCACGCCGCGTAGTAGCGTGGGGAGGGGAGCGTTAGAATGGTGGCATGTGTAGAGGCTAGAACCGGTTTCCACCGCCATGCCACCGCCCAGCGACATGGAGCGGGGTCAGTGACCAGGGCGCAGGGAAAGGTCAGAGGTCAGCTATAACGTAGAACTTTGTGTCTCCCTCCCCTCCGCGTGTAACGACCGCACGACAGCGGCCGGCCGCCGATCAGGCTTGACATGTCAAGGTCACCCGCAGTCAACGGGCTCAGAGGGCTGGTCGAGTGTGCGTCCGTGGCTGACGACAGTCTCGACCGGTGCCGATAGACTAGCGTGGGTAATAAGTTTTTGTTCAGTGCATATGGCTGCTGGGGTGTGTCATCTTGATATGATGCTTTGTAACTTGTATGATACGCTTAAAACCTCGCTGGCAGTGGCCGAGAGGAGAGGGGGGGGGGGAGGGCGGGAAGGCGGGTGCCGCCTCCACATATTTATTTTTGTTGATAGCTGCGAGAGCTGAAATTTGGCAAGCAACCGAATCGAGGAAGCGATATGACCTCCTTGAGCCAGCCTCGTGGCCTGAGTGGCTCTGCCCTGACATGACCTGAGGTAAACACCTTAAATTGACCTCAACAAAAACAAAGCGTATAGACGCGCTTGAGCATGCAAAACTCGATGGTGCCATTGTCTTGGCTCTGTAACCACTTATGGTGAAGTTGTTAACCAAAAACCGATCCCGCGACTTGGATCACTTATACTGACCTCAGAGTTTATCGGTGGACCTGAGACATTCAACTCAGTTACCAGTTGCTGCATCTCATACGACGCACGCGCTCAGTTTTATCCGCGAGGCGCTAGCTCAATTAGGGGCAAAAAGACGGAGAGGGGTCGTAATCGCCCCCCCCCCCTCGGCCGGGGTATATGCAGAAAACCCAAAATTTGGTTGAGGGTTAAGCACTGAAGTGATATATTATGATGCGAGAAGATAAAGGTCAAAACAAGTATGCACTCGAGCGGATGTGAATAAAACTGTGTAGTTGAGGTATGCCTTTTTATTATACATTCGATTTGCTTTAGATATTGGTAAGAACAGATACAACCAAGAAGAGCGCCCCTGAAGAAAAGGTGGCGCACTTGACGGGTGCGATTTTAAGGTCTAAGGTCAGTCGGGGACCTCTAAGTTCGGATCAAGCGCTGCATGTTAGAGTTAAGAAAATGGGGGCAAAAATGCATCCCGATTTTGGCAGCATCGTCATGCTTTGTCACGGCACTCATCCACTCCCTCAGCCGAAATATCAGCTCCTTTTTGTATGAGTTCTGGCATAATCCCGCACATTATGCTGCATGTTGTTTGCCATGAAAAAAGCATGTTCAGCTACGTTCTACGCAGTGCGCACTAACCTAACCACCATCCCATCATCCACCACTAGCCACCATCCCGTTCTGTGATCCCTTCCACCCCACACGAATCAGCCGAGATACTAGTTAGTCGGGCTAGCGCTATCCTCCCCTCCCTTCCTGACTGCACAGCGCTAAAACCCAGAGCCGAGATTTCCCGAGCGCGACCTCTGACCCCACGCGGTCCGAAGGGTCGGCCGATGCCTAAGGGCGCGCCGCGCGCCGGCCACCCGGATAGCCTCTGCCGAGTCTCCCTTCCATACACCGTTTACTACGCGCTCGATTCATTCATGATTCTGTGTTTCCGCGTCCCTCTCGCTAGGTGACACCACGGATGTCATAGGCGATCCCAGGAAGACTGCGGCCAGAATGCCCCAAACGGCAGAAAATGAGGTTTTTGCTAAATGTCTCAGAAAGTATTTGTCTTACGACGATGCAATTTCACAGTGTCGTGGCAAATGTGCATACGCACAAATCGGGTTAATATTTATGCATTTGAACATTATATAGGACCAGATATGTCCGAAAAAGCAAAACCAACAAGACTTTTACTGGAGAACCGTACGCTCACCTACACATTAGGCATTCGAAGGACTTGATAGCTCATACACATGGAAGAAACGCATGAAATGTGATTAATAGCTGCAGCAGAAGTTTGGCGTCCAATGCCTCTTCGCCAAGTTAAGACCATGCCAATCTCGGCCAGTCTGCCGCCGCGCCGGCACTGGCCGTGGTGTGACGTCATCCGGCCGGCTCGGCGCTGGGTAGTTCCACACTTAGGTAACTCGCGGCCGGGCCGCTCGTACTGAGATTTTCCCGTTATATTCAAAAGACTTCGCTTCGCTCGCTGCGCTCGCTCGCTCGTAACAACACTATTCTATACGATTATTTACTTTACGAACGTAACGTTACGATCTTTTGTCGAACGATCTGTTACAACATACGATCTTTATCTTACGATCATTTTCCTACGATCTTTTTTGTACGATCCATTGCTTTACGATCAGTTTTGCTTAAGATCCTTGGTCGTACGATCTTTTGCGACATACGATATTTATCTTACGATCTTTTTCCTACGATCTTTTTCATACGATCAAATGCTTTACGATATTTTGCTTACGATCTTTTTGTCGTACGATCTTTTAAAACATACGATATTTATCTTACGATCATTTTCGTACGATCTTTTGCATACGATCAATTGCTTTACGATCTTTTGCTTACGATCTTTTTACCGTACGATCTTTTACAACATACGATCTTTATCTTACGATCATTTTCGTACGATCTTTTTCCATACGATCTTTTGTCTTACGATCTTTTGTCACGTAATCAATCAGACACCGGTTCGATGCAAGGGCTCTGGGCTCAACGCCGACTTTCAACGCTCTTGCCCCTTATCAGGAAGCCGAATGACTGTGCAGCTGCGCTCGAAACTGCAGCGACTGCAGCGTCCTCTGTAGGTACGTACCTATCTGAGTCGCATAACGCGCTAATAGATGACGCTAGCAGACCAACGGCCTTAGGCACCATTTTGCAGGCTACTTCCGAGTATTTTATGTCCTGTTTTTATCATCCAACGTCAACGCCATCTTATCACCTGACCAGCTTGCAATCATGCGATTTGAGTGTAGCTTTGGTGGAAAACTAGGACGAACTAGGTTCTTCACCGGCTCAGTTGTTTACCTAGGGCCTGTCAGTCAGGCATTTTGCAGTCTTCAGACTTTAGGTGGGGGCTGATACAACTTACCTACAACAACTTATTCTGACCACTCGTCTGCATTCCTACACCTAATAAGTGTGATTGAACTAGTATATGTAACCACCTGTATCCACTCAAAATAAATAAGATCTTCGCATCGAACATATCCGAGCCGATACTGGAAGAGACCAAAATCATGTCAGCTAAATAGGATGGCCGTGTCATGTAAGCTAAACAGATGTTCCGCAGGATGCTGCTCCTGCTTGCGAAAGAGTTGAAGCCAAGTGCTGTGACGTCTTATAATTAGATTGACGGACATTTGCATGGCTCAGTTGAAAGATGAAAATCTAACCTAATTCCTCAACGGTTGTCTAAAATGGCCAAAATGACAAATAAATAAATCTGACTTTAGTTCTACGTAAAATGCTGTTTTTTATCAACTATCTATCAATGCTTTTGCGCATCGCGACTCTGATTGGTTGAACGTTTTGGCAGCACATGCAGCAAAGAAGTCGGCTGGAAATTGTGAACAATCCTCCGAGCCTGCATTTACGATGCATTTATGATGCATATTATGTGAAGGGAGTGGCGGTTGCGGCTCTTTTTTGGTGGCGGTTGCGGATTGATTATTATTTGATAAAAAGAGCCCTTGCTTACAGTTACAGACGCCTTGTGTCTTATGATATATTTTAGGAAAACTTGAAGCTGAATTGTAAGTACTTAACGCTTTATTTGACTTTAAAACTCGAAAATCAAACGGTAAGCTGATGTACCAAAACAAAATATAATTGTGCTATCCGTGTCACATTGTTAAGATGTCACTTGCTCAGTATGTATAAATTTTTGTTAGGTTTTTGTTTATTTATTTGGTCTCACCTCTAATGGGTGCTTGTGTCTAATTCAGTAGGCGGAACTATGGTCAAGCGTACCCATTTTCGGGAACGCATTTTCGTTCCCATGTTTGGGAACGATAAACCCAAATATGGGAACGCCATGTAGGCATTATTTAAAACAAGAAAAAGAACCGTTAAATGACGTCCAAAAAATATAAAACGATCGTGAACCGCCTGATATTTGTCTCAATATTGTTGGGAAAGAGTTTGATATTGTAAGGCCCATCGTAGTTTCAAATCGTTCCCCTATTTCTAAAGCAGTCCATCATCCGGGCCGCGAGCCCAAATTTGGGAACGCTCTCGTACACTGGCGCTGCAAGCGTTCCTTATTATGGGAACGGCGTACCCAAAATTGGGAACGATTTCACCGACGCCTTTCAGGGGCTCTTTTCATTAACAAGCATCACGTCCAACGCCGCAAATTATTGTTAACGCAACAATCATCAGATGACCTTTCCGGCAAGACCGTCGCATGTTTCGCCCGGTCTTCTGCGCTTTTATTCCCGTCGATCTCGCAGCGGGCACGCCCCCCTCTGCAGGATACGTAATTCACAACGCTCAGCGATGTTCAACAAGGTCTTCCATACCTATATCCACCGTCCGCGCCGAGGGTGGAGACATGTCAAGCATCTGTCTGTTTATCACCGATAGTTGACGAGCACAAGGAAGTATCCAAAAATGGGAACGCTGAATATGTTACACCCTCAAAACACCTAGTCCCAATGAAAATCTAGTTTTTTCCTTTCTTGATGAGTGTAAGTGGCAAAAGGCCTGGTAGGATGGGCACGAGGAATGATCGAAATCAGCATAAAAACTATAAATAAGCCACACAGAGCGACCTATATAAGAGAAATTCCCCCAAAACGATCACGCTTAGAAACACGGAAGACAAAAACCACGCTCATGACGCTCCTTATAAAACAACTCTAAACAGCTAGCATCCAAAAAAAATATATCTTTCTGGGATGATAAAATACAGCTGAATAATTTTAAACCACTGAAACTGAGTTTACAACAGTAGTTCGGTAAAATCACTGACGTTCCATGCGGTCGTGCGCCCCGACACCAAATGTCACCAATATTACCCCCGGACTGTCCGCGTGTTCGCTTGCATATGTCAGCATCTGGTGTCGCTAGTATGAAACTTCATAACCAGGCGAAAATTATTATACTTGACCTCAAAATGTAAAAAACGCTTCATTTTCCTTAAAATTGCAAGTTAAATGTAGTATAACCCATGTTTTCACCATTCCGTCATTTCAAAAAATCATTAAAAATATCATTCGACGGTCAATTTCCTTGTGCAACGGTCAGATTAAAGATAATTTTATAGAGACTTAGTAGATACTTAAATTAGCGTGCACTTTTTTGAGACGTGATGCACTAATGAGTTTTAGTGGGCGAACGGCCGAAAAATTACCTTCCGTTCCCATAAATGGGAACGCCCGTTCCCATATTTGGGAACTCCGTTCCCAAAAATGGGAACGTTCCTATATTTGGGTACTCATGACCATAGTTCCACCTACTGAATTACTGGAGTGCTCCTGCTCCTCCTGGTCCTCAATCCCTTATTCCCCCCTAGGTTCCGGTTAAAGTGACAATCTTCCCCACTCTTGGTGACACAGCAGTAGCGGCGGAACACCTTCAATTAAGGGGGGCACTGCCAACTTTTGGTTCCATTCTTTCCATGCAACAGTCAACACCCATAGAGCTAATGTTAATGCCAAAATTCAATGGGGGCACTGTGCCCCGGTGCCCTCCCCATTCCGCCGCCCATGTGACACAGCCTGGAACAATTCTTCTGTGGATCGGGTGGAACTGGGGATTGAATCCAGAACCTTCCACCCCACAGGTTGTGGGATGACGCTCTAACTGAATGTCCCACCGGGGCAGCTTATCTACTATTTTTTTTAAGCCACACACAAAAGGCTAGGATTTATTTGTTAATTTTCAATGCAAATCACTATTTATGTTAAAGACAATAAAGCTTTGCCATTGGATGATACACAGCTAATATTGTGAATATTATCCTTATCCCATAAAAATGATCCTTAAGTTTTAGAGTTCATTGGCTGGTCCAAGTTGATAGCAGATTCAGAGGGGCATTTGGGGAATTTGCCCCCATGCAGTGCACTAAAACTGTTGTTCTCTCTCCAATGCTGTCCATTTTTGGTTGTTTTCCCATCAAAGAATTAATGTAATAAACTTGATAAAACAGTGCTGAAAAAATATGAATAAGTTGTTTATAAGAAGGCGATATTTAAAGTTCTGGAAATCTGATGTTTTTAGCACATTTAGGCAGAAGACATTCCCCCAGCAGAGTCAAGTTAGACTTTTCTGGATCTGGGGCTGGTATTCTGCCCTGGTAGATATCCATGAGACAAATCAGTATCTAATCTGATGATGGAATAACAGAAGTATTAGTCATTGTGATGTCATATTCAAAATACCAAACCAAAGTATTTCACTTTTGCTAGGCTACCTAGTACCTACATTTCCTGACATAAATGTGAAGCTCATGAGATGCAGTTATTGAAACCTTGCTTGTCACCTGGATTTAGCTGATCAGGCTGGTTCACTGGTCATTTTTTAAAAGGAGGTATTATTTAACTTGCTGAAACTGTTACCTTTTTGCTTACAAGTTACGCTCTCACAGTTTTGCATTGCATTAAGAACCCTGTGGCAGTAAGGAGATATATTCATTTTGTTAAATGCTCCTAAATTTTCATAACTATTAAGAATGATGCCCGTTGCCCAATGCCCATACACTTGGATAAATGCAACCAGCAACACTGTATTTTTGCTCTTAGTTGGCTCTTACGATAATTATGTGTGCTGTGCAATATTTATGTCCTCTTCACAGATGTTTTCTCATGGGCGCCTATGACCACAACGTTTGTATCATACCCCGAACCCTCATCATCATCCTCATCATCATCGATGTGTTCTCATTCTCTCTGCCTGCAGAGTATGGCTGTGAACGTGTACTCGACCGGCGTGACGTCGGACAATATGAGCCGGCATGATATGCTGGCCTGGGTGAACGGCTGCCTCCAGGCCAACTACGGCAAAATTGAGGAGCTCTGCAACGGGGCAGCATATTGCCAATTCATGGACATGATGTTTCCCGGTGAGTAGCGGCAGCGGACGCTGTGGGGTGTGGCCTGCATGGTGACGTGGTGTCCCCCTGACAAACAAAGGCTGGGGGATATTGGAACTACCGGAAAAGGCTCAGTAAGGGATATGATAAGCTGCTGGGTGTGATACGTTACAGTCGATTCAACAATGGATGCTCAAGCGTGTATTTATTTGGAAAAATGCTCAAACTAGGAGCAATACAGTAAGTTTAGATATTCGCAATGTGACTTGAGGTAGCTGTACTAGCGGTCGTGACGAGGGGAGGGGGAGTGGGGGGGGGGGGGGGGTCGAGCAAGCTTTCGTGAAATATTGTTTCCCGTTAGTTTTTAATAGAGCAAAGCCTGCTTAACACTGCACGCCTATTGGCCAAACCATGCAATTTCATCCAGTACTGCCAGATTCATCAATCTCCCCCTGTGCGGTTGGTCCTAGATCGGGCTGGGTTCTGAGGCCAGCAGTTGTGCCGTTATCAGTCATGGGTCGATGGCATTCAAAGCTCACTTTGTCCTACTGCGTGCGTGAAGGGAGAGGGGAAGCTCCCCGTCTATCCGAGTCGCAGAGCGCTCGCTGACCACCACCAGGTGTTGGTTGGGCGGCTGTCGGAGAGCCACAGAGAGCTATCTCCGACATCTCTGGTCAGCGCCGCCCCAGACTGCTGTCACGCCGGTGCGCCGCTGCCGCCGTATCGGCCCATCGATTTGACGGAGGGCGGTACTGTTTTGGAGAGGATCACGAGCGCGGAGGCCATATTTGGTATCGGGTTGTTCTCTGTAGTAAGGTTCCCGGAAAATCACCCGGTAGTTGCGTTTCTTGCATTGAGTGCCGTTTACGTACGTATCGTAAGCTGATCTGTAATCCCTCGTCATACCGTTCAGCATCCCATGCTCATTTCTCAGGCACTTTGTCGAGTGCCACGTAGCTTCGTTGCCGTTTTTGCTGTGCCGTCCTGTGCCCTGCGGTTTTCTGCCCTGCCCTGCCATACGGTCTTCACTCCGTGGTCCCGCGATGTATTGTCATCGCGGTCCGCTAGTTGTGCGTCATTCTTTGGTCGGCTGGGCGGCGGGGCGGCTGTTTACCGGTCTGTTGACCCGAGATTCAGCACAGTCAGCGCACCTCCCTCACTTCCTCCTCCCTCTCTCCCCTGTGCCTCTCTCCCCGACTGTGGCAGCAGAGCCGTACCGTGAGAATCATGACTCATTGACTCAGCCTATCGGTACATACTGCAGAACCGCACTGAATACAACAGCTGACCAATGAATGATCAGCTGTTGCTCGGACGGAATGCGGTACCTCTGAAATGGTATCGACTATCGATTCTTGGAAGAGTTTCGTTTTTTCTCTCTCATAGAATAAATTGTGCATTTTTATGCGACCCTGTGCCCATAAAGGCACACAGCGATGACGTATTAAAATCTACCCGCCATGTTGCGCCATTTGTTCTGGAAGTATCTTCAAACTGGTCAAACTTGACGAAATGAGAAATTGAATAACCGCCCTTCCCGTCGTCTTCTTGACCAGTTAGTCCAATCAATTTGATTGGTGTCGTGATTGACGGTAATTGCATTGAAAATAGCCGTTGATCGTGTAAACTTCGACCACCTTCACCTTGGAGCTTTTGGAAATCAATCATTTCCAAGCCCCATGTCATAAATGGAGGTGACGTGCGAGTCGCTCTCTGTCGCCTGCTCTACAGCCCTCTTGTGTCCGTTCTCCCCGATACCAGCCTTTCTGCCAGTCTGAGTGGGCAGCGGTCATTCGTGGAATTCCGACCCTATATTGATCTCTGCCACAGTGCCATGCCACTTAACCCCGCTCCGAGTGCTGATGTCTGATGGTTCCGGTCTGCCGGCCGCCTTCAGTGCAGACCCCTGGTCCAGGCTATGAATGGGAGGGAGGGGAAGGCCACGGCCTCGGTTGAGCTGCAGACCGTCCGTCTGGGGTGGCTCGGACTATGGTGGGCGTGGCCCGAGTCGCTGCAGTGCTCGTCTGGCCGGGTGGGCGGGGATGACGTCACATTTGGTGCAGAGCTGCGAGGGGCGTGGCCGCTTGGTCGGCTGAATGGGCGTGGTCACGCTGCACGGGGCAGCTTCTGGAGGGCGTTGTCGGAGATCATGCGGCCCCGGGCTGATCCTCAGTCTCCAGCTGTGGCTCCGGCTGCCGGTTTCCCGGCTCGTTTGACCTTTGTGAGCCGGTCTGGACACATCATCGCGACAGCTGGCGGCTATTTCGTTACTTCATTAGCGAATGGAACGCGGTTTCTGCACCGAGCCTCATGTATGCTGTTCTACATGGTCGCTGGGCTGCATGGGGGTGGGCGGAGGTAGTCATGCTAAGGGCGAAATAGGGAGCCGACGTCTAAAAATGAGCTCTGGGTGGGAACGGAGCCGGGCTTCTCAGGAGTCAGGACCGAGGCTTGGGCGACTCGGCACCTTGAGGTCACGGCTCAGTACTGGTACAGGAGGGCGATAGTGTAAGTGATCGGGACGAAATAGATAGGGATTCGGTAGTTGCGCAGTGCGCTGAGCAGTTTGATACGAGTGGATTGTGCGGCTACCGCTGGTGGGCGGGTGTTTTCTATCACTATCGATACGGATTGACCGAGATAGGCGACCGATGGTGGGGGTATGGGTAGTGGGGACTGCAGCTTTGGCACTAGCAGTGCGGATGAATGACGTCACGCCGATTTCAATACGTATATTTGGGAGATTTACTTTTACTGGTATTTACATTCAGTAATGCTCTCTTACAAATATGAGTATCTGTTGAGATCCCGTTTAAACAACCGTGTCGCATTCTGAAATCTAACACAATGTTTTATTCCAGGTTCTGTACTTGTTAAAAAGATCAAGTTCGCTACAAAACTAGAACATGAATATATACACAACTTCAAGATTCTACAAGCTTCGTTTAAAAAGATGAATGTCGATAAGGTAAGTGTTTTTAAAATGAATGCATACTTGTTCCAACTTTTTTCTTCATTCCCCAATAACAATAGGCTCGTACTTTCAGTTAGTGACATTTAGTGTAAATTAGGCTCGCAAAGCTCTACGTCTTTTTTCATTCGATGACTAATTCAATTAAAGCACACTTACACGCTGTAGCAATGCTAAACAGGATATCTAATTAGCTAGATGCCACCGTTTCAATCCGC
Source organism: Amphibalanus amphitrite (assembly GCF_019059575.1). NCBI lineage: Eukaryota > Metazoa > Arthropoda > Thecostraca > Balanomorpha > Balanidae > Amphibalanus > Amphibalanus amphitrite. The sequence goes on from NW_024881562.1 coordinate 1,252,351, forward strand.
GCAATCATGATCTCTTTACCTCCCGTTTCCTCCCCACAGATCATCCCCGTGGACAAGCTGGTCAAGGGCAAGTTCCAGGACAACTTCGAGTTCCTGCAGTGGTTCAAGCGGTTCTTCGACGCCAACTACGACGGAACCGAGTACGACGCGCTCGAGGCACGCGGCGGGGAGGCCATGGGCGGTGCCGGCGTGGCGTCTCGACTGGGCGGGGGAGGCGCCGCGCCGGCCAAGCGGATCGGCATGGCGCGGCCGGCGCCGCGGGCCGCCGCACCGCGCCCTGCACCCGGTGAGCGAGGGGGGGGGGAGCGTGTCAGGACAATGACAGACTAGGCTGAAGAGGATATATGCTTGATGATTCAATGCTAGAGTAGAATATTAGTCTACACGTGCTGGCGAGTGTGAAGCTCCAAGTCACTGGTTCTGGCGACGCTTGCACAACCGCCGTCTGTTGTCCCTACCCACGCCATTCGGTGATGAGTTATTGCTGGGAAGTCGTTATGTCAATAGCTGGGCTCTACCCACGTCCATTATTCCTTGTGACGCATGGGTCGTCCACCCTCCGTCGGTGCGGGCACGTTTGGCGACCCCTGACCAACGAATCGATCCTTGTACACGTGTCTAGTGTCTGTCGCAGTCCTGGACAGGCTCTCACCACCCGAGGACAGACATCCCGCTCCTCCTCACACTCACACTAGATGTGATACGTGTCAGAGTAGGCCGGTATGGGACCGGTGACTGCCTCTCAGCTGAAATGACGCTGAATCACTGGAACGATGAGCAGTGTCGCTGACTCAGTCACCCCTCTTCCCGTCCCACCCCACCCCCTCCGTCTGCCTGAGGTGGAGGAAGATAGCCTCCCCCCCCCCTATTGCCTCTGTGCTGGTCAACATGCGAGCATATCGGACATTTATCAAATATTTGAGATACATTAAGGTTAGATTAGTTGGATAGATATGTATGCTGAATATGAACCCATTTGGATATGCGTTATTGCAAATGTTTAGTGTTACTGATAGTCCTCTTGATGTCTCTGCATTTCACTAGTCTTGCGTAATAATGTGGGTTGGAGGCATATCTCTGAATCGTGACCATGTATTTGTTAAAAAAGCTCACTTCTATTCGGCTTACTTCGTAGCTTAGTTACGACCACATGAAGGAACAGCACATCTCATGTTGATCCGTAATCTGTTATTGTTTTGTCATCGCTCAGCAATACTGATGAGCCTATCAGCTGCAGCAGATGACGCTGCGCTCCCCGGGTCACAACCTCATATCTATGACATCATTGTGACATGCCCTGACACCGTGTCTGTATGCGTGTGTGTGTTTTAGCGGCCAGCAGGGCGGCGCCGGCGGCGAGAGCAGCGCCCCGCGCGGCGGCTGCCGCAAAGCCAACTGCGCCCGATCACCGCCAGGCGGAGGTAGGAAGTGGGATTGGGGACGGAGGGACAGGGGTCTGTCGGCGGGTCAGAGGGGTTGGGAGGAAGTGGAACAGAGGAGTGCATGGGTCGGTCTGTCCTGGTGTAGCTGCCTGAAATGCGTGTCAATGATGATGGGTTCAGAGTGAGATTAAATGAGTGAGATTCTGAAGGCGCTGTCAGAGAGCCGTGAGATGGAGACAGTGGGATTCACTGGGAATCGGTCCGGCATCATCCAGATCTGCACAGTGCATTATGGCACGACCTCTCCCGTGGCCTAACCTGACCTGAGATATTCTACGTGTGACCTGACCTGGCCTGACTATGTAACTTGCAGTTGGACGAGCTGAACCTGCAGATGGCCGACATGCGACTCAGCGTGGAGGGTCTGGAGAAGGAGCGCGACTTCTACTTCGGCAAGCTGCGTGACATCGAGGTCATTTGCCAGGAGGACGAGTCAGACAACAAGATGATCCAAAGGATCTTGGACATTCTCTATGCCACAGAGGTGAGACATGTGTTATAAACAATGATGTGTGAACTTACTCTACATATAGTAAGACATGGCGACAGCCGAAACGGTGCGGCACTTTGTGATTGGAAGTGGGATTTTTAAACGACATGTTAGGAATTGACCCAGGGAACTAATTTGGTGAATGTTGACACTTGACATTCATATATATATATATATATATATATATATATATATATATATATATATATATATATATATATATATATATATATATATATATATATATATATATATATATATATATATATATATATATATATATATATATATATATATATATATATATATATATACACAACATTAGACTGACAAGAGAACACCTGGTAGAAAACACGTCGATCATCCACTCCAACCGTGACCCCAGACGCGTAGAGATCACAGAGGCCATACACATCAGAGACCACACACCAAGCATCAATGAACAGAAAAACGCACGCCTAGAAAAACTGGCTCTCTGGGGTACAATGCAGCACACATCACACCCACAAACACGCAGAACAACACCAACACAAGCTACCCAACCCGACTAGCGCTATGTGTGACGTGATCATATTTACTGTTGTAGTATAGCGCGCTGAAACTGAAAGTGTTATTTATGATTTTACTCGTGACCTGTATATTGTTTTTCAAACGTGTCCATGTACGCATTATTTGAACGAGTGTCTCACAGTGTACTTGAAAATGAATGTATAATACATTCGAAACGCGTCGAACTTTAACGAATATTTTTACATGAACTTTGCCGATCTGATACATCGTATTGACGAAAACAGCAAGAAAATAGTCAATAAGATCATAAAAACACAAACAAAGCTTTCGAAATGTGAAAGTGCTATTACGTTTAATGGTCTTTGTCTAAAAGAAGATTTATTGCCGAAGTTTACAAACATAATATATATATATATATATATATATATATATATATATATATATATATATATATATATATATATATATATATATATATATATATATATATATATATATATATATATATATATATATATATATATATATATATATATATATATATAGACTTTGGTTCGAAGTGAGACATTGGGCGACCCAGGAGACTCAATGTCCCCAGTACAGGTATTGATGAGATGGGTTAAGGCCGAAATAGACACTTAGGAGGAAATTTCGCATGTGAGGGCCTATTAAATACTTAAGCTCTCGCTGGCATCAGTCGCACGCGTGGAGATACGCTCCATTGATGCGAGCGATAGGTAGGTATCTTATGTATTTGAACGGACTCTCGCGTACGATTTTCTGCCAGAAGAGCCTGTTTCAGCCTTTGGCATTAGCGGAAAGTTTTGTCTTCGCAGCCACTTGCTACGCTTTGTGAGCAAGGGGAAGGCAGCTATTGTCAGCTTCCTTCGGAAGCTGACAATAGGCTCACGCGAATCCACGCGTTTGGTAGCGCCCTGGCTGAGACAATATTTATTCAGGTGTTTCGCAGTTTTTCTATGACGGGTATTGAAAGGCCAGAGTCGCAGGTGCCCTGAGTTGTGAGAAATGCTAAATAAGAACGCAGCGCGCGTTCACAAGTGGCACCGTGTGTGTGTGCCTGTGAGTCTTTTCTGGGAAAGTAGAGCATCAGTGGTAAGAGACGGGCCGGGCCGGCAGGACGGCGTTGGAACTGCAATGGCTCTCCCTAGGGCGCCCAATGGCCGCCCGCCTTTCAGTCTCCTCCGCTTTCCGTCTCCTTGGAGAGCGGCCTTACAATTTGCCGCTAATTAAGACACCTGAGACGCTCAGTGAGCGCTCGGGCTTATGAAGATGGTAGTGTGTGAGGCTTCCTGGGCTGGCAGCTAACTGAACTTCAGTCGTTAAGTGCATTTGATGATATATTATTAAACACACGAGCAAAGGTTGCGACGAATAGTTGTCGGAATTATATTTGAATTAACCTGTCCCTGGTGTAGTTGTACTGTACAGTGTACCTTGCGGTTCGGTCTCTGGCAACCTCTCGGTTAGTTATTAGCCACAATATGATTTTGGGATCTAGCATTTATCTAAAAGGAAACTTTGATTTCAAAGTATCAGGCTATTTGGAACGCGAGTTTCGAAACATTTTGCAGAAGACCGTTAACTCTTCATAGAAAGTTTTGTTTATGATAATGTTTGTTTATATTTATTGAAAAAGCACCAACAGGCAGCATGCCCAATAGTACTCGAGACCCAATAGTGTTCATGCAGTCAAATTTGTGCTGGGATTAGGACAGTCTGCACCCCCCCCCCCCCCCGCGTCGTCCCGCCGTCTGCCCCGCCCGCTCCAGTCCAGTTCGCTATATAAGGGTCAGTTGACAGCAGTAACGAGCTACTCGGCCACGACCTAATGGCCCCATTAGAGCGTAAGTCGGCCGCTATCGCCCATATTCCAGCTAATAAGCAGACAGGCTCTCAAGAGGCCATTGTTACCGGCAAATAGCAAACGCCGCCCTATGGCAGTTGCCGAGAATGCCAGACTTCGGCTACATTCTGCTTTTCATTATTAATATCGGGGCAGAGCAGCAGCTCATTGACACGGTCTCTGAGAAAAGTGCTTAGTGCAAATTGCAACTTCAGTCTTGTTCTGAATGCCAAGTCCATCCAATGATAATTTCAGATGTCGTTGTGACAAATTGCACTAGGTTTTCACTTGTACTTCAAAGCAAAGCGATCTAGACAATTTAACTAACTTGATTTCGCTGCTTCGGACCCGATGAGTTGGATCTAGTTACTATTTTGTCTTCACATCAACGTTTTCGAATGAAAGTTAATGAAATACCTATCGATTTCAGTACAGTTCTCGAGATGGGCGTCTCCCTCGAATCCTACAGTCGGGACCGTCTTGCTCGAATGCGCCGGTGAATGTTGCTGTTGACCCACGCCAGCCTGTGTTAGCGTCACGTGATTCACCGGAAAATCGATGGCAGCTAACGAGCGTCGGTCACGTGATTTGACAAACAGCTGGCTGGCCTACTCTTTGACCGGCAGTGCACTGCTGAAATGTCTGGCTGCATTCACTGACCTCGCGGCACAATTTTAGGCTGCAGGTGTTCGATGCATGCAGGTGTTCTTGTGCAGAACAGATGCATCATTCTCTTCTTTTTTTTCTCTCTTGTTTGTTAGTGAGGTTCAAGTGTGCGTTCAGCGTTGACACCTTTACGTTGCCACCTCTGTGGAGACTATCAATTATATCATCGGAGTACTTTCCCAGCACCGTAGGAAATATGCTGGTTTTGGCGTAACCTTGGATGTCGGGTTCACATGTGTATTCATGTGTATCAGTTGCTGTCATTGTTTCTTGTGATCGTATTTATTGCTTGTTCATCCTTTTATGTGTTAACCACTTTCGTCCGTTTGTTTTAACTATACAGTATCGCTGTGTTGTCCCTCTTTCTGACCCGTGTGCCCCGTCTAACGCCCTCCGTCTGGCCCGTTTGCTCCGTTTAACCCTCGCCCCGTTGGGGGGGGGGGGCCATTTTGGCCCCCCCCCCCCTGTGGTTTTTCCTGAATAGCAAGAAAACGGCGGCGCGCAGCGCCGCCAAATTTTCAGTACCTTCCCGGGCATCAATTTGACACCTTCACACCAAATTTCAAGTCTTAGGTCACCTTAGGTCAGGAGTTATTGAGGTCAAACTGAGGTCATGTTCGAGCAAAAATGAGCAAAAAACATGCAATCTTGAAACGCTCACCAAATCTACAGTTATCAAGCAATTTCAAAGTTCTTTATATGGTCTAGTAGACAAAAAGCAGCGCTACAAAACTGCTATCTCGGATTTTCAAAATTTTTGGTTTTTGACCAAAAAAAATTCAAAAAATTAATTTTTTTAGAAAAACTTTGAAAAAAATCCAAAAATTTTCTGAATTTCGAAAAAAACCGGAATATATGTGATAGTCCCAGCGCTCTTCTATATACATACCAAATTTCAGATCGATATCTCGTTTTTTGGCCAAGTTATAGCGAAAAAACTGTTCAAAAATGATGACGTCAAATTTTTGAACTTAATTTTTAGCAATTCTAGACCACGTACGGCAAAACAAAGACCACCATTGAACTCCCCGTGACGAGCTGCATCGATTCGATACCCATTTTATGCAAAAATATTAACTTTGAAATTTGACCTAATTTGACCTGACCTTGACCTGACCTTGACTTGACCTTGACCAAAACGTGATCTAAGCTGGCCCCAAAGGCTGCCTGACCCATATAATCGCATTTGTCATGGAAAATGGACCATAAAGCATGTATCACACGACACTTTCATATTGTGACCCCCCCCCCCCCCGTGACCTGACCTCTGTGACCTGACCTGGTATCAGTGACCTCAAATAGCAAAATATGTGTTTGAAGAACATTTCCCCATCGATGATTTTCAATGAAATGCATTTTACTCGATTTTACAACGCATTTCTTGAAGTGCCTGTAAACGGTGAAAATTGGACCTTTGACCTGACCTGTGACGTCATCGGTTTGACCTAGGTCAATAAAATTGGGTCACAAGGTAGTTCCCCGTTGGGGCTATCCAACGCCGTTTACCGCTTGTCGCTATGTTGCGTGGTTCTCGAGATCTTAGGGGGGGGGCCAAAATGGCCCCCCCCCCCAACCGGGCGCGTTGCTCGGCAGAGCCCAACGGGGCGCGGGTTAACGCCCTCCGTGTGCCCTGTTTAACGCCCTCCGTGCGCCCTGTTTAACGCCCCTCGTCTGCCGCCAGGACGGGTTCGCGGTGCCGGACGAAGAAGAGGGCGTCCCGCCGCCGCCCGAAGAGGAGGAATACTAACGCGTCGTGCGCATAAGCCTGCGATCAACGGGCGCCGGTGCGGGCCGCGCGGGCCGGCCGGGGCATGTGGAGGGGGTGGGGGCTGGCCACTCACTGATTGACCGCCGCGGGGCGAGAGGGGCTGATCTGCTTTTAACCGTACTACTGTCGGACACCTGGCGGCCGAGGGCCGGGGCGGCGCGGGCCGAATCCGCCGCCGCACCCGCCCGAGCGGCTGGCCTGACGTGTCCTGTGGTGAAATAAACAAGCGCCTTGTTTCTGTGTGATTGGAGTTATCTGTAAGTAGCTGGAGAGTCAGCAGCTCTCGAGAAAATCTGAGAATGAGGCGACACATTTGAGGATGCGACGATTCTGCAATCAGGGATATCTGTAAGAGTGTGTTTGGGTCTCTAAGAGTTCGGAGAATGAGCGGCACTCGAGCTGATCTTCGAGCGGTATGTCTGTTGGGATAGGACTGTTGTGGGCACTGGCCGTATAAGATAAATTAATTTCTTTAACCTCTGACGAGGCTGCGGGCCGTGCGAACAACGTCTGGCATAAATGGATACTTTGTGGCAGGTGTGCGTAGCATTGGCAAGGTCAGACGCCCACGGGTCAGAATTCACCACTGTTGGTGGAGAGGCAACTGCGTCCCCGCGGACTGGGCTGCCTCCCTATCAAAGGGAGCTCCCAATGCTGTCTGGCTTCCTTCAGTTGGAGGAAGAACCACGGTCTTGATAGGACGTCCAGCCCCGTTGGCCCTCACTCCCTGCCGTCCCCAAGAAGGCGGTAATCCTCAGTGCCCAGTCGCTGTTCCCATCACCGATCGACCGTCCTCTCCCGCTCAGAGCATCACTAATTCAGCGGGAGAGCAGGGCCGCATCCAGGGCCGCGACTGACGCCCCGTTTCAGTGACGTCACTGGGAGACAGTGACGTCACCAGGGGAGGAGCGCCAGACGTCGGTGACAATGAGAGATCAATTGCAGGAGACGACACAGCTCGTGTTCAAACGGCTCGAAATAGATCTACTCTGCCATGTGGCGTGATTGAGAGGTGTATTCAAAGGATAGGCCGCATATTTCGTCAGCCTTCATGGCAGCAAGAATAGGATTAGGATCCCAAAGGGTGGGCGGTCGGAACTCGGAACATCATAAGATCATGTGCAAGAACGTTCTAAGAACCAGGTACACATAATGCGCTAAAGTTTAGGAGAGGTCGGACTCCGGCCTACGGGCTCAAGCCATGGAGTGATGATACCTACCATAAAAAATTAAATGGTTATTGGGTATAGTTGCATTGTGAGGGCTGGGACGATAGTGACAGAGGGAAGCGACCGGGAGTCGTTTCCTGTTTTCAGTTTCCTGCTCACCTTCCCTCAAAACTTATTATCAAACCCATTGCATTTCCGTTCAAGACTGGAGCTGGAGCTTGGAAGCTGCACCGGACGCGACGTAGCTCGACGCTCCCCTTCCCCCCACCCTTCCCCGGACACCGACCTCTGTACCACACCCCACCGGTCCCCCGGCGCGGCGGATGGACGCTGCTGTAACGGCACTCTGGCTGCGGTCGGTGACGGCGGTGTCGGGTGTCCCCAGGTGGGCCCCGGGCCTTCACCACAGCCCCGGGTCGGCTGTCGACCGGTGTGGCCATGCGACTGGAGGGCGGTCACCAAAAGGAAATTCTCGTCGTCAGGAGCTTGCTGCTGGTCGGTTCTCTGGATGGAGTCGTCGTGCACGGATGAGCTCGCACAGCGAAACAAAATCAGCTCTCAGTGACAGTCACGTAAGATTAGGTCATATTTTAGCGGCCTCATAAAATTGGACAAAGAGCAAATTTCAAAACGATGGTTTCTGTATTTCCCTAGTGACTTATAATGGTGAGGTGACGTGTCCAACCTGACCTCAGATGAACCTTCTAAAAATTCGAGACACGCAAGCTATGAGAATTGTGAGAATACGGTAGCTACTAGCTTACCAGTTACCTGTTTCCTACTACATTCTGCAAGCTTTATCTTCACGCGAAAGATTCTCTTACAAATACCTAATAATGGCGTTGCCAAGTTGCGGTATCGGGCATTTTTCATTTCTATGTTCATTCATGACATCAAAGGTCAATAAATGTCACCTGGAATGAGATTGGTGTCAGAAGTGCCACATTCAACCAGAAACTTTCAGCTCTTTGATTAACTCTTGCCTAGCAATCGCAAAAAAGAAGGCACCGACCCTCCCCGCGGTCGGGAAGATTTGACGTTTACGTTTACGTCACTCCAATGGGCAATGGTTACCTCTGAACTCTGTGTTACTGCTGAGTGTGTAACTGCTGAGGCCCGTGCTATGCGGAGGGTCATCCCAGCCTGTTTCTGTTTGCTTTATCAGCCTGTTTGTGCGCTCGTCTTACCAGGTCAGCATGGTCCCGAGTAGGTCGCCCTCTGTACCCACGTGGGGCGCCGCGCCACCACACCCCCGCGCCAGGGCCGTCTTTTAGTGTCGGTGTCCGCGCCTGGTCGACAGCAGGCGGCGGTAATCTGACTCGCGTGTTCTGGTCGCCTGTGGCCGCGGTAGACCCCTGACAGCGCCAGTGTCGGACTAGTCCCGCCGCCCGCCGGAACTATCCAGTCAGAATCCCTGTGGTGCTTGTCAACCAGCGGGGATTGGCCGACCTCCCGGTGACCTCTGGGTGACCTCTGAACTGACCGGTCGAGGTCGAGACACGGTCGTATTGTTCAGCCCAGCTCAGCAGAGGTCAACCGTCATCGGCCTGACCTGACCTCTGTGACCCGGCCCCGGACGGAGCTGTAGTCACCGAGCCACTCGAGACGTCTGCCGCCTCCTGAGCGTTTGGCCGAGGAACGCACGGCCGAATCGTCCCTCATCACGACCTTACGATGGCGGCTGCAGAGGGGTAAGTGGGTGGCTGATGAGTGGGCCATTTGTCCCAGCAGGTCTAAATTGTCACTTGGTCGGCAGGGGTCGTCGCTCTGCGAGCCGCCGCAGTGACACGACGGGCTGTGGCTCTCGTGTGGACGGGTTATTACGTCGGACATGATAAACTGGCGGCCGCCGGACCAAAGTGTTCCCAACTGATCTGCCGCTGTAAATTATTCTGGCTCGGGCAGCGTCCGACATCCTGACTGGGAAACTATCAGACACGGGCGGGTGATAAAACTGTCCAACATTTGGTCACTAACGGATCGTTCACAATTTGCACCGCCGGCCGCTCCCGTGCCCGTCGTTTGCGAACGTTTGAACGCAGTGACAGCCACAATCTTACTCGTAAGGCAGGCTTTACTCGGTCCATTTCACCATGTGGCTCTGTTCGCTAGCAACTTCGTTGTATATCCGTGCAATGTCTTTTTTAATGCCTGACATCTGCGATCAAATACCAAATTGACGCATGGAGCTGAAACAAAAGAGATGCAGCTCGTGCAGTGTAAGAGTGAGTTTCGAGTTGCGAGGGGAGGGGTGAGACCAAAGGAAGGGTCATAAGTCTGACCTCACACTTTGTCAGTACATACATATCATATCGCGTCCAGGCTGTGGTCACGCTTAACTTTGGCTTGTTGGCTGTGGGTAAGACCCTAGACGGCAGACCCCCTCCCCCAAGCTCCGTCATAAACAAACGATGAACAACAGGCTATGCTGGGCAGGGTAAATCCGGTTGGGGATTCCTTTGAACGTTCGTGGTAGGCATACATGCATGCCTGTTGGCGTGTTTATGCAGTAGGGTAAGGTGCCTAATTAGCGACCCCCTTAATTTGAACCGCCATTGCTCACGCTCTGTGGGTACAACTGTATTGCTGGCTTGATTTTCGGAGAGATCGTTCATTTTTCTATTAAAATATACTATATAGTCATTTTCTGCCCCAATATCCACTAACTTATTTGAAGTGAGCATTTTGGCAGACCATTGCAAAAAAAAAAAAAAAAACGCTTATAGGGAACTCTTCCCGATTAGCGACCGGGGAGGGTCGCTAATAAGTCTATGGGTTTCCTCATATTGAAAATGGCAAAAAATGCGACGCCTGGAAAGATGAAATATGATCTCAAAAAGGTAACCTATACGCAAAGCACTCAATCACTCGAACAGGAACGTTTATCCAACACATTTACGTAGTACCTAAAAAATGATCACGTGATGCACCGAAGGCGAAAAGAACGCGGTAACCCAAATTTTGCGGGCTATCTCGTATGATATTCGAGGTCCGCGTTGAATTCGGCACCCCTGCAGTCGGTGACGACATTTGGCATCCCCTGCCACACATTGCAAGCTTCAGCAACACCTCATTTTCATTTCTCTCTTTTCACCTTTCTTTCCCTTCTTGAACTATTTGCGACCATGTCAGGCGCAAATAGGAAATATGAGTTGCGACACATGTTTAAAAGCCATGCTGTGCACAGTTGAGCGATTCACTATGGGAAAACGGCAATCAATTGAAAAAGGAATGTCGATTCAGAATAAAAAAGGTGCATCATCCTAATGTGTATCGCTTTTCATCAGAGAGGGCCCAAACACACACGTTTTGGATAAGAAACTCGTCATTTTTATTTAAACTCACCTGAAACGTCCCACCAGAAACATCGACGACGGGAAAATAATTTAATTTGATAACCAAAGTATGGCTGACCTTTTGACGATGTTTTTTACCCCGTTTTCTCCTGCCAGTTTTTCTGTAGGGAGGTAGGTCGCAAATCGGAAAGGGTCGCTAATTAGGCACCTTACCCTACCATCGCCAATATGCATAGATGATAACGTTTATACAGTGATCAAGTGGCCAGGCACTGAGCTATCAGTTATTGATCAGCAAATGATCAGTAAATATGTGCACTAAAAGTGCTTGCAGATGTTAGCTTTACGAGTTCTCAAGCCGGTTAATATACTTATTTAAGTTGTGGCTAATTCACCCCAGTAGGTACTTCTCGTATACGGTATAGTTCGATAAATCAAAAAAAGTTTAAATAAGTTACTGAAGGTAAGTCGTAAGTTACCAGAGTTTAGGATTCTGTTTCAGTTTCGACTACAACGCCATCAATGACGGCGCCAACTACCTCCTAGACAGAACCAAGCACCGACCCACGATCGGCATCATCTGCGGATCAGGCCTAGGTCGGTGGCTTTTCGAGTATCGCATCTCCGCCTCGTGGCTTGTTTTCGGTGACTTGGTAATTTTATATCGCGACGTGCTCTCGTATCTGGTCTCTGGAGACCATTCGCGTAGGGACTCTGAACTCATTCAGGACTTATTACTTACATAACAGTAACACATAAAAAAAACAAAAAAAACTCAATAGATGCGAAGCGTGTAAAAGTTCACCGCACTTTGAATTACTTTTACGTTCTTTTATTTATGTTTCTCATATTTTATTTAGATAATGATCATGCTGGACAGACAGCTTCTTCCCTGTGACACTCCCCTCCCTCACCCCTCCATAGGTAGCCTCGTGGACCACCTGACGGAGCGCGAGTCGTTTTCTTACGAGGATATTCCCAACTTCCCCGTGTCGACGGTGCACGGCCATGACGGTCGGGTCGTCTTTGGTCTGCTCAACGGCGTACCCGTCATGTGTATGAAGGGTCGAGTGCATCGTTATGAAGGTTACCCCATGTGGAAGGTAGGCGACTGGATTGTATGCGGATTTAGGCTTACTTTACAAGCCACCGGAATTACCCAACGGTAATGTGTGCACACTATCATTGCAACATGAACATCAATTAATTGATTCTGTTAATCGACCAGTCAAACAACACGACCGTTCAAATCCAGACTGATTGCTGTGACATCAGTGCAGAGGGTACCTATCTAGATATGTCCGGCCCGGCTATGCTGTGACACGCTCCAGACAACGTCCCGCAGCAGATGGCTTCCCAATGACGTCACACATTGATGACGTCACCGGTCTGTTACAGACCACCGTGCCGATTCGCGTGATGCGGCTGGTTGGCGTTAGTGACGTCATCATTTCGACGGCCACCGGCGGACTGAACCGTGGATACAAGATCGGTGACGTGATGATCATCAAGGACCACATCAACATGCCGGGATTCTCGGGCGACTCACCGCTCATCGGCAAGAATGATGAACGGTGAGCGTCCAGCTCTCTTCTCTGTGATGGAGATGGAACAGCGAGCGTCCACCGTTTGTCGATGGGAACGATGCACGGCAATCAGCATTACCCGCGTTGCTCTGTGCTGCATGTCGTCTTTCTAGTTTTATGTTTAAAGCGACTGTTGGTTCACAGCTTTATTGATTCGCTAGACTAAAGGGCAGCATTGTATTTCATTGTCTCACATATTCAGCATTCACACCCGTCCCTGATTTTTGATGAAACGGATCTCATTTTTGTCGCAGTTTCGGGCCTCGGTTCCCGGGCATGTCAAACGCCTACGACAAACAGCTTCGTCAGGAGGCCAAGAACGTGGTGAAGGAGATGGGTATCGAGGAGAGCGTCCACGAGGGCGTGTACGTCATGCTCGGGGGGCCCTCCTACGAGACGGTGGCCGAGCTGCGGCTGCTCCGGCTGCTCGGCGCCGACGCCGTCGGTAAGAGTTTTACACATAAAAGATGTTTTCAAAATTCAAAATATACATTTGTTCATACATCGATTTTAGTAATCTAAGTTCTTGGGAACTCTGTTTTTATAGGATTTTTTTCTCATATTTATTCTAAATCAAATTCACAAGACACAGTACATGTTCACAACATCTCAACACTATACCACAAACTTCCATGTCATCCTGCCCGCCCCGCATCGCCCCGCGGACTGTTTTGATAAGATATTCTAAAACAAAAACCAAATACTTGTTTTTTGCCGTGAACTTCTATCGCCGTTAAGTAAGTATACATGTATAAGGAAGTGGAAACGATTATCAATGATTCATGAAATGAATTGATTTCACACAAAAACGATGTTACAATTATCTTTTTAATGGCTTCTCTGGTTTAGTTTCTTGAGATTTTTTATTGCTGTCTAAGCCACTTGAGACTTGTTAACGTCAAACATAAAAGAAACAGAAGCACCGTCCATTTGCCATGAACGGATATGTTTATTAGAAATGTTTTTGTATGCTGTATCAATGTGTCAATGAATAATGAATATGTCGTCATCGAATAATGGTGAAAGCACTTTTCACTTGTAAATTATATTAGCCTTTCGAGGTTCACAGAGGCCGCGCTCCGTTCGTCCTAAACGTTCACCTGTGAGGTAGACTGACCCGCCCGACACAGCTGCAATGCGGCACAGCTGGTGCTTCAGGGAACTCAGTCGCAAACTGCATAGAACGTAGTGGTGACATTTGTCGGCAAATTTACATAAAAAACACGACCGTCTACAGGCTAGCACAGCTGGTTAAACAGCACCGATGTAGAACAGTTGAGGTCCATGTAAATATTTTATATCTCTCTCTCTCTCTCTCTCTCTCTCTCTCTCTCCTCTCTCTCTCTCTCTCTCTCTCTCTCTCTCTCTCTCTCTCTCTCTCTCTCTCTCTCTCTCTCTCTCTCCTCTCTCTCTCTCTCTCTCTCTCTCTCTCTCTCTCTCTCTCTCTCTCTCTCTCTCTCTCTCTCTCTCTCTCTCTCCTACCTTGCTCTCTGTTTTTGCTGTGCTTCTTCTCGGCTTCCTATCATCTTTCCTGACCTGTGTCCAGAAAAGTAATTCTGCCTGCCACCCATCATTTCTACTTGTATTACTGACCTGACCTAAGTAACAACCCAATTCCATCCGACCTTACCCGACCTGATGTGACCTGACTCGGCCCTCCGACAGGCATGAGCACGGTGGCTGAGGTGGTGGTGGCGCGCCACTGCGGAATGCGCGTGTTCGCGTTCAGCCTTATCACCAACAAGTGCATCATGGACTGGGACACGGACGACGAGCCGCTGCACACCGAGGTGATCGCGGTGGCCGAGCAGCGAAAACACCACCTTCAGGAGCTGGTGGCGCGAATGGCCGCGCGCATGGTTCAGAAATGACGAGACAGCGGGGAGAGAGAGAGAGAGAGAGAGAGAGAGAGAGAGAGAGAGAGAGAGGGAGAGGGAGAGAGAGAGGAGAGAGAGAGAGGGAGACAGAGAGAGACAGAGAGAGAGAAAGAGCGATAGATAGAGAGAGAGAGAGAGAGAGAGAGAGAGAGAGAGAGAGAGAGAGAGAGAGAGAGAGAGAGAGAGAGAGAGAGAGAGAGAGAGAGAGAGAGAGAGAGAGAGAGAGAGAGAGAGAGAGAGAGAGAGAGAGAGAGAGAGAGAGAGAGAGAGAGAGACGAGCTTGTAAGGAGCGGCGGCTAACATGTTTATTTGTTGAGAGAAAGGTAGGTGTGTTTGCTGAGAACATGCGATGTGCATATGCTTACAGCATAGCGCGCTACTATGTTAGCTGAGTGTCCTGTATCGGTTGAATGTCATCATGAGTAGCTGTTATATCGTTGCAGCTACGTGTCATTCTGAGCGGGATGAAATATCCTGGTCAGCGAAGCATACACGATGTAAATTACTTAACACAGAAGGGAACGCTTTAACCCTCGCCGGACCTATCGGTTTTCTACATACGCGCCGGCCGAGGGGGGGGGGGGCGGGTACGACCCCCCCCTCGCCGTTTCGCCCCTGGTGGAGCTAGCGCGTCGCGGAAAAAACGAGCGTGTGCGCCGTTACGAGACGCAGAGATTGGTACCCGATTTTAAGGTCCTAGGTCAACCGGTGACCTCTGAGGTCAGGTCAAGTGCCCCAAGGTACGGTTCAGTTTTTGGTGAATAACTTCGCAAAAAACGGCCGCAGAGCGCCGATTTTGGCAGCATCGTGTTCGTCTCGCTCAGGCGCGTCGAATGATATACTTTTTGTCCGGGTCAGGTCAATTTGGGGTGTTGACCTCAGGTCAAGGTCAGGTCAGCACCCCCAGGTCACGAAGTTGGCCGAAAGGGGTCATGTCGCATATCATTCGATTCGGCAGGTCTTCCTGAGTCCATTGGTGGCTTTCCCGACTCGCTAGCTCAATTTGATCAAGAGTTATTGACGAAAAACTAATATGACCTTGATGACGTCATAAATGACGTCACGCAAGGTCAACATTGCAAAAGTGACGCATCTAACCTTGCAAGGAGTGCATCAAATCACGATTCTGTGTGCTTGAGATAGTTGGAGATCGTTCCCGGCGCCAGAATAGCAGTTTGAATTTTTCCCCATTGACTTATAATGGTGAGGTCACGAAAATGACCTGACCTCATATGACCTTTAGGAAAAATCCGAGATATACAAGTTGTGGGACTCATAATGGATACTAGATCCTGCAAGTTTCATTTCCCTGTGACATCTCCTCTGGCAGTGAGGGCGTTGCGAAGTTGCGACATCTGAAGACCGTGCAGAGGTTCACTTATGACGTCATAGGTCAGTGACCTGACCTGACTCAAAAATGCGGTTGGTGTCAAAAGATCCGGCTTGGATCAAAGGTCAGGTATGCCAAGTTTCAGCTCTCTATCGCCAGCGTGTTCGGAGCTATCGCGAAAAAACCCTATGGGGGGGCGGCACCCGCCCCCCCCCTCGGCCGGCGAGGGTTAATAAACGGCTTGCATGCCTAGTGCCTATCTTTATGTGACAGGTGTTGGGTATGCATGATCCTTAGGAATTGCTTATCTGTTCAATGTCCCTTATTTACTGATAGGTAGGTGATTGACGTGGACATCGTGGGCCTATGCTAATAAATGAGATATCGAAATGCTAGGGTGGTGTAACGAAACTGAAAAGATCGGGTGGTGTGCCAGACAATACATATCTTGTGCAATGTGCATTGTATTTGAGTCTGCTGATGTGTGCCTGTGTGTGTGTATTCATTCATACCGCCCTCTCCTGCTCCTCGTAGCGTGGGGCTCCACGCATAAACGCCAAACCAGCCTGGAGGAAAATATTACATTATTATAGGTACCTACACTCCTGCTAACTCCGAAACCGTTGATGGTAGAATGTTTCTAATGACAAACCTGACGTCAACACTTACAAATTGCAAAAATGTTTAAATGCGTTTAACAATTAGTGTAGGTGATACCTAATCAAAACAATAAGCTTTCGGTTGCAAGTTGCAACTATGTTCGCTTACCTCTCCGTTGAGAATCGAATGAATGTAGATGTAATGGTGAAGTGGAAATTGTGAGCAAGGTCACGATTATGGCCAAAATAAGGCGTCAAAAAGGAGTCATGTGTGATCTGCCACGAGAAAAAGTCCCGAGCCACCGTTCCCTGGGTTTGCGTCATGCCGACGCGTTGCCACGTCAGCGTGATAAACAACGCCTCACCATCACCGAAGGCATCGTATGATATCGCGCGACCGCTATCTCCCGTGGTGTGCTGCGTCAGCCTGCGAAGGACCAATGAGAGGCGTCCGGCCGGGGGCGTGTCGACCAATCAGGGGCCGACACGGCGGGGTGTGTTCGCTCGGGGCTGAGGTCACCTTCGAGACCGGAGCCAGCTTGTTTGACCTTCCGACTTAGAGAGGCCGCAGCGCCGCAGGAATTTGGGCCCCGTTAATTAAGTAAAACGAGTGCAGCCATCTCGCCAGCGGCCACCCATGCAGTGTTGCTAAATCGGAACAAGATTATTGGCTTCATGGAACCACAAATGAAGTCACCTACTGAAGCATCAAATCTTTAAATAACCTTCTGAAATGCAGCGGCATAACCGTTAAAGGAAATAGTTCACTTTTTAACATGGGTTTTGAACTGGAATAGCAGTTCCGTAGCTTGGGCTGAGACGAGCATAAATCAGGAGCTTTTACAGCCCAACGATCACCCTAGGCAAAGATATTCTATTTCTCGTCCCGAAAAAGGTGTCTTGCGTTGAGGATGTGTGCCTTGCATATATTTCCATCCAGTATGAAAAGAGCATGGGTCCCGAAAATTCTTCAGAAACTAGAGAAATTATCTACGAGAACTCTAGAGAAATTCTCGTACTGATCAATTAGGACATTCAGGGGAACATTATCAGATCGAGCAGATCGCCCAAATGCCGGTGGCTGCGATAATTTCTCTGTTTCTGAAGAATTTTCGGGACCCATGCTCTTTTCATACTGGATCGCGTGTGCCTTACAGAAGCTGAAAAGTTCTTCCTATATCAAAATATAGAAAAAAAAATCTTTTGTTATAAAAAGGTTTTATTTTCTTTGCTGATTATTTTGAACATAAAAAATCATAAATCGTTGCAAAAAAAAATAATTTCGTGAAAGTGAACTATTTCCTTTAACGTGATTCATGTTGATTTTAGTGTTGACCAAAGATGACGTAGGGCTTACATTTGAGGTAGGTCGGGTTAGGTCAGGTTATTCCCTTAAGTGCACTGTATGGCGCGTCAGCGTAATATGGCAGACATCGCTCGGCGAAAACCCTGACCCGTCGAGTGGGGCATTTGCTTTTTTCCCGTTCCTCTGAGAAGGGAACGATGCCCACGCTAGGCTCCAGTGTCCGTTATAATGCATAGCTAGGGCTATTTATGCCGGTTGGACCGAGACATAATGAAATATTTCTCCTTCATGGTCAGGTGTCTTGCGGAATCATATGTGGATTGAAGCTCATGATGGGTCAGGTCGCAGTCTCCTAATGGGTCAGGCCGCAATAGATCGCTTCTCCCAATGGGTCATGTGCCAGAAGATTCTCTCTTACTCGGCCAGCTGTCACATTTGCTGGTTTCTCGAAATGCCTCCTCAAATGGCTTTGCTTTTTTGGGTCGGTTCACTGCGGATTGTCCTCCCCAGCTGGGTCGGTTCACGGTAAACAATCAAATCCTGTCCTAGCTGGGTCAGGTCAGCTGCGTTGCCTGTCGCCACATGGATTGGGTCATGATGCCGTCTGACCCCCCTCCCCCCCCCCCCAGCCGGGCTTGACGACGGTCAGCGGCCCCCTGTGATCTTTTCCTGGTCCCAATAAACATTCTGTGGTCAGTCTGATTCCGAGCTTCCGATTTTCTTTGAAGAGCCGCACCCGTTGCCAGACATCGATAGTGATACGGGGCCATTCATTACGGTGATGTTCTGGTCCCAAAGATAGGAGTCGCTTATCGAAGCGGCCGACTGCTTACAGTGCTGCTGAATTTCAGCTACATGAAACACACACGAGGCGAGGGCTGGCCAGACTCGAGTTCTGCTGTGATAATGATAAGGTCACATCTTATTGATGGCATGGGTGTTGTTTTATATAATCCTGTTAGGGTCTATGTAGGGTATATTATATAACCCTATACCATTTGGCATTTACCAATAATTTCGGTATTTTAGCATTAGTCATATGGCGCTGCATGACTGAAAATGGCTTTGCTATCCTAAACCTAATCACTTCATCCCTACCAATAAATTTCAGTAAGAGATGCTCGTGTAAGTTGACATTGAAAACAAATGTTTGGGTATTTTGGGGCGTGATTATTGCGACAAACTGGATAATGTAAAGTTGATATAGTTTCCATCCATTTATTGTAAAATGTATAATGTATATAAGTACATAAGTACATGGGTAGAAATGACTTACATCATAGAGACTGTTCCCGCTGACCTCTGATGACCTGACCCTCGCAGTGGCCTAAAATATAACCCTATCTCCTTTTCAGAAACCTCTTAACGGTGGAAAGCTGCTTGCCAATTTTTGTATACCTACAGTAGGACACTCGCTTCGATGTAATAATAAGACCAGCATTCAGCAACGGATGATATGATGTGCTGTTATCGAAGGTGATGAAGGTAAACTGCACTTCTTTTATCTGCAAACGTATCGATTTACCGACCAGTCGCCACTGAACCTTCTTTATTTTTGTTTCTGTGATGTTTGGAATATTTGAACCTTTAAAATGTTACCTAGTTGATAACATAATTTCACCACAACCATTGCGGTAAGTTCTTGCCCATTTCTCAGTACTGTCTCCTTTGCCGTGTTCCTGTTAACGCTTATGCATGCATAGAGAAGAAGCAAGTTTCTACCTTCTGATTAGGTAAATGCTGGTAAATGTGCTGCACTTTCATGACTTTGGGTTTCTGAAGCTCGTAAACGGTGTGCATTTGTGCCTTTTGCGCGCGATTCTGAAGCATTCAATTACATGGCACGCAAGGCTTGTATATCTGGGCGGGGACGAAAACAAGAGATGTTCAGCGGACAGCGGCTATAAACAATTATAGAGCCAACGTCGTATTTTCTGTTCTGCTTCTCTACCTTGTCTGGTAAGAAAAATAGACCAAATGAATTTGTTTATAAGCAATGTCAGATGGCATGCCTTTCTGGAGCTGCCTAACATTACCCAGTAACGTCTTGTTATCAATTATGATAAAAAGGCAAATACGATGATGGCATTCAGGCAGGTCGAGTCACAGTGCTGTAAGTCAAATATTGATAATCGGCAGTCCTGGACGGAAACGAAAAACAGTCGTGGCCTCCATACATAGACCACCCTGCATCCCCAAACACTACGTGCGCTCAGAGGGAATGTGACCAGGAAAACTGGTCATGAAGCTGGCCATAAGCAGTAGGTACGCCCGCAAACCAGGGTCTTTGTTTTTGTAAATGCTGTTGATGCGACATTTTATGTGTGTAAACGACCTTATTACAACAGCCTTTCATGATTACCAGGAGCTTTCGCGGGAGCACTTCAACTCCCTTCGTGAACCAGATCAATACATGTCGAAAAGAAAAAGAAAAAGAAACACTAACACAGCAATGCAAATCATCGAGATGTCGTTTGAAGTCGAGTCAAACACAAATCGAAATGTGCCACATTAAACGTAGGGTAGTCATATAATTTTATGGATTTTTAATGCCGTCAGAGGTCCAAATAATCAGTAATCAGTGTCTGCAATTAATGAAAGGAAACATATAAATATACCATATACATATACACCTTGCGTAGCTAATACCCAACTCACAAGACATACCTAAGTTATTCATTGAGAACTCTATTTTCGTTACGGAGTCGATTTGTTCGTTTCCGCCTTATACCGGTGGCAAAAAGCGGAAACATTCCCAACTTTTAGGCTCCGATGATAAAGTTACTTGAGTTGATTGCATAAGAAATCGATTTTTAACATCTGACAACGTTGAAAACATTGCTCCTACAAAATTTCAAATATTTCTGACCATTCTTTTTTCGTTTATTGCTTTGAAAGTAAGGAAACATCCCAATTGACTTTTCCGCGACGGTTTTTTTTAACAGTATGCGCTTGAGATTGGATCGCCCCTCCTTCGGTGCGGGCCAGAGTTCGATCGGCGCTTTCTGCTACAGGATGCTTCGGCTGATACTGTTCGTAGGCAGCTTCCTTCACGTACATAGTTTGTATGACTGCTCTTAGGGTTCTAACCAGCGCTGGACAGTGCTCCTGTAAAAATTGTAAAATATTGATTTGTCTGGGATGGGCACCCGGCTTGCTCTCCTGCACGATAAGAACAATGACTTGATTTCGTCTCTGCACTTTAATTTCTAGAGAACCAGTATAACGCCTTTTGGGGCGACTAACGGAGCGAGCGAGAGGGTGGACCTTGCACGTGCGAAATTGCGAGGGGGTACCTCCAACTGACTTGTGCACGGCACCCTACTAACTGGTCTCTAGCGATGTGCCAAATTTGGGCACAATCGGCCCAGCCGTTCTCGAGATCTGGAAGCGACACCCTGCACGTGCGCACGTGCAAAATGGGTCCCAACTGACTTGTGCACGGCACCCTACTAACCGGTCCCTATCCGTGTACCAAATTTGAGCGCAATCGGTCCAGCCGTTCCCGAGATCTGGAAACGACCCCTGCACGTGCGCACGTGCAGCAGCACCCCAACTCTGGCACATGGATATGCAGTCCCTACTGGGTGCCTACCTACATGCCAACTTTCAGCGCAATCGGCCAAGTAGTTACCGAGATATTGCAACAATTACAAAACTGACACCTCTTCGTTTTGCACGAGGCACGTGCATAAGGGGTCACCTACATGCATCGGGAATAGTCCAATACTTGGTAGCAGGAATGAAGCTACCCTACAAAAATTACCTCGTGTAAATCGGTCAAGTGGTTGCTGAGATATAAGCCTCGCAAAAGCGTGACCACGGCCGGCCGGCCGGCCGCTCATACTCAGAAATTTCCGTTAATCTAAGGAAAGACTACGCTCGCTTCGCTCGCTCCGTAACAAAGAGCATAGACGTCCGTAAACATGGGTAGAGGTACTATTCAGTTTACTCAAGCCTAATGTTTCCGTTTCCAGCTAAATGATAAACGTTAATTGATTTTTGGCTTCCTTTAGTTGTAATTTTATACTAAAGAAGCACTGCACCCGGCTTTTTGCTACATTTTGAAAAAAGGTGAGACTTTGATGATTGGATCGTTTTTTAGGGGGGGGGGGCACCCGGTATGCATGTTAACCCTCGCCGGACCTATTGGTTTTCTACATACGCGCCGGCCGAGGGGGGGGGGCGGGTACGACCCCCCCCCCTCGCCGTTTCGCCCCTGGTGGAGCTAGCGCGTCGCGGAAAAAACGAGCGTGTGCGCCGTTACGAGACGCAGAGATTGGTACCCGATTTTAAGGTCCTAGGTCAACCGGTGACCTCTGAGGTCAGGTCAAGTGCCCCAGGGTACGGTTCAGTTTTTGGTGAATAACTTCGCAAAAAACGGCCGCAGAGCCGCGATTTTGGCAGCATCGTGTTCGTCTTGATCAGGCGCGTCGAATGATATACTTTTTGTCCGGGTCAGGTCAACTTGGGGTGTTGACCTCAGGTCAAGGTCAGGTCAGCACCCCCAGGTCACGAAGTTGGTCGAAAGAGGTCATGTCGCATATCATTCGATTCGGCAGGTCTTCCTGAGTCCATTGGTGGCTTTCCCGACTCGCTAGCTCAATTTGATCGGGAGTTATTGACGAAAAACTAATATGACCTTGATGACGTCATAAATGACGTCACGGAAGGTCAACATTGCAAAAGTGACGCATCTAACCTCGCAAGGAGTGCATCAAATCACGATTCTGTGTGCTTGAGATAGTTGGAGATCGTTCCCGGCGCCAGAATAGCAGTTTGAATTTTTCCCCATTGACTTATAATGGTGAGGTCACGAAAATGACCTGACCTCATATGACCTTTAGGAAAAATCCGAGATAAACAAGTTGTGAGACTCATAATGGATACTAGATCCTGCAAGTTTCATTTCCCTGTGACATCTCCTCTGGCAGTGAGGGCGTTGCGAAGTTGCGACATCTGAAGACCGTGCAGAGGTTCACTTATGACGTCATAGGTCAGTGACCTGACCTGACCCAAAAATGCGGTTGGTGTCAAAAGATGCGGCTTGGATCAAAGGTCAGGTATGCCAAGTTTCAGCTCTCTATCGCCAGCGTGTTCGGAGCTATCGCGAAAAAACCCTATGGGGGGCGGCACCCGCCCCCCCCCCCTCGGCCGGCGAGGGTTAATTGTCATCCTTTATCTTTCGTAGTCTCCAGTTCGTCTCGTATGTTAGAATGTTTATCTCTCTCCGCCTAAAAGAGTGTTCCGTTTTCGAGGCGTATTTTTAAATGTCTGAGTGATTGTAATCCCGTTCCTGATAGCTCTCGCGTATATAGTTTCCATGGTTTTAGTGCTTCTCCCTGTCTCACCTAGGCATACACCTTTTTTACACATGCACTCATAGTGGTAAACCATACTGTAGTGTTGGACCTCAACGGTGACTCAGTGTTTGCCTCCCTCAGGTGTGTTGGCCTCTCAGCAACGGGCTGTGAATAAACAAGCTAGGGCAGACGACTTCTTTACACTGGCGACGAGGATGTCACTCATCCCTGATGCCGGCCTTCTCGGATGACACGCCGGACGCCATCAACATCAAGGAAGTCCAGGAAGCGACTGCGCGAGACCCGCAGAGCCAAAAGCTGATCAAGTGCATCCAGCAGGGCTACATCACTAGGGACCCAGACCTCGACCCGTTCCGCCAAATCTTCCGAGAGTTTAGCTTCAATCGAGGAGTTCTCCTACGCGAAGACAGGCTCTACATCCCCGCCTCTGAGCCTGAACCTGGGGCTGGGAGCCTCCGACAGCGGGTGGTTGAGCTCGCGCACGAGGGCCACCAGGGGGTTGGCCGGTGCAAAAGGCTGCTGCGAGCGCAAGTCTGGTTCCCTCACCTGGACGCGCTCGTCGACGAGAAGATCTCCAAGTGTCTGGCTTGTCAAGCCTCGACGTTCACTCCAACCAGAGACCCGCTAAAACCGACCCCCTTGCCAGAACGCCCATGGCAAAGGGTGGCAGCAGACTTCTGGGGTCCTCTGTCGAGTGGAGAGCACCTCCTGGTCGTCATCGACGAGTACAGCCGCTATCCTGAAGTAGAGATCACTTCTAGTACTAGCGGGCTGGCGACCATCCCCGTCCTCGACAAGATATTCGCAACCCACGGCATCCCGGAATCAGTGAAAACAGACGGTGGCCCCCCATTCAACGGACACGACTTCGCCATGTACGCGCGCTGGGCTGGCTTCACGCACCGCAGGGTCAGCCCCGAAGACCCAGAGGCAAATGGCCTTGCAGAGGCCTTTATGAAAACCATAAAGAAAACATGGCATACGTCCCGCATCGAAGGGAAAAATCCCAAACAGGAGTTGTACAAACTCCTACGACAGTACCGCGCAACACCGCACCCCAGCACTGGGAAACCCCCCGCGGAACTGCTCTTCAACCGGCCGTTTCGCACCCGGCTGCTGACAGCTGAGAGGCCAACACCTGGAACACCGTCTCATGACGTGCAGAAACACGACGCACGGGCGAAGGATGTACAGAAGGCCTACAAGGACACCCCAAGAACGTGCGACCTCACAACATTCAAACAGGCGATACGGTTCTTCTGCAGCGCCGGTCTACCAAGACGGCTTCACGCTACGACCCAGAGCCCTACAAGGTCGTCCAGATGAAGGGAACGCAGATTACCGCCACCCGCGGTGGATCTACCCTCACCAGGGACTCGCAGAAGTTTAAACGGATCGTCCGTCCCCAGCGCCCCAACTACAAACGGCAGCGCTTTCCACTGACGCTGCATGGCAACAGCGACGAACCGCGTCTGGGATCAGACTGGCCTACCCCCCCAGCCACGGTCAACGGCGCGGCAGGCCCTCCACACGCTACGGCCGAGACCTCCAGGCCTGCGGAACTGCCCCCGCCGCCGCCGACCGCCGCCGCCCCGCCCAGCCGGCGCTCGGCCCGAGCTCGCCGGCTGCCCTCACACCTCGCGGAATACGATCTCTCTTGAGCGTGCGGCACCGCCCCCCCTCCCTTCCCACACATATAACTTAAGAAGCGCAGATTTTGTTCGCCGCGGCATTGGCGGCCACGGCCGTACTGGCGCGGCCAAGCCGTCGGGCGGTGTTATCCTGTTCGGCGTTATCTCAGGGAGCGTCTTTTCTGTTTTGCTTTTGTTGTGGATAGCTTTCGAAGACGTGGTACTCATGCCTTCCTCATGCATGTTCGTTCGGCCCACATTTCGCGCTGCGAGTAATCACTGGTTCGCCACGCTTCAACCCCCTCCATATAGGTGCGCGGCCACCGCTGGTGTTGTGTTGTTGGACCTGAGGAGGGGTGTAGTGTTGAGCCTCAAGCTCCACATCACTTAATGGCTGTGCTGCAGCTCCCTGTGTTGACCTGAGGAGGGGTGTAGTGTTGGACCTCAACGGTGACTCAGTGTTTGCCTCCCTCAGGTGTGTTGGCCTCTCAGCAACGGGCTGTGAATAAACAAGCTAGGGCAGACGACTTCTTTACACATACCCGCATGGATCTTCTCTGTCGCTTATCCTTTGCCTTTATTATAAACATTTTTTTTTTAATTTATCCCTGGCTTGCTGGCGACCGTTCTGCATGATGTCAAAATTCTCGTAACTCTTTCAGCAGCCCCGCACGTAGGAAAGGGCCCCGGCCACCGCTGGTTTTCGCTTATCTCCTCAAGCAGCCCTGACTTTCCCAGCTTGATTTTTTTTTTCTGGGAGTCCTGTTTACAAGCCGTTTTGGATAATTGTTGACCCCCAACGTCCGGTTCATGTGCTTGGTCTTCAACGACCTGCGAATGACGGTCTCCTTGTTCTGAACACTATGTCGGGACGTGAAATCTAGACATTTGTCCGTGTGTGTCATTTCCGGCGGACCTACGGTACGATAGCTACGCATTTTCCTTTTGACTCAAGGTGATATAGCTAAACGCGAGAGACTCTGCAGAGCCCCCCGCTCCCCCCCCCCCCCCCAAGTCAAGCGTGGGTATATTGAAAAGACTCGCATCGCGCTTTTCTCTCGTTGTTTACGAGAATCATTCGCTCTGCCAGCCGAGCTTCAGGACAAACAAGAATGATGAAGGAGTACTTTGCAGTATCCTCAGCTAAACACACATTATTCAATAAAGACGATATCAATTTATTATACCATTTACACGTTGCCATCATGCACAAGCAACAAATGGAGACGTGAACAAGACACACAACGTTCTTTCAACCGATGTACATGCTTCTAATGAACATTGCACAGAGCGACGAGAAATGCAGAAACATGGAACAAAACGTGCCTACATCAAGGAAAACATTATGAATGCATTGGTCCGCCTGAGATTTTGAATAAATGTCACAGAAGCCATAAAATGCTGATTTTCTCAGCGATAATGAGACGCAAAAGATGAGAAAGACAGAGACGAACACCAAAAGCATCATCGCATTTTGATTGTTTTCAAGGCAGCAATTAAAAGCAGGTGGAAAATAACAGTTACATAAAACGGAAAACCGTGTAAATGCGCTTACAAAAACTACGAGCTGCTAATGCACCGGAAGTTCTGAGTTTTGATTTAGGCTGCTCATCATTGTTCGAGACATTGGGAATGTTTCAGACCAGAGGCTGGCACTACGCATGATATGAACACACTAAATAACATATACGACGCTAAACAAGTCACTACTGGAATCATTGCCTCATCAAAGCGAGGCGGATAGGTACCCAATCGTCTTTTGCGTGCTACCGAAATACAAAAGGGCAGTTGCTACAAGCCATATACTTTTTGATTATGTGGAATGCATTTCTATGGAATGCATCGAACAATCAATTAAAAAAAGATACTTCTTTCACCTGACAACGAGAGGGACAATGCTGAAGCTTTGCAGAGGTTCACTCTGAAGTCCCAAATAACGAAGTCTGGCCTCTGCGGTTGGGCTGAGCCTATAACCAGTAAAACTCCAACTCAATTTTAGCCAGCTCCAAACAACAGTTTAGCTTAAGCTCGATCGTGCCACCCGCTTTTCCACTACCTCTCCTGCACCCCAGCCTCGGCTCTCGTCATAGTCTTTGCTTCAGCCTCTGTCACACCTCCTCAAGAAGACTAGACACCAGATAGCTCTTTATGAGCCACGCAGGAAGCCTAGCGGGGCCCGTGGGCTCTCACATGACCGGCGAACGGCCCCGGGTGGGCCCTCACTGGGCCATGCGGGCCGCCATGCGCCCCACCAGCTCCTGTAGGTGGTGTTTGCGGGCGTTGGCAGCGGCGATCACCTCCTCGTGGTTGGCCTCCTCGTCCGAGTCCCACTCCATGATGCATTTGTTGGTGACCAGGCTGAACGCGAACACGCGCATACCGCAGTGGCGCGCCACCACCACCTCAGCCACCGTGCTCATGCCTGTCGGAGGGCCGAGTCAGGTCACATCAGGCCGTGTCAGGTCACATCAAGCCGTGTCAGGTCACATCAGGTCGGGTCAGACTGAGCCGCGAGAGGACGGCACTTCACCCGTCCATTGCCGGTGGCGGTCTAAATTGGGACCGCAAATGGAATGCTGCGCCGTCGGACATCGGTGCCCTCCGGCACAGTCTACATTCTCCATGACTGCGGCGCCCAGCTGCCGCCGGCAGGCCACAGTTAGTTTGAGCGATTTTTTTCGCTTTTATGCGTGTGGTTACTGTGAATGTTTCTTATTCATAGCCCTTGGCCTTCAGATTATCAAATGAAGCATGTGAGCCGTCGGTCTTTGCATAAACAAGTGCAAAAATACGCTTTTCAGAAGAAGTCGTTTATGAAAGAAACCTCAAGTTTCAAGTCCACTGTCATTACCAAACGTCCGATACTGCAGCATAAATATTTGATTTGCCCAGATCTCCAGAGATCATTTGCAATAATTGCTCAATTCATGCGCATATCTATTTGACTGGAAACAGTCCGCAACCACGCAACATGCGTAAGCTTTTAGATAACGACCAAACATAAGATTCTGGTATGAAATGCGCATTCGTATTTGCGCATTTTCGGTTTCGGTTATCTAGAACTACATATAGTTTTAGAATGAATGCGGAATATAAGAAACGAGTTGTTTTATTAAAGCTTATCTTACACACTTATATGACATCCGTTTTAATGACGCTCTTTTGTCATCATGTGTGCCATCACAAACGAGCATGAAGTAAGCAATTTATATCTTCAAAAGATTTTGCCATACGCTTTGCTACACACTGATTCTCATTCGTAATGGTCAGTTACGAAATTCGCAAACAAAATCTTAGTTTTCATATTCTTTGTAGCTAGCGGCTAGATCTCGACACTCAAAGCCTGTCTCATTAGACTCTAAAATTGCACCAAAAGGCTCGGTTCTTTTAGCTGGTGCGATTGTCGAGCCCATGAAAGTCAAACGTGTCTGTAATCACAACATCCACCGGGCTCCCGGATAGATCCCAAAGTTAGCTGATGAGACCACAGCTCTAATTGCGGCTTAGTTTAGAAAGCGCGGCGGATTCTACCGCTCTCGCCGGTCACAATGTTCTATGTGATTGTGGAGTTGGTGTGTGGTCTGTCCATGACAGCGATGGGAGCTCACGTGGTTAAGTCCTCGCCCGCGGCCTCACAGAAGCCTCTCGGCCACTCGTGTGACGGAGAAGGGGAGGGGAGGCTATCAGCTGACGAACAGCGAGGGACGGTGCAAAGATCGATGGAAACGCCGGCCGTGGGCGAGGGGGACTGAGGCGGAGAGGGAAACGCGTGCAAGCACCGCGAGCGTCGGCCGAGAACGGCAGGAAAATGGACCGAAGCACAGATGGCATAACGTGATGAGCAGTGTTTGAGCTGCGACGTCCAGACCCTATCTCAACGATAAGCTACGGTTTATTCAAACGATTCACAAATAATATTAATATACTCGTACATAAGCGATGCAGCTCGTTCAATGCAATCAATACCGAAATATTCCCCGAAACTTACCGACGGCGTCGGCGCCGAGCAGCCGGAGCAGCCGCAGCTCGGCCACCGTCTCGTAGGAGGGTCCCCCGAGCATGACGTACACACCCTCGTGGACGCTCTCCTCGATACCCATCTCCTTCACCACGTTCTTGGCCTCCTGACGAAGCTGTTTGTCGTAGGCGTTCGACATGCCCGGGAACCGAGGCCCGAAACTGCGACAGAAAACAAGTGGCGTTTTGAGAAATGTCTAGGCATTGATGTCTGTTATATTATTTTTAAGTGACATTTTTGCCACCGTCGCAAAATGAATAGGCCAGCACCAAGTTCCCGAAGATATACAGTCCCAGCTTGGTAGTTCAGCAAAAATAATTGGTCTCCCTAGGAACATCTGTCACAGCACGCTGACGTCAAACAAACCCTGTTCAGCAACAAAAGGTCATAGAAATTCAGAACAGATCGTTAGCAGATTCTGTTCGATTACGAGCTTTACAACACACACCCAGACCTAATGAATACCAAATGACTTTCAATCCCGCTCGGCAGCCGAGTTAACACTCACTTCTCGTCATTTTTGCCGACGAGTGGGGAGTTTCCGGCGAATCCCGGAATGTTGATGTGGTCCTTGATGAGCATCACGTCTCCGACGTGGTACTTGTCGTTGATGCCGCCGGCGGCGTTGGTGACTATGACGCTGTTGACGCCGACCAGCTTCATCACTCTGATCGGCATCGCCGTCTGTCGGGAGGGAGGATGTGCTGTGTGACCTGGGACGTCAGTACTGTGTGCCGGCAGAGACCAGATGAAAAACTTCCGAAATCCGGATCATGTTCGTTCAGACATTGCATGCATGCGTATGACGCTAGGTTGTTTGCATATGATAGGCAAGTCCAATGTGATATTGCGACTTCGATCGAACGCTCGATAAGATTGGACTGTGTGTTTTGGCTAGTGCCCTCGTGTCCCCTACACCGTGTGATCAGGAAAGCTGGCGGCCTGTAGGTACTGCACTGCGGCACACATGGTGGCTGACGTAACATGATTGTGTTCGCTATGAAGGTACCGAAATCTCCATTTTGTCTCTCTTGAACTGTTTGTCTCATGGTTCATTCATGCAGCCGTATGCACGTCAAGCTTCCAAGACCAAAGGCCTCAGCAATGCCTTGTCTCATCACGCCACAGAATACTCCCTCCATCGGGAGGGAGACGGGACTTACCTTCCATAGTGGGTATCCCTCGTAGCTGTGGAAACGACCCTTCATACACATGACGGGCACGCCGTTCAGGAGACCGAACACGACCTGACCGTCATGGCCGGCCACCGTCGACACAGGAAAGTTGGGGATCTTCTCGTAAGGGAACGCCTCGCGCTCCTTCAGGTGGTCCACCAGGCTGCCTGAAAACGGGGACAGTAGGTTCAGAAAGAGAGTGAGGGCAACGTGACGATAAAAAAGATGTGTAACGGGCCATGCAAAAGGTAACATGCATTACAGCAGTTCGGTAAAAAAGGCCTAAGGAAACGGTTGATAAAAGTAAGATGCTTGGAACATGGAGGCTGCATTGCAAAGGCTTTTTTGTCACATTGTCCATTGCCCAATTTATACGCTATTGATAAGACATACGATCACGATTGATATTTTGATAACAGTACACACTATTGATTGATAGGTACAGGGACCCGCAGTTGCTACTGTACAGCGACCCTGAGTAAATTGTCCCAGCACCCTCACAGGGAACAACGATAAGCTGTCAGAGGGTACTCACAGGAAACCTCAGCTGCTCTTCTACAGGGACCAGCAGTCGATATCAATGTTATCGGTTGTTACTGGACAGGACAGACGGTTAGACTTGGGGTTCGTGTACAGTAGCAACTGCGGGTCCCCGTACTACAAATATCATACAAGCCCTTCGCTATGGACGTCAGTTAACTCCTCTTTGATGGAGAGTCCAGCACCGAAGGCCCTTATTCCACATGGTCCTTGAATGCATGGCTTAGGAAAGTTCGCTGGTCCAGCTTTAATTCCCAGAGGCATGTCATTTCAGCGGCTAAAACGAGGGCTGCCGATACGTGGCACGCACTGACCTAGTCCCGATCCACAGACGATACCGATGGCAGGACGGTGCTTGGTCCTCTCCAAGAGGTAGTTGGCGCTGATGCTGATGGTGTTGTAGTCAAACCTGAGGGAAATCAAGTGGGTCGTCATAATCAGATCCTCGGGTGCAGGCAAATATCGTATCACGGGTAAATTTGACGACGAACCATGCTGCCTAGAGCTTGGAATTGTCTAAAATATGCCATGGAAGCCTTAGCCCTTAGGTGATGCGTCTTGTGTCTTTGACGTAGATGATGAAAAACCGTAATTGTTCACAACATTGTACGTCGGAACATGATCACAAAGTCAAACAGATAAGCAGTGGTGACCTTCCTTTGCACATCAAAGAGAATAATCCCAAGGTGCATCATTAAATATAAACATACTTGACGGACGTCATGCAAGGATCCGAGGTGAATCAGCACATGCGGTAAAACCCCAGGGTCACAGCAGATTCAGTTATGCAGCACCCAGCCATCACAATGACATTCACTGACCCACTTGCATCCTTGACTGGTGACGTCAGTTGTCGTACTGACGTCATCAGAACGCCTACTTACGTCACAATTGCGCGCTGGCGGACGTACCCGCAGGAGTTTCCCCGAATGTCATAGCGCGGCGCACGACGGCTGCGTTTAGCGCTAATTCTAGAGAAGCAAGTGAAAGGCTGCTACGTGATATTGCGACGGTAAGGGCTAGAAGCGCGCTCTGAACGCGTTCACTGGAGGTAGACACGATACGGTGGTGGTGTACGAGGGTAGATGCTTACAAAAGGGCCAGTACTTGCAGTCATGGGGTGCGCACTGACGGTAAGACGAGTATTGTTGCTGGGATGGGTACCTTACTATTTGTGCGGTGGCAAAAGTATGACCACTGAGAAGGGTGCTTAGGTACTACTTACGACGGTACGCATTCCGATGCAGTGGTTAGTCGCGTACTTACGCCGCCTCGCCGGGAAGGGTGTGCTCCAGGCACATGCTGCCACCACCGGAGGCCAGCGCCCTCAGAGGTCGGGGAGACCCCTTGTCCGGCTCCGCGGCGCGGAACTCCAGGTCGGAGGCCCTGTGTGGCCGTGCGGTTAGAGCAGTTAGAAATCAGTGGTCCAAGCGGGGGAGCTCCCGTTAGTAAGTGGGCCCCAGGCTAGTTAGTGTTCTGCTCCCGGTCAGAAAAGTCGGTCTCTGGCTACTAAGATGTTAGTAGATAGACCCATTAAACTGAGTATGTACGTCACGGCACACGACCGCTACATGCCCCTCACAGTCACAGCATGTTTGTATGAAATTGCAGTCATTTTCAAACACTCTATCACATCCCACATGCAGTTATTACATCATGCACTTGGTTAGAAATTACTGGGAAGTGGCGCAAATGAGAGCTGGCGTATGGACGAGAGATTTATCTGTACATACCTACCTAAACTTTTTTTTGCATTGCAATGACGACATATTTTCGCTCCATCAGGTAATTTCATTTTCATGTTATGGCCGGATTCGGATTTTTTTATTCTAATTTCCTGCTAAGTCTATAAACTTAAATGTTTCAATGTTCGAGACAAAATTTTTGTTAAAAACGATATTAAATTCAGCTCTGCTGTATACCATGTTATCTATCATGCACTCAATGTCGACTTCCCTTCCATAATCAGACAGATCAAGCTTCGTTAAATGTTCACTTGCCTAACATACTCCAGATGACATTGCCTCCCAGTGTCTCTGTTTATCTTCCACAGTTTGTCAGAGAACCCTGTTATCTTTGTGTGCGCTATCTGAACGTGTTTCTGCGTGTCGTCTGTCATGGCGAATGGCGATGGATCATGTTTGGAAAAATATTCGTTTACTTTTCAGTACCGTAAAGGTTCAAACCACCACGCACCATCTTTTGACTAAATAGGGCTGGTAGAATTAAACTTCTCTCAGTTTGACTGTGTCCACTGGCTCCCGTTGGTATCCACTTCCTTGTGTAGACAATAAAAGATATAGGTATGTCTGCGTCCAAGCTATGTTGTTACTTGTCACTTTGTGAAATAAAAGAAATGTTTCAAGGCTCAATGTTTTTGCTTTTGCACATGGGCATTCCTACATAATTGGACCAATGGACAAACAATACGGAGATTGCAGTTGCGGCACACTCCACGAGCGATTCGTGCGTTCCAAATGTCCGAACAAGTAAATGGTGTTACGATTTGCCGTCTGGGCTTCTGCCTAATGCTCACTGTCACCAGGCGAACGTCTTATCTGAAGTTCCCGAGCGGAAGACATGGCACCGAGAGGCCCGTGCACGTGCAGAACCCCTCTTCCAGGGCCGTCCCGGGTCCCGCCCCCCGCACCACGTCAGAATGATGACCTTCTTGGAAGGGCATCCAACCGACTACACGTCATCCACGGGCTGCGCCGTTCCGTTAAAGGGACCCTCCCACTTAAACATTAGATTTGAGTTGAGATAGCCAAAATGGGGTCCCTGGCTCACAATTACCGGTTTCGGCACTCACAACATCGAGAAATGCCTTAAATAGGAAATATTGAATTTCAAAATTGCAGCATTTTGATTCAGAGGGGCTAATGCATAGGTATACCCCTCTGAATGTGTGACGTCAGCGCAGATATCTAACGATTTTTAAATGTTTGACTAAAACGTTTTGTAGCACGCGGTGGTATATGCTGCTTTGCGCGCAATAAGTGCCGCACTTTCAGCTGCCAAACTATTGTTTCCAAATAAAGTCGCTAGGAACAGCGGAGATCCCAAAAAGTAAACAAAAGTAAAAGTCTAATATCTTGAAAACCGGTGAATATTTTTCGGTGAAATTTGGTAGATATTAGTTTTCGCTCTTTCTGAACCGAGCGACATCACTTTCATGCCAATTCATAAACTTTTTGAAGGTGGGAGGGTCCCTTTAAAGAGGACAGCCCCGGTAAGTAGGTGTGTATGTATGTATACGACAAGGTTTTTGTCGTATGGGCAGACCTGTTCCAGATCTCAACACTTCCAGTGTTTATTTTCATTTTTAAACGTGTTTTTATACCACGTTCCATACACGAGCTATTATATATCGTTTATGAAATATGAATCTTTGTTCCAGCTTCGGTTTTCATATCATATCATATCAGTGTATTTAAACCTTCCACAAGGTGGCTTTTACGGTTTAGCGTCAGTACAATGGGTATACAAAGATAAGCGAGTAATAGACAAGTAAAAGCATACAATGTAAATTAAGAACGAATTAAAACTAACATATACATCAGAGCACACTCGATAAAATACATCAGGCACTTTTAATGATAGCTTTAAAAGCTGCCATCGACGTCGCGGTTCGCGCTGCTGGTGCGAGCCGGTTCCATGCCGCCGCCGCTCGGTATGAAAAGTGTTTCTGTGCCACCGTCAATCTGCGTCGCGGTAGCTGCAGGCTACACTCCACAGACCCTCGGGTTTCTCGACTAGACACGGTTTCGCGCGGGACAAACATATTTCGTACATCGGTTGGCACTCCCTCCGAATTTAACGCATTATATGTTTTTACTGCGTTTCAATAAGGTCATCGCTGCTGTTGAATTCCGGTCACCAGAATCTATCTGATAAGCCCCGTTCACTGGACATCATTGAACGTATTGGTGACTTTTCCGAGCTCGGACAGACGGCTGAACCGAACGATGACTGCTAATACGAGAGCCGCCCAGTGAGTTTCCTCGAAATGATATCAGTAAAATGACCGTCACTGGACCGCCGGCATCCGGGAAGCAGCATATATGGACGAGTTGAGATGTTGACCTTTCAGCAGTGTTTGGAGTATCTGCCGTCTCCGGCATCTCCAGTATCCGCTGCTCGCCAGACTCAGCAACCAGTCGGTGTGTTCGATACGGCTTATCGAGCCGACCGCTGCTGTTAGAGGGCCTGCCGGTACAGGCCTTGGACCGAGATGAAATGACATTAGTTACGTTAGGTTAGGACCGAGATCACATGGCAACAGGCAGCTCCACTGCAGAATTCGGGAGGCGTCTCCACTGCAAACCGGATGCTTCGCTATTGGACACCGGAGTGCATCATCTGATCTCAAGGAACGTACAGAGAACTTAATGAGCTTCTATGATCTTACCACTCGCAATGATTTAGTCCTGCAACCATGGAGATGTTCAGTTCTGCCTCCAGTCGTTGATTTTATGCTGTTCTTTTTCATGTTCGTCGACAAAGTAAAAAAGCGGTCTCGCAACTTTTGAAACAGAGTCTTTACGAGTACAGTGAAAGTCCGGATACTGTTTCTTATTCCTCGGATATATATAAGATGAACATTTGCTCATCAGCCAGGAATGACCTAACCCTATCGCGCTACCATCAGTAGCCCGGTCATGGTGACTTCATACTCGAACCGTTTCCCGACAATATAGCGTTACCCTGGTAACAGTGACCTGCTGGTTTTTGCACCCTTCTGCTGGCTGTCTGGCTCCCGGCAGCTCCCGCAGTCTGTTTTCCTCCCGGAGACAGCGGCCATCTTTCCGTAGGGACGGGTTCTGGACATTGGACAGTGTTGGCCAGTAACGAGCGTTTGCTGTTCGGGCAGAAGTCTAGTGCGGCTCAGACAGTGGCCCCAGGACAGATTACGAGAGGATCAATAGACCAGTGATGAGTGACGCAATGGTCCTCAGATGGTCCTACGACAGATTATTACGTGTTTATCAAATAAACAAGTGACGAATTATCAATGCCCGCCATCCGCACCTATTCGAGTGGTATGGTGAAATTTAAAACGTGCCTTTTCACACTTCACTTATTTCATGCAGTACATTGCCTGCTGTCTCCACTTCATCAAGACTACCGGACATCTCAGTCCGCAGCGAGATAGCCAATTCTTATATCAAACGCCTTCACCGATATCCTTGGTAATAAAAGACGTTTACATGATGCAAATGATTGGATTTGTTATTGGCTAACTTAATTAGGCTTATGAGGTAAATTAAATTTCGCCTCACTGGGTAAAAGGATGTAGTGCTATTTCAGAGTCTCTAAAGATTAGGATTTCAGATGAGTGATGGATAGTGCCTATGTATATGACCTGATTGGGCCACATCAAAAGAAGCATGGCCTGGTGCCCAACAATTTCAGACATCGTAACAAATTAGAAACTGGGAAGAACAGTCGGCAATTAGTTGTATCATTTAGCCCGTTACCACGATATCCAATGGCGGGTTCGTCTGAAGGCATTTTTTTCAGTCAAAAGGCGAGCCATGACATATTTTCGAATCGGGTGATATAACTAGTGTCATACAAATCAATTACTGTAACCGAAGGTTTGTGTTGGTTTTTCGCGAATAACTCGCGTAAAAAGCGGCCGATCGCGACGAAACTTTCAGTACCCTCGCATTGATCAATTTTACACCTACCCTGTAAATTTCATGACCCTGACCCAAATGACCTTTGACCTGTGACCTCTTTTCCGAGACCATGTTTGGCCGGAATCGCGATTTCGCGTATGTCGGCTCGCACTAGCCGCGTGTTTGCAAGCTTTTTGTGGTTTCAAACGTTCAAACATGTGATTTGATGTTACTCCCGTGTGTGTCAAGGTCACCTGAAGGTCAGGTCAGGTCATTGACCTTTGGTGACCTCGGGTGACCTCGGGTCACTTAACACTTTTTCGAGTTTTACATGTTTCTAGGCTAGTTTTTGGAGCTGAATTCGAATTTAGCAACCATTTGAACATTTACGAAGTAGTTTTGGTGACTTCGTAACATGTTACGAAGCTGTCAGAGGCGGTTGACACGTACTACGATTACCCGTCACGACGCCTACTGGTTGACCTGACCTGACCTGACCCGACCTGGTCTAAATGCTTCAAGACATCATCTGTGATCAAAACTAACACGATATTCGTGATCAGCACCCCGAAAAACCCCTTAGCAGCCAGACATGTGCTTGGATCCGGAAAAATGGATCTGAGATCCGATCCCATGGATCCCGATCCGAGATCCATTCAGATCATAGATCCAACCCCTCAATTTTGTCGAGAGATCTATTGGGATCATAGATCTGACCCTTCAATTTTGTCGCTAGATCCACTCGGATCATAGATCTGGCTCCCCAATTTTGTCGTGAGATCCGTTGGGATCATAGCTCATACATAGGTGCTCAAAATGTTAACAACTTTCTTTCATAAGAAGTTATGAATACCAAAGTATGGTTAGAAACAAACAATCTTATACAAAGACCATATTAGTAAAGGCATCCAGTTACATTATACAGAATACAAAATAAAGGAGGCTCATGACGGTCACAACTTGAGAGAATTGAGTGACATGAAGATTGTTCACAGTTCACATACCAACAGAAAAGTTTGCATTAACAATTAACATAGAGGTAAGTCAAAGTAATGACTAATGAACAATACATAACTAGGTACCTACCACATCACAATTCATGTTAGAATCTACATAATGATATTGATAAGACAATCTCATTGATCTTGCATTAGACAACCATGAGGCTTTCCAGTTTCCAGCTACCACAATTGATTGATAAACAATAAAAGATGATACTGACACATGTGGCTTGGTTAGGTAAAGGTATTTCAATCTATTGAAAGAAATATTTGATAAAATAAACTGAGATATAAACAAAAGTATAAAAATATTCAACAGCCTGCGGAAGCGATGGGAAGCGAAATATCAATTGTAATGGCTTGGATATTTACCGTAAAATGATTATTCAGTATCTAAATTGAACTCGTGACGTCATTTCAAATAACAAATGAGCTAGGCGTTCTACCTTCGAGTATAATGAAAATAAATAAAAAATCAAACTGGAAATTCAAAAGTCTGGAGCCTTTTTTTAAAGAATGTACATTTTTTCTGCCTCACATGATTTTACGATACGATTGTTTGTGAATATCATCTTTGTAGCGTTGAACTTAATGACGTAAACGTAAGCTGAAACGGTATTATATGGCCCTGAGCGGTGTGCGCCTTGCATCTTAATTTTATTCACTTTTCAAAAGAATAACAATATCTTACGTCATTAGTTTAGAGGGCCTATTACGGGGAATCTTTTGGAATCATTACGGTCTTGGTCAAATTAAGATTTTTCATTGGTCAAACGATAATGACGTAATAAAACCATATTACCAAAACGTGAGCTGTGAATTTCGTTTGTCTTTTTTGGGAGGCTCTCTCATAACAAAAGCACAGCATGGCACCACACGTGGCAGCTGGCAGGATGCCAAAAGTGGCCAAAAGTAGGTAATCTGAAGAAGTTGATGCCATTTTTGAACTTGTAATTTTATTAGGGAAGTATTAGAGGTTGGTTGCTATTCTTACTAAATCGAAATTGTGTTGCACATACTAATAGCTCATATGAACATTCTGGATTGGGATTTCATACCTGGCAGAAGTGGATTGCTGGATTATTTTTAACAAAACTGACCTATTTGGCTTCCAGGTTTGATTTCCTAACATCTGTCCATAGGCGGCAGAACAGGGGGGGGGGTGTGGCACCAGGGTACAGTGCCCCCCATAGAGTTTGGCATTTTAGCATTAGCCCTACTGGCGTTGCAGAAAGAATGGGACCAAAATGAAAATCTGCAGTGCCCTGCTGCCACTGCATCTGTCTGTACTGTTTGTTCTTTGAATTAAAGTGGCTGTAGCTTGTTGATAAGATTGTCATCAGTGCTGTCATGAAAAAGTTACAATTGGTCACAAAAAGTAGCAATATGCATGTTCTTGGTTTATTTTAAATGTAGTACAAATGTTGTTTATTTAAATTCAAATTTAATGATGATACCTAATGATCACAAGTGGTCTTAACCAATAACCATGTCCACAAGTGATAATTCTCAATTGTATTGCACTGTAAGGTGTACAATTATGTAGGATAAGGGTTTCATTGGCTACATGTTGTCGTGAGATCCATACAGATCATAGGTCCTCCACAAATTTTAGCCCGCTGGATCCACAGAGATCATAGATCCGACCCCTA
This sequence comes from Amphibalanus amphitrite, assembly GCF_019059575.1. Classification (NCBI taxonomy): domain Eukaryota; kingdom Metazoa; phylum Arthropoda; class Thecostraca; order Balanomorpha; family Balanidae; genus Amphibalanus; species Amphibalanus amphitrite. The sequence continues at coordinate 1,291,219 of NW_024881562.1, forward strand.
AATTTTGTCGAGAGATCCATTCAGATCATAGATCCAACCCCTGAATTTTGTCGAGAGATCCACTCGGATCATAGATCCAACCCCTCTATTTTGTCGAGAGATCTACTGAGATCATAGATCCAGCTCTCGGATCCAAGCACATGTCTGTTAGCAGCCACACTTTACGACTTTCTAACAGGTCCCGATTTTCCCGACTTTGGGTCATTGACCTGACCTGGAAGGTCAACCAATGACCTAGGACCTTAAAATTGGGTATCATCGGCTTCCTCTCGTCACGGGCAACACGCTCGTTTTTTCCGCGAAGCTCTAGCTCGATCAGGGGCCAAACGGCAAGGGGGGGTCCAACCGACCCCCCCCCCCCCTACACATTAGAAGCTGGCAAACGCCGCACACATGCGAGGGTTAAATTGTGTTTTCTATGGGAGATCAAACCTGCGTTCCCGGGCAATTTTACAGAAGCTGGCTGAGATCGTGAGCGCATTGTATAAATTATCCCAATGGTGTTATTATGTGGAAGGTAGCCCCTGAAAGCCACGGCGACCATCATTTGTTAATGTCATAGTCATTGCTATGGCGACGGTCAGTGTCGCTCGGACGCTGGTATCTTATCGTTTGTTGTGACATATGTTACATGTACTCAAGGGTCATAAGCGGTACAAACATACACATAACTACAGTGGTGCGATCTCAGAGTGGAATGACTGTGCTTTTATTTGGCGGTGCTGATTGGTGAGCTTTCTTACGAGAAAAGAAGAATAATAATAATATAAGAATAACCAGTAACCTCATAATATAAATCAGAAAAAGGAGCCAAAAAGTTATATTTAAAATTATCGAATATTTCGCTCCTGGAGCTTCGTCAGCGATAATTACAGAAAAACATATACGTTTTTTTGAACCACAATTACAATTTACACAAATAGGCACAATTTGAAACCACAATTACCGCACTTAGCTAGTTATACGATAATCGATTATATAGGCTGTAGTTATCAGCCACGGACAAAATTACAAAAAAATTGGTGGATTTTGCATCAGTGCTCAAATTCTCATGGACATAAACTTCAATTATCATGGCCACACTCTTGATCTAATTTCAACTTTTCACACACAATATTTTGGATAATAGACATTAAATAACATAAAATAAAACACAAATAGTATTTGGAAATTTTTGAACTCATGTTTACGGCTATAAAGAAGGTACCTCAAATCACAAAATAACCAATCGAATTATTTCAATCAGACAGCCACTAAAGAAAACTCTGGACCGAGCAAAATAAACCGAACCATATGTCCCGATACAGACCCATGCACCTGTCACCCAATGCACTCTTATACTGATATACAGCCGTGAGCGGGAGCCTCAGACCACACTCACGGTTCGGCGGCCATGGTTGCTGCGGCTGGCTGTCGGTCGAGCTGTCTTCTATATCGCCCGCGCTGCGTCGTCCGTCGGTACCGGTCCGTGAGCGTCCTGCCTCCGTCACGGCGCTGCTGCGACTGCAGTACGGCCGCGCCTCCGGCCGACCACAGGTCAAGCAGGGCCATCGCAAGGTCGGCGGGCGGACTATGCGCGCGCAGCGCACACCCCCGTCCGCGCTGCGACCCGACCAGACTTTCCATTGAGGCGATGTGCGCCGCGGTATGTGCGCCACACACACACACACACACTGGCTACCGACCGTCGAGCGGTGGTGGTGGGGTCTGCGTGACAGAGGGATATGTGATGGGTGGGGTGGGCGGTAGTCTGCGCGCCGTCGACAAGGACCTGCCTGAGGGACGGCTCCCCACTGCATTTCTCAGCGTGAGCTCCTATATAGAGCGAGGGCGCGGCATGAAGATGACGCAACGACTGACGCAACAGCAGAGTTTGTCTGTAGAAAATTAACGTTATGTCGTGACTTGACACACCGGAATCTGAAGAGATTGATTTTTCGTGAAAATGAGAAATGCACTACCTCTTAACCCTATTAGTGGCAGGGGGGGGGGGGTTGTTTTTATCCACCCCTCAGGTTTTTCGGGAATATCTCCGAAACCGCTGAAGCTACGATGCTGAAATTTTCTGACTTTTCCTAAAACTAAATTGGGCACATTCCCTGAAAATTTCAAGTTCATAACTGTACCAGGGGCGGCTCCAGAGCACTGGGAATTGGGGGTCCTATTCGTGAAGCGAGTCAATTGGGCGAAGATCACGATGCTGCACCAGTTTTACGAACAGTGAATGAAAGGTATCATGTGATAACATATACAAAGTTATTGTGCATCCTCTTTTGACACGTTTTTGCTATAATAGGCGGATCCAGGCGTCCAAAAAGGGGGTTATTTTTTACCTCCCAACATAGGTGCCCTGACACCGCCTATGCATGACCAATACAATTTTAGTCGTTCTCTCATAAGAAAATTGTAACATAACAAGACCATTGCCACCCTTTTTAGAAACAGTACCAACAAAAACCTTATTTACTATACTTATTGTGTACCCCCAATCTCAATGATCTGTATCCGCCTATGATTTTTGAAAATGCATATTTTTAGGATCCATGTGAATTCCTGGTTCATTCTCTATCGATCGGCAAAAGTTGCGTTAAGATTGGTTCAGAAACCTGGCCGTGATAAACAGTCTAAAATGTATCTGCAATTTGCCCGTTTTTACCCCCCTCTACCCCCCTATTGACATTTTTTAATTTTTTTTTTTTTTAGAAATGTAGATCACGTTGAGCCAAATCGAATGCCGTTTGAATTTTGAAAATCGGCCGGCTAGATCTCGAGATATCAAGGGGGGTCGTAAACAGCCCCCCCCCTGCCACTAATATGGGGTAGCCAGGAGCCTGCCACTAATAGGGTTAAAAAGCTTTCAGTCAGTGGCGTCAGTAGATATGTATACGGATATTTGTACCGTGGATTACCCTCTCAGTTTTCACACACGAACCGAGTCTTAGTGCCAAACACACGGGTCAAAGTCCGTTGACTGATATTTCCAGCCGATATCGACCGGCTTTGCCCAGCGTCTGATGCATAATTATCTACTATGTATTTCAGACCCCATGAGACCCTGTTTTTCGGCGATAATTTTTTCAGTTTTTGTCTAATTGGCTTGAAATTTTGACATTAGACATTTCAGCTCAAGCGCCAATTTTCATCAATATGGTCTCTTAACAAAATGTCAATATTTAGAGCACTTGTCATAGGCTCGTAATGCTAATTAGATTTTGCACCCGGATAGAGGCTCGTTCGCCACCGCAGCGGATTGGATGGGAGCGCTGGCCAATCACGTTGCGCCGGGCCCAACTAAACTCCGCCCACTGGCCGTGACCGCACTGGGTCTACGCAGGCTCAGTCGGCGGTAGCACCGCGGAGAGGTCGCACGGGGCCGCGCACTGGAAACATACATGGAATCGACAGGAAGTGTCTGAGCGAAAGCCTGCTCTTCATTTGGGGGAGTTGGTAACCGCTTCTCTCTTTTTGGAATATGAGCTTCGATCCAGCTCAGAATATGAAGAATAATCATAATAAGGATATTAACCTCCCCAGAACCAACCTTAAATAGAGAGCTGAGTTATGCACTATCTGAATATCTGAATGAATGTACATACATTCTGGCGCCTATCTCATGGTCAGGTCGTGCCACTATTCTGTCACCTATGACATCATGCGAAGCCTCTGCACTTACTCGAAAACATCGATATTGGTTGGCTGCGTCAATCGCTGTTTCTGATTTGAGGACGCTGTTACCTTTGCAGAAAACAACAGAGTAGGATGCTGAGTCGCGAGCAGTTCCGATTGCCTAAGACATCGCTCCACGAGCTGTGTTCGTAATTCGGGAAGCGTTGAGAAAGGAGCAGAAATGTGATGTGCGATTTATTGCGTATGGTAGAAATGTGACATCAGAATAAGGGAAACAAGCGCATACGCTAGTAAAGAAATCGCGTCTTTTTGTGAAACTGAAGTAACTTTTCAAGCTCTCCAATAGTGAGGCAGTAGGTTACTTACTTACAAGCTACAGGTATTTTAATTATTTGCAGTTCAACACGAAAGCCTGGGGTCAAGTCAGTCCGGTGACCTCAATCTAGCCAATTATAAAATGGGTTAGTTCTGAAGGTGTTCATGTTGCACCGCAATCGCATGAATCCATCTCAAGCATACGCATAAGCATAATATATTTCATATTGCAACCACACTTCTTAAATGCTATGGTGTAACTGTTTATCATGTCTTGCAAGTTTGACGTAGGCTGACCGACGTCTTGCATCAGTTCACAGTCAATTGACATCGACAGATTTTTTAAAGACGTTCAATCAAGAAAAAATGCAGTCACTAGCCCTGAACTTAGTATTAAAGTAGGTATATCTTTATTGATTGACATGGTGTAGGCTAATTTGCGATCAATGCAATAATGAAGGCTAGTGTGCTAATTACGAGCGCTAGTTTCTGTTGTATCGTTATTACTGCAACGGCAACCGCAAGGCAGCCACGTCCAATGCGAGCCGCCCCGGCCCAGCATACGGCCTTGGGTCCGGCAGCTACTGCCCCGTCGGCTCCACGCATCCGACTGACCGGCCAAGGTCACCGCTCCGTCCGCCGGGAGGGCGGAGCTTAATGGTCACGTGTTTGTGACGTCACGCCTACGTACGGATAGCCTCTACTTCACTGACGGATTTACGGAGCTGATTTTAACATTACGAGGCAACGACGAGTACCCTAAATTTTTATATTTTGTTAAACGACCATATCGACAAAAATTGGCGCTTGAGCTGAAATGTGCTTTGCGAAAATTTGAAGCCGATTGGATAAATATTAAAGAAATTATCGCCGAAAAACAGGGTCTCATAGGGTCTGAAATGCATAGTATGTATATTGTATATGGAGGTACTCGGTAAATTCCCTGAGCTCATCAAAATTCGGCCGATAGCACGATGCACCTGCACGACAGTGAACACATACGGTGACAGGGACGGGTCCTGGGCTTTCAGCACACCTCTTCAGCAGATTGACGGCGATCTTCCTGCTGCAGGAAGTGGGGCCAGACGGGAAGATCTCAGCTACCTCAGCCACACTACCTCAGCTATTTAGCAAACCTGCAGCAGTGCGGCTGTTCCCCAGTGACCAATTTTCGCTGACCAATGGTCAAGGGGTTCGCTGAAGGTCTTGTCAGTCAAACGGTCGAGGCATGGTTCGGCAATCGCCGTAGATTGCCCAGAAAGTAGTTACCGCCCCCTTTCTCTCATCCACTCGTCTGTTGACAAGGGCCTCTGCCACCGTTAATCTGGCGAAATGCAGTTGCACCGTAGCTTTCGGCGAATGAGATAAGACCCGGATGCCTTTCATGAATATCGACGGAACAGGAACAGGTAATGCCCCGCGAATGCTGATGCAACTGTCTCCTGCAATCGAGAGTGAGTAGATATTTTTCGGGGGAAAGCAGGAACTTAGAAATAGTTCAGCGTATGCAACTTTTTGCATGTTCGTAATGCGATTCGACCAAAATTAGCAGATCCATCGACCGAGACAATGACTGTTAAATGAGCGTGGAACTTTAGCAATTAGCGCTACACTTTCATGATCCCAGATCCCTTGCTGGCTGCTGCAGCAGCTGCAGCCCAGCCCTTAGCGCACTGTAAAATTATTCAACTGAGGCCAGCCGCTAGTCCGACCCTTGGCACTCAGGTCTTCCCCGAATTCAGGGAGGAAGTTTCGTCACATATATTGCTAACGGTCAGTGACACGGGATGATGAAAACCACAACGTACTTGTAACTGTGCACTATAGCTTCAATGTCAAACCTGCAACGAGATCCCTGAATTTCGCGTTGTTGAGTCGATTGCTAATTGAACTTATTTGATTGACGGTTGTATACGGACTGTTTAAAGCAGTTGCCGTGGTAGAGTTAGTGCCCCCATGGGAGCTGAATCACTGGAGGGGAGGGTCGCTTGCTCACCACCCCTGCCCTCTATTGACCGTCGCAATCTGTTATCTGGACCACGCCTCCTTTTGATAGCGTCACATGACGAAACATTGGTCTTCCGCCGAGAGGGACAGTCCGTTCAATCTGTTGACGTTTCAGTGAAGAAGTAGATACAAACGTATTAGGCAATGCTTGACTTACAAGAGTTAGACATGCTGCAATCTGATAAAAGTGGATACTTGATGTTAAAGTGTTTGTCAAGAATAAGATGTTCTTTGAAATGCTGATGATTGCTGCCTAATCGCCTCTTCAGAAATGTTCGTAATTCGTATACGAGTATATGATCTATCTGAAGGTGCGCCCGTATTCAAATATATGTAGGACTAGGACTGTTAGAAGTGCAAGTTCAGGTGCGTTGCATTTTTTTTTGTAACGCATAATAGTATAAAAAAATACGTTTAACCCTCGCCGGCCGAGGGGAGGGGGGCGGGTGCCGCCCCCCCCCCATAGGGTTTTTCGCGATAGCTCCGAACACGCTGGCGATAGAGAGCTGAAACTTGGCATACCTGACCTTTGATTCAAGCCGGATCTTTTGACACCAACCGCATTTTTGGGTCAGGTCAGGTCACTGACCTATGACGTCCTAAGTGAACCTCTGCACGGTTTTCAGATGTCGCAACTTCGCAACGCCCTCACTGCCAGAGGAGATGTCACAGCCTCACAGGGAAATGAAACTTGCAGGACATAGTATCCATTATGAGTCTCACAACTTGTATATCTCGGATTTTTCCTAAAGGTCATATGAGGTCAGGTCATTTTCGTGATCTCACCATTATCAGTCAATGGGGAAAAATGAAAACTGCTATTCTGGCGCCGGGAACGATCTCCAACTATCTCAAGCACACGGAATCGTGATTTGATGCACTCCTTTGCACTCCTTTGCACTGCTTTGTTTTTACAATGTTGACCTTGCGTGACGTCATGTATGACGTCATCAAGGTCATATTGGTTTTTCGTCAATAACTCTTGATCAAATTGAGCTAGCGAGTCGGGAAAGCCACCAATGGACTCAGGAAGACCTGCCAAATCGAATGATATGCGACATGACCTCTTTTGACCAGCTTCGTGACCTGGGGGTGCTGACCTGACCTTGACCTGAGGTCAACACCCCAAGTTGACCTGACCCAAACAAAAAGTATATCATTCGACGCGCCTGAGCGAGACGAACACGATGCTGCCAAAATCGCGGCTCTGCGGCCATTTTTTGCGAAGTTATTCACCAAAAACTGAACCGTACCTTGGGTCACTTGACCTGACCTCAGAGGTCACCGGTTGACCTAGGACCTTAAAATGGGTACCAATCGCTGCGTCTTGTAACGGCGCACACGCTCGTTTTTTCCGCGACGCGCTAGCTCCACCAGGGGCGAAACGGCGAGGGGGGTCGTACCCACCCACCCCCCACCCCCCCCACCCCCCCCCCCCCCTCGGCCGGCGCGTATGTAGAAAACCAATAGGTCCGGCGAGGGTTAAAATAAAACAAGTTCGCAAGCACTCATAAAACTGCGAAAAAGATATGAAAGGTCCTAACTCCTGACCTTTCCCCTGATGAACTTCGCCCCTTAGCCATAATTTCGCTTCAACCAGAACGGGACAGGGCTACGTCGGGCTATCGCGGTCAATGACGTCACTCGGAGTGCCCCCCGTCCCCAGCCCTCCACGGAGGGGAGGGGCACCTTATCTGTCGATAGCGTTGCAGACTTCAGACCGAACGTGCTAGTGCGGCCGCCCTTCCCCCTCTCTCCCATCCCTCGACCGTCTAGCGCGATCGACCGTCACCGGACGTAGCACTCGATGTGCGGGGAAGGAGAGTTACCACCAAGTGCAGCTGTGCACTGGATAGTAGGACTGCGATGTGGTCAAAGGCGACAGGCGTCGCCGACAAAGATAATTTTAACGGCTTTTTACGGCTTTTTAAAAGATGCTAACCGCTTATCGTTTTGTGACTTTGGAACCGGGTTAGAAGAGTGTGAGTGTGGGGAGGGCATGGTGGTCCGATTGTATGACACACCAAACGGGAGGAGTTTTACATGCAAAAGACCTCATTTATTTGTTTGTACGTTGACTTGTTGAACCATTAATGATGGTTTCACGAGGAAGAAAACATCGAATTTATGCAGCTTTCATTGCTTCCATGAGTCCTTACGTAAGCCTTTATTTTCCATTTACATTTGGTCTTCACTATCATCTACCTAGCTACACTCGACGTCATGCATCAAATTCATTTCATTTGCACTGAATTTTACATCTAATCAGTCATGCGTTACGCCCATTTAATTCATTTAGGCAATAATTACTGCCATACGATGCAATAGGAAAATAAAGAATGTCATGAGATCCTACACGCGTCTGCCGTCTCCTTTTGCAATGGAAACATCCCGCGCACGCTCGACTCTGGTTAACAGGGGCCCGCCCCCAGGACCGACTCTGAATGAAGGGTCTGTTGGGGTCCCATTTCTGCTGACTGGGGCTCGGATATCCGCCCTGATGCTGGTCTCAGAACCGACCGGTCAGATCCTGCCGACAGCGATAGCGGTGATCCGCCGCTGCCGGATCCTGTCGGAGGGGGTCTGGGGGGTCTGGGGGGTCGGATAGAGGAGCAGGGCCAGACCACCCAGCTCCAGTGTCACGAGCGCAGACGATACGGCATTTGAACGGATGCCAGTACACTACATACCAGGCCGTTTCAGTGAGCTGATGAAATCCATCGGAAATGTTTAGTAGAACTGAAGAAGGCACAATAGAAAAGGACAAGACCAATAGTGAATAAAATATAGTTTATTGAACGCATAGATATATGCATTTCTCTGCATATTCAACCCTTATATTTTCACTTGAGATATTTTGGTAGGTACCGTAATTCCTAGCCGGATATTTTTGTGGAACTGAGGAAAAGGCACATCCAGGGCGCCACCCACATCCATGATCCATTTCCCCTCCTCAAAGGATCGCTCATGGCACCCTTTGACCGCAGTCCTGATGTTGACCTCAGAGCCTGGCCATGACCGGCAAAAGCGTCGATCACGACGCGTGCATTTAGCAATGCTAGGCTCACGTTTCATCGGCTCCCACATCCCTCACCTGACCTGACCTGACCCAGTCTTTTCTGAGCTGAGCCTGAGCCTCCTCAATCTACTTTACTCCAATCAGTGGCGGATCCAGGGGGGGCTATGGGGGCTGGCAGCCCCCACCCAAGGAAAACTGGCGCCACTGCGCCGAAGGCGCAGTGGCGCCAATTTTCAATTCGCAACTCATCGGAGTGCCGCATACTAGGACTAGGATGCAAAAATCAGTCGAATAACGTCGTTTCAGTACGCTCCGCACCGATATTTCCAATCGTGTGGTGTCACTTGACATACTGATCCTGGGCGCCTCTTGTCAGGGCCACTGGGCGCCAATATTTCAGCGCCAATACGATGCGACTATGGCGCCCATCCGGGGCGTGGCGCCCAATTATGACCTGCAGCCCCTCCCCAGTGAAAATCCTGGATCCGCCACTGACTCCAATGGATGGTCTCAATAGCCAGGTTGTCATCGTCTGGCTGGGTGGCGGTTGGCTAACAGCGCCACCTGACTCCATCACCGCGTCCTCTGACAGTGCTCTGCCGTGTTCTATCAGCACTGTGCGCCAGCGTCAGTGGCTAGCGGCTGCACCAGCGCCATCTGTAGCCAGCAGCGGAAGGCAGGGTCGGTGGAGAGACTGGAAAGGCTGGTTCAGCCCTTTTCCGATTCAGCCGCACAGTTGGAGCCAGCTGAGCGTGGCGAACCGTATCCAGCACACAGAATCGGAAAGTTGCACCTGTAATGACCCTTTATGCCCCTGAGGTCATCTGAGGTCATGAAAGGCGTCTAACAGTTTTATTTCAATACTTTTGATAGGGACATGCTAGATAATGCTAGAGCGATGAAAACTCATCGGATGTGTTCAGCTCAATTATACGAATCGGCTGGTGACCTTTTCGGTCAGGTCATGACCTTGACCTTAGGTGAAATTTTCAAAATAACCATTAAGATCAAATTTTAGTTCATTTAACACGTCTCGATGAGAGGAACACGATTCCGATAAAATCGATATAGTTAAAATTTTGAGTCAAAATTATTGCAAAACAGCATTTTCCGTAAAAATGTCAAATTTAGGAATTGCCCCTTGAATGCTGAGCCATTGATCTTAGCCGTAAACTCTGAGGCAGAATACTGAAGAACGATAAAATGCCTATTGAATGTGCTTTTCTGCGGCACCGTAACTTTATTTGTTCCCAGGCTACGTGCCGATTTGTAAAAAAGGCAAAATATGATCTTTGATGACCTCTGGTGACCTGACATTAAATGAAAACTTCTTAACTTACAAACAAAGACAACATTGTGCCATTACAGGCATACTACGTGTTGACAATAGTTTAGACGGCAGGTTCGTAGCTGTAGCGAACACAGTACTTGAAATACACACTGCGGTGAGTTAGTATTAAAAGGAACGAATGACGGCACGGTAGGAGATCCGTCTATTTTTTCTCGTCGGACGGAGAAATGCCACCGCCTCCCCTCCCTCCTCCCTCCCCCTCCCCGCCCGTCGGCGCGGCGGCGGCGGCGGCGCGCGCAGTGTGATCGATCTATGTGCGGCGTAACGTGTTCCCGCAGCCGGCGTTACTCGGCCGGTGTTACGGCCGCGTGTGACGCGACGGGAGTGTGACGCGTCACTCCTCTTCGGTTTAGCATCGCCGTGTTATCGCCGGTGAGTTCCTATTCAGGAGAGGGGCGTGGCATAGCCCTGGGCGTGGCCATGCGTGACCGCCGACCGGGGTCGGGTCGGAGCGCAGCTGCCAGGTCTCGGGGGCGGGAGGAGAGGGGAGGACAGACCCCCGCACCCCCTCTCCCAGCCAGCCGACCGTCGGCGGCGGCAGACGAGCCGGATGGAACTGGTTAGATCCGGTCCGAAGATGGCACAGGTGACACGTGGCAGGCGCACGTGCCGCGGGTAGCTCGAACGCCGTGTGTTTCATTTCATAAAGATGTAGGAAAAAACACAGTTTTAGATGAAACAAAGCATGTTTATTTTTGGTTTGGATATTTTATTCAAAACAATTAGCTGAGCTATATGGCAATGGGGATATTTCTGTCGGCCTGGCCTTGCAGCCGGTTTTGCGTGACACCCTGGATGTATATCCGGTGCATAACGATTGCACAGTGGGAAGTGCTGTATATTTTAGTGTATGGGTTATGTTTATGTAGGGATAAGATAGATGGCAGCATAATTTGTCATCGTAAGTTACACTGCTCTACGCTCAGATGTCCAGTTCCAGACGCATTACACAGTGTAAATATTGCTAAAGTGCTTGAAAGAACTGCAGTCGGCGATGATGGAAGGCGAGGGGGGCGTCTTCCATCATCACCAGTTTCGTTTCACCAGGCGTCACCAGTTTCGGATTCGGACGCGACGGTGCGGCAGGAGAGAGCTTGACAAGGAAAAAGTTTTTGTCTCATGCAGCCAACCAACACGACAAAACCTCATGCATTCTTTACGAGCGACAGCTTCATGACACATAGCTAGCGTGATGAAATGAAATTCTAGTTACATGAATAGAGCACATAGCACAAACTGCACCGCTTACTGCTTAGCCAGACTATTCTCCATGCACAAATTAGCGGTTCAAATGACAAATATCCGCAGGTTGTTTGAAATAGATAAACTCTTTATCGTTATGAATTGTGTAAAAAGCAGCAGAATAGGTATAGGCCTAAAAAGGCCATGTTTCGGTACTGAGGCTGATCACCTGGGCGGTTATTTCCAGGATTATTTTGCCACGTTATAATCAGTCCTTTGCATATCAGCATTGGCTAAGGCTAGACTAAACTTTTTCATCATTCCGAGTGAATTCAGGCTCTCTTTGTTATCGACTTGGGCCCTGTCTTTTTTAATTGAACCAAGCTACATCGCTAGAAAATCCTTTCGGACATTGTCAGCTCTCAAGCCAATAAATTGATTGGTCCTTTTGTTTCGACATCTGACAGCTGACTGACTCAATGCTCTAAAAACAAGCTGACTCTCTGAAGACCAGCATAGCACACTGATGTGATGTCATTTAGGACGTTCTCGAATAAGTGCACTAATACTTTCAAACTAGGACTGCTCTCGGGGGCAGATGAGGTTTTTTAATTTATCGAACGAACGGAACATTTTAGACCGTCACATGGGCCCAAAAACGGTGTGGTACTTCTTATCTGTGTGGGGACTCATATGCAACAAGTCAAGGGTAGCTTTAGGTTGTATTGTTGGATCGGGACCGGGCTTTTATTTAGCATTAGCCGGCCGCCGCGTTTCCGTACCCATCGTGCAGGAACTGGGGGCACCGTTCCAAGGAAAACTGCCGAGTCATGGCGACTGCCGGCACCTGAGACCCATTGTGTCACAAGCCTGTCAAACACTGCTGGGGCCAGACTCTCAGCAACAGGTCATTGATATCTAAGTCTTGACTTTGATGGTATGGACATGGATGGTATGGAGTATGTCAGGAGCAGCCGGATGCCTAACTGGCTTAGGTATTAACTAGAGATGTCAATCGGATACCAACTTTTTGGTATACCGATACCAAACCATTACCAACTTGGTATTTGGTAATTCAATCCTAATGTTTTTGGTATTTTGTTGGTATCATAAACCCTCACTAATGTATAAGATGCTAAGAAATCGGTAAAAAGTTGGTATTTCCCTCATTTTCCCAAGTTGGTTTGGTTTCGGTATTTTCCCGTGGTTTCGGTTGGTATTTGGTTTGGTATCGGTATTCCGATTTTCCGTAATTGACATCACTAGTATTAACTATTAACCCTCGCCCGCACATGCCATTTTCCCATCCTAGAACGCACATGGGGGGGGGGGTGGTTGCCACCCCCCCGCGCCATTTCGTTCCTGTTGGAGATAGAGCTTAGCGGTAAAGACCAAAAAGATTCTTTGGGAAGAGACGAATCCAATGATACCCAGTTTTACCTTCTCAGGTCAGTCATTGACCTTCCAGGTCAGGTCAAACTAAAAAATGTTGCTGTTTTGGGTCACCGTTGGATATCAAGTGCGCTGCTTATCATATACCGATAACGATGCTGTTTTCTGGTGCCAGGCCAGCTAGAACCTCTTTCTCACACTACCCGACCAGGTTTTTGCTGCTGAGGTCATTTCAGGTCAAGTTAGGTCAAGGTCAATTATATGTGTTTGTATGTCTGTGTGTGTCTGTGTGTATACTGATGTGTGCACCGATTGTTTATGTGTCCATATTACATGAAATCATGATCTGAGAAACTTTTACCAAAAATGCAGTCAAAAAACTTCACAAAAAGTAAATTCCGCTTGCCTAAAACGCAATTATCTTAGATGACCTAGGTTGACCTTGACCTTGACCTTGACATCTGTACATCGTCGAACAACATGTTCCATGATGGGTGGGAGGTAAGACTGGTAAAAAAGGCCGAAATCAAGGTGTCAAAAGCTCACAAGGCCCATAGCCAACGCAAGATGTCGAGAATTGGCCATTTGGGTCATGACATGACCTGAAAAACAAGGTCATATCTCCGAAACCAAAGGTCACAGAAACTTGAAATTTTCAGTGGACATCAAGAAAGGATAGAAGAGCAGCTATACGAAAAATCAGCCTTCTAGCTCTAAAAATGTTGAGTGCAGAGCAGAAAGACTACCTGGGGGGGGGGGGGTGGCAACCCCCCCCCCCATGTGCGGGCGAGGGTTAAACCAGTAAAACGCCTTTTGGGCGAAGAACGAGCGAGCGAGATAGTGTGCCCTGCACGTGCGGAAGGGCGAGAGGGTACTTCCAACGGGCTTGTGCAAAGCACCCTTCTAACCGGTCGCCAGCGGTGTACCAAATTTGAACGCAATCAGCCCAGCCGTTCCTGAGATCTGGAAGCGGCATTCTGCACGTGCGCACGTGCAAACGGGGTCCAAAATGACTTTTGCACGGCACCCTACTAACCGGTCCCCAACCGTGTACCAAATTTGAGCGCAATCGGCCCAGCCGTTCTCGAGATCTGGAAACGCCCCCTGCACGTGCGCACGTGCAGTAGCACCCTAACCGCAACACATGGGAATGCATTGCCTGGTGGGTGCCTACCTGTATGCCAAGTTTCAGCGAAATCGCCCCAGTAATTACCGAGTTACTGAAATGGGAACAAATTTGGCACCTCTTATTGTTGTATTTTGCACGTGCAGTGGGGGTCACTCACATAGATGAAGAGTATCCGACCTTTGGTAGAAGGGATGCAGCTACCCTATAAAAATGACCGCAAGACAATCGCTCAAGCCGCTGCTGAGATATGGGCCTCTCAAAATAATTACTTTTGCAAAACTGCTTGAACACCCTTGACTTTTCACGTGGCACGTGCCACGGCGGTCACTGAGATGTATCAAAAGTAGTCAATTACGGGGTAGAAGGGATGGGGCTACCTAGAAAAAAAGACCGCAGGCCATTCGGTCCAGCGGTTGCTGAGATATAAGCCTCTCAAAAGCGTTACAGGCCGGGCCGGGCCGGGCCGGGCCGCTCATACTGAGATTTTTCCGTTATATTGACCAGGGGGGTGACACGGCTATTCACGCAATGTATTCATTTGCGGGCCCCGCGGGGCCTCGCGATGACGCGGCTGGAGGCAACCACTCAGCGCGCTAGGATCCTTCTGGCGGGGCCGGGCGCCGTAAGGTGTGCAATGAATGGGCGGGCAGACAGAGATGAGGTAGGTATTGAACTTGAAATGACATCATGAGCAATTGGATGGGGAGAGAGAACGTTTCTAATGGAGCTTGGGATGGGGGAAAACCAAAAATATCACGGTCGGTTCAGTGCTCCGACGGGCCGGGCGCCGTACGGTGCGTACTGCGTAGTAATTTAGACGGGCCAGAGATGAGTTATCGGATTCGGCTCTCTGGTGGGATTTTAAGACGTTTTTAGTTAAGCTCAGGGTGGGGCAGCCCGCGCTGGCGATTGCAAGGGAAGGCATTTGGGACAAATGTTATCCCCCACAGGCCCACATCCGGTGCAGCGTCCGAAATCGTTTTTCGAGAATAAAACGAAAACACAACTTTTATGAGGAAAAGTTTATTGATCGGACTGCACAGTAGTGCGCAAGGAATCGAAATCCGATGTTTTTTTTTTTTTTAATCCCAGAAACCTTTTTAGGGTATATGCCCCGCGATGTGTTCAAGACCGCTTCCTGGATCCGCCAGTTAAGAATATGTCACGGTCGATTATCGAGCTTCGGCGGGACTGGGCGCTGTATGCGTCGTACCTTCAATGAAGAGGCGTACAGACACCTCACCCCACATCCTACTGCTCTATCCGTGCCTCTGGGTGAAGCACTGAAGCATCACGGAAGCCCACAGGACCTGCAAGTCGACGAGGTGGCCGCCGGATACTGCAGCTCCCCGGAGTTGCCCGGGACCGAGGGTTTAAAGGCCTGGCTACACTATGCGTTTTCTGCGTGCGTTTTTGCAGGTTTGCGTGTTTTGCGTAATATCGTTCTAGGAAAAAAGTTATAAACAATATAGTTTTTACTTTGGTTATATACAAAAGCTAATATAACTCTTATGTAACTAAAATTTAAGGTGAAAAACATCACAAAAACGTAATATCGTTCCTTTTTCTAGAACGATATCACGCAAAACACGCAAACAGGCAAAAAACGCACGAAGAAAACGCATAGTGTAGCCAGGCCTTAACAGTAGTAATTTCACTGGTGGTGAATCCTCGTAATGTAGCGATAATATCCTCAAGGACCTCCGTTACGATTTTATATTCCTAAACAATATGGCACACCAATTATGCTTGCCTACGTTCAGGCATTATCCCTGATGCTTATCCGCCCACTACAACATGTGTTGTCTGTCAATCAACCATCGCTCTACGACGGGATCAATTCTAACCATCGGTATTCGGTTGTCAATTCACCCACCCCGTTTCCCTAAAAATAGACGGGTCAGACTCGGCCTGGGTCCTAACGAGTCCTAGAATCGCCAGGGACGGGATCGGGTCGCCGTTATTGCACCGGTCTTGGCGTCTTTTGGTACATTTAGAGTAGACAGCTTCGACCACGGACGTCGGACCGTTCTACGAATGTACGCACCATCCAGGCCTAAGATGCGTCGAGCTTTATAAGAATGCAGTCTAGATCAATCAACATAACAATGGTGGTATGCAAACGCTTTAAAATCTCTCCCCAGCTCCCGCAACGTCCCAACGCTCCTCCGTTATACGCTCGTTCGATGCGTCCGCCGAGCCGGCTTGCCTCCAATGACGTCATCGGCCGGCCAGCGGCGTTCAAGGTCAAACGGCTGGTGTCCTTACCTGGAGTTCTATAGCCTTGATATTGACCAGTAAAACGCCTTTTGGGCGAAGAACGAGCGAGCGAGATAGTGAGCCCTGCACGTGCAGAAGGGCGAGAGGGTACTTCCAACGGGCTTGTGCAAAGCACCCTTCTAACCGGTCGTTAGCGGTGTACCAAATTTGAACGCAATCGGCCCAGCCGTTCCTGAGATCTTTTTTTTTTGTTTTTTTTTTTTGCTCCGCCAGCCTAAAGCCAGTCTGGAGCCGGGGGTCATTACATCTGGCAATTTTGGCCAGGAACAAAGTTTTACGTTAAGCCGGTTTATGTGAACCCGGAAGCAATAGCAACGTGGGAGCCTATCCTTAGCGTGTATGAGCAAATCTAATGGGGAACTTACTTTTGCCGAAGTGCCGAAAAAGCCGGAACAAAAAACACAGATAAAGAAACGGTAACATTTATTTACATCACATATTCATACACTTGTTTAAGGTGTCAGTGTACTGGTGTGGGGTGTATTGTCAGGGAAAAAGTCCTAAATAACAAAAAACCTGACGCCTATTGCAAAGGGGAAAACCCCGCGCTGAAGCCAAAGAGCGCAGGGAAAAAACCCCTACAGTTGTTTAATCTAATGTGTAGGAGGTAGAAGGGAAGGGATAATGATCTGGATAATTCCTGAGATCTGGAAACGGCATTCTGCACGTGCGCACGCGCAGTAGCACCCTAACCGGAACACATGGGAATGCATTGCCTGGTGGGTGCCTACCTGTATGCCAAGTTTCAGCGAAATCGCCCCAGTAATTACCGAGTTACTGAAATGGGAACAAATTTGGCACCTCTTATTGTTGTATTTTGCACGTGCAGTGGGGGTCACTCACATAGATGAAGAGTATCCGACCTTTGGTAGAAGGGATGCAGCTACCCTATAAAAATGACCGCAAGACAATCGCTCAAGCCGCTGCTGAGATATGGGCCTCTCAAAATAATTACTTTTGCAAAACTGCTTGAACACCCTTGACTTTTCACGTGGCACGTGCCACGGCGGTCACTGAGATGTATCAACAATAGTCAATTACGGGGTAGAAGGGATGGGGCTACCCAGCAAAAAAGACCGCAGGCCATTCGGTCCAGCGGTTGCTGAGATATAAGCCTCGCAAAAGCGTTACAGGCCGGGCCGGGCCGGGCCGCTCATACTAAGATTTTTCCGTTATATTGAAAAGACTTCGCTTCGCTCGCTGCGCTCGCTCGCTCGTAAAAAGACTTCGCTTCGCTCGCTGCGCTCGCTCGCTCGTAACCACATCTGTTTGTTTTCCAATACTTACGGACGTCGGCCGTCGCAGCCTCGTCTGACTGTCCACGGGCGTAGGAACGTCATGAAAAGTGGGTGGGCCACCCTGTCAAGGGGCCTCCTTTTTCAGGGGCCTCCTATTTTCAGGGGCCTCCAACTTTTGCCTCGTCCTGCTGGCTGCTTTCAAGTATGACCTCCAAATCTAGCTTCTGAGATCGGGGCTCGGGCAGATGTACCCAGGGGCGTAACCGCTTAAGCGAACAGTGCGGAAAGTCCGCACCATTTTTAAAACTTATTCCCCCTCCGATTTTTTTTTTTTAGAATCTATTTGCCGCAAACGGCGCATGACCCCTGAAAACCCTTACACAAATGTCTTCCTCGTTTCCCAGGTGCCCCCATTAGCTTCATAGGCGCCCTCTTTGGCATATAAGCGCCCTATGTATAGTCATCAGAGACATCCTATGTGTCCCACAGTCGCCCCGTTGTCGCATACAATGTGCGCTTATCATAGGCGTCTCTCTTTTATGGACACTTGAAGGCGCCTCTCTTTGCCATGCCGGCGCCCATGTTTCTTATGAATGCACCCCCATGGCATTGATCAATGCAGACCTCTATTGCATGTGGACGCCCATATATTATGTAGGCCTCAGAGGCGCCCCTCTTGCGCATTGAGGTGCCCCTATGAGCTTCATAGGCGCCCCTCTAGATATTGCACGTAGGTGCCCTACTGTCTCAGAACCGCTCCCCTTTGGCATGCAGACGCCCATCTTTCGTACGGAGGAGCCGCTGTGGTTCTTAGAGACGGCATGTTGCTCCCAGACGCAGATGGGGCTCTCGGAGTCGACAGTGTGGGACCTTCAGTCGCTGATGGGTGCCCGCCAGATGTGGACCCTCGGAGACGCCGGTATGGGGCCCTCAGAGATGCCGGTATGTGGCCCTTAGAGACACCGGTGTGGAACCCTCAGATACTTCAGTGTGAAGCCCTTACAATTGCTGGTGTGGAGCTATGAATGCGCTGGCTTAAATCCCTCAGAGACCGGTACATGGACATTAGAGCTCAGTGAGAACTTGTGTGGTGCCTTCAGTGGCCTTGTGGAGCCGTTAGACATCAACATGGTGCTCTCAGGAGCCGGTGAGTCCTCAGAGTCACCGGTGTGTGGGGCCTTCAGAGCTCCGAGATACTGGTATGGGGCCCTCCGAGGTGTCGGTGTGGGTCCTTCAGATGTACCTATAGAGCCTTGAGATGCGCAGGTGTGGTGGCCCACAGAGGCGCCGGTGTGGGGACCCCAGAGCCACCGATATAGGGCCCTAAGAGACACTAGTATGACCCTCAAAGGCGCCGCTGTGTGACGCTCATAAACACTGGTGTGGAGCCATCACAGGCGGGTGGAGCCGTTAGAGGCCGGAAAGGGCCCTTAGATGCCTGCAAGGAGCCTTCAGAAGCCGGCGTGGCACCCTTATGGGGATAAGCGTGTCTACTTAGGAGCCCTTGAGGTGCTCTCATGAGCTCTGTGGGGCCCCACCGGACCGAAATATGGCCACGGCCAGTTGCCGCCGCATGGCTCTTCGGACTATCATTCTCAGGGGCCTCATCTGCCTAGTTTGAATAGAAGGGCCTCTCAGACAATCAGTCTCATGGGCCTCCTCTGGCTAGTATAGATAGAAGGGCCTGTTAGACCATCAATCCTACCTAGGGGCCTTTTCTGGTTAGTATAAATAAAAGAGCCTCTCAGACCATTTATATCAGGGGGCTCCTGTGGACAGTATAAATAAAAGGGCCTCTCAGACCATCAGTCTCGGGGGCCTCCCTAGAAAAGTGTAAATGTGGATAGAAGGCCCCCCTCAGATTCATTAGGAGTGGACCTCTCTGACTATCAGTCTCAGGGGCCTCTTGTAGCCAGTATGAATATAAGAGCCTCTCACACCATCGGTCTCAGGAGCCTCTTCTGACTAGTTTGGATAGAGGGCCCTCCCAGACCACCGGTTTCAGGGGCCTCCAGTGGCCAGTTATATGAACAGAAGGGCCTCACAGCCATCAGCCTCGGGGGCCTCTTCTGACTGGTGTGAATATGAGGGCCTCTCATACCATCAATCTCAGGGGCCTCCTCTGCCTAGTGTGAATATAAGGGCTTCCCAGGCCATCAGTCTCATGGGGGACTCTTCTGACTGGTGCCGGATTGAGGACCTCCCAGACCGAAAGTTTTGGGGGTCTCCTGTGGCCAGTATGAATAGAAGGGCCTCTCAGTCCATCAGTCTCATGGGCCTCTTCTGCCTGGTGTGATTATAAGGGCCTCTCAGGTCATCAGTCTCAGGGGCCTCCTCTGACTACAGTGTAGATGGATAGGCCTCTTAGACCATCAGTCTCAGGGGCCTCTTCTGACTATTGAGGATAGAGGGGCCTCCTCTGACTAGTGAGGGTAGGGGGCCTCGGCTAGATCGCCAGTGTCAGGGGCCTATTCTGACTAGTGTGGATGGAGGGGCCTCCCAGCACCACCAGTCTCAGACGTCTGACTAGTGTGGATAGAGGGGCCTCCCAGACCGCCAGTGTCGGGGGCCTCCCCAGACCAGTGTGTATATTAGGGCCTCCTCAGATCCACTAGGGCCTCTCAGGCCATCAGTCTCAGGGGCTTCGACTGACAAGATGAACAGAGGGCCTCGTTGAATCCATCACGGCCCCTTGGAGTCCGTGCGTGGGGATTCGTGGAACTTATTTTTACCGAGTTTGTTTATTCTGGAAGGTGACGACGTCCTCTCAAATCGAGACGAGGGGCCTCGAGTAAAAAGTGGGTGGGCCAGAACACATGGTTGGCCCCCCCACCTCGAAAAGTGGGTGGGCACTTGCCCACCTGGCCCCCCCTGTTCCTACGCCTATGTGACTGTCGATCGTCGGCAATCGCAGTCTCGTTTGACTTTCGGAATGTACTCTGAGCAGAGTAGCCGCGTGACTGCCGCGGACTGCTATACTTATCTTGTAATTCCTCGTGCTACAGCGTGCAGACTGCAGGCTGCTTCTACTGTTGCTAGAACAGTTGACTTTCTACAGGCTGTCATCAATCACTCGGCCCGACCACAATGCGTTTGTGTGTTCAGTGTGTATTGAGTATTGACACACGGGTCGCGTGTGCCGCCGGCAGCTCCGGTGACCCGTCGTCAGGACGGAGGCGTCCGTCCCCATGGTGACGTGACGTCATCTCTGCTGGGGCGCCGGCCTGCCGGTAGGGGCGCTGGTGTCGCGCCCGGCCGCCGCCGTCGCCGTCGCCGTCGCCGACGACCTTCTCTAGTGGAGCCGCCGCCCGCCCGCCCACGCCTCCGCCCGTCGCTGGTGAGTTGCCACGTGAGCCGGGTCGCTCCGGCTCTGCTCCTCAGCAGCACTACTGACACTGGCCACGAGACTGCGCCGACACATCGGCACACCGACACACCGACACGACACATTGACACACTGACACCGGCACTTCGGCACACGACACAGGGACACACCGACACATAGCACCACTGACATGGACGATGCTGACATCGACACCCGCACGTGCACAACTCACTGTTACATTGACACCGATATACCGCTGGAGCTGGCAGCCATCAGCTCTGAGAAACTGCACCCCTGGATAGTTCCGTACCGCGAA
This sequence comes from Amphibalanus amphitrite, assembly GCF_019059575.1. Classification (NCBI taxonomy): domain Eukaryota; kingdom Metazoa; phylum Arthropoda; class Thecostraca; order Balanomorpha; family Balanidae; genus Amphibalanus; species Amphibalanus amphitrite. The sequence continues at coordinate 1,312,400 of NW_024881562.1, forward strand.
CAAACATTTCACTGGAGCACACCATGCCATCCCACGGAGTCTAGAAGATGCCCTGGCTCTTAACACGAACCACTGCACTGCTCGGAGTATTGGACGGAATCGTACCCTGGACCAAACCAGACCATGATTGTCATCGGACCTGTGTCTGCATCCACTAACAATGCACCGTCTCACGACACTTCCAAACACACTACAGTAACCGGCCAGTTCACCCCGTGACCCCGGCCAGTTCACCGGCCCTTCCCGTGACCCCGCGGCCAGCATGTACCCTTCTCGTGACCCCGGCCCGTGCCCCCTTTCCGTGATCCCATGACCTGGATACCGGTCGGCCGGGCAACTCAGATGGCCCGGGCACCAGCCTGAGACCGTGCACCTGTCAGCTGGAGAGTACACAGTGTTTGTATTTGAGTGTGCGATTGATGGCATGATTTGATGTGATTTTCGATTTGGCATTACGAGATTATAACGAAATATGTCTGTTTTATGAGAAGGCTATCACCCGTACCGAGAACCCATCCAGTAACGTTAGGTCATAGGTCATCGCAGACAGCGACTTTAGCCAGCCTGGGGTGAAACTAAACGCGTGTAGGGTGATGGCCTATTTGGATATTTTCGCTCGGATCGGATTCGGAATCGATCGCCTACCACACCGTTCGGTACTGGACGGCCGGACGTTGGTGATCAACAACATATCGCGCACGTTTACCACTAACGGGTTCTCGTTGATATTGACGACTAAATTGGCATGCTCCGTGCTCGCTTATTGCTCAAACATTGGTCGGGACCGGTGCACTCAATGGGCCCTCCCCTGTCCAGTGTCCATCGGGATTGGAGTTTGGCCTCACGATATGTCGCCACTCACCAGAACAAATAGATACTGAGGTCACAAAATGGTCCGAGGTCCTTGATCCGCCATTGGTCCACCAACACCATTGTTTGTCTTCCCTAAGACCAGTCCCAGACCCGTGGACACGCCACCAGACCTTACTACGAACAAGGGCTGTTTACGGGATATAATAACAGCCAGCTCACCCCCGCGGTAAACGTGTAGGTATCTCACCAACGGGTCCATTCCGACAGCGATGATCTTGGAAATTCCTGAGCGGCAGACATCGAATAGCGTTCAGTGCTACTGGACCTGCCGTTTTAGTTCTAAAAAGTCATCTACTTGCGTTGGCCAGAAGGCGACTTCTTATACCTACCCCTATAGGGGTAGGTATATGAACGATATTAGCCGTTTTC